>NC_140308.1:10663917-11264959 GCF_964211825.1 Aythya ferina | reverse complement strand
CTGCTGGACATCATCGTTTTTCAGACCCGCCTGCAGTTTGTGCGGGGGGGAGACATAATAGTGAGTGGCAGCATGCATTGCATCCCACTGAGTTGACATGGCTGTGGGGACATCCCAGCCCCAACACCCCCAGTGGCTGTTGGTGTCTGGATCAGGCTCCAGGCAAACCAGCAACTCTATCATGACAGCTAGGATTTGCTCTTCATCTTCCCACTAGGGCTGGGTGCACTCTGGGAGGACTGCAGACATCTTTTCTGCCATGTAAGGGATAAGGTGGCAGTCTGTTTGTCTTCCAGACTTATGTATTTTCCCTACAAAATCAATATCAGGCCATTAGAAAGTGCATGGTCCGTGGTGGTTCCCAGGTCAGGATGTGAGGGTGCTGCCAGCGGGGCGGTGAGCACGCCGTCCAGCCCTGGCACAGCTGGCAGCCTGCACCCGCTGACAGCAGGCAGCAGAACAAACTCGGGGTTTGTTTCCTGGAGCACCGCTAGGCAGAATTCATTAGCAGTATGACAGAGGTGATTGCCATCTGAATGCATAGCTCATGAGTCTGAGATAAGTGAAAACCTTTGGTTTCGTTTCCACAGGCAATTAAATAATCTGTGAAAAATAAAAGCTTGGGAATACAGCCTTCCCACTGCTCGTGCTCAGACAGGGAGGCTTCTCCTGTGAACTCTGACTTTTGTAGTGCTGCCGCTGCAGTGTGCTTCCTCCAGGGCACAAAATGAGCAAGGGATATCCTGGGCAAGGGTGGGAAGTTGGCCTACAACCAGGTCTGCTGCTCCTCTTGCTCTGCTCCCCTTCCATGCACAGTGGGAGTAGGTTCCCAGTTGTGGCACAGGAGGGGAAAACCATACATGACTGGGTTGGTGGTGACTTTGCTCTCTGCAAGCAATAATCAACCTCTCTCTTTCTCTCTCTCTTTTTTAATTCCCCTGCAATTCCTAACCAGAGTGAAAAAAAGGCCATGAAGGAGAACTACCTGCATTCACAGCGCTTTAAGGTCTGGCATAATTTCGTTTATTACTTTGCGTCTTTGATCTGCAATATGGCTTGCAGTTCCACCCCGCTAGGCCTGCAGGTTCTGCAGAGGTTTCTCTCTCTGTGTGGGTTTCAGATGGATGTGGTATGCCTCCTTCCCCTGGATTTCTTCTACTTCAAAGTCGGTGTCAACCCGCTGCTGCGTTTTCCCCGCTGCCTGAAGGTGAGTGGGAGCGGGCAGACCCACGCAGCCCCCCGTGCCAAGTGAACACAGAAGGGTCCCTCGTTGGTTTGTGTGGCTGTGGCTTGCCAGAATAATCAATGACAGGACGATGACTGAAGCCCTTGAAGGGCTGTCAGTAAATATTTCAACCTTATTATTCCTACATTTTATTAGAAGGGCATGTGCAGATGGGGCTGTGTCTGCCTGTGGCCGTTCATGCTGCAGGAGTGAGGCTGGGGGCCAGCCGGGGAGCTTGGCTGTGAGGAGGCTTGGAGCAGGGACGTGCCCTGCTTGCTGGCTTCTTGGGAAGCCGTGGCACACTGGAGCACACTGCCTTCCTTCTCCTCCCAGTACATGGCCTTCTTCGAGTTCAACAACCGCCTCGAGGCCATCCTGAGCAAGGCATACATCTACAGGTGAGCAGCTGAGGAATCGTTTATAGGGCGGGGAGATACTCATCACTATTTATTACCGAGGAAAGAGGTTCACTTTGGTGCACACCAGTTCTGGCTTTCCAGCTTACTTCCCCGTGTCACTGTACTTGCTGACACAGGTAGTGGTGATGCTCCTGGCTGGCCTTTTCCTCACCTGGGCAGGAACAGAGGGGTGAGTGGCTCCCAGGGCCCACGGCTGCAATTGCCATCCCAGTGTGGGCAGGGGTACTGGCAGCAGAGGGGAGCAACTGTCAGACACAGCACTTCTTCCATTTCCTGAGCTGCAGGAGGGACCAGCAGGAGCCCTGAATTAAGGACATGCTGTGGGCCTAGCATAAGCAGGACCTGTGCTGTCTGCACTCAGCTCATTGCCTTGAAGCACTTGTGATGCCAGGGCAGATCTCATGTGTTTGTCCCAGCAAATGCCATATCCTCTCCCCTCCTGTTCCCTCTTTTATTTATTTATTTATTTATTTACTTATTTATTTATTTTTTTCTTTGCAGAGTGATTCGGACTACTGCCTATTTACTGTACAGCTTGCATGTGAACTCCTGCCTCTATTACTGGGCATCAGCCTACGAAGGACTGGGCTCTACCACCTGGGTCTATGATGGGGAAGGAAACAGGTACAAGCCAAGGCTCAGGTCCCCATGTAGTACAGCACACTGTGATGAATGGGAGCAAGAAAGGAGATGGTTGGATGCTGCTGGGTTCATAAAAATCTCTGAGGAAAGGACTGGGGAGTCCCAGGAGAAGATGTGGCGCCAGCGAGAATGACAGGGACAAGAGGGATGGGACGTGCAGCATTACAGTGTGCTCAAGATGAGGAGGCTGTGGCTGGGCTGAGGCTGAAGGAAATGGTGTGTTGAAGAGGCTGAAAAATTGTGAGCCTAGTGCTAGGGAACAGGGATGCCATGGGGAGAAGAGAGCACTGCGTATGTTCCCATATGAGTACTTGGCTCATATTTGCTGCCAAAGATTGCTGCCTAGTGATTAACGCCCACAGCTGTGTGTTCCACAACACAGGCAAAATAAAATACCAAATAACATTTAATTAATTTAGCACCATTCTCCTATGCAGTAAATAAGAGTTGGCTGAAAAAAAAAGGATTGTGCAAGTCCATTAAAGGCTTAGCATGAGGTGTAGGAGGGGACAAGTGACTGTCAGCCTCCCAGCCTCAGTGCTGGTGTTTCCTACCTTTGCAGCACTCAGCTTACCATGCCAATTTTGTGGCTATATGGTTATTTTGTGTGATACACATATGTGTACCTACCCCTAGGTATAACATCCAAAGGAGTGCACAAGACCAACGGATCAAGAATTCACTTGACATCTCTAGGGTCCTATGCCAACAATTTGCTCACACTTTTTTTTTTTTCCCATGGCTATTTCTAAAAGTGTAAATGTTGCTGAAAATATGTTGTTGGTTTGTGGCAGTGAAGCTGAAAGAGGCGGAAAACATGCATAGCCAGAGCAGCAGAGCCTCCTATGGGGAGGTTCCTGGTCTTTCCATCCCCTTGCTCCTGTAGAGTCTCCAGAAGCACCTGGGAGGGAGTCTGCAAGCCCCTTCATTTTCTCTCCATCACCCACAATTACTTTCAGCGACGGCTCTGGCTTGCTGTGGCCAGAGATGTGAGCTCGGTCCTGAAGGGTGAAACAGGTCTTAATGCCAGAAACATGACCAAGCTGCCTCCTCTGCTCCTCCCAGTTACATCCGCTGCTACTACTGGGCAGTCAAAACCCTCATCACCATCGGGGGCCTGCCAGACCCCAAGACACTCTTCGAGATTGTCTTCCAGCTGCTGAACTACTTCACGGGTGTCTTTGCTTTCTCCGTCATGATCGGGCAGGTGAGTGGGAGCCGCTGTCCCAGGATGCACACAGGGTCTTCCCACCTCAGGTGGGGACAAGCTCAGTGGGGTTGGTCCACTGAGTTATTCCCAGGTTTGTTTTCCCCATACACTGGCTCTTTACCTGCTCAGCATCAGCAGAAGGCAAAAAGAATTGGGCAGATGCTGAAAACCCCCTGTCAGGACACAGCATATGACCATGCTTGTGTTCTCCAGACTGCTTAACCTGCGTAGTGGATAGATGATAGCAAATAAACTCTTTCTTCCCACTCTTTCTTCCATTCAGATGAGAGATGTGGTTGGTGCTGCTACTGCCGGGCAAACTTACTATCGGAGCTGCATGGACAGTACTATTAAATACATGAACTTCTACAAAATCCCCAAAACCGTGCAGAACCGTGTCAAAACATGGTACGAGTACACGTGGCAATCACAAGGCATGCTAGGTAAGAGCCTGCTTCAAGGGCCAACACCTTCATCACCCTCATGCTCCACATTTCACTACAGTTGCTTGTCTGAAACATTTTTGCCAAAGAGCAGCCCAGCAAATTGCACTACGGGTTTGGGAAGGTGTGGGTTATTTAACTCTTTTCTGGGCACATGGGGTGCCAGTGGGACATGGAGCCATGGTGACCTGGTGTCCCCTGCAGCACAGTGTCCCCACCATGCTGTCCCTCCTGCCACTCACCCTGTCCCTGGTGCCAGGGAGCTCTGGGCACTGAGCCATGAGTGGGGAGGGCAGGAGCTGGCTCCTGCCACCGGCCACTGGGCACCAAGGGTGTGCTCCTGGAGAAAGCACTGAAAACAGCTGGGTTTCTGCTCTGCATCTCCCAGATGAGTCTGAGCTGCTGGTGCAGCTGCCGGACAAGATGCGGCTGGACATCGCCATTGATGTGAACTACAACATCGTCAGCAAAGTGGCCCTCTTCCAGGTACTGTGGCAGCACGTGCCCTGTCCTGCGCTGTGCCTCCCCACTGGCACGGGCTGACCGCTGTTGGCTGTGTTTTGGCGCAGGGCTGTGACAGGCAGATGATCTTCGACATGCTGAAGCGGCTGAGGTCGGTTGTCTACCTGCCAAATGACTACGTCTGTAAGAAGGTACCGAGCCACCCAGATGCCTCCCTCCCCTCCTGGTGGCGTGGCCGGGCTGTGCAGTGCAGCACAGGGCAGGAGCTCCATGCCACAGCCTGCACCGGGCACAGGCGTGCTCTGGGCAGGGCAACTGGAGCAAAAACATCCTTGGCTGCAGCTCACCTTGTGCAAAGCTTGACCCCTTCTACTGCAGCCATGAATGGCAGGAGAGCTGGGTGTGGGGCTGGAGGAGGCTTTGGGGTCAGGCATGGATGCTCAGCAGTGAGCACCATCTGGATAAAGCAGTTGGAGAGCTTGCAGAAGGCTGAAAGGTCACAGGGGTTTCAGCACGGTGTGGGGCAGGGCATCCATAATAAGGTCTTTTTTCAGGGTAACTCACACAGCACCTGTCTCTGTTGCAGGGGGAGATCGGCCGCGAGATGTATATTATCCAGGCTGGGCAAGTGCAGGTGCTGGGGGGACCCGACGGCAAAACCGTGCTGGTGACGCTGAAAGCTGGATCTGTGTTTGGAGAAATAAGGTCAGCGAAGCACTGCCAGGGAACCAGGGACATAAAGCCCATGGTCTTACAATGGTTTAAACTGCAATGTGAAAACTCCTGCTTGGTAGGGTATATATTATGTAGCATTTCATGCCAATGTTTCAAAGCATTCTTTAGAACCTAGGCTTGGAGAATTTCATCACGGGTAAAAATTAAACTCCGAGTCCTCTGAAAGAGAGAGGTGGAGGCACACAGTGGGGACAGGGACGTTTTAGGTTATGAACATTTTGCTGAGCTTGTTACTAGCACCATTCACATCTCTCGGTGTTTCATTCAGCTTGCTGGCAGCGGGAGGAGGAAATCGGCGAACAGCAAACGTTGTCGCTCATGGATTTGCTAATCTTTTCATTTTGGATAAGAAGGACTTGAATGAGATTTTGGTGCACTACCCGGAGTCTCAGAAGTTGCTGCGTAAGAAGGCCAAGTGAGTGTGAGCTGCTTGCTAGCCTGTGTCCTAAAATGACAGAGCACAGGTTTGAAAGTCGTGGGGAAGACTTCTCTGCCCTCAGCTGCAGCCAAGCATGGGAGACCACTCAACACTTGGCCTGCAGCAGAACAAGGCTGGTGCAGGGACCCCACGCTGCTCCTGCCATGTAGCGTGTGTGGAGAGCAAGGGACATGCTGGGACCCCTGCTGCACGTCTCATGGTAGTGTTTTAATCTATAAAACCTCATCACTGAAAGCCGGTGCAACTCAGGAACACATAAGGCCAGAGCATATTCATTTGGAAATCTGTTAACGTATTCCCTCTAGTTTTTAGCATTACTCAGATTTGTTATTCTGTTCTTTCTAAGGTGTAAAAAGTCCCCATTCTTTAAAAGTCTTATTTTTCTGCATTATAAAATCCAGCTAATAGAATATATTTCTAATCTCTTGTTCTCCTCACTGTAGGAAAATGCTGAAAAACAACAATAAACCCAGAGATGAGAAGGGGCAGCCCGTATCTCCGCTGATCATTCCCCCAAAGCCTGACACGCCGAAGCTCTTCCAGGCGGCCCTGGCTGCCATGGGGAAGACGGGAGGCAAAGGGCGTCTCGCACACCTCCGGTGGAAGCTGCAGGAGCTGAAGGCAATGCAGGCAGAGCAGGTCAGTGTGGGGAGGCCAGGAATTCGGCTCTGCTTTGTGGGGTGATGAGCGGCTGCGTTACCACTGGCTCCAGAGCTTGAGCTCATGTCTAACCTGGGCGATAGCAAAACCAGCCTCTCCATCCTTCCTTTTGCTTTTCTCCAAAGGTGACAGCAGAAGAGCCACTGAAGGCACCTTAAAGAAATTAACTGTGGTCATCAGAGTTGGAGTACTGTAGATAAATGGATGGGGGCATCCAGCAAATCTCACACAGCCTCCATTTTCCCGCTGTCTGGCCTGGAGGTTTGCTTTGCAGCAGAAAGGGGAAGTGCATTGACTTTTTGCCAAGCTATTTGACAGCACTAAGCCTGACTCTAGCTTGCTGCTGAGATATAACCACAGGCTAGCATTTCTTCCTTGCCATGGCTATAGGGCCACTCGTAATTAATTGATATGCCGGCGGGACAGGGGTGATGTTGGCACCCAGCACCCCCAGGGCAGTTCCTGCCTGAAAAGCTTTGGCAGCAGGATTTGGTCAGTCACACAGCAGCAGGCGTGCTGTCCTTCCCACTCTGCACAGGCTACAGGGAAACTGCCTTCACCTTTCAATCATCAAGAGAAAACGCTGGTAAAAACAGATCTTATGTCCATGCAGTCGCTGTTGTTCCTCTTCCCAGCATAGAGCTATGCAGGCTAACATGTAAAGCCAGGGGGGTGAAACAGCAGCTGATAGGGAGTGCCCTGTGGCCTTGAGGCTGGTAAATATCTAGTGAGACACCAAACACTACTGAGTTTCTGCAGTCCTTCACAGAAGCATGATGAAGTTTCAGGCTACTCAGTGCTTGCCAGTAACTGATAGAGAGTTATCAGCAGCTCTGAACAGGGATGCTGCGGGCTCCACAGTCACAGTAGCAAGACCTGCTGCTGGGGGTCACACACAGAGCTGGTAGGGTGGGGGAACCCCTGGAGCAGGATGTCCTCCTCAGGGCACGTCCCTACACCAGCTCTCTGAGGCCACTGCAGCTTTGCTCTGACAGAGCCAGGGCTTGAGGAGGAGGCAAGTCTTGAGCTGCCCTTGCATCACAACACCTTTGCAAAACCTTTACCAAGACAAAACCTTGTAGGAGCAAAAGGTGCTGGCATGCAAGAAAGTTCTGTTGCACTCATCCTGTCTTACCTCACCCCGAGGTCTGAAGGCTGTAATCCAGCTGCCTTTCTCACGGAGATCATCTTGGGCAGCAAGGTGAAAAACCCCATGGTGAGCTCAGTGCAGTGAAACTCCCCCAAACACCTTTGCACAGCACAGATGACAAGGTTTGGGGTGATGGCTGAGGACCTGCCATGGACAAAAGTTTCCTGATGTTGATTTTGCCTTTATTTTGGATATTGCAGGATCCCAGTTTCAGTCCAATCCCACCGAAGTCACCAGTGCACCGCAGATCTCCTACTGCTTCCCCCAAAGCCTGCACCCCTCCGGGAGAGGAAATATGCTCAAAATCTTCTGATAATTTAGTCGCTATCCGTGTGATTTCAGCAGCGCAGGAGGATGAAGAAGTACTTGCTGCTGAGATTTCGCAGAAAGAAGAAGAGGAAGAAGGGAAATGAAAAATAAGCGGATCTGGGGGCTGGTGGCACAAGTAGGAATTGGGCAAACGCTTCAGGTAGAAGCTTTTAGTTGTTAACGATTCCTGCACCGTGGTTGTAGGCTTTGCTAGCTAAGTGCTGCAGATGGGCTCTGCCTTTCTTCTCTGCTTAGTCCTTCACCCGCTGTTGTCAAAACCCTTTGCCAAATGACCCAGAACTACACAAGATTCCTGTGCTCATTCTTACTGAGCATCTGTCTGAATAGTCCCTATATATATCAGGCCAGCCCTCTAGCCTTGAGATCTTACAGAGACGAAGTGCAGAAGAAAAATGGCTCTTTACAGCTCTGAATGGTTAATGAGTGTCTGTTCAGATAAAGCCTGAAGTTGTTCACCTCCAAAAGCTGAGTCACTGCATGGCCAGAAAAAAAACACCAGAGGAAAAAAAAAAAAAAAAGAAAAAAAAAAGATTCCTTTGTTGGACTTCAGGCAGCGGGACGGTGACTCATCTGGAAAGGATTTGGACTCTGCTCCTAAGCCAAGCACAGACCAAGCTGTGCGGGCCCACAGCCCTGGGTGTCCCGGCACACTGTGCCTGCTGCTACCAACAAGCAGTGCTCGGGGGGCAAATCCTGGCTGCTTCCAGCTGCCCTCCAGCTGCGACAGGGCAGAGGAGTGACACAAGTGCTTCCCCAAGCCACTACTTCAGGGTCAGGCCAGAGTCCACAACATGCAGAGCAGCGTGTGCAGCTGCATCCTGGGCATCCAGCTGTATCCAGCTCCAGCAGTGCCCCCAGGCCCACGGTCACGCTGTTGGCTCCATCCCGTGCTGCTGGCTCTCAGCCCCCTTGCCCACAGGGAAACTGCTCTGGCCCCATTCCCACAGCAGCTCGTAGCAACATTTTCCTTCTTGTGGAGGAAGAGATGTGGCTGAGGAAGCTCCAGCTGCTCATTGAATACCAACAAGTGCTGCAAGTTTCTGCCTGTGACACATCCCTGGCATAAGGGTGGCACACCCACGTGGATCCCTGGGAAAGCCCCAGCTCCCATCCAAAGCCTGCTGGCTCATCTTCACGTCAGGAGGGCTTTTCCTACCTTTCCTACTCAGCTTTTTTTTCCTCTCTTGGAAAATAAATGGGTTTCTGTGGTGGAAAGAGACAGAGTATAGTAGTGTTAATTCATGATGGCTTGCTCTCTTTTAAACAAAACTTCAAGGAATTCCAACATGCCACTTGTGCATCTGAACCCACCACTGCCCTTAATGTTGCAGAGGAAAATCTGAACTCATCCCCACCTCCCATAATCTTTAGTGATTTGCAAGTGATTCCCTGGTTCCCTGCCAGGTAGGTTTGGGGCAGAGGAAGTGCTTTCCAGTATATAAATATTTAAATAAGCAAACCAGGAAATGTGGCAAAGTCAAACCAGGGTTCTGATTTGCTGCTACAATTTGATACAGCTTAGAAAAACAGTTTACATCAGAAGTGTGCATAACGGCTTTCATAATCCACTGTATCTACAATAAACACCCTTTAGATTACCACCATTTTCCATGGATTTATTTCAAAATTCCAATTTTCCTGTCTAAAGCAGAGTAGATGTGCGTATGGGAGGTGTGCTTTCACACTTAATGCTAAAGGATGGAAGCTTTTCCCTTCCAATCCTCCCTAGTTGCTGGAGCAACCTCTGCCCCCTGCTTCCAGCCCTTTTGACCCGTACTGGCCCCGGAGCCATGTCCTGGCACCAGCCACCTTACACCTATGCGTCCACAGCAAAAGGGAAGTTCACTCAAAGAAAAACTCTGCCCGAGTGGTTTTGGGGATTGCAATGCAAATATTTTCTTTAAAATCAGAGTTGCGTCCTAGGAAGTTGCGTCCTAATGCAATGCTCAGACTAGGTTTAAAAACAAGCAAGCAAACAAAAACCTCTCTGGGGAATATTTACGCCCCCTTTGAATGAGAACATACCCTCCTGGGGTCTTCATGGACTCAGATGCGGAGAAAGGAAAAAAGCCTATCTATTCTGGTTCACAGATTTTCCAGTAAGTTTTCAGAGACACAAAGTTCACAAAATACTACTAGTAGAATTTATATACTTTTTTTTTAGTCACCAGAAGGAGAAAAAAAAAATCTTAAGTGACAAACACTTTTATGAGTATCTTAGGTTTCAAAATGCAGCATTAGACAATAATGGAAACATAACTGGCAACTCTGGAAACACATGAAGATTTAAAACTAACCTCCCGTGGATCCGTTTATGGCTTTAGTTCTTCAGAGATTATTCCCCAGGTGTTAATTAAGGTCAAGGTGGGGCTGGGCTGTAAGCCCAGCTCTGTTTGCTGGGCAGAACTGTTTTGAAATGGCAGGTGGCCATATGAGCTCAGAAGCTGGGCAGCTGCAGGCTCATTTAGTGCCTCTGCTGCCAGGGGGGCTTGTCATAAATCATCTTTCTGCTACATTTTATAATTTCATTCATTTACCACATGGTGCTACCTTCCAGTTTTGCTACATTTGCAATGGGCTTCCTTTGCATTGGTTCCTATTAAATACCTTAGAGCACACATTTACCTGAAGTCTGTTGTTTTCACCACCCTTGTAATGTTCCTGATTGATTTTGCAACACTCTATATACCTTTACTGCATTTCTTATTAGCTTTTGCTCGTTCAGTGTTGATGTGACTCAACTGCTGTATTGATTTGGTATGACATACATCCTCTAATAACATTAATGCAGAATTTGGGGATCTGTCTGTGCAGTAGCTTGTTGCCAGCCCAGTGCCAACAGTTGCCTTGGAAATTCTGCATTGCAGTCTTCTTCCTGACCTGTGCTTCTCTCATTTAACAACTGACTTCTCAGCGGCCCATGGGCGTAGAAACTAGCTATTCTTGCAACAGGATTTCAGCTGTTGCTGCTTTTAAGGGAAGTCATTGGCACAGATAATTGCTGAAGGAAATGTAGATCTTGCTGTTGCTTGCTCTGTATTAATGAGTTAGTTTTTGCCTCAATATCACAAGTAGTATCTTTGTTGGAGGCTTTGCATGCTCATTTTCTTTGTGGCCTATGCTGTTATATCTTTCAGAAATGTAGCACTGATTTGATGTTCTGTATAAAATTTAAAAAGACAAATGTCTCAGATAGAAAGATCAAATTGCAAAAGGAATAATATAAACCAATACAGATACCTTACTGTTTTTGTTTTCCTATGGATAGAAACAGAGTGGGTATCTTCTCTATTTATAGCTAAAGCAATCTTTTAAAAAGATTAAGTACAGTGGCAGGCTAATCACTGATAAGGTTATAACAAGAGTAAAAACAAATCAGCAGGTCTAGCTATTAGACTTCGATCTAGAAAGAAATTGCATTACAAATGGAAAGCCCAGTTAAAAGGCATTTAATTATAAAGCTTGAAATAAAATTAAGATCTCCATGTTTCAAGATTAAAGTGCTTAAAGAGGAGAACATACTCCTAACACTGTGAACCACTTTTTCTGCTTTTTTTTTTTTCCATTGCACAGATCTACTTTGATTCTTGCTTGCAGTTAAATCCCCCTGACTCCATCTTACCTTGGTTTAAACAGAGCTGAGATCTATCTGATTTTCTCTGCCTGGATGTGGTGCTGTGCTGAAGCACAGATCTCATTTTGAGTGCAGCGGTAGTTATACTGGAATTAACACCCAGAAAAAAGAAAAAATGAAAAAAAAAAAAAAAAAGCCAGGCCACCAGTTGGGAAGGGGTGAAACAGGGTGATGCGTTCATTAGCAGCAGCTGCTTTAGCTTGGGCAGGATGACATTCTTCTTTTTCTCATCCCTTCCTCATTTACTCGTTCTCATTTGGGGATGAAACTTTCCAAGTCTGGTTCATGCCCAAGGGTCAGTGTTTTAGGGAGAATCTGAGCAATATCCAGCGAGTTGGTTTTGAGTCATCTGAAGTCAAGCTGAGATATGTAAGTTACTTCACACGTTTTTTCCCCTTTTACAGGTCACTTGATACATGTGAAGAGCTAGAAAAGCTGAAGAAGTCAAACAGCTAAGCTCTACAAACTTTCCTTGGTTAAATTAGAAGTATTAGGCTAAGGGGTGGGATGTAAGCAACCAAAAAAGCGTGATAGATCAGATAGAGAGGCTGCTGCAGAGGGATGTCCCACAAGCACCAGGCTGCAACCTGCCAGCATGGCATGGCACAGCACGGCACGGCACAGCAGGGTGCCTTCCACCACATGCAGCTGCAGTTCCCCTGCATCCTTCTGCACCCCAGCACCCCCCACATCCCAGCCCGTGGCTCTTCCAAGGCAGAGTCTAGAGCTCCAAATTGCAAGCATCAGGTGGAACATGCCACTGTGTCACTAGAGGAATGCGGACCAGCCAGACTAGTTGCTCAGCCCAGATAAGAGGCTCTTTCATACTGCAAAAAATACCAATATCACATGCAAATATCTCAGCTGCCATGGTAACTGGCTGGTGCAGCGTGCGTGCAAGCGCAGCAGCCAGCGTGGCTGCCTCCAGATCCAGCTGCACGACCACCACTGAGACAGGACCTGCGGCATCGGCAGGGCTCCCAGTGTCCCAAAACAGGAGCACAGCTGTACAGGACAGCTCCAGCAGCAAAACCCAGGCAGCCCCAGGCAGCAGGGAGGGCACAGGGGAAGGCACGTGGCCCTGCCTGAGCAGCACCCTGCTGCACACCAGGACAAGGTGTATAAAAGTGATAAGTGTGTGCTTTAATATGTGTAGCATGCCTCAATCTGTGCAGCATGTGTATGCGACATGAAGGACTCAGCTTGCTTGGCAGACGGGCCCTTTTCCTGTTTTTCTGGCATTTAGAACTGCCTTGACCTCCTGGTCCCATCACTTTTAACACTAATGCGCTTTTCATGAAGGTGTTTTCCTGCACACTAATTATGTTGGTTTTCCTTTTGTAAATTAGCCTGATACGATCTGTGTGTCTTGGCAAACAGCCTCCAGAACAGTAACCAAAGTCTTTTTGTTTGATCATTGTTTACTTTGCAAATCTCCCTGGTTTTACTTTTCTGGCTGCCTTCTAGAAAGTGTCTCCCAGGCCGTGTGTTCAGATTGGAGGGAAATGGGGCTTTGCAGCCTTCCTTCCTCCAGGAATGGGCGAGGTTTCAGTATTTCTGAGGCCCTCAGGCTACAACAAGGGCACTTCTCCCACTGCTGTCCCCCAGTCTCCTCCCTGGTCCCATCACCATGTGCCCAAGCCCAGCTGTGCAGAGGTGCAGGTCTGCACCAAGCTTGTAGTGGGTGGTGGAAAAGCCCAACTGATGCCCTCATTCCTGGTCAAGAGGCATCTTTTGACAACAGCCAGTACTCACAGCAGCAGACCTGATCCCATCTAAATCTGGTTAGCTGCAGAGAGAGTCCACCTGCCTGCGGAAGCTAAGAAATAAGTTGTATCAGCAATTTGCCTGGGACTAACAGTGCCCGGGGAGGGGACAGGCTTTAATCTACTCTCACTTACTTAATGCACTGGCAGATAGGAGTGGAGGGGAATTGCTCTCTCTGTTTCTATTGCGGACTGGGCAAAACCAGGAGAGAAATTCACCGGCAAAGTGATGCAGGCAGCATGGCATGGGTAGTGTCCTCTGCCCTTGCTTGCTGAGGGCACAGGGGGGCAGGGAAGCAGCCCCCAGGCTGCACATCAGCCCTGGGGACCCTTTTGGGGCCAGGAACCCTCCAGGAACACCACCCAAACCAAAGCATTTTCAGTGGAAGAGAACCAGCACCATGCATGCACTGAGTGTCCTGGCAGCGCTGTCAGTGCTCAGCTGGAGCAGGGGCAGCAAGTGCAGGAGATGGGCCTGGGAAGATTCGCAGGCTGCAGGGAGCATCCCTGCCTGTCGTCCCCAGGGGTGCCGCTGCCCACCTGCTGGCACCACGCCGAGCCTGGCTGGCACCAGGGGGTGCTTCGGAGCGACGTGGCCGGGAAAAGGGCTGGTGAGAGGCCTCCAGGTGAGAGGCGGCGGCGGGGTGGGAGGGATGCCAGTGGGCGGCTGGGCTGGGTCTGTGCAGCTCAGGCAGCACCTGCCTGCAATGAAAACCTGAAACCCTCCTCTGGAGCTGAGCAGTTGTCATGAAATATGCATGGATGCTTGTGCATGGGCTCCACATGTATTCTGCGGCGCTGCTTCCCAAGGGGATAATTAAGTGTCGCTCTTCATCTGGTGATCACTTCAAGATCAAGGCAGTGGATACCCAAATAGAGAAGCATCCGCTGCAGAGAGCCCTGGGCCCATCTTGTGGTCCTGGGCATGGTGCTCAGCACCCTGCCAGCGCTTCAGTCCTCCCCCTCCTCTAGTTCTTTCTTTATCTCGCCCTTATTTTGTCACCCTTCACCTCTGTAGGATCCCAGAATAGGCAGGCAGCAGAGCCAGGAGGCATCAGGCTGGTTGGTATTCACTGAGCATGCACCATGAAAGTTTTCTGTTGTAATCCATCACTGTGTCTCCATGCTGCTCTGCTTTCTTCAAACATTATTAGCATGGAGGCCAAAACAGGGAATTTAAGTCTTTGATTGCCCCGTGAACTTCCACCAGTGTCGCCAAAAAGCAGAAGGTCTTCTTTGGGTATAAAATGCCTTGGAAGAAAGAGCTTTATTTACTGCAATTTATTTGCAGTTTGAAGATCCTGTAGCCTTCTGTGACAGAAAGACATCTCTGAAAGCACCAGTGCAGGAGAAAGAAATTATGCTTTCGTTTTTACACAGCATGAGTTTCCGTGGCAGCTGCATATCAATTTGTGTGTTATTTTCCCACGGGTGGAAGAGGAAAAAATAAATATCCCTGTACATTTCTGGCATGCAGATTCATGGATCTCTTTGGCAACCCTTCCTGTTAATTTTGTGCAGCTTTCTGCACCATTTCAATTACACCCTAGAGCTGCCCAGTGCAGCTGGGTGCCCAGGAGCCCCCCTGGGATGGCGGAGGCTGCAGTCAGCCCTGCCTGGCTCACTGCAGCTAGGTGGTAACATAGCTAGGCTGATCATGCTAGGACTGTGCAAATTTGTCTGGGTACCCCTGAAACCTCTGCAAACATGTGTTAAAACCCACCTGAGTGGTGCCAGCATCAGGCCACCGCTGTGGGGCTCTGAGCTATCCTGCAGTCGCATGTGAGGTGTGGATGTAGGGGCATGCATTATATATAGCAGGCATAAATAATACAAGGCAAGGTAAGGTTTCTGTCCTGACCCCCCCCGGCAAGTTGTGTCCCTGGGTGAGGGAGTGCTGAGCACCTGGTGGTTGTGGGCACCCATATGGGGTGAGTTTGCAGTGGGACTTTGCAGGCAGAACAACATCTAGCAGCCAAAGCCTAACTCCATCTAGGAATATCCTGCCTGGTTTACATCTCTTTGTTGCATGCAGCTTTCAGTTTGCACTCAGAGAGCAGCTGAGCCATCTCGTGGCTTTTCCTCTGCTGCAGTATTTCCCTCTACCTGTCCACACTGCCTGTGTGACCATCAAAGCACGTCCCAGTTCCCTGCTGAGGCCCTCACCGATTTACCTCAGTGCATTTTGGCCACATGTCCCTGCACAAATTTGTGGCAGCTAAGCATTCAGCCCATGTGTTTAATGAGCTGTGCCCGTGCCCAAACCAGCTGCCTGTTACTTGTGCAGGCTGTGCATCCCTCCAGCCCTGGCACAGCGCTGCTACTGACGTCAGCTCCAAAACTGTGCTGTAAATTATTCAGATCTACTAGTTTAGCTCTGTGTCTTCTCCAAAATCAAGCACACTTCTGAGGGCGCTGAAAATAAATGGTTTTGCTGAGGAGGTAATGTATTTTTAAAGGAGATCACTGCTATCACATTTGCCTCTGCAGAAAGAGCCCTTTATGCAGCTTTTGCACGACCTGGTACTTGTGTCTTGTGTTTCCTCACCAGGCAGGGTTAGGCACTCAACAGCACAGCAGGGTCTTCTCTTCACAGAGAAAATAATGGCAGAAGTAATAAAACTCTGAAAAATTCCCAGTCATCCACCTGCAGCTTCTATCCTCACACAATGTTTTTATTAATAAGGATTGTAGGCAGCACGGAGGCCCTGAGCAGGGGGCCCAAGGGGGAGGCAGGTGGCCCAGCACCCCCTGCTCAAGGCACGGATTCCCTACAGCGCCGTGTTAACATTTATTTGCTGGGTAAAGCATCTCGACCTGAATTTGCTGGGTGCCCAGCCGTATGCAGCATGGGTGCACTACAGCCAGCTTGGCATCACGGGCAGCCTCAGTCTCATCTGGGCTATTTTGTGCTCCTCAGTCTCACTTCTAAGAGGTGCTGTGCATGCAGGAGCCGAACACCATGACACATGGCTGAGCTGTTGTGCAGAGTTTTGCTCAGTGGAGGCTCAAGCCTGCAGCAGTGAAGCCCAGCCCATGCCTTACCTGGAGCTTTCCAAGAAATGTAACAGGGTGAGAAGGCTGGGGAGAGGGAGGCGAGAAGGCTGGGGCTTCATCCACAACCTGTGCAAGGCAGGTTGTGGATCTTTTTTCTACCTGAACATGGAAGGTCGAAAAAGATTTCACTGTTGGCATTTGCCTGGATAAATATTCCATTTCTGGGAGTTTTGCATAGGGGCCTGTGGGCATTGAGCATGAGGGCAGCCTGGAGGCTGTGTGGGTGTTGCTGGTTGGCCCTGGCTGCGTGTTTGTGATGGCAGCTTGATGCCACCTTTGCAACGCCCCTCGCCAGCCAAGGTGCTGTGCAGGGCTCAAACCTGCCCTATCTCAGCATCAGAGCCTCTGGGCTGAATTAATTCAGTCTGTGAACTCTAAAATGAGTACAAATTTCTCAGGAGCATGCTAAGACTTAATTAAAACTTGCTAAGGAGCTTGGATATCTTTGTGTGAAATACAGATGGAGGAATGCAGGGTTTTGTTATTGCTTTGTTAATCGTTTCATGTAGGCTTGGCCATGCTGCAGCAATGCAGAGAAATCCCCTTGTTCGGGGCTCTCCAGGAGGAGCAAAATTATAATAATGAGCTGGGTTATAATTAATTGTTCTCTGAGGACACATTCTCATTACATCTGATGCTTCTGGTGGGAATTTTCTACAGGGAGCATCTGAGTACACAGGCAGCTTCAGGTATGCTCCCGCCTGCATTTCTGGGCTGATAGTGGCTGCTATCAGGTTGCTCGAAGGGAGGGGAGGGGGGAGTTAAACTTTTTCTAGAATTTTTTAGCTGTCTCCCTGAAGGTCTTACATATGTAGGTTAAATATTTGCTTGGGGCAGAACAAATGACTAATGCAAAAGGCACCAGTCAGTGATGAGTTTTGATCACTGGAGCTTCCCTTAATCCATCGCACTCTGTTGGGTAAGTAAAATGCGCATTAACCTGCCTGGCTTCACAGCCACCTTATTTCTCTGTATCCGAGGGGGCTCTGAGCACACACACTGGATGAAAATGGGTCTAATAGCTCTGGGCAGGCTTCCCTCCTGCTGTTCTCCCAATGCAAATCGATCCTTCTGCTGGTCCAACTGATGCATTTGTGCATTTTTTTTCTTGAGCTGGCAGCTGAAACAGGGATGTTTGCAGATATGGAAAAGGCCACTCTGAAAGCAAGAGCTGAGCCCGCCGGCTTTGCTGGCTGCACATGAGCTGCCGTGTTTGAACATGAAGAGAAAGCAAAGGCAGTACTCACCTGCGTGCTGCTCACAGAGCTGTGGCCACGCTGTGCCTAGCTGCGTGAGCAAGCCAGAGCTTCCCAACACACCACAGCACGTCCTCGAGCTGCTTGTGCTGCACGACCCAAACCCAGCACAACTGAACAATGTCTGCTCCCATGGCTGGGAGCGCTCAGGTTGCCCTCCCACCACGGCATGTCCCCCAGTGAGCTGCTGGGCACTGGTTTAGGGCTGGCAGCTATCGATAAATCGAGCCTCCCTGCTACCGGCTGGGCATGCAGGTCCCACTGCCTGCCTGCAAAGCCATGTTTCTGAAAATACCTTCAGTGATGTTGTCAGCCGGGGCTTGCTCAGGTGCTGGCTGGGAAACCAGAGGTGTGAGAGCTGCCAAGAGGTCGGAGTCTCTCTGGGTTAACCCAGGCCAGCACAGCCACATCCCCCCAGAGGGGCACAGGGGCTGGCTGCAGGTTAGAGTTGGTCTCACTCCTCAGCACCACGGGAGCAGATGGCCGTGCAGCCACAGCTCTGGGAAGGACATCGCCTTGGGGGCGTCCTTGGAGCACACAGAAACGTACACGGCCTTATCGTTTGTTGGCGGTGGCATGTGACAAGCAGGAGTCCCCTGCTATCAGAAAATACAATGCCACATGGCATCACGACACCCCAGCTGCAGGGTGGTAAATGTGCTTGTGCCGTGATGGTGGGATCACAAAGGGAAGGGCCCTAGAAAGGCTGCTGAACGTAGGTTGGCTTTTTAAGAGTTCAGCCCCAAATAACATTTGCCTTCGGGCTGAGCTTTATCTGCCTGGCACATACACCAGGACTTGTCACTGGTGCACGGGGCCTCTGGGCCTCACCTTCCCCTCTTAAAACTGGCCCCAGGATGGTGGGGGCAGCCTTTTAATGCCAGCAGCTGCCATTTTGAATATTGCTACCGGCACAAAACACCATTTCAGATTTTGCTACGTGCTTATTCACTGAGTTATTTTTCTGAACTGGGGAAATTCACAGATATGCCTTGTTAATTTAGACTTATTTAATGTAATTGATACAGCTTATGTGCATTGCATAATTGCAATGCCATTAAAAACCTGATGCATTCAAAGGGCAGGAAATTACTTACTGGTTAAAGCGATTTACATAAACATTATTTTACCCTTACAGCTCATAAATTAAGTCAATGACAAGATGGAATTACAGCTGCTATTGGAATGTATAAAGTAACTTTTCGTCTGTCAATATTATCGCCAAACCAGACAAAGGAACTGCACAGATAACAGTATATTTATGCAAATCATCACAACTAATTGTTCCCCGTCTCTTCAGATTTAGTATTCATGACAAGGCTGTGCCTGCTGCGTAAGATTTACATGAGTTACTTTCACTCTGCTGGCAACAGACTTGCTGTGCCTTAGCTTAGTCTGCATGTTTCTTTCGCAATTAGCAACCAGAGGGTGCCGAGCAGTCCCAAGTCCAGCCCATCGCCCAGCCCAGCTCAGTCTGAAGGAAATGCAGGTGAGGCAGCACTGGGGGAATGCGCCCAGCGTTGCCTGAGCACTGCCCCCCCTTCAGCCTTCCCCAGAGCCTCTTGAGCAAGCGTATCCTGTTTAGCTCAGCAACCCCTTTAATTACCTGCGCTGCTTTGCAAATCACTTCCAAAGAAATCAGTAATATGTGCTCCTAATTAATATTCTCTTGTCCTTGGGCTTGCAGCACAGCACACAGAGCAATGCGTGACAGCCCTCCACGGGGCTTAGGGTGGTGGCCACATGCCCCCCAGCTCCATGGGGACAGACACATGGAGCAGGGGATGCATGGCTCTGCTGCAGCTGGCAGTGAGGCAGGGTGTGGGGGATTGCAGTGCCTTTGCTCAGCGCTGCATTTCACCTTGTCCGCTGCACTGCTGGGTGCTCTTATGCACACATCTGTACGTGCGTATGCACACATGTGTGTGAGCACATGTGCACACATCTGGACACACACACATGTCCACCCTGAGGGCACTACGCTGGGAACATGAATAAAGCTCAGCTGAAGAAAATGGGAGGCACCACTTTGCAGCGGCTGGGAGGTTTTCCCTATGTTTTTTGTTTTTTTTTTTTTCCTTCTGCACTCTGCGCAGGCATCTGCAGCACAGAGGTGGAGGCAGCGCCAGGATCGGTGGTGGCTGCGCTGAGCCAAGATGTCGCTCACAGTGTCTGTCCCCACCAGTCATCCCGCTCTTCCCATCCCCAGGTTGCCTTGCAGCGCTGCCAGGGGTGGAAGCCCAAGGGGGTGTTGCCGGGATGGAGCCACAAAGGGACGAAGCCAAACCCTGCTCCAAAAGTGCCCAGACATGTGAAATACTACAATTTAGCACAGCAGCGTGGGAGGCAAAGGACGTCTGCTCGGTCCCCTGGCACAACAAGAGCTCACCCTTTGCTTCCCGCTGCCAGGCAGAGCAGCGTTCCCCTTTCCAGCAGTGCAGGACTGTGACAAAACACAATGGCCTGCTCGCCATCCCCCTGGGCTCCCTGGGCTCTTTGCCCACCCAGACCTGCGAGGGATGCTGCCACCACAGCACCCCCGTGCCCCTGCTCCTGCTCGGTGCCCACCCAGGCCAGCACCCCACCCACAGCAGGGTCCCAAGCACGGGGAGAGGCCAGTGCAGGGCCCATGGATTTTGGGGTGCCACGGTGACTTGGTGTGCCGCGGTGCCCTGGGGAGGCAGACAGCGGTGTGGGGCAGCACAGGGCTGCTGCTGGCACAGGTCATTGGCATGAAGTGACCAAGGCCATCGGCATGAAGTGACCATGACTGCTTCCTGCTGCGGGGAGTATCTGGTATTGCCAGTTAATCACCATTAACGAGTCATGAGTAACACGCATCTCCCAAAACAGGCATTAACATGATAATCCTATGCGCTATATGGGCAGGTAGATACAGACCTCACACTAGAAATGCGTATAAAGACACTTAAAGCAGAACTTTTTATTCACTTGCTGACAGCTGAGCCTGCCGAGGGGTCTCGAGGCACATCACGCCTCTTTCCTTACACCCAGGGGTTAGAAGCCAGATCTTTCCCCCTTCAAATCCAAGTCCTCGGGGCACCGCTGGGGGCTGGCGGCGGGGGCAGCACCGGCACCGGGCACCTCCCGAGGACCTCGGACCTGCGAGGCCGGCGGGGAAGACGCATTTATTTTCCGCTCACACCCCGGCTGCTCCTTCCCAGCCAGTTCCTGGGACCTTGCCCCTCCCGGCCGGGGCGGCCCCGGGCACAGCCCGAGGGCTCGGGGCCGGGGCTGCCGGTGCGCCCCGGGGCTGGGGGGGGGGGGAAGGCACCGTCCCCGCCGCCCGTCGGGGGGGGCTTCAGGGGTTGCCGTGGCAACGAGCACCGGGGCGGAGCTCGCCGTTTCCGTCGACCGAGTGCCCGGGAGGGCGGGGACGGGACCGGGAGCGGGAGGGGGCGTCCCGCCGGCACCCCGCGCCTGGTGAGTCCTGCGGGGCGGCCCCGGCACCGCTACCGGCACCGGCAGCGGCGGGGGGGCTGAGCCGAGCCGGGCCGAGCCGGGCCGAGCCGAGCATTCCTTTGTCTGCGGGGCTGCGGAGCGCCCAGCTCGGTTCCCCGTTAGCCAGCAGCGGGCGGCGCCGCCGGCACCGGGTTTGGGGCCCCCCGGTGCTCCCGGTGCGGCTCGGCAGGGGCTGGGGCCGGGCGGCAGGGGGACTGCCGGCGCTGCCCGGAGTCCCGGAGTTTAAAACAAAGCAAAGCCCGGGCGGCCTGGAAGGGGTGCGGAGAGGAGCACGGTAATTACAGGCACGGTTTATGCAACATCCGCTGGGTGCTCTCGGCGAGCCCGGGGCTTTCTGCGCGGCGTCCCCGGGAGGAAAATCCGCAGCGAGGCGACCGGGCACGGGGCTGGGAAGCAGCGGGGACGCGGTGCCGCTTCCAGGGCTCTCCCCGCCGCTGTCCCCTGGGTTTCGGAGTACCTGCGGCCGGAGCCGCGGGCAGCCTGAGCTGGATTTCCTCGCGTTTCCCCGCAGGCGCCGCGGTGTCGCAGTGCTGGGCGCCCCCGTGCCATGCTCACAGCCCGCAGGACCTGGGCTCCGGGACCCTCTGCGGGAGCTTCGTGCAACCGGGACCCTCGGCCAGCCGGTGAGTGCCCGTCGCGCTCAGCCCGCCCGCGCTCACGCCCTTTCTCACACTTGGGCGAGGAGAGGCCGGGAACCAGCACGCCTGCATTTTTCGCATTGCTTTCTAGCACGGGCTGGGGGGGTGAGAAACGGTCTCGGAAGCGGGCGTGAGCTTTAGGCGAGGCGGAGGGTGAGCGGAGCGGTGCCTCGGTTCCCTCCCAGCCCGTGAGTAAGGAAGCCCGGGCAGAAAGGTTAATGTTTCAAATGTAAGAAAGAGACAGGGGCGAAGCACGGCAGGGAATGTGCAGGGCTCCTGCTCAGCCTTCAGCTCGCCTCCTCGGAAGGGCTCGCCGTGCCCCCGCGGCACGCAGACCACATCGGTGAGTTTGGCCCCGTGCTCTCTCCCCAAAAAGCTGAGCCACTGTGCAGGCGGGCGGCTGCGTGCTGGGGCCTGCAGCCACCGTCAGGGACAGTGCTTCCCACCGCTGTGGTCCTGGCTTTCCACAGAGGGGCTGAAATGCCCTTTAGGGGCTTTATGCTGCTGTGCTGGCGGTGGTTTAGCCGGGCACTGCTTGCTGGAAGGAACAGGGATGCTGCTGGGATGGCCACGGCTGTGCCCATCGGGTCATCGGGGTGCTGGACGTGGGGCTTCTCGTCCTTCCCGGGAGCGCTGGCTGTGGCTGCCTCCTCCCATGCCTGGCCGAAGGCAGGGACATGAGCTCAGTGCGTGGCTTTGCCTTTTGTCCGGGCATCTGCAAGCACTTTTGAAATGCTCAGTTTTCACAGCGTGGATGAAATGTTATGGCTAATTAGAGACAAAGACGAAGTGCAGACTGATGAGCTGACTTCTTCAGAGAGCTGAAAGGCGAGGCACTTCTCCATCCAGATGCTGCTTCCAGCTGTGGCCCAAGTGCGTCCTGATGATTTTAGGGGAGAAACTGCATTAGTGGGGTTTTACCTGATTTCTTCCTGCCAGCCGGAGACGCTGTTTGGCTGCCTGCAGCAGGGGTGCTTGAGGCTGGTGGGTGGGAGGGTGCTGGCAGGTGGTTTTGGCTCGGGGTCCTCTTCACTCCCTGCTGTGGGTGTGCAGGGTCCTGTAGGTATTTGAAGAGCTTCCCCTCCCCTGGCCTCAGCACCATGGCCTTGCCCTGGCTCAGTCCTTGCCAGTCACTGTTCCTGTAGCAGATGAGCACACGGACAGCAAAAAAAACTCCTTGAGATCTTGTTTTCCTTCTGATTGACACAAACGCTGTCACCGTGCTTCCTTTTGGGTTTGGTTGCATGACAAATAAAAAAGCATTGGGGGCAGCGGAGTGAGCTCACCCTGGCAGGGTCCGTCTGTCCGGTTTTGGTGATGCAAACAGGGTTTGGCAGCTTTTCAGAGATAGTGTCACAGGAAGCCAAGCGACTGGACAAGGGGCAGAGATGGGAAGTGGATGCCGGTGTCCTGGGGGGGCTGCTGTCAGAGGACAGATCATGCAGCTGGGGCACTGCAAGGTGGAGCTTGCCTGGGTCTGTCTGCCCTGCAGAGCTCTGTGAGGATGCAGGAGGACCCAGCCCGAACCTCCATTACTGCTGCACAAGTTGTTGGCAAGCAGTCTTACCCTGAAGGGCTCCTTTCTCTATTTAACACTGCCAACATTTTTAGTACTACTGAGGGCTTTTATGGCGCTTGTTCTCTCGGTGAGGCACATGCAGCAAGGAGCCAGCAAGGAGTCTGGCTGCTGGGCACTGCCCAGCACCTCAGCGGGGGCTGCCGAGGCTGGTGGGGCTCCCAGCCACCGTCCCCCACCAGTGGCTTTGGGGAGCACTCTCCCCTTTCCGGACAGCGCAGGCTGGCAGGGAGGAGCTGGGCTGACTGTGTCTGTCCCCATGGGATGTCCACGGTAACTTTTCGCCCTGTCTCAGGACGCGGGCAGGACGTGCTCATCGCTGGGAGCGAAGAGGAGTTCTCTGCCCAGGACCCTCTGCTGCCTGTGCTGGTCCAGCATAAAATCTGTGGTGTGAGCTGGCCAGGCTCTGCAAGCCCACGCGGTGTCTGCCTGGCCCTCCAGGTAAGAAGTGCTTGATTCAGTGCAGGGGTGGGCAAACACATCTCAAAAGTGTGCAGCTCTCCCTGCTAGCATGAGTTCCCCAGCAGGGATCGACACCCAGACACCTCAACAGCCTGTGCCTGGCTGGGCCTGGCAAATGAGCGTGCATCCCGCATCCTGCCTGGTTCCACAGGGAGCATGGATATATGTGGCAGCGCTGCCCAGCACTATTCGAGGCGGTGTGAAGGCTCCCCCCTCTCAGCCCTTTTCAGAACAGTTCCTTGTGGCCCTTTGCTTTAGTCCTCACATGTTGCACTGGCGAGGGACGTGGTGTGGAAAGAGTGTCCCAGCTCTCTGGAAAGTCTGAAGGCATCAAAAATGCTGGGGAAAAACCCAGAGTAACGTTTTCTGTGCTATTCCTGGGCTAGGTAGCTGGAAGAACTCCAGGCAGGAGGGGTATCACTGCCTGCCCCATGCCAGGGTTTGCCAGGAGGAGGAGGAAGAAGAGAGCAGATGGAGGGCAGGCAGTGGCAGAGGACAGTGTCCTGACACCAGGATCCTGTCTGTGTTGCTGTCACCAGTTCATTTTGGACTTCAGGCAACCCATTTAAATTTTCCTCCTTTGAAAAGAAGGAAAACACCTTGTTATCTCACACCGGCCTTGAATGAGACTTGAATTCCCTCCAGCAGAAGCCTTCTGGAGCTTCAAGTGAAAGACACCTCAGAAATGCAGCTGCTCCAGTCTTGGCTCCTGCCTGGGTGCTGCTGCTGCCTCCTAAATCATTTCAGAAGCATGTTGTGTGTAATGAGTATTCACCGCGGTGCATTTGCCAGGGTGAGACGTGCTTCTTTGATGTTGCTCACTGGCAGGTGATGCCACGTGCTCCTAGACAAGGTATAAGTAAGAAAAGGAACTTTTGACCGGGATGGGGGAACAATAATGCAAGCTCAGCTGATCAGTGACATACCTTTGCAGAAGCATCCACCCCACTAAAGCTTTTTTTAATGATGGCATTAAAAATAGATTTTTTTTTTTCCTTCAATCCAATGAATGCAGATTCGTACAATAGACCCAGATTATTTTTTTTAATTTTTTTTTTTGTTACCTTCCCTGTATTCTTTTTCCCTCTCTCCCTCCAGATTTCTTTTTCAGTTTTACCAGAGCTGGAAGCCATGCTCCATCTCACGGGTTGCCTCTCACTGGCACTTCGTGGCAAGTGAGCAAGGGCTTGCAAGTGAGAAACGAACACGTAGTGGGACCTGCTGGGGCAGAGCCTGGGGTGCTTGTGCTTCACGTGGGCTGGCACAACGTTCCATAAAGGCCCCAGAACTTTGTGTTCAATGCTGTGCGCAAGCCACAGCCTTTCTGTAAGGCCACGTAGAATATAGACACCTGAATGATCAAGCTGATGGAAACAGTTGTTTATGGGCAGATCTGCGGGCAACTTGATAAATTCATCTTGACAAAAATACTCTGGAGAGCAGAGCTGTGGAGCAATCTAATGATGCTTTGCAGTGCCCAAGCAATGAGGAGAGGACCTGTGAGTGATTTGGAAGGCCAGGCATCACTGCAGCCTCCTGACGCTGACATCCCCTTGAGGGGATGGGGTCCCGGGGTGTCCCGCAGACCCACAGCAGGTCACTGGAGCTGGCTGGGACAAAGCAGCAGGAGAGGGATGGAGGAGCCAGCCTGCATCGAGCCCTGTCAGGCCAGAGGGGTTGGAGGAATCAGAGCGCTGCTCCTGGCACTCGCTGTGCTGATCTAATTCTGGCTTACATTTGGTTTTTGTCCCCATCTTTCTTATCAGCTTGACTCTCAAAGCTGCAGTCACAGGCACTCCCAGCCTGCAGCTGTAGGTCAGCACTGCCTGCTGCAGTCAAGGGCTTTGGCTTTTCCCTGCCGTGACCAGTCCCACTTTTCTGTCCTCTGCCACCTGTTCTGTGCTCATGCCTCCCAAAAAACTCAGTGAAACTCCGGCTGCCAGCGGGTGCCTCAGCAGGGCCCCCCCACACACCTGGGGAGCGTACCAGATTTTAGGGTCAGGGCGATGGGGCAGCCCTGGTGTGATGGCATGGAGAGGTCAGCATGGGGCGGACAGGAGTCACAGGAGCCCGTTTGTTCTCGTGGGTGCAGGTCTTGCCGCAGCAGGGCTGGTGCCCATCCCTGACGGAGGCTACGGAGGAGCCACCAGCATCCCCCAACGAGCTGGCCACCACCGCGCCAGGGCAAGCAGCCTGCACCATGAACCTGGAGAAAGCCGGTGAGGGGACATGGGGCATGTGGCCAGGGCAGAGGGCTGTGTGCCTGCTGGGGGGGACACACGTTGTGGGGCTCTCCCCATCCCACATGCAAACAGGAGCACAGCAGTGCTCCCCAGGTGACGGGGGTGTCCCCATGCGCACCCCTGGGGCTCTAAAGCTTCCCTGCTCATCACCAGCCTGGAGGTGAAGGTTGCTCCTGCTTTGCAGGGCACTGTGGTGGTGATGGCTGGGGAGAAACAGCCGTGGAAATGCGCGCAGCAGGCGTGGCTGTGCCAGGATGGATTAATCCCCGTGGTTTCCCATCTGGCTCCATCAGGACTCAGTTGCCCGGGCTTGTTGGGGCTCATCCTGGTGAGGGAGCTGCTCCTGCGCGTGGCCCCGCTGTGGCCGGGCTCCCTCTGTGGGCAGATGGCTGGTGGGGAGGGAGAGGGATGCAGGAGGAGGAGAGCCTGCATGGAAATGGTGCTGGGCAGAGGCCTGGAGACGGCTTTCTTTCCAAGTGCACTTCAAAGTGTGTTGGAAAGCAAGAGGGAGCTGGCCATGGCCCTGTAGCTGCTGGTCCCAAGCTCAGACCCATCCGTCTGCTGGTGGCAGAAGTAATGTGGACCCGGCCGCTGTCTCTGCTCCCACAGATGCTTTTGCAGCAGCAGTGTGTTGGAGTCAACATCCAAGGTGCCCATATAATTTTAGTTCAGCTTCCATTATATCTGTGTATGACGATGCAGTCTTTAATAACACGATCACATACTGTTTTTCCACTGGCACCTGCTCATTCAGAAAAAAAAAAAAAAAAAAAAAAAAGGATGTGGTGCTGCAGGATGATTCAGAGCGCGGTAGTAAAAGCAGTCGTTAACCGTGTGAGGCAGCAGCGTGTCACCAGGCAGCAGGGCTGGGTCACGGCACGTCCACGCGCGGCAGCCTCCGGGGCGGCGCTGACAGGCTCTGTGCTGTGGCACAGGATGCTCTGAGGGCATCGGTGGGGCTGCTGCTGGACGTGCCAAGCGTGGTTCGTGTGGGGCAGTCCCTGCCTGCCTTCTCTGCAGGGAGTCCTTGAGCCTCGGCTGTGTCTCAGGGTCCTTGTGGCAGGGTTTGCTGTTTGCCCAGCCAGCTGGGGTTGGTGCTGAGTGCTCCATGACCGTGTCCAAGCTGTGCGCGGGGCACGTCTCAGCACGATGTCGCTCATCTCAGCATAACATCACATCCCTCTGTCTCAAATGACAGTGTGCTGGTGTCACACTCACGTAGCTTTGCCAGCATGGTGGCAGGCAGACCCTGGACACGCGGTGCCCCTGTGAGTCCCCATCCCCACCACAACCCACGGTGGTCTCTCCCTGTAGGCAGTCCCTGGCTGGCTGCTCCCAACCCACCTGTGCTTGCTCCCACTGCAGGGGGCAGGTTTTGCAGTGGGAAGCGCGCCAGCCTGCCGGCCCCACGTCCCTTCCCTGTGATCCAGAAGGTGGTGGCATCCATGGCGCACCTGCAGGAGGAGAAGCTGCGGCTGCAGGAGGAGCTGCTGGCTCTGCAGGAGAAACTGGCTGCCCGGAAGAGCGAGGAGCTCGCCGTCTCTGTCCAGCTACAAGGGCAGGTATGGCATGGCTGGGGGCGTGGGGGGCACCATCTGGGTTTCCAGTTGCAGGTTGCGACTCGGTGGAGTGCAGGATTTTTGGTGCTCTTGTATGCACCAGCTGAGGCAGCACCTTTGGCAAGAGATGCACCCGGTGCCTGGGTGAGCAGCAGGGCCCTGCTGTGGTCAGCTCACAGGGTTGGCAATGATCTGGGTGTCAGGAGCTTCTGAGCAGCTTCTGTGGCTGCCCAGCGCTTGGCCAAGCAGCTCTGTGCCTTCCTTGCAATGCTTGCACTGTGCTTTCCTTGCAGTGCTTGCAGCCCCTAACTGGCACCACTGAGGCACTGCGAGGTGCCTCATCCTGGCAGGAAGGGGCTGCACCAGCCCGGGGAGCTGCAGAGCTCTGGCTCCCCACTGCAAGAAATCTGCATCAGGACAAGCTTGTAAAACCAACCCAGCAGATTACTTTTAGTGATTTTCAAAAGTCAGGAAGTGAGAAGTGACCATGAAGGCAGAGTCGAATGCTTCAGAGGAGGAAAGTGGTGAAGGGATCAGGTTGTGTCAAGCAGAGTGTAAAAAATATTTGAGTCAGTGCAAAATCATTGCCGTGCCTCTGTGGTCAGAAACCCTGTCTCAGCGGCGGTGAGCTGACCCTTAAATATTTCCTGCGCCAGTTCAGACGCAGCTCTTGGTGCAAGGACCTTGCTCATTCCAGGGAGATTGAAATCCAGGGCTGCTAATAAAGGGATTTGCATGTGGATGTTGTGGAAGCTATTATAGTCAGGTTTTGCTTGTTCCACTGGTGTCAAAAAGGTGGATGTAATTGTCCTGGATCTGGTTGGCATAGTCTGCATGACACAAGCGTGAGCACCGTCAGGATCCGGCCGGCCCTCCATCGGCTAGCTCACTGGCACAGGAGAGGCAGCTGGTGGGGCCGGGGACGCACGGTGCAGGGCAAACGCCAGCCAAAGCACAGCCCGAAACTGGATTACAAAGGCTCGGGGATGGCCGGGCCATGCCTCTGGCCGGATCTGACAACCAAGGAGTCCCTGTTGCCTCCGGAGAGCAGGATGCACCCAGAGATGTCAGAGGAGGTAGGGGACGGAGTGTCTTGGGGTGCTGCTCATGCTGGGAGCAGCTCCTCACCTGCATGAGCTTTCTGCTGGGCAGCCCATGGCTGGGTGTGCTGCTGGCCGGCACCTTCCCAGCTCTGTGGCTTGGTTTTTTTTTGCTCTTAACGATGTGTTTGTCCGCGAGTCTTTGGGAGGGCGGCTCTGTGCGCGCCTGGCAAGGAGCTGGGGCTGGGAGCATGCAGGGAGAGCGGCCCTGGGGTGGCAGGCAGGCTGCTCACTGTGCGTGTCCTTGAGATGCACCCAAGCTGGAGGGGTGGTTTCCTTGTCCCTCCCCTCCCAAACACAGTTAAACTTCAGTGAGAAAGGGATGTGAGACGCTGGAGTGTGGGCTGAGACGAGGACATTAATATTTTTAAATATTTTAATAGTGTAGCTTACTGGATGTGGGAATCAGGTTTTCCGACTCAATCTGAGAGGATGGGTGAGATGGTGCTGCTGTGCTTGCTGCTTGCTCTGCTTCCCCTGGTGTGGGTCAGCCACGCTGTAGGGGCCCCAGGTCCCCAGGGGGATCCCAACTCCAGCAGGGAGCAGCCCGGTGCCGAGCTGAGCTGGCAGCACCTTTGCGGGCACACGGGGCTGCGTGGGGGGTGCTCCCCAGCAGCTGGCTGTGTTGCCGTCTCCGCAAGGGAGTGGCTTAATAACTTATCATAATTAATTACAGCACAATGTGAGCACATTTGCATTTGTTATAAATCAGCAGTTTCTAAATTATGGTCCGTGGAGGCCTGGTTGTTTAGAGAAGGCTGGTTACTCAGATGAGGCAACAGCCTCCTGCTCTCTGGGCGGGGGATTTGGCAGCATGATGGTTTCTTGCTGCCTCCTCCAGGCTCAGGGAGACCGACTGGAAGTCTGGGGGACAACAGCAGCGAAGTGGGCAGCCAGGCCTGGCACCCCCAGGGCAAGTTTTGGGGAGGTGGCGATGCTCCTCTGTTGGTGCAGCCACCAGCTCTGGGGTAGTGGGCTGAGGATGGGTGCTTGGTGCGGAGCACAGAGCACACAGCAAACCCCTTGAAACAAAGCCTGCAGCTTCCTGCAAGGCTGCTGGCTTTGCAGAGCACTTGCTGCAGCAGTTAATGAGTAACTGCAGTGATATTTTTTCAGGAGCCTCTCTGCAGCAGGGAGGAAAGAGCTGGGAGAGATGGAAACCTCCGGTTCCCTGCACAAAAAAAAAAAAAAAAAAAAAAGGATTTTCTGAAATCTGCCTGTTTTTTGGGGAAGGGCAGGATGGTCCCCAACATGAGAGGCAGATCAAGTGACAACATGGTGGGGAGCGTCCTCCCACTCATGATACTGAGATACACAGGCTTCTGGAGGAGCTCCTGCTCCCTCTTGTTCTCAAGATAACTTTCCTAGAAAGAAAAAGCAGTAATAAAAGAGAAGGCAAAGTCAAGCCATGTTGCAAGGGCAGGACAAGGTACTTCTGGTTCTCTAAACACAGCTGTGAATAGGTCTTTATTTTTTTTCTCTCGAAAGATGTTGCTATTTTTTTAATAATGGTTTCTGCTAATACTCGACGTGGACAAATTATACCTGTGGTATAACTGAGAAGCAAGCCTTTCATTAACGTTTGTTTTAATCAGCTCGTGTGAATCAGGCTCTCAGAGCAAGGCAGAAAATGAGGGTGCACAGAAGGTGCGATGAAGGATATTGGGAGGAGAAACCCTTCCCAGGGAAGTAGTGCAGCACAGCTGCGCGTTTTGGCACCCGGCAGTGGAGGCGGTGTGCCCAGGGCACAGCTCTGCCCCGTGCCACAGCCTGGGAGCCAAAACGCTCCCGAGAGAGCACGGGGGGAGAGGGCTGGGGTCTGGCAGCGTGGGGGCTGCTCTGACAGCAGCCAAGAAACGGCAGAAGTCCCCTCCCGGCTGACCTGGCCTGTGTTGGCAGGTTGAAAACTTGAAGGCGAATCTCCTGGACCAAGCCCAGGAAATCAGCAGGCTGCGCTCAGAGCTGGTGAGCTCGCCGGTGTTGGGGTTGGCTGCGTTCCCCTTGTCCCCAGGGGTGGGGGCGGTAGGTCTTTGGGGTGAGGTGCCAGCTGAGGAAGGGGTCTCGGCACCTGGGGTCGGATCAGCAGCATGGCTGTCTGGCCCCAACCCCTCCAGGAGCTGCAGTGGGGGTCCTGCTGCCATTTACATGTGCCAAGAGAGAAGAATTGAGGGCTGTTTGTTTCTGTGGGACTTTCTTACTGATGCAACACCACAACTGGCAGCACCGGGGCACTTTGGGCAAAGGCTCCCTGCCACCACCCCACGGCAGGCAGCGAAATCCCCTGGGTCAGGGGGGCTCCAGCCGTGGGGGCTCCCCGTCACAGGCTCAGCCTCTCCCCCCAGCAGGGCGGCACAGACCTGGAGAAGCACCGGGACCTGCTGGCGGCTGAGAACGAGCGCTTGCGGCAGGAGATGAAGGCCCGTGAGGGGGAGCTGCGGGAGCTGCGGCGGCAGCAGGCGCAGTGCAGGGGCTGCACCCACCTCCAGGTGAGTCCCTGGTGGCGGTGATGCCAGTGGGACCGCGGGTGTTGGTGGGCACGGCGGCCTCAGCTGAGCTGTTTTGGGACTAGGAGAACGCCGTGCTGCAGGAGCGGCTGTCCCAGCTGCAGCGGGAGGCAGAGGAGGCACGGGCCAAGCTGGCGGAGCTGGACGTGGAGGTGCAGCAGAAGACGAACCGCCTGGCTGAGGTGGAGCTGCGGCTCAAGGACTCGCTGGCCGAGAGAGCCGAGGAGGAGGAGCGGCTCAGCCGGCGGCTGCGGGACAGCCAGGAGACTATCGCCAGCCTCAAGTCGCAGCCCCAGCAGATAAAGGTGAGCACTGTGGGGCTCTGCACCGGCTCCCCGAGCTGGCCGGGACTGTCTCCTGCCTGGGCAAGGGGAGACAGGCTGGGTGTGTGATTGTGTCTGGTGGGGGCTGCCAATCCCACCCGGCCTGAGCGCCTTGGTGGTGCTGTGCTGCTCTGAAGTGCAGCCTTCTTTGTAAATTAGCCCTACGGGGGCAATGCCAGCTCTGTCCCGGCCCTCAGGCGCTGCTGGACAGGCAGCCCTGGCCCTTGGCGCAGCATCTCCGGGTGGTTTCCCTCAGTACATCATCAAGACAGTGGAGGTGGAGTCAACCAAGGCGAAGCAGGCCTTGTCAGAGAGCCAGTCCCGAAACCAGTACCTGCAGGAGCAGGTGGGGATGCAGAGGCAGGTGCTGAAGGAGATGGAGCAGCAGCTGCAGAGCTCCCAGAAGACAGCAGCTCAGCTCCGGGCCCAGGTACGGGTAGCCAGCCGAAGCAGTGCGATGGCTGTAAACCAGACGTGAAGCCACTGCAACACCCGCATCATGCTTCACCTCAGCTGGGTGCCCAAGCATGCCGTGCTGCGGTGGGCTGCGTGGTGCCACAGGGGGTGCATCACCCTACCAACCCCCCTCCCAGATTGCAATGTATGAGTCTGAGCTGGAGCGGGCCCACGGGCAGATGCTGGAGGAGATGCAGGCGATGGAGGATGAGAAAAATCGTGCCATCGAAGAGGCGTTTTCCCGTGCCCAGGTGGAGATGAAGGCGGTGCATGAAAACCTGGCAGGTGAGGAGGGCGTCGGGCTTGTGGGCTTCGTGGGGCTGGGGCCATCCATCATCACCCACACTCAGGTTGTGCCCACAGGTGTCCGGACCAACCTGCTGACGCTGCAGCCAGCGCTGCGTACCCTCACCCACGACTACAACAGCCTGAAGAGGCAGGTCCGGGACTTCCCCCTGCTCCTCCAGGAAACCCTGCGGAGCGCCAGGGCTGAGGTGAGCTCAGGGTTGGCCCTGCTGCCCCCCCCTCCGCTCCCCACATGGAGCAGTAGCAGTGCAAGGGGGTCGCTGAGCCACCGTCCTCTCACCCAGATCGGCCAGGCCATTGAGGAGGTGAACAACACCAACCGGGAGCTGCTGCGGAAGTACCGCCGAGAGCTGCAGCTCCGCAAGAAGTGCCACAATGAGCTGGTGCGGCTGAAAGGTGCATGGGGAGGTGGCTGATCCCAGCAGGGGGCCTGCACCCCGCCCCGGTGGCCTTGGGAAGATGCTGGGTCAGGCGGTGCTCGTCCCACCCAGTGCTTGGTGGCATCTCAAGGTGCTGCGGGGCGGTGAGGTGCACCGGGGCCAACGCTGTCTCTGCTCCCCACCAAGGAAACATCCGCGTCTTCGGCCGGGTCCGTCCCATCACTAAGGAGGACGGTGAGGGTCCGGAGGCGGCCAACGCGGTGACGTTCGATGCCAACGATGATGCCGTCCTTCACCTCCTGCACAAGGGGAAGCAGGTGTCCTTTGAGCTGGACAAGGTCTTTCCGCCACAGGCGTCCCAGGAGGAGGTGGGTGCTGTCCCCTCTGCGCCCACGTGCTGCTGTCAGCGGCAGCTCTGACATCTCGGAGGGATGTGGGCACCTCCTTAATGCTCCCTGCTCCACCACAGGTGTTTCAAGAGGTTCAGGCCCTGGTTACTTCCTGCATTGATGGCTACAATGTCTGCATATTTGCCTATGGACAGACAGGGGCAGGAAAAACGTACACGATGGAGGTGACTTTGCCTGGCTTTGTCTTCCTCTTCTTCCTCGGTTTGCTGTCCCATGTTGCCCTCTGTGCCCTGCGTCTTGGTGCTGTCGCTTACCCAGGCTGGCCATTTAGGTCAATCCTGGGGTGAATTGGGGAGGTGGCCATGTGGAGGCTCCCCGCCTTGCCCCAGCTCTGCCTGTGCCCTGCATGGTCTCTGCATCCCCAGCTCACGGTGGCTGTTGCTGCAGCTTCTGGGCTTTACTTCTGCTTTGCTGCAACAGAAAAAAACAAACAACAACAACAACAACAACAAAAAAAAAAAAAAAACCAACAAAAAAAAAACACACAACGGGTTATTTCTTCCTCCCCTTTCTTGCCCGATTTATCAGGGAACCTCTGCAAACCCGGGGATCAACCAGCGGGCCCTGCAGCTGCTCTTCTCTGAGGTGCGGAGCAAGGCATCTGACTGGGACTATGCCATCACCGTCAGCGTGGCCGAGATTTACAACGAGGCGCTCAGGTACGCTGGGAGCTGGGGCAGCTGAACATTTTCTGCTGGGGGGTGCTGTGCTGCTCTGTTTTTTACCTCCACGGGGCACAGGCACAGCACTTGGGAGCCAGCTCTTGCATCTCAGTCTCAGGGCCTTAGGCCCTGTGTTTGGCCATGTAAGGATTTTTATTTATTTATTTATTTTCCCCAGCGCATGCCGCTCGTTCAAAGAGCTTGTCTGGGACCACTCCCAGCTCCCTCCTCCCTTGAGCTCCTTCTGCTTATATGGGCTCCCTCTGGCTCTGACTCCTGCCTTGTCTTCCTCTGGCGGGTTTTGAAACGCCTCCCCCGTGCCCCTGGCTCCCCGGCCTCTGGCTGTTATATTTAGAAGCTGCTCGCTGGGAGCCGAGAGAATGAGAAACATTTTCCTTCCCTGCCCGCGGCCCTGCCTGGATGCTGGCAGTGGGAGGCAGCTGGGAGCGGCGGGGGGGGGGGATGGCAGCAGCCGCTGCTCTCGGGGACCAGCAGAGACCCTAGCAAAGATGCCCCAAGCGCACATCTGCTCCTTGTCACATACCTGGCGGGCACACGGGGCAGCGGGGACGGGGGAGGGATGAGGTCTGTAAATAGGCTGTGAAATATCCCAGGAGGAAGTGGCTCCCACAGAGCTGGAGCAGGGTACTGGGGGCACTGGCAGTGTGGGTGCACAGGCAGCGTGGCACACAGCAGGGTGTGTGGGGGGGACACGTGCCTGCGGGGCAGTAATGGGTACTCCTTTCCAGGGACTTGCTGGGGAAGGAGCCCCAGGAGAAGCTGGAGATCAAGCTGTGCCCCGATGGCAGCGGGCAGCTCTATGTGCCCGGGCTGACCGAGTTCAGGGTGCAGAGCGTGGAGGACATCAACAAGGTGAGGGGAGCGGGAGGGTGGCACCGAGTTACTGCGCAGCTCCCCCTTAGGAGGGCTTTAGGGCATGGTAGTGTTTGCCTCTGGGTTCACAGCAACACCAGGAGGGAGCTGGAAGGCCTGCCGGGGTCTCTATGATGTTACCCCAGGTTCAGAAGCATTTCCGAAGTGCTGGGGAGTGAGAGCCCAGAATAGACCCCTGGGTGGGATACAGCCAACACCCTGCCGTGAGACAGGCAGCAGTGCTTTCCATGAGTTGCAGGGGTGTTAAAAATAAATATGTGGGGCCTGGGTGGCTGGGGGGAGGATTAACAGGATACCAACCACCACTGGTTTGTCCTGGCTGCCATTCACCACCTGCCTCCAATGCATCACTGGGGTTGAGGCCGGACAGCACTCATCACCCTGATGGATTTGGGCACCTTTCAGAGCTCTCTGGATGCAGGGGCAGGGGCTGTGAGGGGCTTGGGGCAGGTCTGGCCTGACCGTCTCTCTGCCCCAAGGTCTTTGAGTTTGGCCATGTCAAGCGGGTGACAGAGTGCACCAACCTGAACGAGCACAGCTCCCGCTCTCACGCCCTCCTCATCGTCACTGTCCACGGCCTGGACCGCAGCACGGGGCTGCGCACCACAGGTGGGTACTGGACCCATCACCAGAGCATCTGGATGGGGGCTGGCAGCACTGCCAAAAGCTGTGGTGTGGCTCTGTGCTCCCAGGGAAGCTGAACCTGGTGGACTTGGCGGGCTCGGAGCGCGTCGGGCGGTCGGGCGCAGAGGGCAGCCGGCTCCGCGAGGCGCAGTACATCAACAAGTCGCTATCAGCACTGGGGGACGTGATCTACGCCCTGCGCTCCCGGCAGGGCCACGTGCCCTTCCGCAACTCCAAGCTGACCTACCTGCTGCAGGACTCGCTCAGCGGGGACAGCAAGACCCTCATGATGGTGCAGGTAGGGGCCGGGGACTAGGGCCTGCGTGGCGTGGGCATCGGCTGATGGGAGCTGTTTCACCCTGCTCGGGACGGGGCTCACCTTTTCCTGCTGCCGGGCCTGATCCCTCCCTCCCTGTGGGAATGCAGATGCCATCCCCGTCAGCATGGCGTGCCATGTAGGAGTTTCCCTGTCTCCTCTTGACAGAAAGGCTCTGGGAGCTCCATCCTTGCCCTCTGCCCCTAGCCCCTCTGAATGCCTGCGGCTGCACCAAGCACTGTTGGGGGATGCACGAACTGCTGTAGTTTCCTTGGCTATCCCTAAAGCAGGGGCAGTTGGTGACAGGGATATCTGTCTGGCTCAGATGATAGCTCGGGTGCAGACGCACAGGGCTGTCTCAGGAGCGGCAGGTTAATAATAGCACGACCCCAGCATTTGTGGCATTTGCCGTGCTCGAGAGCTGGGGCAGGAGAGCCTGGGAGGGGGGTGGGTGGCTGGTGGGCTGACACGCTGCTGCTCCTGCTGGCTGCAGGTCTCCCCCGCCGAGAAGAACACCAGTGAGACGCTGTGTTCCCTGAAGTTCGCCGAGAGGGTTCGCTCCGTGGAGCTCGGCCCCATCTCACGCAAGGCTGAGCTGGCGTCCTGGCCCAGCCAGGAGCAGCTGGAGGTAACCAAGGTGCTGCTGGCACCCTTCCTCTCCAGCTGTCCCCGAAGCACGAGCTGACTGACGGCCACATCTCATCTTTTCCCCAGGGTGACGCGCCGGGGACCTCAGTATCCTCCAGCCGGGGCCACGCGTTGCCCAGCCCAGGGCCACCCAGTGGCCGTGCTACCTCCATCCGCAGGAAGCTCCAGACCTCAGGTGGGTGCTGGGGGGCCTCACAGCCCCCGCTCCGTGTCCCTGCTGCTCCTGACCAGCATCCCTCTGGCACAGGAGGCTCCCACCACCAGCCTCGTCCCAGCCAGCTGCTGGCAGTCAAAACCTGTGTAGTGGAGCTAGCTGATCTGCAATCAGCTCGTTAACTGATGGCTAATTAGCTGGTTTGGACTTCCCCAAGAGCACCCTGTCACAGCACAGGGCAATGCAGGGTTGCAAAGCCTCTGCGGGCAGCTCTGGCTGCACGTGGGACATCCGGGGCAGCGATGTTGTGGGGCAGCAGCAGTGCCCCCAGCTTGACCCTCTCTTCCCTTCAATTTCAGCCTGAATTAGGGGCAGCTGTGGCTGCCAGGTGAGTGTATGCGGCTGGGAGCCGGTGGAGGGCTCTGCTTTGGCCTGGCTTACCAGCAAGGGCAGGTGTGCTGGGCTGCACCACTCGCAGGGATGCTCGCGGGACCAGCTCACGCGGGGCCTGCCGAAACACCGCTGGCAAAGGCTTGGGCTTGGGCTGTGATGGCCACAGCCTTGGCCTGGCGTGACCCTCGCATGTCTGTCTCCCCCCAGGGAAGCTGAGGCCAGTCCCTGTGTGACAGGTGCTGGCTTCTAGCACCAGGCCTGCTACAAAACTGGGCTGCTTGCTGGAGAGCTGTCTGCTGGCTGGAGAGGGTGAAGGCTTTGGTGTGCTCCCCTCGCCCACCTCAGTGCCCCAGACCCACCAGGATCCGTGACCGGGGGTAGTGGCATCCCTTCTTGCTGCGGCACCTCTTCCCATGAGACATGCAGCTCTGTGACTTCTTTCTTGCTGGACGGATGCTTTTAGCCAGGATGGGGAGTGGGAAGCTGCTGGATGCTCCCTCCACCTCTCCAGCTTTTTTAGGACAGTTGTGGGATCTGGCTGGAGGGATCAGAACTGCACACAAGCTGGAGCTGAGCTGGGATGCTGCTGCTATGGGAGCCTGGCACCATCCTGAGGTACAGAATGAGGCACGGGGTGCGCTTGGCGGTGCTGGGCCTCCCAGAAACAAGGTTCTACCCTGCTTCGTGTTACGGCCAGGCACCCACCCAGCATCTTCTGGAGCAGCACTTCTGATATTTGAAGCCAGAAGAAGCCCAGCAACTCCTTTCCCCATCGGTTTCAAGCCCTGTTGTTGCACAAAGGGCCGTGCGTGCACCAAACTGCTGGGGTCCCATGCTGGCCCCCCCGGGCTGCTCCAGACGGAGGGAAGAGCAGGCGCAGGTCTGCCCCTGTTTTGCGGCAGCTGTGTGGTCTTAGCAGTCTTGAAGGAAGCTATTGTAAAGTTATTTAACAGTTGTCTTCTCAAGAGCGATCACAGTGTGGTCAAGGTGAAAGTGTTTGAAATATTTATATCCCGTTTACATGGTCGTGGAATGAAGAACAAGTGCGAAACAAACCTCCAGCCCAGGCTTATTAGCTTACGTGTTGTGACAGCAGCTGGTGGGGTCGGGGGGAGGCAGCACAAGAGCCTGCACCCCTCCTGGGACAGCCAGCCCCAGGTTGCTTCCTCCTCCAGCAAACACCTGACTGGATCCTTCCTGCCATAGCCATCTCCTGTCACAATTCCACACTGTATTCTTAAAAAGAAAAAAAAAAAAGGGAAAAAAATAAATCTAGTCTTTTGTAAGAGTAGATTTTTCTATGTATTTTAATTTAAGAAAAAAACATGTTTTATAACAAAACTTATATTAAATGAACTGTTAAAGCCAGTCCTCTTGTGCTGCTGTTATTTCCCTGGAGGGTGTTTGAGCCTTGTTCTGGGAGGGTGTTTGCTCCCTCCCTACTTGTGCAGCATCTCCTTTTGTGCTCTGATGGAAAAAAATCAGTAACTCCTTCCTCTTCCACCTGTTTTAGGGCAAACAGGAGTTACTTGAGCCTGACAGCAAGGCCAAAAAAAACCAAACAACAACAACAACAAAAGTGCTGCTATCAGCCTCCTTTAGTTAGTGAGAGATTTAGTATTTAACTGCTGGCCAGGCCCTTCACAGTCTTCTTAAAACTTGACCACAGTTGGATAGATGAGGTATCAGCTTTACAGCTGGCTCCCATATACACAGCTGGAAGCAGCTCTCCTCTCCTCAAACGCTAGCACTTGGCTAATAGCTTCACAGAAGAAGCACAAAGCACTGTACAAGCTTGGAGGCTGCACCTAACCCATGCACTGCTACCCTGCAATCTGCTGGAAACAGGTGGGGAGGAGATCTTCATCAGGCCATCAGGAGAAGGACAACCCACAAATGCTGATGCTGCTCTTAGGGCTGGGACCTTCCCAGCAGAGCAAAGCCTCCCACAGCATTTCAGCTAGACACCTGGTGAGCGTGACCACTTACTCACAGCAGCCACTTACTCAACACAGCCTCCCAACAGGAAGGGTGAGAAAACTCACCCTTCTAGGTGAGTTGTAAAACCCTGCTAGGCACACAGACAACAGCCCCACTTTCCCTATACACTCCCAGCCATGCCAAAGTGAACAGCACTTAAAGAGACTGAGACATCTGACACAACTTAAGAAAAGTTACAAATTTTTTTATTATTAAAATTCATTATAAGTTACAGTTTCCTAGACAACAGGCTCCAGTGTATAAAACAGGAGACAGACTGGGAGGAGCAGGGGAGGCACCAACAGGAGCCTCTTTCCCCAAAGGAAAGAAGAAAGAGGGACAGAAGGGTTCTGACAGCCATTTATTGGGGTGGGGGGAAGAGGGGAAAAACAGGGACAGACAGGATGACAAAACAGAACAATAAAACCACAATCCTAGGAGTGGTCCAGTGGATGTAGAAAGACATTAGTCCATGTCCCTCCATTCTTCCACCCTTACCCCCAAAGGCAAACATGTATGGCAAGTCCCATTAAAGTCATATAGGTCAACAGATCCAGGCAGACCTCATTTCCCAGCAACAGTCTGAAGATACTAATCTTCTGCGGGGTAGGGTTACCAGCAGGGATTCTGTCAAGTTATGAGACAACTTCCTCCCAGTGCAGGCCCTCGAGACTATACCAGGTGTGGTGGCACAGCATCCTGGCTCACATTTTTTGAAGCAAGCCAAGGCTGGTCCTGTGTGCCAGCAGAAGAGGTCAAGTTCTTTCTGTAGGGGAAGGACGCTCCACACCACAGCAGGCTTTTGGGGGGCAAAAGCTGCAGTCCTCAGCATGCTGCAGAGAGCAGGCCTGGGCCATCAGAGCCGAGTGTCAAGAACCAACAGCACACATGCGTGAAGGAAAGGTGACAAGCAGGTTTGGAGCCCTCCAGTCAGAGTAAGGCCAGCACACAGAGACAGAGCAACTCAGAGCTTGATGCTGAGGTAACAAGCTGAAATGAAGCTGCTTCCCTACAGGGACTTTTGCAGAACCCTCAGCCAGCCTGGTCCCCTTGCACCACACAGGCACCTCGCCACTCAGGTCTTATACCTAGCCCATTAGGTACTGGTGCCAGACAGGTGGCCAGCCAGCAAGATTCCTGTTCCCTACTGCACTGTGGTGGAAGGATGAACACACAGAGATGTGAAATCCAGTCAGACCAAGAGCAGAGGGGATTTTGGCCACGCGCTTGCAGATGAGGAGGTGGCAGCTGTCACTCCAGGACAGCCATGAGGAGATGCAGTTCCCGGAAGGCACTACCATGGCGGCCACTGAGCCCCGACTTGTTCTTGACAATGTTGCTGATGTTCTTCAGCTGCTTGTAGCACAGCTTGCATTTATGGAGCCTGTGAAAACAACAGACATGAATGTTCAGCTACATAGGAGATGTGCTTGCTCTGGACGTGCCTAAGATTCAGCTCAAGCAGGAGAGAAAATGCAAGCCCTGCAAATGGCCTGTTTGGAACAGGAGCATGACTCTGCAGCAGCAGCTTGTCTTCAGCCCACGTCCTGATGATGCAGGCGAACAGCATTCACACAAAGGCTGTTTCACTCCTGTTTTCCCCTTTGGCAGTAAAGACTGGGGAGGAAGGAGGTGCTGTTTCTGGAGAGCCAGTTCTCAGAGCAGAGCTACCCTATGAATGAACTGGAAATCCAAGACCTGGCTGACAACTCATGTGTCTTGTGAGGTGAAGGGTGCAGCCACCAGCTGGCTTTACTTCTGACATACTTGCTCTTTGGTTAGGTATGACTCAATAAACAGAGACAGAGGGGGGAAAAAAACAACCAGTCCTTGGCCCTTTCCTCAGAGCATGAGGGTTTGGTATTTGCAGACAAAAGGGAAGGCATGCCCAGTCTAGTATCAAAACCTTGGTGGAAAGGAGCAAGACTAACCAAGAGAAAGGCTGGTTTGAAAGGAAGCAAGTAGAGGTGGGTAAGTGCCTCACCTTTCCTCTCTGGTGATGTCTACTCCGACCGAAGGTGGTGCAGCAAGCATGTCTGTGATCAGTGGCAGGAATCTCTGGAGAATGAGTTTCAAGGAGGTGCAGCCAGTCTGAACGTAACTGAAAAGCAAACAGAGAATCAATCCCACTCGAATTTCATTCCTTTCCTCCCAGCAGCCAGCCCTCACACACATCCAGTCACTGGGGATAATGTACTCAACTCCCCTTCACCACCTGTAACCAGGCAAGGAGACAAGTGCCAAACGAGTGCGAACACAGTCCTGGTTCAAGTTGAGACTGACAAAGTGAGCCCTATTAAAATGTCCTGGCATATAAGCTGCTAAGTGAGACTTTTCTGCTCAAGCGCAGGTGTCCTGCTGAGGGCACCTGGAAGGATCCTCTTTCCTAGTAGGGAAGGACAGAAAACCCCATTTTAAGCAAAATGCTGCATTTTCTTCCCACCTAACAATCAGATTCAAAGCAGTCTAAGTGACTCCAGGACTGGTGCTAGACTTCATTCCCTTTGTCCCACATCAACAGTTTCATTCCCATCAGTGCACAGAGCACACTTGGCCTACACCTGTTTGACCCCTCCTGGCTGTCACAGCTGCCTTCAGACCAACACACCTACATCAAATCTCAACATCCTGTTCTTAATGAGGACTTCCTGCCTACATATACTTTCCACATCTTTTCCCACACTCACTTGGCAACTCCATTGCTCTTTTCCAGGTGTTGTATCAGCATAATGCTGTGTCTGCTATGACTTTCCAGGATTTTCTTTCAGCTACAAAATGCCTAGCAGGGCTCTCTTATGAGCATCCACACCTTCCCCAACAAGCACATCGTGTTCTCATGGCCTCACCTTTCGTATTTACTTTGGAGTAGTTTTTCTATCTGAGGCAGGACTACAGTGCACAGATCTAACTTCCAGAGAGACCTTAAAAGAAAAGAAGAGAAAAGGACATGTTTTGAGACTGGAGACTGAGGATTTCCAAAGTTGAGTTGATACAAATAGAGCTTTCTGGCAAAAATGTCCAAGTAGCTGCACCCAAGTTTACTGAGCAAGTTCGTTGACTCCCCCTTGTGATAGAAGGCGGCTAGTTCTGACATATTTACCCCCAGCAGAACCACTTTATGAAGTCCTAAGACTGATTTTCTTTGTGAGACATCAGTACATACAGAAAAGGCCCTGTACAACTCCAGCAGTTACTGGCACTGCAGGTTGGAGATCTGACTACAAGCATATGCATTTCCTGCTGCCATGGCCAGCTGGACATGAAGCAGGTACGATGCAGTGCTCCTGACACCCAGCCAGATAGCTCTCAGGTATCCCAGTGACCTAAGACTCACGCTTTTTGGTTGACAATGTTCAAGAGGTCCACAACAACAGACAGATCATTGATTGCTACAGCAGAGTCCACAGAGTTCTGAGAGAGAAGGGGAAGAAGAAGTCTGTCACAAGGCTTAAACTGGCTAGGCTAATGCAATAAATACCAAGTTCTACTTCTCAAATACAAAGTACAGGGAACATGGATTTAGCCAGGTAAGAGAAGATAACTCTCTAATGACAGAACTCTTTCTGTGTTTGTGACCTTTCAACCCCAGCCGGAACACAGCAGCACTCTGTGGTGCACCCCGGCAACAAACACTGAGATCCCAAGTTTTGTATGAGGCAGAACTGGTTCCCCACCAGACAATAACACTGCTCAGCCGTTCCCCTCATGAACCTCAAGCATCTCCACATCCTTGCCTTGATGTCACCGGTGCTCCATACAGCCCGCACAGTGTCCAGATTCTTGTGGCGGCTGGTGAGCACCACACACATGGTCTCATGGCCTTTCCTGATTTGGGACACAGCTTCCTCATCCACAAGCTCAGTCTGGCTTTGGTTTTTCACAGCCTGAAAAGTAGACACCAGTGAAGGAACAGTAACAGAGCAGAATGGTACAGAAAGGATAGGAGCTTTCTCTGACCTAGGTGAGAGCTAATTTTGGAGTACAGAGAAATGAAATACGGACTTCCTTGCAGATTGGTTTAAAACTTTTTTGAAATGGAAATGCTCAGTTTTCTCCAATTTCAGCTATTTTATTTTTTTTTCTTCTAGTAGGTCAATTCTCAAACATTTAAAACTTTGGAAAAAAAATCTCAAAATAAAAGAGTGAAGAAAAAGTAAGTTTTCAAACCCTGTATGTTTTGATGAAGAAATATTTTCATGCAAACCCTATTTTTGATGTGAAATGCTAATCTGAAACCAGCAACTTTTATTAAAACACATAAACCTTGCACCATTTGTTAGACTCTCAATTTGATTTCTGCCCAAGTCATGATGGCACCTCCACTTCCCCTGCTCACTTTTAAATCTGTCATAATGAGGATGCTCTCTGGTCCTTCTCCCTTTCTGGGTTAGGGAATACCCTCTTGAGGAGTGGCCAGGAAGCCTCCAAGATGCAAGAGGCAAAGATTACCACGAAATAATTATGTGCATGTAATGGCAGACAACAATTTTCTAAATGAATCACTGTCTAGAATGTGGAATCATTCGGTGTCTTTGCCTCATCCCTTGTTCCCTGGTTTAATAACACATTCTTCATGAACTAACCAGGCTGTGTTTGCATCAGCCTGCTGTCAGTCTCAATGGGGGCCTGGTCCAGAAGCCCTGAGGTGCTAATCCCACAAGAACTGCAAGTCAAAGCAGTTTGGAGGCAGGAGAGCAAACTGGCAGGGGTAAGAGCAGAAAAGGAACATGTTCCTTGGCTGCTGCATTCACTACCATGACTGCAGGCTGCAGAAAGTACCTAAGACACTTTTGCACCTCCAAGAACACCCTTTTTCTGATGCCATCCAGCACTGACACCAGCCAAAAACTTCTATTCAGAGACACTTACTGGTAGAAAGTCAGTGGCTTTCAGGCCAATGGGTTCATTCCTAGCTGCAGGAATCACTGACAGCTCTGCTCTGGTCACAGGAGTTGAGGAGGCAATTGGTGGCCTCTGAATTTGATCAGGCTGCAGAAGAAATTGGGATAAAAGTTCTAGTGGCAATAACATGGACTTAGCCTCATATCCTCTTTCCTGACCCACTTTCCTCTCAAGGCAGTCTCCAATTTGCTAGCATGGCTTAGAAGCCAATGAAGTGTCCCTCAGGTATACATCAAGACTTAATTAAGGTTTGTGAAGAACACAAGATGCCCCAGCAAGAATACTGAATACTGTCAGTTATTAACATCTAAAATTACGGCAATAGGCCATGGCCAGCCCAAAGGCAGAAAGAATTCTAAAGAAGCCTGAATAACATATCCTGTCCTGATAACTGCTTGTGATTTTGACTCTAAAATAGTCTCAGTTCAAGCACCTGCAGAAATGTAGTACCTAAATTCTCTTCAGAGAATTGCACCTATTTTGATATTAAAGGAGAAATACCACTGTAAGTGTGAGAAGCAAACAAATGCAATTTAGCTATTGTCTGCTGGAGGCCTGGCCTTCAATTCTGCTGCTCAGATGACACACATGGACTGACAGAGGCTGAAGCTGCACTTTTATTGCTCTTCAGTAAAGGAATCAGCCTGATTTAAAACAGTAACATCTCTAAAATTCACAAACCTTTCACAGTGGGGATGTTAACAGCTATTAACAGATTACACTGTACGTACGAATTCCTGCTTTGGCAACGGGGTCTGGACTTCCACAGCTTGGTTAGGCTTCACTGCTTCCTTTGCAGTTACAGGCTCTATCAAGACAGAAAGAAGCAGGAAAGTAGAAACTGATTGTTCCTCTCAAGAGAAGCTTAGAGCAAAGGTACCATAAACAAAGAGTACAAGTAGTCATTTCTGATGTGCAACTCTCCCTGTTTAAGGGCTATTAATCCCATTCCTACCGAGGGGTCGTTTTTATACTCACCATCTTCAGGGGGGGCTGGAAAAGGTTCACTGTTTCGTGGAGGAGTTCGAGCTACAGAAAAAAAAGGAAAAAATGACAAACCATGCAAGGCTACAGATTAGTAATAGGTCAGCCCTGAAGCTGAGAGACCTCCAGCAACTCCAGAGATTAGGGCAATCAGCGACACAGCAAGCAGTTATCTCCTCCAGACCTTGACGTTATTGTTGAGTTTAAACAAAGGCTTTTAGCCTTCATAGATGGGACAAAATTGACCCATGTAGCTCACTGCTGAAGATGTGTTAAGCACAAGACAGTGCACTGTCTGAGCAAGTTACACTAAAAAAAAAAATTAACCTCCAACTAAACTGATTCAAATACTTAAGTCATTATTTTGACTAGTACTTCCTTAAAAAGAGTATCTTATTTTTCTCACTTACAGTAAAGTGAGTTACATGCATTGCACTGTGCTTCCTAAACAACAGTCACTGCTTTAACAGATCATTTAACCTTTCCTTCTTTAATGGAGGCTGCTGAGTTTACACATACCAGAATCCTAAGCAAATAAAAGATTCTGTAACACAACAATCCTTCCTAATCAGGACAGGAAGGCTCCATACTCCTAACGGAGCTCTGGATTCTGGGCCAGACCTCAATCAGACATCACTGCACCCTAGTACAGGTGCAACCTTCCAGCAGTTCACTAATACGACTTATTAAGCAGGGAATATTCAAGTCTTCTAAATTCTCTCAGTCACAGGTGAAGCCTCCATTACAATACGCCAGAATTCAGTTCCACTGAAACAGTTCAGTGTCTACAGCTCTGAACTAGCCACCACTCAAAAGCACAATAACCCCTGGTACTGACAGATGGCATTCTTGGGCTGGAAGATCTCTTTGTAATCCTCTGGGTTCTGGATCTCAGCCTTTGATTCCTTCTCATCCCGGTCATCTTCACTGCTAGGACTGCGCCTCTCGCTTTCTGAGTTGTGCTTCACTCTGATAAAAAGAAGAAGAAAAAAAGGATGCTGTTAGGGCGAGTCACCCGGACCTGTTAGTAAAAGGGCACTAATTTCCTTGTACATTTCCTTATAAAGCTTGCAAGTAAAACAAACCAGCAGTTTCCCTTACCTTTGTGGCTTGCTGCAGCTAGTTGAGGGCCTGTCATAGATGCGGCGGAGGGAGGACCCTGTGGGGGTGGGCTGCACGAGTGGCTTGTCATCCCTGATCAGCCCATGAGGAACCGAACCTGACTTTGTGACTCTGCTGAGATCCACAACGAAGGAAGAAACTGTGCTTTGCGCATAGGAAACTCCTATCTGCAGACACAAAAGATCAAGGTAATTCACTGAACAGCAGGGTACACACTAGCCTTTCTATGATCAGTGAGGATGCAATGGCCCTGAGTGACAGTGCTTGAAAATTTGTCAATTCAGTGCTTTGGCTTTTTCAATTCGAAACTATCAATGCTACACGAAAGGCTATGATAAAACTTTTTCCAAGCATAGTTTTGAAATACTGGTCAAACTAAGCCCCAGCTCTTTCCTCCAGAAGCCAAAGAGATGAAATGTAGCACAAGGCTCTTGAAAGAAAAAACACACAAGCTCTAGGTGCTGGACACACTGCATATCCTGGCCACTTGCAGTCTGACATAAGCTTAGAGGTCAGAAGGCCTTCAAGCAAGACAGAAGGATTTTATCTCATGTTTCACAGTCACCTCCCCAGCTCCTTGTGAAAAATGACTTACCAGCTGGTTGTTGCAGATAGATAAATCAGCTACTTTTCCCCAGTTCACCAAGACCACATCAAAACAGCGCTCAGGCTCCCACCCATATACACGCAGTGAATCCTGGAAACCACTATACAAACAGCAGCCATCCGGGTTGAAAAGAACACACCTAGGAGAAGGCAGACAGAGAGTTTAGAAACTTCCAACTTCCACAAAGATCCCAGGACTGTATCTGTGGCTTCACTGAATACCTGCAGCAGTTTTCAGCAATGAATGTACTGATCTGGTGAACCTGTGCACCTTTCTCTCCCGTATTCTCCCTTTCATGAAATTCTCCCTTTGCCCCCAGCTTTGGTCTCTGCCTAGCACACTGCAGTAGGAATTTAATATACCTGACGGGAGTAGCCTCTTCTTCAATGCAGCTTACAACCTGAAACTTCTCCAAGTCCCAGAATCGAACAGTCCTGTGCACAAAACAGAATAAAAGTCATCACTCACCCTCTGGAAATCTGCTGTAGGATTCAACATTAAAAATAACATACCAATAACTAGAATGACTTCCACTGCTGTGCATATATGATGAACCTACACAGAGGACTGGTCTAGCTAAGATCTGTGAATTCAAACCACAATGCTTAGAGGCTCTAGAGATGTATAGTTATTTAGAGCAGACTCAGAGCTGAAGACACACTGCTGGCACAGCATGAGTACTTGTTGTTCAGGTAGGATGTCAGTTCGATTAGTGAGCCACTCAAGCCTACTGCATTGTTTTCTAGCATGGCAGACAGAGTCATCAGTTTTGTATGAGAAGGTAAGATCTCCATATTCTGCACATCACAGATGTGACATGCTGTTGTCTAGCTGGCAGGCACTTGGAATGGCAGTTTTGAGTTGTGTGACATTCCTGTTTGCCATGTTCTTAAAAGAAAAGGTGTTGAAAGTGGAACTGACACAAACAATTCCCTTCTTTCTTTTTCCCCTCGTATACCTGTCAGAGCTGCCAGAAGCCAAAAGGTATTCATTTGGATGGAATTCTACAACGTTCACTGGGCCAGCATGTCCTGTAAACTCAAACATCATCTTCCCAGCAGCCAGATCCCACAGCTGGAAGAAGGAAAGAACAAAAGACTCTTAGAAAAATTAATGTTCAAGAATTTCAATACGCTTTGAATTTCCCTTTACCAGCGATCTTCTAACACTTTTCTCCCCTCCCTGAACAGACTTGAGTTTGTCAAGGAAAGCAATGATCTGGAAAAGGAACACTGTGCTGGTCACTTAAGGCTGATAAAAAATAATAATAATAAAATAAATAATTAAAAAAAAAATCTTTTAAATTCCCTATTTAGTTTTAAGTAGTAATTTGTCCTCTAGAAGTCTGCTTTATATTTAAAGACTGGGATAAGATACAGCATTTCCACTTGTTCCAGAAGATAAAAATCTCAAACAAACAGAAGGGGACTAAGACAGAGTGTTGGTAATGGCTGGTAAAAAGACGATCACAGTATTCCTATGTGCCACAAGCACACAAAGGAGATATCATAGTAAATTACCTTTACAGTATGATCATCAGCAGCAGAGGCTAGCCATTTGCCATCAGGACTAAATCGGAGACATCTAACTGCTTGAGTGTGACCCTGCAACAAGAAAGGCAAAAAAATATTTTCCTTTGCTTTTCTCTTCCTTTAGAGGAAACTGTGTTTCAACTTGATATGGTACAATAAAATAAAATCTAATAACTGTTTCATGTAGTCCACAACTCACAGAACACTACATTCTACATTCGAGCTATACCTATTCACACTAAATGGGCATAATGTCTCTCATCTAGACATTTCTGCCATCAGTTTAAGAGTGGTAAATACAGATCTGGCTCACCTGATAAGTATCAAATTTAAGCTGAACAGATTTCTTTGTTAAGCAGAAGTGCCATTAAGTTGGCTACAAAATTAAATTAACATATAGCAAGTTCTTTGGGTACAGAAAGGCCCCCTGAATAGAACCATCTCAGTGCAGCGGGGACTTCACATTAATGCCAGCCACAGTATAAAAAAACACTTACTATTGGGTGCTTTCCATCTCCCACTGAAGCCAAGCAGACACATTAATTAGCAGACACAGTACATTAATTCCTATGATATCCATTTAATGTTTCCATACAATTCACTGAGGTCTACAGAGGTTTATCAGGCCATTTTGAAAAAAAAAAAACAAAACCCACCGATCTCACCAGCAAAATGAAATAGTTACTTGTACATAATCACTTTAAAGTTTGCCTAGAAGTCTTAAACAGAAATCGTTCTCCCCTCTTCTGAAAACTAATGAAGCATTTTACCTTATACCTGAAGACACAGCCTTTTCTTCTTACATCCCAGAGCTACAGGTGAAGAAAAGCAAACAAAAGATATGCTTAGAAAGGTACATAGGGGGCCCAAGAGTTCTGTCAAAACAAGAGCTCTTGCAGTCATCAGGCTGGTAACACTGCAGAATGAAATCACTGAAGTGGCTGCTAAACCCCTTGCTTCTGGTACATTTCCTAATCTAACTTCCAAGTGAGAATCACTCCTGTAAGGTATTTCTTACTACAGAAGCTCTGTTCCTGCAGTCAGATACCAGTCTGATGAAGCAGGTGCAATCCATAGCAATCAGGACATCTGTGCTTACTGACACCAGCTCTCAGCTGGCACCTAACTCGAGCCCTGTGGAATGAGCTACATTCCACAACTGAGGAGTCACATTCATGAGTTACCACTGTGGAAACACATGCATGAATTTCACAAGCTCTCACAAATACACCTGCCCACACACATGCAAATCTGGATGTACAGTATCTACCAGCAGCTTGGCAGAAAACACATTCTGTCACTCTTCATAATAAAGACACTGCAAGTAAAGAGGGCAATCTCTAGAGCAAGGTAGGCTTTACCTTAATGTTTGTGTCCAAAGAGCCAGATGCCACAAAACTTCCGAAAGGATGGAAATCAAGGCTGCAGATGTTCGCTTTGTGACCAAATAATGTACGAAGAACTGGGAAATCGGGAAGTGGAGCAGGGAGAAAGAATAAGGAACAAATATTTAGTAGTTTGTATCACCCTAACAGGATGCAGAAGTTTTGCTATACTATCCTCACCATTAAAAACATGCTAATACAATGTACATTAGACGTGCTACATACAGTTTATTCATCTGTATACATTATTCTACGGAAGTGTTTCCAACTTTACCTTCACAATGCAAAGAAACTGCAAAGAGGGCACCATTTGCAATAATCCTAATGAAATTCTTGTCCTTAGGTGTGGGAAGCATGAATAAAACTCAAAGGTGTCCAACCTTAAAATAAACCTAAAAAGGTACTCTTAGAGGCAGCTGTCAGGCAGTGCTATTTTTCTACTTGTTGAAAAGAGCAAAACTGGTGTGCGGGGGAATATGGTTTCATATAAGGAAGTGAAAAGGACATCATTCACCTTGTAGCTATTAGACAAGCACTTTCTGAGGACTCTGCACCCTAGTCCAGACACAAGCCCAACTTCCACCTCTGATTTTCTAGTACCTGCCCAGGCCTCCTTCAACTGTCCTTTGCAAGAAACATCCCAAAGACTGGGAATGGACACTCAGGAAGCATGAGGCAAAGAAAATGATCACGGTGTTTGAGCAAGTCATCAACAAAGTAACACCCCCTCTAATTCTGGAAACCAGAAAGGACCAGTTGAACAGGTACGCTGCATCTCTGAGAGTAGAGATGAATGCTGAACTCAACTTTGAGGAAGAAAAATTGCTTGTATAATGACAGAGGCAATCTCTCTCCACCATCAGTCATCTGGGACAGTATTTTGGTTCCCCTGGTAGGAATTAGCTCTTGAACCAGACCTGGAATGGTCATTTGCACAGATGCTCATACACCTGCTAATAAATTCAGCCAGATCAGTTACTTTCTGCTGGTAAACCCAAACTATTTTATAACTGATCTGATTCTAATTGCCTGAATGACAGAAGTGATCTTTATGGCACCTGCTGCTTGCGTTTGTGGCCAAAGTCAGTCTATTTTCATTACACGTTCTTGCTATGAGCAAGCAGCAAACTACAAGAAACATAAATTCCTTCTAGAGTATTTATGCAGAAAAGCCTACAAGTGATTCATGATACCTTTTCAAATTTGTTCTAGGATTTGAGGAAAATGCAGTAAGTATAACTCAACAGTTGTCCTTCAAAGGATCAGAGCTTAATGAGTTCATAGCTTTTAAGATTTGCTAATAATAATAATAATAATAATAGGCCCTTGTCTGTTTATACAGTCATGCAAGAGTATAACAGGAAAAAAATCACTTGAGGAAAAAATGAAAGTTAGAAGAAGAGGTCAGCAAGCAGGAGATTCTTGGACTTGTGCAGAACCTAATATACTTAAAGCTCTTAATCTGGTTTTAGAGTTAGAGCACCCATTTATTAAGGCTGATAATTTTAAGCTGAAGGTATGAATATAATTTTTATATACGTCTAATTACTACCTACATGCAGAAAAAAGTATATGGAACACAGACTTCAACACACTGAGGTCAAAACCCTGGCAACTAGTTCCTCAGCTCCATCTCCACAGTATGTGCGCAAATTTCTGCTTCAGTGCACATACAGCTCTATAGTTTCAGTAGGAATTGCACAGAAGCCCTCTAACAGTACTGGAAACTAAGAAGAAAGCAATGCTGGGCTTTTCTTCTTAAGTTAGGAACCTTCCAGGTCAGCATGGACAAGCATAAGGATAGTGCAAAACTGGGTTTCACAAAGAAAGATAGAAAACAAGACAAAGTTAGTATTTTAATTTGGCTTAGAGATTGCACAGTAATACAGCTTTCCCATGATACCCCAAAAGCTTGCATCCCCTTCATTTTGGTGATTCTGGAGAAAAATAATGCATATTTTCTTGTTTTTACCACTGCCTTTTTGAAGAGAATCCTTGGTATTTGGGAGGGGATTTACCACAAAGCATCATCCTCAAAAAATACCCTGAACAACTGGATCATCTGGTAGTTGGACCAGATGATCCTGGAGGGCTTTTCCAACCTTAATGATTCTATATATTAACAGAAGAGACAATTCATGGAAACATACTTTTGGCAGCTTCCAGGTCCCAAACGCGAATGGACCCTGACTGGGACCCTGCAACAATGAGTTCCTCATTTATATTGATCTGTAGACTCTCAATGGGTGATGTGTGCCCCGTCAAGCTCTGCAAAGAAAACCACAAGTCACAATCAATGGCTACTGACACAGACAGCTTAAGTCCACAATCATATAGTTCATACCCAATTGGTAACCGAAGTATTTAGCTGTGAGTTAGGACCACTCGGTTGTGCCACTGATCCCTTTTTCCTTATCAGCAACTAGCATGGTAGAGCATCCTACAGGTCATTACTGCACAGCGCACTGTGCACGTATCTCCCACATTATTCCACCTTCTGGGACGCTGACTAATTTTTAAAGGTTGCATCAATAGAAACATGTAGCTAAACATTACCTGCAGAAGCCCAGATGAGGTTGACGCATGCTTACCTTACAAAATTTATGCTACACAAGCACATTGTCACTACGTTTGCTCTAAATGGGTCACGCAAGTCTCATGAACTGGTTACAAAATCAAAGCAAGCGTGAAAGCAGGGCCACTTCAAAACCTTCACAACAGCAAGGAGTCATTTGTTGCTGCCACAATGCACGGGTGTCAGTGATAACACGGTGCTATTACTGAACTATTAACTCGAGACAAGAGGCCATACTTCACATGTACACAGCTTCTTTCATCCTTGAGCATCTAAAAGCTTACAATTATATAAGAATTTTGAGAAGGCTAGTATTTAATTAAAATGCAAGAATATTTTAAAACTACTTCTAGAAAACTAATCAACACACATACCACAATTATAGACCTTCTGCTTGTCAATTAAGCAATATTATTATCCTAGACTTTACTCCATCCTCAAGCAGGTCTTTTTAAACAGCTAAGCTAGCTCTGTGCCTCTGCACACGTATAGAAGCTGAGAATGCCAGCTGACAGCAACCTGCTCTGATAGGGCTTTCTCTGAATTTTAAGCAGGCCTGCAGTGCTCTACGGCTGCAACTGTAACTGCTCGGTGTGAAACAGAACTCAAGCATGAAACAAGATGCAATGCTACTCTAGAAGTTCCTTTTATCCCTCCTCCCCAAAATGCAACCACCACAAACTCAAGATTTTTTTTTAATCTTTAATAATGGCACAAGACCAGTTCCAGTCAATGTTGCCAGCTACAGCTCTCTGCTCCCACAGATGGCATAGGGAGATATTTAGTCCTGCAGCCCTTCACATGGAAAGCAATACTCTGGTTTCAAACTACTGTCATGCTACCACAAAGGCCCAGAAAGACACAGCTAACTATGCTATGACAGAAGCACAGCACTACTAAAGGTGAGCAACTACTTTTGCATCTATTTCAACCTCTTTATACTTGACCTCAATAAATAAATTGGAAAATAAAATAGAAACATTCTCCTCTCAACCTTTTTGATCCCACTTTCTCTATTTCCTCCTCACAAGGTTCACTTTGTTTAGAGAAATGTCTTTCACAATGCAACATTATTGTGTTGTTAATTAAACAAGTGACAAGGGACACTTGCTAAAGATACTTTTCCACACTGGAAGGCAAAGCGATACAGGACAAGACAGCTGTTAAATGTATTTATGGCATGCTTTGGTGGTAACTCCTATTGTAACCCTACTCTTCCTAACAAGTAATGAGAGTAACGCTGCACACTGCATTACTCTTCCCCAGCCTACTGTTAAGTCAGTAAAGTATTCTGACAAACTTTGTGCTGACAATAAATGACTGTGGGACAGGTGGAAATGCAACCCACTCGGGATGTTTCCTGCTTTGAGGGCAAACTCCAGGGTATAAAACCAGCCCCTGTAGCTTGCACTCTAAAACTAGCTGTCTGTGACAAAACTGTACTTCGTTATCTGTAGCACAGTAATGGAAGACTCAGTATTCATTATCTGAGCAGATACTGGCCCCAGTGAAGCAGACAGCCATCCTGGATTCTCTCTGGAGCAGCCTCACCAATTACTGAATTCTGTCTCTAACTTCTGCTAGCATCTGGCCACTTGGTCCCGATAGAAGTCCCACAGGCTCAGTAATCTTTTCCCTCATTCCCACCCTCTACATCTCAGAATTAATTCTCCCATCCCCCGGCAAGATAAAACCAGGCCCGTTCTTACCATGATGCAGTTGGGCTTGTTAACTGACCATATGTTGACTCGACAGTCATCTCCTCCGGTTGCCAGAAGCCGGCCTGAACTCTTCCCCAGGACTAGCGAGGACACATTGCTGCTGTGAGCTGTGATCTCTTCTGCATAAAAGGAAGCGAGCAGTTATGTCAGACTTATACAAAGATTTTCCACCCCATCCCTCCCAAAGGGCTGAAAAAAGTTCTTTCTCCAGAAAACCTTTTCCAGTTGTCGCTGGACAAGCTGTAGCAATGCACAGCTCAGATAACAAGTCACGCCATTATCTGGCTTGAAACAGTCCTTCTTGGCTCTGTCTGCTGCACTTAAAACATTTGCTGGCCAAGCTTCACCACCCCACTACTCACAGGGCTTACTACTTCTCTCACTAGCAGCAACAGGGTAGCTTTTAGACTGGCTAGACTGTAGCAGCCTGCTCCCAGAAGCTGCTTTACCTCCTTGTACCTAGGTGGGTCTCAGTAAGCAGAGCTGTTTCAGAAGGAGAATGATATGTGTCTGACAAGCAGCAGACACGGATATCTAGGGAAAAGTCCTTTAATCCCATACTGAAGAGCAGCAGCAGTGTCCAAACTGAGAGGAAATGGCAGATTAGCAGCAGTACAGTTTGTTGCTTTACAGAGAAAAAGTCAGACTCAAAACTGGGGAGAGGCGAAGCTGCCTTCTCTCAGCTTTAGGAGAGGCTTTGCTACATTCCCACTACAGAACACGGGCAAAATTTAGCAATGCAGACAGTGTGAAACCGTGACAAAGGAAGGATGAATATTTGCATGAAAGGGCACAAAAGAGCAAATGTGACTGATACTAAAAGACTATTAAACAACTGGGGGGCTGATGGGAAAGTATGATACTGCGAGGGCTTCACAATGACAGAACTCAAGGAAAACCTTCTCATATGGAAACAATGTTGGGGACAAAAGAGAAGCCAAAAGAGCATTTTTGCATAGATATCTATTTTTATAATGGACTTTAAAATCCACCAAAGTTTTTGGCAGGAGCTTCTGGCAGATGTATTTACTATTTTCTCCTCTTACTGTTCTCTTCTTTGAAAGTTCGCTGGATTTGCATGCCTAATAGTTATGAAACTTATTTGTAAAAGGGTTAGGGTGTAATCAATTCTACTTTTGGTCAGGTTGTTTTGGTGGGAAGGGCAACTTGAAAATTAAAAATGCAACCCTAATCCAAAAGGACATTAGACAGCTGCAACAATAATTACAGGTACTTTGATCTCAGTCTCTCAGAGCATTTTTTGAAAGCAAAACTGTGCAACTTTCACTTTAGCTGAAGGAATACCTTTCAAATTACAAAGGTACATGGACTGTAAATTAAACGAGAACAAATCTGAAAATATGCTTGTGCTGTGTTGAAAGACCAAACCTTCCTATGACAATGCTGAAGTATGTATGTGCACGCAGAACTGACGGCAACAAATACCACAACCAGTATTAACAGACCAACTCGCTAGTTAAAATTGAAAGTACATATGCTAAACACTGCCACTAATACATCAGCAACTCCATTTTTTCCCTCTCTTAATTTTGTTCGTAATAATATATTGTTAATTTAAATGTCGTTGCTGAAGCACTGAACTCTACTCATAAAAGCCAGGCGAGAGGCTCGCTGCAGCCCTGGCCAGACAGCAACACCCTTGCCCCCAGTGAGGTGGCAGCTCCCAAACCCACAGCCTGCTTTCACGGAGCGCTCACCCCCGGCTGATGCCACCCACCAGCTCAGCGATGCCGAGCTCCCAATGAGCATCCCCCAAACCCTCCCAACACCCCGAACCCTGCTCTAAGAACGCTAAGGCGGGGCAGAGCCGAGCAGAAGGAAGCACCACGACCTCCTGCCCGCTTAAACAGAACGGAGATTGGATCCCAACCACCCTCTTGCTTCTCCTACAGCGCTGGTGCTTCAGGAGCAGGCAGACAGCACAGCAAACAGGCGAAATCATTAAATTAATTATCTCGGCCCCCTCAGCGCGCTGCCAGCTGCCAGCCCCGTGCTAGGCCCCAACCCCCCGGCCCGCAGCGGAGACGCCCGCACAACCGCCAGAGCCGCGAGCCGCGGCAGGGTGCGGGCCGGGGGGGCACTCACGCAGCTTCCAGGCCGCCTTGGTGCTGACGGGCGCCGCCATCTCCCCGCCGCTGTCCAGGCTCCGCGGCCCGGGCCCGGCACTCGCGGCGGCGGCGCCCCCCCCAGCTGCCGGCCCCGCCGCGCCGCCGGGCCCTGCGGTTGCCCGGGCTCCGTGAGGCGCTCGGCCAATGGGAGGCGCGGGAGGGGCGGTTGCCCCGGCGACCGCGGGGCGGCCGGGCCAGTCGCGGCGCGGCTTCTTGGAGCCTCGGCGAGCGCGGCCAATGGGGAGGGCGGCGTTGCATGGCGGCGGAGGCGGTAGCGGGGCCCTGTCAGAGCCCGGCTTCGCTCCCTCCCTGCCGGCCGCTGCCGCCGGCCGCTCGCTCAGAGGCAGAGCTGTAGTTCCGACAAAATGCGTTAGCTGGGTCTGAAGGGGCAGCTGCTGTGTCCCCGGTGCTTGTAAATAAATAAATAAATAAATAAATAAGTAAATAAACAAACAAACGACTAAATTCTGGTGGCTCTTCTGGTGTGGAATTAATACGGATCAATTACCAATCCTAGTCTGGCTTGCTTCTTCTTCTTTGTTTGTATATTTTTTTTAATTCCTGTCTAGAAACCCTTGGGTTTTCTTTCCCCTCAGTACCCTGAGGTCCTAAACCCTTCAGGAGTTCAGCCCTAGTGGTTTGGAAATCGGTCCAAACCCTTACATTCCTTCAGTTCTTTTCCAGCAGTGTGCTCTTACCTGAACACCTCTCATTTAAGTACCTCAGAAGACTGAGTTATTTCAAAGCTTTCTCCTTCCCTGGCCCATTTCTGCAAACTTCAGGTCACCATGTCAGCAGAACGCTGCACAGAGCTGTGAGGAGCAGTGCTGGAGGCTGCTCCAATGGTCGGACCCTTGGGGAACACAATGTGCTGTCATGAAAGGCCTTGGAGCCCCAAAACCCGGGAGCTCCCTAGGAGCTGGGAGGCGCTATCACACCCAGGGGTGTCAGACACTGCAGCTGCCGCCCATGGGAGGCACAAATGCTCAATTTTTGATAGCTGCACACAAAAGGGAGTGAATCATCCCCTCAATCAACACATAATCCGCTTAAAGTCTCTATCACACTTAAAATAGGCAGCTACCATAACACAAGAAGTCCGATCTGCTCTGGGTCATGCTCTATTTCAGCTGTAGTGACCATTATTCTGCTATACCCCAGGAAAATATGTTTTTGCCTTTCCCACAGCTTTAATCTGTGTAGCCTTTGCTGAAAATGTTCATTACAGGTTGTTCCTTGACGAAAGTAGTTGTCAGGAGCTGTATGCAGCACCACCGTATGTGTCTACTGTGCCTAATCTACTATAGCAAAAATCAGAAATTGTTTCCTAGCAGGTTCAGGGACTTCAGTAAATACTAATGTGTGTCACGTACATGCTGTCTTCTATTTATAGCTATCAGGGGATGATGATTAACCAAAATGCTTGATTACCTAAAATTCCTTGGATTTGGAATGCCTGTTTGATTGCTCTTGACGTCTTTTACCCTCTCTGCCAATATTTGTGATCAATGTTTGGAGACATTTCAAAGAGGAAAAATAAAAATACTAAAATCCAAAGTTGGTCAATTTAAGTATTAGACTGCTGTTTTTTTTTATAGCTAATAGCTCTAAGTGAGGTCAAATAATTTTTGTTTGTTGTGAACTGACAAGTTCAAAATCTTTAGTAGTGCTACATTTAAAACAATATTTTAAGTTTGTTGAAATATTATTATATTGGAACATATATTCTCAAATAATGCTGCTTCTGGTGTCAGTAGCTAGGGAGCAACTTCCCAGAAGAAGCTATGCAATGCAGCATACGTAATTTCTAGCAACTTCTGAAGCAGAACTTAAAGCTAAAGTCTCATTCAGACCTCAGTGTCAACCATGGTGTAATCGTTTGACACTCTTGATATAGGTTAGCCTTAGAACAAAAGAGTGAGAAGATAGTGGAATAGTACAGGTTCATTGAAATGGAATTCTGGAAAACAGGTGCATAAAGGCTATTAACATAATCTGGTGATAATACAATATTTACTACAAGCAAGTAGGAAAGCCTTTGTGCATTTTTTCAGGCAGCTTGTAACAGGTTTCAGCACTGATTCAGTGTCTGATGTGAAGGAATAAAGAAGAAATCAATCATAACTGAGGTACACAGCTAGGCGAGGGTCCTTGCGCAGTTTCTCTTCAAGAGCAAGGTATTTCTGTGGTGCTGTCTGCTTTTCCCTAGAACAAGAAGGTAACAAACATCAGAGTAAAGCTGCATCAGGGCATACAGTAGAATATTTTACAGAATAGCTTCACTGCTGAGTAACTAGGAATGCTGACTCGTAGACCCCCCGATTCTACTAGACACTGTTCAAGCAGTCATTTCCAATACCTGTTGAGCCTTAACGCTAGAATGTGGATACGGAACATGGTTTCAGAGTAATCAGCGAGGAAGGCAGCCTCCTCCTCCCTGCTGAGCTGACTCTGATTTTCCTGAAACTGCTGGTTCTTCTTCTTCAGCTCTTCTACCTCCTGTTGAGGGAATGAGTCACAAGAAGTCAGGGTAATGGACAGCGAGGAGCACAAAAGTGCAACTCAAAGTTCAGGGAGCCAAGATGAAGGAAACCACAAATAAGAGCCGTTCTATTTTCATGGCAGGCAATAAGTCTGAAATGAGGTCTCACAGAATATGAAAACAAGGAAATCAAAACACGTGGACCGGTGAGAAGCTGCAAGACCAGAATGTATTGCCTCACTGTAGTCAAGAAACACTGGAGAACTAAAGCAGCCCTGCTTGAATCAAGGACTGAATTGACCCTGGAGCTATTCTGTTCTTTGATCTCACATGTTAATGACAAAAAATACACAGGCTTGTTTATGACTCTCTTAAAGGTAAAGGGGTTCTGTTTCCTGCCTGCTGTCACGATGAGATGTGTTACCCTCCTGCCAGTGCAGAAGAGACTCTGGTGACATGTTCATACTGGAGTAAGGCTGGGAATACCTTTTCAAAGCGAGCTTGGATGATGTTGGCCTTAGCAATGAGACGATTCTTAAAGTCAGTCAGGCAGTCATCTCTGAGGCGCAGAGCCTGCCCCTTGGTCATTTTCTCAGGATAGCCAATTTGAATAAGAAAAGGTGCCAGGTAGTCCAGATCCTGTTTCTCATGTACTGGGAATTCATCCTCCATTGCATTCTTCTGGAGGGGAAAGGACAGAAAGAGTCATGATCCCATTGACTGGTTTCCCAAACACCCTTTGATAAGGCAAAGTAAAAGCAAAGGCCAAAACTCATTACACCCTATGGAGGAAATAACGCTTCTTTTTCCTGTGGGTTGATCAATACTCTTGCATTTCCCAAGGTGTTTTTTATTCTGTAATTTATTTTCTGTCATCCTTTTTAGCATCTATCCTAATTTCTTTGATTGTAGAGATGTACCTTACATAGAACATGCTATCTACTGAGGTACAAGCAGGACAAAATGTATTTGTATTTGGACAAGGTATTTTGAGTGACACTAGGTTGTAGACTGGCAAACAACTGGTTCTTGGATCTTTACCTCTGTGTTTCACGTTAAATGTTTGGTACGTAAAACCAAGTATCACCTCTTATAACTTTTTTCTGTTCAGGAAAGCTCAGTCTAAAAATCGTTCACAAGAAACATCTTGGAGATCTTGAAATGTTATAAGTAATTATTCTTGAATCTTTCTGTATTTATCCACAACATTCCTAAGGTAATAATTTCTGAGAGAGATCCGGGAACAAAATAGGCTTTGCAACTAATACTGAAAACAACAACAACAAAAAAAACAACTGATTCATAGCTCAATAAAACCCTCACACAAAGAAGTGCACATATTCCTAACACAAATACAAAGCCCTAGATATAAAGATGCAGCTTGGATTCCATTATCATACTCCCCTGATAATCACATTGTCAACTAGTACTTGTTAATTATTTTATTAACTAAATAAAATAAAAGAAGTATCCTTCTCTGGTGAGGAGGGTGGGCTAGTCCAGAGAGTCAGAAGATCATACCATGACCATGTTATATTTTCACAGGAAAGCTAAAGCTGTGCTGGCTTGTAACTGCTAGGGATTTGGCTCAGTATGTTCTAATAATACTAAATGCTCATTAGAGATAATGTCAGACAGAAGAAGCTTACTCTTTTGTATGCATGTAATAAACACTGGGATTAATAAAGAATGCCTACCATGGCTTCATATTGTTGTCTCCTCTTTTCATTCCTCTCTGTATCATAAATTGAAACTGTCAATTTAATGTCTGCTTCTTCATTCTCACGGATTTTCAGAATATTTAGCACCTTCCAAAAAATCAGAAGACACCTTAGCTTTCCCACAAAGTGATCATACTTTGAAATGCTTCACCTGCTAACAGAGTATGTACTGCATACAACAACCGTAGCATAAGATTAAATATACTTTAGATCCATACGAATATGCTCATATTCTGCTGATAGGTCAGTCTGATAATGGTCTTATTTTTAGAGTGATGTAATTTGGAGTCCAATAATTAACATTACTCAGTAATAAAGCCATTCTGAAATCATAGTCTTGCCAATAGTTTTGAAATGGCACTGATAGCTTTAGCTTTTCTCTTTGTCTTAGGAAGATACAGAGCACAAGCAACAGGGATATTTTGACCATTAATAAATCAAGACTGCAAACTGTGGTGAGGTAGTTCATGAGGTCATGGCTTATACTCTTCAAATTTCTGAAAAATGGGCTTTTGCAATCTTGTTCTTTATTATTATTCTGTGCTAATACTGTTGTGCATTCATCTCCAGCTCTTTCCAGGTTTTCTCTTCCACACAAAAGCAATATAAAAAATAATCAAATCCAAGAACTTTGCCCCCACCTACTAGAATGATAGTATTTATCATGAAGTAGCTACAAAGACTTGTAAGAACACTTGTTACACTGGTCTCAGTGTGATTAGCAGTACAACTGGTGTATTTTATGAAATATTTTTCTGCAGTTTTTCCTACAAAAAATCACTTCAGTATTATGATAATGGCTTCCTGGAAATGCCTAGCAACTAGATTTACATTACACACAATATCCTTTCTTTTTTGGTCTCATTCCCAGACAAAAAGCAAATATTTCTAGATGCCCCAATTCAGATACTGTTATTTGCTCTCTGAAACCACTTCCCTCCCTGAGAACAAAGAGTGCACCTGACCAATTCTGACAATACCATGGAGACGTCCCTGTTACCTCTGCTTCAGATTGCCGAACTTGTTGCTTCAGCTGCTTCTCTTCCTCTGTTAGTTCTTGTAACAATTTGTACAGGTGTAGCAATTTGTTGTCTTTCACAGAGGACCCTGCCTGGAAGCAGATAAGCTAGTGAAAGACAGTAGTGTTCTCCGACTGTGAATCAGAGTTTTATGACTGTGAGTCATAAAACACAAATTGGCACAATTCTGCTACAGTCAATATAGAGACACTGATTTACACTATTGAAACATCTAACCCATGGTCAATAGTTGATTAGACTTCATCTAGATTTTGAGTCTATCAGTAATGTCAGCTAGACTGTATATCTTACATTTCTTTGCTGATGCTCCTGTTGGCTGGGACCAGTTTTACAGGGCTAGAGATGAAAGAATAGCACTCCAGCAATTGCATTCTGTGTATTCTCCCCATTAGAAATACAAAATTTAACAAAACCTTTCATGACATAAAAAAAATAATCTGTATCTGTATCTCTCTGATTTTCCTAAGCATAATTGTGCAGCAGCAGCACAGAATTTACAGGCAGACTTCTGCTCCTGATTACAGACTCACATCAATGATGTTAGTTGAGTAACCCACTCATGAATGAGAGAATTTGGCTTAATGACAGGACTCCCCTTTTTCTTTTATTTATGGCTATCTATCTTTTTTATTTCTCTCTCTCTCTCTCTTTTTTTTTTTATCTATCTTTTTATATTTATAGCTATCTATCTATCAGCAATGCATTAATTAAGCCTTACCATCTTGTCTGCATCTGCAAGGTAAACTGGGAGAGATTTAAACAATGTGACCAAAGAAGTCCATGGCAGAATTTGAGTTAAAATCTGCTTCAGCTTCTCTGCTCTCATCTCTCCTTCAAGAGAGGACAGCAGAGGAAATTTCATCTTCCCTGTCATGAATATGCAGGAATGAGCCCAACCAGCATCTTGCAAGATCTCAGTGGCCGTGTCTACACTGCCTGATGAGCTAATCTGAGAAGATGACCTCAGGTATGGCTGGAGACAGCCTTTCATGCTACACCAAATCTTGTGGGCCCAATCAGCATGGTGGTGCATCTCCCTGGGTGTTTGTGTTGTCAGTCTGGAGGTTGTCTGTGGGGGAGGCATGCAGATGGAGGAGAGGCAGAGCACGGAATATGCCATGGACATTTCACCTACCTTTTGTGTCCCAGTGATCTAGGAAAACTCAAAGATATAAATGGGTTTTCTCCATACCTGGTACGTGATGCACATTTCTGGGGTCATGATTTCACTTTGCTTCCTATAATTCTCTGTCGGTTTGAAGAACTCCTTCTTTGAGGCAGTAATGTATTTATCCTTGAGGTGGTATGTCAGCTGGATCATCTCCTCCGTGATCAGAAAGACACGTTCTGCTACATCTTCATCAGCAGGCTTTTCTAGGTTTCTGTGGAAACATTCCTTCATTTGCTGATGAGAATTGAAAAGAAATAGACGGTAGCAGGTTAGACAACACAGAGAAATGGCAAAATTTGTGGAGAGTTGGGTAAAAACCAAAAGAAAAATTGGGACTTTCTGCCTGGACTGTGACAGCAACTCCTAAGACCCTGGCCCATATTTGTGGCCCATTGTTCTTTCACATGCCTGAGAAAAAAAGCACAAAGCTCCTTAAAGCAATAAAAAGTCTCCTATTTGTGGAGCTGAGTGTGCTCTTCAAGCTCAAAGTTAGCTCAGGATGCATCCTTTTCTGATGGAACTACAGGAAACAAGGTTTTTTGGAGCAAAACAATACTTCCCAGATTCCCCAACAAAAGGAAGAAGAATAAAATAAAATAAAATAAAACAAAACAAAACAAAACAAAACAAAACAAAACAAAACAAAACAAAACAAAACAAAACAAAATAAAATAAAATAAAATAAAATAAAATAAAATAAAATAAAATAAAATAAAATAAAATAAAATAAAATAAATAATTTAGAAAAAAAGGCAATTTGGTTGCTGGCCCAAAGGTAGACCACTATTGCAGGGCTCTATTTTGAAAGGTGATGTGTCTGAGCCATACCACCAGGTGTCAGATTTCCTCCCACTTTTCCAAATCAGACCTAACAAGAAAAAGAGGCAGACTGCTGCTTGGAACAAATCAGCATAATGGGACACTGTCAGGAACCCAAAATATTATTAGTTTGTGGCCAGAACATGAAATCATTTGACTATCTGAGTCCTGTGACAATTTCATTCCAAAATCATAGTTAGGCTTTTCTTCTTCCTCTGACACACATTTTCCAAGTCATGGTTTCCTAGCTTCATTCTAGCTGCTCAATATGTTTGGTGACAAATGGTCACACTGTGACTGTCATTGCCAGGCAAGCAACTGCAAGACACAGCAGCTTAACAAGGCTAGGTTTCTTCTGGAGTTTTGCCTTGGCTATGCCAACTGAAAGTGAACCTACAGCCTTAAGCAGAATGTTTTGCATAGTATAAATATCGCAGTGACAGATATTTTTCTGTTCCTGCCTTGGCCGTACCACTATAGGCCGGGAGTTAATATCAGTTCTGGTACCAGCCACACTTATTTTCTTTCTTCTTTTGCCAAACTCTGTGTGCTGGAAGTATTTGAAGTCATCCCGTCCCACAAAGTACTCTTTTATCTCAGTGGCATTTTCAGCACGTTTCTGGAGGCCATCGACTCGTGACTCATTGTAAAATTCCATCACACGTTCAGTTTCTGGCTCCATTGACTTATAGATGTGGACTGTGGACATAAAAGAGATTACACACATTTTCAGAATTGGTGACTATAATACTAGTGAACACAGGTACATCCAGGGGAAGTTTAATTTTCTCGATCAGCCAAGAAATCAAATGCACTTAGTGTTGGAAGGAAATGTTATCTCTTCACTGCTGTGCACCAATATGCCATGGCCTGAAGATGGCAGGAAAGCTTTGCATGGTCACTTTCCTCCTTACACAGCAAGGCAGTGAGTGGAGCCTGGACTCTGTTGTTCCCAAACAAGGAACTGGTGCAACCTCTTCAGGAGAAATACTGCTTCAGCAACAGATCTGATGCAGGAGTTTCCTACAGCTGCAGAACACTGAGAGATTGAGCATAATCCCAAGGAGAAAGTTTCTACTTCTACCACTTCTACGGGTAAAAGTACATAGTATCACTCTATACCTGCGATATAGATGTCATCTTCCATTACGCTGGGGGGGATCACTGCCCCAAACTGGAAGCACAACCAACCCAATTCTCTAATCTCAACTAGACACCATATTACTAATCAATGCAATTCATCCCAGAACTATGCAGTCCCCCCTGCTTTGGGTTTTTGCTTTTGCTAGGAGGGATTCACACGATGTCCTATCAGCTGCAGTCGCCTTGGTTGCCCAGATGAGCTGGAATACCTTTAAGACCGAGGAGGTGTCCTGGGCTGAAGTACTCTGTGGTCAGCTGTGTTTTTTTGTTAAATTCTCTCATATCCAACATGTCTTCTCGGTTTTTGAACCACTCCTTCACCTCCACTACTTCAGTACCTGGTGGAAGACATGTCATTTCACAGCCTTACATTGGAGATGGTACAATTCATCTGATGAGCTCTCAGTGTCTGTGCATACCCTATACTTCTGATATGGCCACAGGAGACAGAGTCAGTGTACTCAGTAGAACTGGCCCTGTGCACTGGGACATTTCATAGATAAATCCTAACAAATGAATCCTAATCTACTTTGAAGTAGCTGAATTATAACACAAACGGGCTTATTCTTCTCTGTCAACAGGAACTAAAGTCATCAGCTCAGGGGGAGAAGATGTCACAGTGGATGGATGTATTTGGTGAGATAAATTCCATCCCAAATATTTCATAATAGTGTCAAGACTGAAGGGAAATAAGACTGCACCATCCAAGATGGCTGGGGCAGGAGTCTGTAAGTCCAGTCAGGAATTTTTATGGTTTCTTGGACCAGCCATTGAAGGATAATGCTTTCAAGTACAGAAATGTTCACACTCTCTAGCTGCCTCTTTCTATGGCTCCTAGAACTACCAATGGGAAAAGTGACGCAACCGGACAGTTTAAACCAACCTTCCATTTCTCTGAAGACTGCAAATCCAAGCAGCTGACCTGTGGCACTAATCAGCATCACTGTTTGGATGTTAAACTGATTCAAATTCTTGCAGAACCCCCTAGCCATGATGCAAAGGGCTAGATAGACAGTGAGTGGGAAGAAGTGTTTGATGATGTAATAGACAAGTATCCCAAAAACGTGAAAGGAGGAGGAGAAAGCACAAGAGAAACCCTGGCAGACAAGGTACTTCACCCCCTACCCATCAGCACACCCCAGACTGTGTTTGCTCAGTGTATCAAGAAAGTTAACTCATCCTCCTTACAGCGTAAGTCTGCATAGACAGTGAGGCGTTTCACCAGTCCATTTTTGTTGAGGTACGGTGCCCATTTCTCCAGTTTTGCTTTCTTGTACATAATCACCTTCTTCCCCTGGGAACAACGGGTCTCAAACTCTGCAGTAGGCAAGGGAGGCGTCAGAAAGATTGATTCCCATCAGCAGCAGTCCCATATGCACAACGGTAACAGAAAGACCATCCCAGACAAAATAATTCAGCTAGGAGGAAAGCACAGTGTGCGTGTGTCTGCGGGGATTTCCCACCCGGGATAAGACAGTGCACAGAGGCAGGCATTCAAAACAATAGCTAACGTATGCCTTGATCTGCGGCACTTCGCTGCTGTACCTTGAACACCCTGAAGGGGAAGCTCTTGAGTGAATCAACAAACCTCCCAGATGCTCTAAAAGGTTCGCTGAGAGGCAAGCAAAAGGCAAAGAATAGGTACCTCTGGGAGAAATCTGAATAGGGGCTACCCATGTAGGTGGCATGGCAAAACTCGTGTCTTTCTCCTCCTCCTCCTCGTCCTCCTGTTGAAACAGAAGCAGAGATTTACATTTTTGGCAGCTTCTCTGTGCTAGGAGGCATTTTGGTTATACAGAATGCACTGCAGCAATCAGAGCAACTTGTGTGAGGCCGCATTGGTCCTGGGCAGCACGGTAACAGAATTATGAGGGCTGCATCAGAGCTATTCAAGATTGAGAAGGAATCTAGAGTGCCAACCAAAGTATAGCTAGAGCAATAGTGATCTGACCTGGAGAGGGCAACAGGCAGGCAGACATATATATAGGCCATGAACACACACCAGCTCACTACAGCATCACCACTGCAAGAAAGCCATTGGTAGGTCACTCACTATGTCATCCATGTTCCTGTCAAATAGCTCATTTTCCTCCTCAGCATCCAGGAGCATCTGAAGAGGCTTGTCAGTCTCTGAAAGCATAATTTCCCAGCGGACAGTGTCACCCAAGTCAAAGATGAGATCCTAGGCCATATAGAAGAAACCCACATAAATACAGAGCAGTCTCACAGGCCTGACACTAAACTGCACGCTGCTTCTGCACATCTGCAGTGCTCTGGACCTGGCTGGGCATCAGAGTTAGAGGACTCTGGACAGACCCTGGATCTCAGTGAGGTGTGCTCATCAAACCCCTGGCTGGCTGGTGGAACCCCAAAGACTGACCCTGTTCCTGGAAGGCTGCAGGTCCCTTTCCCTGCCACAACTGAGGGGAAGCTGCTGGAAATGCTTCTGCCTCCTTCCTTGGGGCATGCGTGGCCCCACGGTCATTCATATGGGCCTAAAGAGACGGTGACTCAAGCCCTCACCTCCCAGGCTTTATATCAGCTGGAGAGTAACTGAAGTGTGGGAAGAGCCAAACCAAGATCTTTCATGCCCTGAGCTACGTTTGACAGATTCTGCTCTAAAAGATGTTGGTGAGAGAATGGTCATCCAGCCAACCTTAAAAGCTGATAGTGTAGCATTGTAGGGGATTAATAGTTATGATCTGCATTTGCTAGCTCGGGGTCTGGGATGCCATGGACTGTCTCCAGATATCAAACCTGGAGTCTATGTAATCAGAACAGGTGCACAGATGTGTGAGAGCTCATTACCTTGCAGCCGTTCCGGCAGTCCTGCATGTTCACCCAGTAATTCTTGTGGTTCCAGACACTCTCAATTCCAAGGAAGTGCTCATCCATGGTGCTGTGGCTGTTCCCCGTGAAGGGGTTGATGAAGAAGGGCTCAGGAACCTCTCTCTTCCCAGACAGAACCAAAACCCATGCATGCACCCGTAAGCCACACAAAGGGTCACGGGTGGGCTTTTCCACTTCCTGTAGCCCAAAAGACAGAGCAATAATTATTGCTATTTTATTGCCACTTTAATCCAACCCCCCAGCAGCCTTATTCTCTCCCCTGCCTACTTCTAAAGATCTCCAAGCCCTTAACACTCTTCAGAACAGTGACGCAGTACATACCCAGCATATATTTCCATGTCAGCACAACACTGTGTTCTCAAAGGCTACATGTTCATGGCCCAAATCAGAGTTGTATTGTTCTTCATGGAGGGTGGTGAGCTCCAGTTTTGGTCAGCTATTAACCATGTCTCGATTTTTGATATTGCAGGTTAAGAGTAGGGTGGACCTTGTAACTCACCATGACCTTCTCTTCTCCTCTTTCCTTGTTCTTATGGGTGGCTTCAGTTTCTGCTTTCTTCTTGGCCTCCTGCTGAAGCTCAAATTTGCTCTGAAGGTCTGGGGAGGACTTAACTCTATACTTGTTGGGCTTCTTCGTTATTTCCTTTGGGACCTGTCTCCACAAAAGCAAAGGATTGCTGTGAAAGGTTCATACAGACTGAAACATAGTGTGGACCAGCAGCTGTTCCGGCTAGCCCTACTCTAGAGCTCACCAGGAGTGAACATGCTGAGCATGCATGCTGCCTCCTGTATACTCCATGATCACTCAGGTGAGCAGTCTGGGTGGATCAAGTATGGATGTGGATGGTCCTGCCAAACTAGCAGATATCCCTGAAGGGCTAATAAGCACTCACAGATCTTCACTCCCACTTACAGCAAGAGAATGTGGGGTACAGTATAGTCCCAAGATCTTTTCGTCCTAAGCACAGTGTGAATGCTACATGGTCAAAACACAGGCAAGCTGTGGCCCTCTTACAGTGAGCAGTATGGTTGGAAAGCAAACAGGTGATGGGACCTGGGGGCTTTGCACTTTGCCATTAGACTCATTCTTATTGCTCCAGAGATACCAGCTTCACTAGTCTTCCAAGTGCTTTGTCCTTACCAGTGACATGGTCTTCTTACCAGAACCAGACAACCAGGCTCCTACCTGCCTGCTTGCTGCAGATCTCCTTACCTCCGGTGGCTTCCTGAGCAGTGGGCACACCTCCAGAGTCTCGTCCAGGCTGCATATGTCTTGAGTGGCATATCCATTCACACAGTAGGCATCGTACCCAGCCCCAATCAGCATGGAGCACAGCAGCACACTGAAGTCAAAGCAGTTTCCTCGCTGGTACTTCAGGATGGTGGTTGGTGAATAGAGCGAACTGGGCTTGAAAGAGAAGGATACATGTTCTTGGTGCTTGTCTTATGAAGCATGCCCCAGGCAGGGAGCAAGAGAGAGACAGAGCATTATTGGTACAGAGCCCATATCCCTGGGCTCTGTACCAATAAGGAATCTGTTTTATGAAACTCTTACATAAGCCACAGACTGCAAAATTCCCCTCCAATGTGATCTGGAGAAATTCTGACGCCAAATCTTGTGACAAATTTAGCCATGGGCAGGACAAGCTCACCAGACTGCAGAGAACCTAATACTAACCACAACATCAGGGTGGGGCTTACCTCCGTCTCTAGTTGGTCTGCCTGTAACATTTCAAAGCAAAAGACCCATAAACTAAATTATAGCTCAAAAGGAACTTACTCCCTTCTGGCCCTCACTGGTGACCAGGCAAAGGGAACAATACACACAAAGTGAATATAGAGATCCTGTTTTTACCATCCCAGATCTGAGGCTGCACCTTAGATTTGACCAGCCACTGTCCACTAAATTAAGATATATTCTCAATAATCTCAAAATACAAGTGTGTCTTGAGACCCTGGGACTCTTGGGACACACTTGGCCAGCATGGAGCTCACATAGATTGTATGGGGCACTCCACAGGACATCAGCAGTCCTAGCTAGCAGAGATTGTTGTTGATCTCTTTGCTTTAGCTGGATCGTACCACCCTTAGGACTTGCCCCAATGTTGGCATCATCTCCTCTTGCCACTCTAATATTTGAGATTTCTAATCTCCCTTCAGACACCTCAAAATATCCCAGATATTGGAACAGAAGTGTCTAAATCCCCTAAAACCTAGTCACTGAGGCCAAGCATCATCACCTAGGCTTTTTATGCTCCTTTGGTCCAAGGTCCCTTTGTTCCTGGCAGGGAGGCTTGGCAGCCATTGCAACCCACAGCAGATCAGCTGGTCATAGGGGATGACTGAGAGCAGGGTCAGGCCCAGTCTGGTAGAAATGGTGCTTAACTGCTTGACAACACTGTACGTGTATGGGAATACAGGTTCAAACAAAGAGCACAGCACCTGTGGGAACTGTGGGGTTGCCTAAGTAATTATGGGGAGCTGGAGGACTCAAAGACCTTTGTAAATCCAGACCCTGGGGTTTCCACATTGTGTCCTGTTGAGAGGCCCTCTCTCATCTCCATCATGGGTCTGTTTCCAATGGGACTGTAGCCTCTTTCTTACCGGCGTGAGAGGAGACTTGAGGGGTTCCATGGTGAGATAATCACAGACAAAGCTGGCACAGCCATCCCAGTGGTACAGCTCTGTATAAGGCAGCAGGGTTGGCCTCACTGTTGTGCTCACAAACTTCTGTAAGGCAGTAAGAGGTTTTTGGTCAGCCAGCAGATTCCTGGTGGAGTGTCCTCTTCATGGCCACTCTCAGACCATCCCTGGATGTTGTAGCTTACATTCAGGACTTCCCTGGAGCATGACAACAGTGTTGGTAACCCTCCTCACCCATTCTGAGATGAAAATTCATGGAGTTAAGAGGCCCTCTGCCAATAGACACTTCTGTTTGCCTGTGGCTAAAAGCTCAAACCCATCTTGGACACATTACAGATTCAAGCCTTCTCTTAGTTTTCAAGCAAGACAAATAGCTACCACGCCTTCCAGCTTCTACATGTTCTGGCTCTTTTTTTGCCTTGCATGTCATTTATATAATAAATTTTGGGGGAAGTTGATCCAAAGAATTAATTCCACATACTCAGGGGAACATCAGGTCCAGAATTAGACAACAGCTGTGCAGCTTGGGCCCAGCCCCACAACACCCCATACCTTCACACCACACTCATTGACCGGGTACAGAAAGAGTGGCTTTCGGTCAGGGCAGAGGTGAGTGTACTGCTGGAGGTAATGGTCAGCAATACGCAGCAGCTTCTTTTCCCTTGGGGAGTTTGTCTTGTACGAGGACGGTAACTGGGATATGTCGATGGAGCTCCAGTCAAAATCGCTTCCAAGACAGAAGGAGGCAGAGAGACACAGGTAATAAGCTAGGAGTAATTAGAGCAGGATGACCTGCTATCAAAACACAGGAGAGCTTCCCTGTTTCACACAGAAAATACGGGGATCATAGCCAAGAAGAGATAATTTTAAATGGGCATGAGTTTAACATAGCCAAGCTTCTCTGGAGTGATGGCAAGCTAACACAGACCCAGAGGATCAGGGGATCTTTATATAGTACAGAAGCAAATGGATGGAAAATGAAGTGAGTTACCTTGTCTTAATCACACAGGTGCCCACTCATGGACAAACACACCCAGCACACAAAACTCGCTCCCCTTGACCCATACAAGCAGACCACACGTCAGCCACGTGTGCAGTCTCCCCATGGACCCTAGAGGGACCATCTCTGCTCATCCCAGCGACTGACAGACAGGTGTGACTTACGAGACATCACTTGGGACACAGACTTGGTCCACAGACAGCTTTGTCTCTATGTCGTGAAGTTCATCGCTGATCTCTAAAGCCTTCATCAGCTCTTCTTCCCTTCGCTCCTCTTCCTCATTCTCCTCTAGGACCTCCATTCTGCCTCCTCCTGGCCACTACGGAAACACATGCATGAGGGTAAATTCAGGGGTGGGAGCAGAAACTTGCACTCCGGGCATGTTGATTTAGTCTGTGAGCCACCAGCTCATACCCAGTCATTCCCATTTCTGCAGAAGTCAGGTGTGAGTACTGAACTTCAGTTTGGGCTGGGCAGGTTGCACATATGGCTGCATGCTCCTGGGCCACCCATGTGTGGTGGAGCCAGCAGGACGAGGGCCTTGCTCTGTGGGTGCTACACAACAGTCCCAAACCATGCTGCGTGCCCTGCTTTCTGCACCCCTGCAGATGCCATGCGCCCCACGGGCGGTGCTGCATGGAGGGGGGCACCCAGCCCACACCAGCGCTGCGCTGAGCAGCTGCATCAGCAGCAGAGTGGCCTCCAAGGACGGAGTGCTACTTGTATCGCCTATTTACATTTCAGGGACTTTTGGGGGCTGTTTATTTCCCCTCCCTGCGGTCAGGCTGACCTGCTGGGCAGCAGGCAGCGCAATGGAGGCACAGACCTTGCAACGGGTGCAAGGGGGGGGGAAGGGGTATCCTGGGGCCCAGTGCTGCTCCCCAGCCACCCACCGCCCAGGGGGGTCCCGTCCCCACAGCCCCTTCAGCCCCACGCCCCTGCCCTCCACCGCCTCACCGCTGCTGCCGCCGCTGTGCCATGAGCGCTCCATGGCAACGCTCACGCACCCAGGCAGCTTCAGCGGGGCCTGCAGCCTCCTCCAGGGCCTAGCCCAGAGCCTACCCCACCTCGCGCAGGGCTGCCCACCTGGGCTTCACAGCTCCCTCAGGTGCTCCAGGCTTCACCTGCAAACCTCCCCACACAGCCCCGCTGGAGCTGATGTCAAGGCAGCTCCCCCCTCCTGCCCAGGAAGCAGCCTGGAAGCTGTGGAACTCGACTACGGGGCTGCCCTTACGCTCATACACTCATGGGTGCAGCTGTTTGAAAACACAACAAACATTCCTCACCCATGCTTTTGTTGCTCTTGAAGCCCGAGGGCTGTGCTGACTTTGCTTCTCGTTGCAAACATCAGTCCTGCTTTGCTGCTTTGTAAAATACCTGATGCAAAGCAGACGAGATTCACTTCCCAAAGTGGCAGAGCGTGGTAGGATCTAGTCCCTATCCTCGTGTCTATCACAGCATCACCATATCTGAGATTTCAGAAGTCACTGAAAATCAGCAAAAGCAAATGTGTTTATGTGGGTGTGAAACCATGTGTATTCAGTACACACAGTTACTTGGTCTTTGCGTGTACCACTGTGGTATCTGTTGTTACTGCTGAGTCAAAAGCAGGTATGACAAAAGCAGTTGGATGCATAAAACCCCAGACTGCTGGGGATGTTACTGATGCAGGGTTGTTGCAGACGCTGTTCCCGCTTGGGGTCCCATCAAGGCTGTGAATTGGGTCATCATCATTCACCAGCCCTGAGCTAATCGGAAGGGCCATGCTGGAGGACGCACTTTTGGAGAGCCCTTTCTTCCCGGCCCGCTGCTGACCGGTGGTAATCTGGCTCTTGTGCAATCACAGAGGCAGCATGTTTGTGGGGGGGAGAGGATGAGCTGCTAGGAGGTGATATAAAGCTGGCAGCGGGAAGTGCAAGGAGGACCCAGCCTGCTGTGTGTAGATGAGCTTGGAGTGGTCTGACAATGGTGAGTGGGATGAGAACAGGTGAGAGCTTTGCATTGAGGCTGCTGCAGCCATGGGTGGCTCTTCCAGGAAGGGGCTTTGCAAGCGGAGGCACCTCCTATTTTACAGAAGCAGAGGGCAGAGCTTCCCAGGTTTGCCAGGGTTGTCATACTGAGCTGGGAACAAGCCAGTATCTGCCAGCAGTATGGCCCTGGCAGCAGCAGGGACCAGTTTTCCACTCAGGGATTGTGCCATGGGAGCCATGCCCCCACGGCAGATGGGGCTCTGCATGCCCAGGGTTTTGTAGAATTGGTGCTTTGTGAACCATCTCTGCTTTGCTGCAGTGAGTGAGGAGCACGGCTGGGAATAAACCCTCCTTGCACAGACTTCTGGTGGTCACAGCTGCTCAGCGTAAACCTGGGGAAATATATGATTCGCTGCCAGACCACAGTGGAGCTTTTGGCCTTACTTTGCCCTGCCCTGGGGCCATGTGCAGTGAGCAGGGCAGCAGCACGTCAGAGCCACTAGCCCCAGGTGACCCATATCCATGGCTGTGATGAGACTCCAATGTCTGGGACTCATCCAACACCATGCCATTAATTTCTCTAAAGAAACACGTTATCTGGCCTGGTGGGGGAGACTGACTTTATCTGTGGCTTCATGGCATAAATTTTAGTTGTGTTCAAGGTTGTGGTTGTTTTTGCTTTTTTAATCCCATTGTCTCCATTGTTGTGGATATACGTTAACGGCAGAGATGCTTTTGCAAATCCTAACTGTTCAAATGAAAGCTATGGCTGGAGTGGGAAGAGAGAGATTCCTTTTCTCTGTTGGGAGCTTGGACTGATGCCTCAGCTGTGCGGTTTTACTCAGAGTGCCTGTTCATGCTGAAATATGGCTTCATCATTGCCAGCACATCCCTGCTGTCTGAGATCTTGTTACTCCCACCCCTTCTTTCTGGACTATCCCTTTTGGGTTCAGCTATATGCTACCTAAATTCAGGACAGTAGCTGGCCATTGCATTATTCTGGGTTGGGATGGGATTGTTGATTTTGCCCCTTGGGATAGGAAATTACTTCATACCATTGAACCTGTAGTTTTTGGAGAAAATACAGTGCCGAAATTATCATACCCATGCTTGAGGGTTGGCTTTTTCTGAATGATTGCAAACATTGCCAGTGAGCATGCTGAAAACCTTAGTTACCCAGAGCCTGCTTGTTTTTACAGGAAGGGACTGTGACACATTTGCTGCTGGTCTCTGCCCTATGCCTGGCTTGCTGTGAAGGCAACAAGAGTGAGTCTCATTGTGTACTGTCCCTGCTGGGTCACAGACAGGTAGTATGGAAAGGGGAGGTGGAAGCCTCACCTGATCTGTGTTCAGGTTCCTCATACAAGGACTGCCGAAAACTGCTAAAGGGGGATGAGGGAGCAATGCTCAGGAGGGCACGAAATGGCATATAAGAGCTGTCAAAACAGGTAGAAACTTCGGACTCTCCATCCAGCCAGCCACATATGGTATATAACCTATGGAGATAGGCACAGATGCTGTGATGTGCCACCACTCTCCATGCTAGCTGATGCTACCTTCTGAGCTCCAATCCAGATTATGCCCATTCTGGGGAGGTCTACTATGCTCTTGATCACATCCTCGCAGGTGTGCCAAGGCAGCAGCTTTTTCCTGAGATTTGGTGGCATGGTGGCAGGGTCCCTGCTTTTGCTCTGAGTGAGGATCTCAGCCCTTGAGAGCAGTGGGGCAAATTCACTTTTGTGTCTCTCGTAGGGCAAATGTTACAGCATTGATCTTGTTTGTGTTGCCTTCACTGCAGGTGAGCTGGTGAGCCCTCACAGCTTGAGGGAAGGTTTTGCCCTGCGTCCCAAGAGGAACTCAGACACCTGCCTGCTGAACCCATGCCAACACCAGGGGGAGTGCCAGATGGTGGAGGACAGACCCATTTGCAGCTGCAAACCTGGCTTCACGGGGGCGTTGTGCCAAGGTAGTGTTGGGGGTGCTGGTGAGCTCAGTCTGCCCACAGGCACCAAAGAGAAGGGTAACAAGCAGGGTGCGCTGGTGTTACCACTGTGGACCCCAGGAGTACCTCCCAGCTCTTGGTTTGGGTGCATCCCCCCACCTCTGCCACCCTGTCCTGACTACAGTTTGATAAAAGACCCAGTCACAAGCCATTTCCTTCCTCCCCAACAGACTTAATTCCTGTAAGAAGGAAACCTTTGCTGTGGTGTAGCCCTATCAGGGCAACAAGGCATACTGCAGAGCACAGCTGCCTTGCAGCCACACAGGCTCCAGCACAGCTACAGTGCAGGCTTCTTTCAGACACTGGTCAAAATTGTGCCTTGTTCATCTGAAATTGAGGATCTCTGTTACTGCCTGGTTACCTTGGCAGACTGCAGCAATTCTGTAGATGACTCACCTGAAGGGACCAGACCCATGACATCTGCCTGTGGTGTCTTGAGTTTGAGGGCTGTGTCCATTCAGAGTATCAGCAGCTGTGGACTTGTGCAGGTGTCAGGCAACTATCAGAAAACTACTCGTTAACTTCTGTGCATTTCCAAAGGTTTGTCTCTAGCTTTTGCCCAGTGTCTCTGAAGACCCCTACCAGCAGCCTCCCACAAAGCTGGGGTGAGGGTTTGCTGAGCTCAGTGGGACTGTGCCGTTCCATGGCTGACCTAGGGCTCCCTCAGGCCTCTTATTGCTATTGCAGATGGCTTTTTCCCCCAGATGTTGTACTAAAATTGGCCTGCGAGGAAGAACACATGAAGATGATGGTGAGGAAGGAGGTGTTTGAACTCTTGAAAATCCCCCTGGAACTTGTCCACTTGAAGAACCAGGCATGCAAGGTTTCAGAAAGGGAAGAAGAGGGCGAGCGGTTTTTTGCAGCCACTCTCACAGGTGAAAATCACACTGCCTGTGGATCAATAATTCAGGTGAGGATCCAGCACAGATTCTTTGCATAGTTTTGAAGCCATGAGAGGAACAGACATGCTGAGTGGGGACAGCAGGGGAAAGCCATGGAGACTTTTCCTTTTGTATCTGGCACTGTGAAGTTCTCTTTCCCCTTGATATGCTTCTCTGGGGGTGGGGGAGGTGCTATCAGAAAGCTCTTCTGCCTCCACCAAACCACTGCTGGCAGCACATCTTGTCATGTTCAGCAGAGCATGGAAGTCTCAGTGTATTCTTTAGGAGCTGATAACAGGCTTCCGCTTTCTGGCACGAACTTCTGAGCTCTGCAGTCCTGGCTGTAACCCCTTGGTACATCACTTAATTCTTTAGAAATGCACTGTACTGGTGGGATCTGTCACTAGCCAGGAGATGGGTTTGACCCAGCCACTGTCCCCAGAGGCTGTGGGTTGCTTTCTGCCTGGGAAGGGGGCCCACTGCACAGGGCTCTGCAGACTCTCCTGGAGAACCTGACAGGTTCTCATGGACCAGGGAGGGTGCTGAGGAACTGGTGATTCATCTCTGTCCTGCACAGGAGGGCTATCACCTCTGGTCTGTGTGCTGCCTCCTGCCTCCTCTGGTGGTGGCTGCCAGTAGCCCCTGGACATGGGATTTGAAGCCTGATGGCCTCAAGCAGCTACAGCTGAGTTGCTGAGCTCTGTGTATGGACTGAGGCATGGTCTGGACACCTTGTTTCTGTGTCATTCCAGCAAAACCACTCCCATGTGTCATACGCGAACGTCATCGAGTCAGAGCGGGAAGTTCACGGGAATGTGATCTCCCGGAGTTTTCAGCTGGAGGTGCATTTCTCCTGCGTCTATGCCTATGAGCAGGTGGTGAAGGTGCCCTTTGCTCTCACCGCTGTCGACAAGTGAGTGGTTCCTTCTCACCTTGCTGCTGACAGTATATTTGAGTTTGTGGGAAAATAGCTGCCTTTAATGAGATGGTTTGCAAAAGCCCTGTGGAGCCACCAGAGAGCGCTGAGAACAATATCACATCAGGGTACCTCTCTCTCTGTCCAGAGAGGGCCCAAATATAGTTTTTCAAGATAATGTTTGGGCTTGGGACAGGGGCATGTAGAATCTACCTTTCTGCTATTCTCCAAAAAATAAAGTGGGCACTGGAACATGCTCACTGTGGAGGTGCAGGTTGGAACCTGTGGGTGGCCTTCTAGCCCTCACTGACCAGCATCTCTGTGGGAACCCCCAGAGCTCTGCACACACTGTGGAGCTGCCCTTGCCCCTATCTGCACATAGTGCAGATGGACAAGCCCAACTCTTAGCAAGGCTGTACTTGAGAGTGGGAAAATGCCCAGGGTCAGCAACCTGGAGGAACCTGTGCCAGCACTGTGGGCCTGACTGAGCTCCTGCCTTCTTGTTGTGCTCATGAGCTTTCCTCTCCTCTCAGGCTGGTGCAGTTCGTGGTCAAAGAAGGGCACTTCAATGTCAGCATGCGGCTGTACAAGACTCCCTCCTACCTCCAGCCCTATCACCCGCCAAACACAGCTGTCCCCATCACAGACACACTCTATGCCATGCTGAAGATAGAAGGACAGCATCAGCTCCGATACTTCCTCCTGAGTGTTGAGGACTGCTGGGCCACACCAAGTTCAGATCCCTACCAGGATGTGCGGCATGAGCTCATTGAGCAGGGGTGAGCAGCGTTACCCTAGCACTCCCAGTCTCTGTGCCACAGGCACCATGAGCACAGTTGCCCGTCTTTGTGGGCTGCTGAGGACAAGTTGTTTGTGAGGGAGCTGTGAGCAGTGACACCATTAAATGCTTCCCAGGCCTGATGAGCTCTCAGACTGCTCTGAATTTAGCCCTCCCACACTCTCTTCTAACCCTCATCTAACTTCAGGATGTCCAGCATCACTCTTGGCTGGCTGGGGAGGCAAAGGGCAAGGAGGGATGCAGACAGCCTTTGATATGCGGAAAGGTGGCTGTGGCCAAGCTGAAGTTGGTAACGTGGATATGTGGGATGTAGACCACAACCAGGCTCACTCCCACTTTACCCAGTGGTGATGGCCCCACAGAGCCAGGTATGAAACAGCTCCTTCACTGGTGGGAGCTCCAGCCTGGGCTGGGCATGATACACAGTGCTAAGGGAATGCATCCCCATGGGTACCCAGACACAAATGATGCTGTCCAGTTCTGCCTGGGGGCTGCACCTGGTCCCCATGTCCCTGCTGGTGTCCCAGGCCAGGATGTACTCCCTTCTTTTCTGCCTGCTGACTCATCCATCATGTCCCCATGTCCCAGGTGTCCCCACGACGAGACCGTGACGTACCTGAATGCCATAGGAGAGAGCACTACCGCCAAGTTCAGCTTCCAGATGTTTCAGTTTGTGGGGTACTCTGAGGTGTTCCTGCACTGCCGTGTCCGGCTGTGTCTCCCCGACAGTCCTGAGCCCTGTGCCAAGGTGAGCTTTCTCAGCCATGCAGGGCCCGCTGCTTGTGGAAAGGGTTCTTTCAGAACCACCTCCTTTCCCATGCTCTAGGGGCTTGACGGGGCAGAGTATCAGGACAGCTCTTCCTCTTTGCCCTATGGGTTGCACTGCTCTCCTGCCCTCTGGTCCTACCTCCTTTCTCTTGGCTGTGTTGGCAGCAATGCCCCAGACACTGGAGGAGCAAGCGGGCACTGGCGGATGACTACAATAAGATTGTCTCCTACGGGCCCATCCACCTGCTGGCTGCTCCTTCCTTGGAAGCAGAGAGCCATCACTCCAGGGCTGACCACCAGGATGTGCAGGGTACGTATGATGCTCCTGGGAGGACAGGAGCAGTTCTCAAACCCTTGCCACTGTCTGGGTAATGTCACATTATTACAAAGAGCTTCTAAAGTCACTGCCCTGCATAGGACCGTGGAGCTTTTCAAGTATCACATCCACACATGGCGTGCTCCAGAAGTCACACCAGCACAGGGGTTAGCTCTGTGTAAGGGGTTCCCACAGAAGGCACAGGTCAAGCTGAGCAGAGAAGTGGGGCTGGAAGGATCTAAGAGCCAGAAGGCTGTGGGTATAGCACCCAAGGTGTGGAAGGCTGGGTTTTCACGGTGGTGGACTCTGAATCAACCCAGCAAGTCAGGATCTTTCCAAGCACCAGGGTCAATCTAGGAGATCTAAGCAGCAGTCCAGGAACAGGGCTGGGGAGAAACCTGCTGACAGTATGGCTTGGAGCAAGCATGAAGTCCAGGCATGATTTTAAATGGAAACCCTGGGCAGCAGGTGGGTGGAGGCCCAAGGTGAGGCTGGTGGGGGTGACCAAGTCCTGTTAGTGCCCTCAGGGATCCCCAGTATCCCAGCTCTGGTGGTTCTTGCCCTTCACAGGCAATAGCCTCCTCTTCTGCTTGCCTCCTGCCCCCAAACACATCCCACTGGCCTGTAGAAACCATGCCAGGAGCCATGGCCAGCTGAGGAGAGCCAGACCTGTAACCAACCTTTCCTCTCTTTGGCAGAACCCAACCTGTGGCTCCCTGGAGGCCTCATCCTGCTGTGTGTGCTTGGTGTGTTCGCCGTGGCTGCTGCAACTGTCAGCATGAGGAGGCGGACACTGTAGAAAATGGCTGTTTCCAAATAAACATAGCAGTAGCAGAGAGACTCTTGTCTGCATCTTTACAGGGGTTCTGGTGAAGGAGATTCAAATGGTGCTCAAAGGATAAGCCACATCAGAACATTTCTATTCTCTGTCATATCCCTTGGACCTTCTCATCCCCTCCTGGCCCACAATGAAACAAGCACTCAGGAAAGCTGAGATACAGGGGCTGCTCCAGGGGGATGAGATGAGGTGCCTCATGGGGTCTGGCTCCTGGGAGGTAGGGCATGCTGTTGGGCTTTTCAGAATCCAGCAACCCAGCAAGCCCTGTCTGCAGGCTTAGCCTAGAGAGCAAATAGAGCCACAAGATTTTTTTTCACAGACTTTCTTACTCTGGGTTGGCTTTGGAAGGGGCAGGCATCCCTGCACAGAGCAGGGGAACATGGTGTTTCTAAAATGGCCCCATCTATAGAGAACAAATTACCGGAAACCTTCAGTGGAGAGGAAGAAGGTTTCTGCTTTTCTCCTCCCCAGAATGAGTCACACAGGCATGTACGGAGAGGGAGCTCTTTGCCCACCAGAACTGGACTTTGTGCAGTTCTTGGTGTCACAGCATGCATGTGTATGTGCATATACAGATCTCTCTTCCTTCTAAATGACAGCAAATTGCTAGAAAGATTTTAGGTCACTTATACATCCCTAAAATGAATAAAATAATAAACATTGTTGACTTGTAAACATCAAAGACTAAATCCGTAGTGCTTAGACAACTAGCAAAGTTTTAATGCTAAAACAGACGTGGATTGGACAAGACAGCTGTTTTCTCTGAGATGACGGGTGTTGACTTGCACACACAGATGTAATACAGCATGGAGGGGACAGCGCAGCTTGGGGAGCAGCCACAGCTGGCTGAGGGTATAGGGGATGCAGCACCCTTGTGCCCAGTGGGCCAAAGTGTGGTGTCCTCATGGAAATTGCTACTAGCTGCAGTGTTCTGCAGGAGACAAGCGCAGCAGATCCACTGCCTGAAGAATTATCCCAGGTTCATTTGGAGAGGCCGTATTGTAAAGATGCTTGGTGGATTAACCTCTTTTGCTAATTCTCAGACCTGACCCTCATGGGGTCTGCAGAGTCCGGGTACAGCAGGAAAACCCACCCCTGGGCTGGTCCAGTGCCCCAGTCCATCTTCTGGGAATTATGGGCAAAGATCAGCATGGCCCCATCCAGGATGAAGGTAGCCAGCTCATGGGCCACAGCAAGAGTCCCTGGGGAACAAGATCAGAGCAATTCTGAGGTCACGAAGCCTGCAGGGACTTTGGCAGAAGGGCAGTGTTGGGATTCCTTGCACCAAGGTGCTGTGTGCTGCCCAAGGCAGGCCCCCAGGAGCAAAAGGACAAAGCAAAAAGTCCCGCTGGGGTGGATCAAACCCAATGAAGGATAAACTGAGGTATTGGTGAGGGCCAGGACCACACTGGTCAGCTGGGGTGCTTGTCCTCCACAGGGAGCTGTGTCCTGCAGGCTGGAAGCTTGCGGGCAGCAAGTGCGCTCACTGGGAGGAAGTCCAGCCAGCAGCTATCCCTGCGACACAGCCATGGTTCTGTCGTTCTTCGTGATGTGGGAGAGGGAGTTTGTGGTCTCCTCCATCTTTGGGTAGTAGAGGACAACCAGCCAGATGAAGATGAAGAGGCCTGCAGGGGAAGGAAGAAGGACACTCAGCATTGGCAGAGAGAGGGTCTCCTCTGGGTGCTTCTCCAACCTCTGCACAGCACAGCACTGGTGGCTGGGACCCATTGGTGGGGTCACTCTGCTCCCTGCTAAAGGGGAGCCAGACAGTGCCAGTGCCTTGGGACCCCAGTCAACCACTGCCAAGCTTGCTCTTGCCTCCCATGTCTTCCCAGCCCAGCCCTGGGAGCCAGCACGCTAGAGCTTCAAGCTGTCTCTGACCTTGGAGGGAGTTCAGGATGGCAGAGAGGTAGAGCATAAGCACTGAGGAGCTGCCATAGCTGAGGAATGTCAGCGCCCAGGTGACTCCCAGCAGGCAGAAAAGCCCCACAACTGCCAGGGCCCCCCTCCAGGCTTTGCAGTGCCCCTGCACCGTTCCAGTGTTCCACAGGTGGCAGTTCTTCCAGGCTACCACCCCGAAGATGACTGTGTTGAAGAGGAAGACAAGGCCGAAATAGCCACAGTTCGTGATGTAGTGGACAAGGACGTGTTCAGAATTGATCCAGCACCTGAAATGAGACAACTGCAATGTCTCCAGCAGATCTGCTACCCCCACCTCCATGGCAGCACCCACAAGAGCCCCCCATGGTCTCCTCCAGAGGACTTGTTTGGAGATGCCCTCATTGCTAGTGTGATTTTTTCCAAGGCCAGGATGAAGCATGGGGGACAGCAGGGCAGAGGAAGAGGAAGCCCAGGGAAACTCCAGGTGGACCTGGGACATCCTTTGTGTCCTGGAGGCCTGTGGGCATGACTAAGGAGGCTTGGTGAGACTGCCCAGCTGCTCCTGCCCACCCTAAGGTTCCATCTGTGGCTGTGCATTCCCAGTACTGGGTGCCTGTAGCCAGAGTGCTGTTGCACGACGGTTACCACAGCTCAGTTTTAATCAAGATTAGGAAAGAGGAAGCATTGTGCAAAGCTGAACAGGGTGGACACAAAAACCACACAGCTGCACTCCCAGCAGGACAAGGTCACTGTTCCCTATGCTGAAGGGCCACCCAACCCCTGTGGGCAGTGGTATGAGGCCATGCCACGCACAGGTGGACTACAGTCTGGTGGTCCATCGTCCGAATGTTGTATTTTCCATAGCTGCCAACGGCTCCTGCCACAGCCACCACCAGAGCAGGGAAGCCTGAAGAACAAAGGAGACCATTGTGGGGTAGGCTGGGGAGGCAAGGGGGTCACTTACAGTGCCTGGGCTGGGGAGAGCAGGGGTGGGAAGGAAGACCCCAGCAGATCATGGGGTCATCAGGAGATGGTGTCTGTAGGAGCTGCCCCGAATTCCCGTGGGCAACGCCACTCACTGTGCTGAGCCTGGATGGGGGCTTACACTCTCTGTCACTGCAGAGCCCTGTCCCCGCTGGCTGTAACCCACTCACCCTCTTGCCCTCTGGGGTGGCCCAACAACCAGTGCTCACCCCATCCGACGAGGCACAGCTTTGCCAGGTAGTGGTGTATGTAGGTGCCAAGGACCTTGATGAAGAGAAGGTAGAGATGACAGCCTTCCAGCGCAGTCCAGGTGAAGCAGCAGAGCAGGCAGTAGTGAGTGAGCCCCCCCAGGGCACTGCACAGCCCCGGCATGGCCCTGCTGGAGACCCCACTGTTGAGCAGGAAAGCCAGGTTGAGCAGCAGCAGGCTGCTGACCAGGTTCATGTGAAGCCCCAGGTTGGTGCAGAGGCTCTCCTCAGACCTGAATTGCTGGTAGTTGCACCTGGCAGGGAGCAGAAAAGACCGGGGACACAGCTGAGGGGGGCAGAGGGGGCCCACACACCGTGGGGAGGGTCACAGCAGGCACGGCCAGTGTCAGGGGAGAGGAGCATCCCCTGGCCCCGGCCCCAACCTGGGGGTCACCCCTTACCCCAGAGGGTTCATGGAGATACACCAGGCCTGGGACTGCCCGTGTCCCTCCCACCCCCAAACCCATCCAGGGTCCATGGAGCCACTGGAACACCCTACCTTAAGAAAATATAGAAGGCAATGGTGAAGATGGAGAAAGCCACAGCCACCCCACAGCTGGTATTTGCCACAGCCACCACCGTCTGTGCCATGAACCTACCCAGAGCCGGGTTCTGCCAAACACATGCACCCTGGGTCAGATGGGCCCAAACCAACCTAGAAAACCTAGCTACAGCTGCAAGAACCACAGGGCTGCGTGGGGTCCTGCAGCACAGGAGGAGAACTCCCGGTGAGGTGCTGCAGGACCTCACAAGCCCAGAGCCCTCAGGTATTTCTCCAGGGAGAGTGGAGGGGGGAGTGGGTCTGAGGAGATGCAACCTCTCTCGAGGTATGGGCACAGGATGAGGGAAGGGCCCCTGAGTCTCAGTGCTCCCAGAGTCAGGCCACGTCCACCCTTTACATCCCCTACTGATATGCTCCTGCCTTCTAGGGCATGAAGCTGGGGCTGAGGTTCTTTTTAAGAAAGGCCTGGGCTTGCCTGGGAGCAGAAATGACTGTCTCTGTGCAGCTAGTGGTGACACTTGAGGGACCAAGTAGGTGAGGGATGGGCTGGCAGCATAGCCAGGGTAAAAGCAGGAGCTGTAGGGAATGGGGTTGTCACCAGGAGGAGGGTGAAGAAGGTGAGATGGTTGCAGGAACAGTCTGTCTGCTTGTCCCCAGGCACTGTGACACATCCTGTGGTGTTCCAGCCCCCTGCCTGCCCTGCAACCAGCACAGGGTGACAGCAGTGAGCACCAGGCAAGCATCCTCCAGCCAAGCCCTCCATCCCACCCCACAGAGACCCTCAAGCACAGGTGGGGGAGCTGCAATGCTTCTTGGTGGGAAGGAGGTGGGAGGACGGAGGCTGAGTGTGGCACACAGCGTGCCATGGATTGTCTGATAGCGCTGTGGCACCCCTGCCCAGCAGGAGCAGAGTGCTAGGGCCATGTCCCAGCAACAGAGCATTCCCAGCACAAAGCCCTCAGCATCCCCAGCTGACTCTACACAGCAGTGGGGACCCGACACAGTAGTGGACCCTTCACACCCTGGCCAGAGGCTTTTGGCAGCTCTGCAGGAGTATCCAGTGCCACCTCCTGCCAACTTTCTCCCACCCTGCTGCACCAGAGCCCTGCTCCTGACCCCAGCAAGACCAATACCTTGGTTGGGATCCCAGAAGACACACAGAGGGGTGACATTCTGCAAAGGGGAGAGTGGTGTGAGCCTGTGCCTCAGTGGACAGACAGGGAGAGGGAGGGCACATCCAGCTTACAGGGGGCAGCTGCCGGTGGGCGAAAGTGAGACGCACAGGGTCCTGCAGCCCAGAGATGTCCATATCCTCCACCACGATGCCCACCACAGTGTCATCCAAGACCTGCCCCGTCTGGTTGTCCTCCTGTTTGGGGCAGCGCTGGCTGAGCTGAGCTGGCAGCACGGTTCCTCACAGCCTCCTGGTGCTGCCAGCAGCATGTGCTGGTGGCTGGCACGGGGCTGGAAATGATAGAGAGCTCATACCTCGAACATGCCGAGCTGCTGGATGTCAAGGACTGTCACCACCACGTGTGCTGCCTGGCTGCCCAGGGACTGGAATATCTCCCGAGGGAGACGGATTTTGCCTGCTGTCCCCTCCTCCATCGAGCTGATTGTCATGGGGCCCTGCAGCAAGGAGCAGTGGTCTGGGGGTCTCTTGCAGGCAGCATCCCACTCAGCCACATCACCGCTCTCAGGACCCACCAGCCTTGCTCCAGGCACAAATTCAGCCCTGCTCAGGTGGGTTTTACTGAGCAAAACTCAGTAAAAAGCCAGGAGCCCGAGGGCAAACCCTTCTCACCAGTGCTCAACAGCCAAGGGGCAGACCCGAGGGCAGACCCCAGGGGGAGTCCCAGCCTGCTGTCACCCTGTGGGACATGGTCCCCTGGCATGTTTAAGCCATGCGAGCACCTTGGGACAGGCAGGAGGCACGCAATCTGACATTTTCCTCTAGGCTAGCTCCCTGGGGAATGATGGCCAAAGAGGCAGGGCTCTTCCACAGCGCACCCAGCTAGCCCAGCACGGGCTCAGCACGGGATGCTGGAGCTGCTGCAGGTCCAGGAAGCAACTGCAAGCATGGGGTGGAAGAAACGCGCCAAGGCCCATCCCACAGCGTGGGACCCCAGATGGCAGCAGTCACCCCTCACCTGATCTGGGGAGAAGGAGAAGAAGAGGTCGTGGGCCAGGTCTCTGCTGACGTTCAGATGTAGTGCCCGCAGCCCGTCCGTGCCGTTCAGTGTTGGCCCTGCCCTCTGCACCAACCTGGGGGGCAGGCAGGGCCGTGAGGCACCAGGGCACAGCAGGGCACTGCCCCGAGCAGCTCCAGGGCCCCGCGGTGCCACTACCTGAGCCACTACCTGAGCCAGCGTGCCTGCAGGCAGCGGCAGGCAGGGTGCATGGAGCGGCGCAGCTCCTCGCAGCGGCGGGGCAGGTTCAGGGGCAGGCCGGGGGCCTCGTTCCTCTCCTCTGGCTCCACCGTGATTTTGCAGCATACTTCGAGCCCGTCCCCCCGCTGCAGTGCTGCAGGAGGGGGTGGTGAGGCCCCAGCAGCAGCGGCATGGGGGCCATCGGGGCTAGGTGGGCTGGGGTCTCACCGGCACAGCTGTCCTGGCCTCGCACGGCGTCTGGGGAGCAAAACCTAGCGTCAGCCCCCCACCCTGCATGGAGATAGGTGCCAGTCTGAAACGAGCACACTCAGAGGCTCCCTGGCTGCCCTCTCTTGTGTTATTAAAGGCATGCCAGGCTTCAAAATGTGACGACAAATGTGGGAGCTGGTAGCTGCAAAGGCAACGCATCTGCCTTGATGTACCAGTACAGCCACCCCACCTGGGAGCCTCACAGGAGGGATCCCAGGCTGCGGGCACCATTCTAGATACCATGACTCATCCAGATCAGCACAGCACCCCACCCAGAAGCCCTGTCTGTGGCACAGGGCTCAGCCCTGTTGCTATAAGGCAGAGAGGAGGCTGTAGGGGAAAACCCCTCACCCTCCTCTTTCTCACATTTTTTTCTCCCAGCTCTTCACATTGCAGGACTAACTCTGTCTTGGACTACCCACACTTCATTCATTGTGTCTGGGGTGAAACACCACTGTGGTCTCTGGGTCACAGCCTTCCCACAGGACACATACAGAGGTGGTGACCTTGTCCCCTCCTCCCCCTCACCCACTACTCACCAGAAAGCAGCAGGAGCAGTAGAACTGTGTCCAGGTGCACGTGCTTCATGCTGCTTTGCAGGTATCCCAGCCACCCCAGGGCTGCTCTGCTCCTGTCCCAAGGCACTGCCCTTCTGCAGGCTCCCCCAGGGCTCGCAGCTTCTCCTGAGGCAACAGCCACGTACTCATTTCCTTTCTGCAATCCCCTTGCCCCTTTCTGTGGGTTGGCCAGTAACTTCCCACCTCAAGCTCACTGAAATAGTGCTGACGGTTACAGCTGCTTCGCCTCCCCAGTGGACTCCGGGCTCTATTTTTCTTTCCCTTCTCACCCTATCCTGCCCAGACCCGTTGTGCTGATGACCCCTCAGCCCAGAATGGTGAGTGATGTGTTGGGGCATCCCCACTGCCAGCCAAGCCTAGGGTTCCCATGCCACCCGTGGGCACGATGCTCACATGCCCAAGCCCAGGTGCACCCGAGTTTGCAGGTAGGAACAAGAGTGACACAAGGGACATAAGCAAAACTCCAGGTCCATATTCACGTGGCCCTCCTACTGCTTAGCCAATGCTCACTGCAGTGCCTTGGTACCGTTGCTCAGCTGGCCATGGTGGTTCCTCTCCCCAGCACTGCTCTATGCAAAGAGGAGCTTGGGCACATCACTGAACATTGACGTGAGCTGCCAGGGCTGCACAGGGAAGGGAAACCTGCCCACAGCCCAGCAGAGAAACACCTTCCTTTGTGCTGCATGGTGACAGTCACCAGAGACTGCAAACGCTTCCCGAGCCCTGAGGCCCGCTGCTGTCACCCTAAAGCCAACAGCACCAGGCTGCTGGTGCTCTGTTGGGAACAGTTATTGGTCTCTGCTCAGCAGGATGGTGTGGGCCATACTGGTGTGCAGAGCCTTGTTGAGCTGCAGAAATTCAGCACGGAGAAAAACTGAGTCCTTCCCTGGGGGTGGGACAGCCCTGTTTGCCAGGGCACGCTGGAGGGATGAGGGGCAGTGGCAGAACCCCAAGGGACAGCTCACCAACAGCAGAGACCCAGGATTGGCATGCTCTGAGCAGGAACAACTTTAATGGGCACAAGTCTCATGTGCGAGCACAAATATTAAACTTTTACACCATACAAAAATAGAGAAACATTCAACAACATAACAAAAATAGATTATTTCAGCTGCTAGAGGGTGTTGCAGTGGTTGTTATTCTGTCTTACCAGGGAAGGGCCCTCTTGGCAGCCACCAGCAAGGCCTGAAAACGGAGCCTTTCCCTCCTGCTGTCCCTCCTCAGGGAGAGGACAGGCCTTGGGACACTGCAGGGGACATCTGGGAGCACTGGGGGGCCTGTTCTTGCTCCTGCTTCCATCCCTTGCCACAGCCCTGTGCATCTCTCTGTCGTGCCCCTGGAGCCAGCCTGTCCCTGTGGGAGCAGGTAGGGGATACCCGGTCAGGGATGGGGACACCCAGCTACTTCAGGGGACGTGGTGATGGGGAACGCGGAGCTGGTGGAGGCGAGGGGCTGGGGGTCTCTGCTGCAGATCCCTGTGCTCCCGGCAGCCCCATGGGGCAGGTGAGTAGCAAAGCGGCCGGCGCTGGTGCTTGCCATGGCCACCCTCCATGCGGGGAGCCCCGGCCAGGCAGCCCCGCGGCATGGCCAGCACGAGGCTCAGCCAGGGTGGCTGTGGCTGCTGTTAGGCTGCAGTTTCATGCTGTCAGAGCTGCTCTGGGAGTTGGAGGACTTTTTCGCCTGCAGCACCATGGTCCAGTACCAGAGAAAGATGAGAAAACCTGGGTGAGAAGGGAGAAAGAGTGGGTCAATCCCCTCAGAGGACCACCAGTATGCCAGTGAGCTAGCCAGTCTCCCAGGGCTGTATCTTCTCATAGCCCATCATCACCACACCCACAAAGTCCCAGGGCAGCTCATGCCCTTTTGGAGGAGCCCAGTGCCCCAGGATCACCTTGGAGTGAGTTGATGATGGTGAAGATGTAGAGGGAGACGAGGCGGAAGCTGCCGGAGGTGAAGGAGAAGAACACCAGTGCCCAGGGAATGCCCAGCAGGATGCTTAGACCACAGAGGGCTAGGACATGCTTGAGCTTGTGGCCTTTCTTGTTCTGCCGGAGGATCTCCCGGACCATGGCCCCCAGCATAACGGAGTTGAAGAGGAATACCAGGCTGAATAAACCCAGGTTTATCACATTATGGATCAGGGGGCTCGTGATCCAGCACCTAGAGGGAGGAGAAAAAGCAAAGGGTTACACCGTGTCATCCCACAGGGGGATGAGACAAAGGGTTTGAGGGTGGAGAGGGGAGCACGAAGGTTCTGGGCTAACTCAGCACCCATCGTAGTTAAACCCAGAGGGGGGATCCCCTGCCCCACCTTATTCAAAGCCCCAGGAAAGCCACAGCCTTGTGGGCTAAGGAGGTGGAGGTTGAACCAGATGACTTTAAGACCAGGGACCAAGCAATCAATTTCCCATGACTTACATGGTTGCACTGGTGGACTTTCCACCAATGGATTCATACACGGGAATGGAGAACGGGCCATAGTTCGTCCAGTTAGTCAGGAAGATCAGCATCACGCAACAGAAGGGGAGTCCTGGGTGTAAACAGAGTAAAGTGGCCACCCTCATCTCTGACCCACAGACCTTCTGGAAGGACTCGTTGCCTCTTTTTCCTCGTAAGGTGGACAATGTCCTCTCTCCTTGGGGTGAACCAAGGAGGGAGGCTACAACAAGGGTTCCTGGTGTAAGCCCTGGCCAAGGAACGGGCTTTTGCTGCACAGAGCCCAGCTGGGGGTCTCACAGGGTGATGGAATTTTAGGCCACAAATGATCATGAGATCTTCTTACCACAACCTCCTATCCAAAGGAGGACAGAGATGTATGGGTGTCTCCTGTATCAAGCCCATCTTTATGGGCTGCCCTGGTGTACTGGGTCTGGCTAGGATGCTAACTTTCCCTGCAGCAGCCCACACAGTGCTGTGCTCTGCACTTGTAGCTAGAACAGCAGTGGGATCACCCCAGTGCTGTGTCTGCTGCTGAGCAGTGCTGGCACAGCATCAGGACTCTCTCTAACCCTCCTGGGGGGTGGGCAAAAAAGTGAGAAAGGAACATCACCAGGGCAGCTGACCTAAACCAACCAAAGGGATATTCTATACTAGATGGTGTCACATTCAGCAATAAAAGGTGGAAAAAGGAAGAGGGGGGGCTCTCGCTGTGAAAACGTCTGTCTTCCCAAACACCGGCTACGTGCGTTGAGGCCCTGCTTCAAGGACGTGGTCAAGCATCACTCATTTGTGCAAAGTAGAGAGTAATTTCTTTCCTCTGTGCTTCCACGCAGCCTTTACTTTTTTTTTTTTTCCTTTTCGCCTCCCTTTTCCCCTTTCCCTTTTTCCCTTTAGCTAAATTGTTTAATTAACAATAATCTTTCCTTAATAATTATTTCTTCCCTTTAATTAAATTATCCTTATCTCAACCCACGAGTTGCTCTTTCCTGTACTTCTTCTCCTCCTCTTCTAAGGAGGGGGAGTGAGAGAGCGGTTGTGGTGGAGTTCAGCTGCCTAGCACGGTAAAACCACCACACCGGGGTGTCTCTTTTAGAAAGAACATCCCATCGCTATTTAAGGACCCCAAGCAGCGGCTGTCACATGCCTCCCTCGCTGGGTGACCTGCCTTTGCTCTAGCCCGTTTCTGCTCTCAGTCACTGCGTCTCCTGCCTTAGTGAAGAGACAGATCCCTCTGCTCTCAGACACCACAGCTATGCCTCCATCCCCATCCAGGCACCATATATGCTGGGAAAGACTTCCAGGGGCAGAAACCAACCCTACCATGCCCCACTGTCCTGCCCCTGGGGAGTCTCTGGCTCCCCCATGCTCACCCCAGCCCACCAGGCAGAGCTTGAGGAGGAGGTGGTCATGGTAGGCATTGAAGACTTCGATCACAAGCCGGTAGAGGTTGTAGCCCTCGATGCCCATCCAGGTGAGGCAGCTCAGGAGGGAGAAGTGCAGGAACAGCCCCCCAGCAATGCAGGCCGCATTGCTGCTGCTGGCAGCCAAGTGTGCTGAGATGAGGAAGGTGAAGTCCAGGAGGAAGATGGCACCCAGCAGGTTCATGTGGATGTGCATGCTCATGATCTGGTCTCGCTGCTTGCTTCTGGAGAAGTGAGGGGAAGAGATGTCAGCACCCTGCCTGGCCAGCATCACTGGTGCCCCACTACACCCCACAGTGTCACTGGGGCAACACACCACACCCGAAGAGTTAGGAGAACCCTTGTTAATGTAAGGGGCTGACATACTGACCCCACGCATGGGACTGACACAGGCAAATTCAGGTCTCTGCAGCTGGCCCTGCACTTCAGATTTAGTCTACGGAGGGTTGGGAGTGACACATATGTATTTTCAGTTCCCAATCATCCATGTAGGGTCAGTGATATTACTCAAGAAAAGCCACTCTTGTTCTCCCTGACAAGATCTTTGTCGTTTTCTGCTTGCCAGTTCCATGATAACAACCAAACTGATTTTCCAAAATCAACAGGTGTTTGAGAGTGCCTTTCAGGAGACCTGGCAAAGAGGATAGTTTCTGGAGGGGTACATTCTGCTTTCTTCCAGCCTGGCTCCTTCATTATGCTTCCAGCTGGACCACCAACTGCCTTTGGAGAGCTTGGGCCCTCCCCAGTGCAGGAAAAATGCAGAGGGAGCATGGGGTGTCCTGTCAGCCCACTGGCTCACCTGGGCACCCAGACCATACCTGAAGTAGAGGAAGAAGATGGTGCAAATGGATGCCAAAGCTGAGATAAGGCAGCCGATGTACGTGATGATGCTCAGATACTCTCTGTGTATGTAGGTAATCTCTGGAGAGGATACCTGGGGAGAAGAAGGAATGAGACAGTGAAGGAGCAGTGCCAGGGGGAAAAATGGAGAGAGCTGCGGAAAGGCACTACCCACCATTAGCACAGCAAAGTAGGTAAGGTGGTTGCATCTGCAGTATGTCTGTCTGTCCCCCTCCACTGTTGTGCAGCCATAGCTGTCCCAGTTTCCAGAGCTGGCTGCTAAAGAAAGGGAAAGCATCTGGTGACCGGCAGAAACAGCTGCTTTGGAGCTCAGAGCTTCAGGTTAGGGTGTCCACAGCAGGGAGAAGGACAAATGGGGGGGGGTCCCAGATCACCCCATGCAGAGCACACACTGGCAGGAATACATACACAGGATTGCTCGCCTCAGGGGCAACAGTACCCTCCCTGGAGAAGGAGAAAGCTCCTAGGTTAGATATGGAGGAAAAAGCCTGAAATTGACCCCAAGGGAAATGTTTATGGAGCTGGAGCAAGGGAGCTGCAGAACAACTTTCACCACCAACAGCAGGTCTTCAGTACTCAGCCAAGGGAACAGAAAGAGCATCTGTGCTTCACACAAAGGCAGAAGCTCCTGCGCCCATACACTCACCGGTGCTGTCCTCCTGCCAGAAGACGCACAGCAGGGTCACATTCCTCTGAAATGACAAAACAACAGGTCCTGGTCAGGATGAATTGCAAGTTTGGTAGGGGCAACACTGAACAAAAGGTGAGATGGTCTCAGGAGATGAACTGGCCCATATCATGAGCAGAGGCTCAAGGTAAATACTTCTCTTGGCAGTTTCCAGAACAGAAGCCTCCTCCCAGGCCCCACTTTTAGATAAGGAGTTCATCTTTGAGCAGTGGCTATGAATGAGCCAAGAAATATTAACTCAAATTATCCCCAGCCCTGGAGATTGTGCTGGAGTTGACACATCTGCAAATCATCATCCACTGCACAGAAGTAGGCAGAGCCGCCACTAGTGCACGTGGTGAAGCCATGAAGCCAGAAGATGCAGTAGGTTGCAGCAGGCCTAGGACCTGCTGGATCGTGACCACTCTTCAAGCTGGTAGGGCCTGAGCCATCCCTGCCCCTCCGTTCCTGGAGGGATTGGGTGTGATGGGGCTGTTCCCCCACTTACCGGCAGTTGGTTGTGGTAGAAAGTGAGGACCACTGGGTCAGAGAGATTGGCCACCACCGTGTCCACCAGGGAGATGCCAACCACCTTGTCACCCAGGATGTGGCTGCTGTTTTCATCCTGTGGGAGAAGGAGAGGAGGTGGTGGCACTGCAGGAAGGGAGAGCTGCCAGGTGTGAAGCTGGCGAGAGTCCATAGCAAAGAGGACCTGTGCCGCTACCCTGTCAAGCCTCTAGCTCCTTTTTGAAGCATCTAACATCTCCAGAGCACCCTCTACAAGTGAGTGCCTTCAGCCTGGTTTGGTCAGCAAGGACTGGAGCTGGCCGAGAAGGGCGAGGACTGCGGGAGGGGCAGAGGAGAAGGCAAAGCCTAGCTGAGCTGCAGGTGATGCTGCAAGGTGCAACATGGACATGAATGTAAGGTCAGTCCAGGGAACGATGCCTTGTGCTGATTTGTACCCACACCCCCTGCTGCAGCTGTCTCTCTGCTGCCCTATGCCACCAGACAGTGGCACCCCACCGTGCTGCATGGCGCAAGCATTACCTGGAACATGGCCTGGCTGTTGACGTCCACCAGGAGCACCCTGTGCTCCACCACCTCCTCCTCCTTTGCTGTCACGAACAAGCTGCTCGGCAGATCCACGGCGAACCCCTGGACCTCTCTGCCCTCCTGCAAGGACAGACCCATTGGGACAGAGCTTGGGAAGATGCCGGAGGGCTGCTACTCTGAGCTCCACTGGGTGTGGTGGGGATGACGGGGGTGACATCTGCCAGCCCTGGGGTTGCACTTCCATCCCCACCAGCACCCCACAGACCCACCTCTCTCGGGGAAGCAAAGGCCAGGTGCTGAGGAGCCTGTGCGGTGCTGACTCTCAGGACGGTGGCACGCAGAGCAGCCTTCCCGAAGGTCTGGTTCTGCCCTTTGAGCTCCACGTGTGCCAGCATCCTCTCCAGGGCCCCGAGTTCGCTGTGGGGAAGGGGATGCAGTGAGCAGGGCAGCAGGTGCCACGCTGGGGACCAGGAAAAAGGTGCCAGTGTGGAACGGGTTCGACCAACACCCTGCCCACCACCACAACCACCCGGCCTGCAGCCCAGCCCTGCACTCACTGCCGAAGCGATCGCTGTGCCGTGGCACCCGAGGCCGGCGCCTGTGCGAGGAGTCTGTCCAGGGCAGCGAGCTGGCCCTCTACGTCCTGCTCCCCGACGGGCATGATCTCCAGAGAGGCTGGTGGCACACGACAGGAGAAACTGTCAGGGGCACAGGCAGAGCCAGCTTCCCCCTGTCCCCAGCTGCTGGCCAGGGCTGGCTCCATGGCACAGCCCTCGCAGGAACCCAAAGCAAAGGGCTTCAGTGTGGCCCCACACTTGGGAAGCCACCAGAGACCCTGACCCCAATGGTTTCTCTGGCCGCCTGGAGCTCAGCATTCCCCTGCAAAGCACATGGCTTGCTGGGATTTCAGGGGGCTGTAGCACTTTGGAAAACCTCTGCCTTCATGCTTTGGCAGCTGCTCGCCCAAGGACACCTGTGTGACAGGGGCTGCCATGGGGCTGCTTAAGCAAAACCACTTGTCCTTCCCATCACCCTTAAGCTGTGTCCTGACATTGTCATAGTATGGCACAGCACCGGGACATCCCCAGTGCTCTGCTGATGGCTAGCACAGGCTGGAATGGAATTGACTCATTAAAATGATCTCATTATCTCATTAAAATAACACCAAACTGCCTTTACCAGGGAAAAAGTATTTAGATGCACTGTCAAGGGAGGTGTTCTTCTGGCCCTTGAAGACATAGGACACGTTGAAGATCTTGGTCCTTTCAGTCTTCCGCGAGTCCCTCTCCTGGGTGATGCTGCTGTCTGGGTCCCGGCCCAGGAGGAAGCTCTGCTTCCCGTATGCAAGCCGGAGGGTCCTGTTGTGCTTGAACCAGTAGATGCAGAAGCGGTACCGGCCCAAAGTGGGCGGCAAGCTGGACTGGTGATAAAAGTTTCTCCCGCTTGGCAGAAATGGACTTTTTATTATGAGTGCCTGGGCCGTGTTCTCAATGGAGATGTTGGCAGGACTGTGCTTGTAGATGACGGAGCTGTTCTCAGTCTGGTTCCTCTCTCCGCAGAAACGGAAATCCTCCTGGCGGGTGCTTGCACCCACCCCTGCATTGCACAAGCGCAGAGAGACGCCGGCTTAGCCAGAGGGGCAGCCACCCACACGCCAGCACGCAGCGTGCCAGGCTCTGCCCCAGGTGTGCCAAACCCTTCCTGGCCAGGCTGTGTGCCACCAGCCACCTCTGACTTGCCCACAGTCACATTGGGAGGTTTGCCAGGAGCCAGCATGCCCGGGGCTACAGGAGCCCCTCTCTCCTGGGGCTGGCTTCTCCCCAGTGCCACCCCTCCAGCCCTGCAGCAGGATGACAATGACAAAGGAGCACTACAGATGGATGGAGACCTGCTCCTTTCTCCAGAAAGGACCCCTCCATCTCCAGGTCCTCATGCCAGAGACCCTAGTGGAGGCACATCAGCCCACAAGATGTTTCACCTCTGTGGAAGCCATAGCAGCAAACATCCCCCAGTGCCTTCAACCTTTGCATTTTGGGGCTGCCAATTACCTCCAGCAGCCTGGACGTGCTAGCCCAGGGCAAGATGTGACTGGGACCAGCCTACCTTGGAGGGGGGAGAGAAGGAGCAGGAGCAGGACTTTCATCACAGGTGGCTCTTGACTTTGTCTTTGCCTCACAGGAGAAAGCAGAGCCTGGAAGGTCACAAAGAAAAGAGGCCATGTAAGTATTTGGGGTGACAAGAACGTTGCCCACAGCCAGCAGGGCACCAGGAGATGGAGAGCTGAGGCTGTGCAGGTGGGACAGTGGCTGGTGCAACAGCCAGCTCCCGAGTGCCTCTGCCACCCAGGAGGAGCTCCGGGTGCCAGACTCCCCACATGGCCACGTGAGGCTGGAAGGACAGGACAGAGGTGGGGGGGGCGCAGAAAAATCTCTGGACTCTCGGCCCCAGCACAGGCGCCAACCTCTACAGCTCACTGCTTCACATCTTGGTTCCTGCCCTGGCTTCTTAACGCAGGCGATAAAGAACAGAAGGAAATAGTGGTTTCCTAACCTGCCTGACCTAGATTTGTATCTGGTGATTTCATCTCCTGTATTTTCAGCTGCGGAGCTGGTCATGTTGCAAACCAGAGCCAGTGGTGGTGGGGACGGAGCACGGTGCAGGACATGAGCATGCTCTGTCCCCCTACGGCTGCCACCCATCGCCTGCACCTGCTTGTGCATCGGCTGCAACACAACCCCACCTCCTGGCAGCAGTCTCATGGTTGCTGTGCAGCACTTTCCCATGCTCAGCTTGACACCTTGGGCTCCCACCTTCACGAGGCACCCGCCGAGGCTGTAGCTGTGGTATTTGCACCCAACAGCAGCAGCAGGGGCAGGTGCTGCCTGCAGCACAGTGACACCAGCCCCACCCAGGGGCCTGGGGTGAGAGCAGCAGGAGGTGGCAGGAACGCCCAGAGTCACCATGAGGGGTTCATCCCTGGGCAGCAGGACCATAAAGAGGCTGAAATCGGCCCATGCCTGGAAAGCTGATGAGGTAATGCAAATGTGCATCATCGAGGGCATCACGCTGAGCCCCTGGGACAGGACAGTGTCAGCACGGGCTGCCTGGGGTGGCTGCCAGCACCAAGCACTTGCTGATGCCCAAAGCCAAGCCAGCACCCAGGTTGCTGCCACTGCCAGGGCTGTGTCTGGCTCGCACATCGCTCCCAACCATCCTGCTCAAAACCCCCAGCACCGTTTCAGGGTGTCCTGTCCATGGGGACATAAACCTGGCCAGGCGTGCAGACGCCTGTTGCCTGTGTGAACGGAACTGCAGCTGTTTCACAGCATGTGAGACGGGGGGACCACCCGCCGAAGTGGCTGCAGGGCTCCCGCAAGCACTGCTATCAAAGGCTCCCTTTGCTGCACAGTTGAGGCTTTTCTGTCTAACCAATGGTGTGATATCAGAAATGAGAGGAATGACAGATATCATTTTGGTCTCATGAGAAAGATAAAAATAAAGCCTCTTCTGTGTCTCACGAGCTCTCAAAAGCATCCAAGGGTTGTCAGTAGCGAAGACCGGGGATAACTGCTGGCTTGAAAACTTGTCAGCGGGTTGCCTGGTGGCAAGGGGAAGGTCCCACCTCATTTCTCGCCAAGGCTGGAAGTGGGGCTGCCGACCAGTGCTGGCCAGCCTCACAGTGCTGCTTGCTCAGGGCCAGGTTCTGGGTTGGCCTGGGTGTCAGCAGGAGATGGCTTGTGCCTGTGCTGAGACATGCTTCCCCACGCGGGTTTGCTAATGCGACACCACAGCCGCTTGCTGCTTTCCTGAGCAGAGCAGGAAGTCTCTCCAGCCAGCACGGATCCCGCGCACATCCTGCACCGGTGTGTCAGCACCAACAGGCAGAGTGCCTGAGCCTTCCCACGACAATTTGTCACCCCAGGATGACAGGGGCTTTGGGCTGTAAATCAACCACCTACCATAGGCATAACGGTCTTGTACAAGCACCATGTTGCTGAGGTCCCCAGCATGGACATGACTCGCCAGCAGTAACTGGATGTGGATGAGGCCGGCGTCCCCATTCCTTGCTGCGTGCCCGGGAACCACACACATGCAGCCACGGAGTGAGAGCTTGTATTGAAAAAGCACAGCCATGTGATGGCAAAACGCAGGTGGCAACAGCAAAACACGCAGTGTGCCTAAAGGCAATGTTAAGCACCGGTGCTTGAAGCTGGGAGTAACAAAGATGTGAATGCAAACCGTGGCACCACGGCACCGAGCCAGTGCATAGGGACACAAAGCTGCAAGGCTCCAGCCAGGGGAAGGCTGGCAGAGGGACAAGCTCTGACCCATTCTGCTGTGCTGGCACAGTTTGGATTTGGATTTGGATCCCAAAGAAAGGGATCGTCTCCTTTCAGCCATTATGGAAAGCCCAGATGAGACCAGAAATCCCCATGGAAGCGGGGCAGCTGGTATTTCCCCTCTGAGCTCTGCTTGCCCCAACTCGGTTGATTGCCTCTTCCTGAGCTAAACAATGCCAAGTGAAAATCCCCTGAAACAGTTTTCTCAGCACAAAAACTCCGTTCCCACCCATGCCCACAGCAGGCAATGCTGGTCCCCAAGTGCATCCTGGAGGCGTTGGGAAGCAGCTCAGGCGATGGCACAGCATCACTGCGCCCAGGTATCACTTGGCTCCCTTCTGCAAAAGCCAGAGCAGGGAGCTATTGCAGCAGCCCGGCAGGGCAGCCCCTCCACGCCAGCCCAACCTCCCTCCTTCCTCCCTGGAGCAGGAAGGCTTTTCCAGCCACCCCGCCCCAGCCCCCCCCCAGCCGGGTAGCTCAGCTCCAAGGCTGCTCTGAGAACAATAGCACATAGAAAAGCTGCTGCTTTGTCAGAGATGAGATAAGCAGAGGTGGGGGAGATCGGGTCTGGAGCAGGCTCCTTACTGGCACAGGGCAGGATGTGTTTTCTCAGAGGCTCAGCACGAAGTATCAGGGCATTACATTGTGTTCTCTCATCAACATTAAATTAACGCGCTGCCCTTGCAAAGGGAAGCCTGGGAAGAAGACTTTATCTAAACCCGGAGGCAAGTAGAAAAAATAAAAAGCCCAGTGTTTATTACCACTGAGAAACCTTATTGATCTCTGGGTGACTTGGCACCAGGTATTTGATTACTTGGAGACAGTGAGGGCATGTGGGTTTTGCACATGACATTTTTCCCAAGAAGGGAAGATGCTCTCATGTCTCACACAAACACCAGCAATGGGTAGATACAAGGGCTTTCATCTATTTTGCTTCCAGGCTTACTAGTAAAATACACTACTGATCTGTGTCTTGAGCCTCCAAGATGCTAATAAGGACACGGCTCTTCACCCATAGCCTGCTATTCATGGGAGAGAAGGCAAAGTTTTGTGAAATAGATGGGGGAACTGAGGCACAGAGAGAGGCATGTGAGTGGCCCCAGGCACCCAGGACAGACTCCCCCAGATAGGATACAGAGCGATCCCATGCAGGGGGCAGGGGCCACCATCAGAGGGGATGCTCAGGAGGGCCCCAGCCTCGGTCACTCTGGTGATAAGGTTCATCTTCACCATGTGTCCTTGGCCTTGGCCAGCATCCTGTGGGCACAGGGGCCAGCCCACACATTAGTCACAGCATCAGCATGCAAGCGGCACCAGCAGGCACAGGGCAGTTTTGGAGAAGGGACATGATCTGATAAAGATTGCCAGGGGCCCAGCAGAGCTCCCTGACAGACCTGATGTCCTTCACGGGCCGATTGCCACCTCCCCTCCTGAGGAAGCGGTGGGAGAGCTGGCGGGAGGCAGAGACAGCCCCGACCTCCAATGCTCAAAACCATTGAATTGAAAACCATTTAACCATTTCCTAAAAGACACTGCAACCAGAAATACCTCAGCTAACAAACCCAACGCTTCCTTTGCAGTGGTGGGGAACACACAGCATCTTGTTTGGTGTCATGCAAAGCCACTGGCTTCAGCAAGGGCTATACATAGTCTCCAAAGGAACAGGTACGCCTGCAGCAGTGTTGAGGTTGCCACCGCCTTGGAGGAGCAGCCTGCATCCTCAAAGCACATTGCAACTGATGTGAAGTCTGGGGATTTCAGTTTCCCACCTGCAAGAAGCGGGGCTGGCCTTGGTGTGCCCACTCACACATCCTCACGGTGCACTCAGCCTCAGGCATGGGCTGCAGCTGGTAACACCGAGCCAATGGGCAACACAGGCTGCTCCTCACCCTGTGCTGAGCGGGTCTGATCGTCCCCAGCATGGGGAAAACCAAGCCAGTTCATGTTTGGCTCGGGATACTTTGAGGATGGCAGCAATTCCAGTGCCTGCCAAGGGTGAAGCGACTCCTGTGGGACTTTCACCGGTGGGAGCTGTGGCATCACAGGAGCTAGGTACAAGGGCCTGGGTCACAGATCGCCTGGTCACTGCCAAAGCCCAGCTGTCGGTGAGCTGAGGGGAAAGAAGTTTACGGCTCAGTGCCCTTCCGAAAAACAAGTGCTGGCAGGCTGCTGCCCAGCTGGTGCCACATGGGGCTGGCACTCACAGCCCTCCTCCGGCTGCAGCCAGAGCCCCCAAGCATGTGGGAGCTGCTGTCTGCGGCACCACATCCCTCTGACACCCATGGGTGCCACCAAAATACGCAGGAAGGCCAGCCCCAGTGTGCCCCATCCCAGCAGCACACAGTTGTTTGCAAACCTGTTGCTCTCCGAATAGCAGCCCCCAGGCTGCAGGATTAAGAGCTGGACTGGAACCAACTATGCAGCATTTTTAGGCCTTGGCTCAATTCACGTGGGAGCAGCAAACCTTGCAGGGGCAGAGCAAAACCCACTGAGGCTGTGGTACTGAGGAGGACTGCACTCACAGCATTGCCCAAAACCTGTTTTCTCTCCTGTTGTCCAGGTCTCTGAAACCACCCCTAGCTCCCTGCTGGCAGCAGAGTTCCTACATATAAGTGGGTACCACAGCTCCCAGGCCATGAAATGAGCCTTAGCTGGCTCCCCCACTCACAGCGGTCTGGACTTGCTGCTAGGAGCCTATTCCAGGAGATTTGATTCCAGTTCTCCAGCCAGTCTTGCTGGGTCTTGCCGCTCTCTTTGCCCCTTTCCTCAGGGACCCCTCAGGCAGCTCAGGGGCGGGGAGCACCCATGGCAGCCCCAGCAATTTGCCGGGACGGGCAAGCCGCAGTGCTGCAGCAGGAATCCCCCGGCAGGCACTGGAAGGAGAGCTCCCTGTCGAGACAAGCCAACCATCCCACGGGATGCCGCGCTCTCCGCCAGGAAGGAGAAGCGGGGTGTGCCGGTGGTGCCCTGGGTTGGGAGGCGGTGGCTGCTCACAGCATGGCTCAGCAGAGCGGCAGGGGCTTCGCAGGGCTCAGCTGTGCTGAGGGCAGCAGCCGAGAACAGCTGCCCCGCAAAGTGCACGGGGATTTGCGGCTCCGGGGCTGAATTCCTTTCAGCCTGGCTGCTGGGCAGAGGCAAGGCCGAGCCCGATTTAGCAGGGAAGGGAAGCGCCCATAGGGATGGAGGCTTCCAGGCAGGTCGTGCCTTGGCTGTGGACAGCGGGGCGCTAGGGGAGAGCCGTCTCTGCGGGGACAGAGGCGTCGCAGCCCGCGCAGGGACACACAGCACACGTCGCAGCCGTGCTCCCCACCTCGTCCCACAGCCCACCCGGCACCCCGGCCCCCAGGAGACCCCCACGGGAGCTGGGGGGCCAAGTGCCCGCAGCACCGCCCGGCCCCCAGCCGCGGTCCAACCCCGAGCGCCGCGGTCCAACCCCGAGCGCCCCGGCCCCGCCGCTCCTGCCCCCGGCCCCGCACGCACCCCAAGCCGCTCCGGGACCCCCGCCCGGCTTAACAGACCCCGGTACCTGGGCCCGGCCCGGGCTGGGCGCGCTGTCCCGGCACGGCACGGCTCCTATCGGCACGGCACGGCACGGCTCCGCTCGGTACGATGCGGCTCGGCTCGGCACGGCACTGCTCCTATCGGAACCGCACGGCTCGGCACGGCTCGGCTCGACTCAGCCCACCCCCGCCCCGCCGTGACTCAGCGGGCGGGACCGGGAGGAGCCGAGCAGCACCGGGTGCCTCCGAGACCCTCAGGAACCCCCGGGGGGGTCGCGGCGCCCCCAGCCTTTGGAAGAGGCACCCGGTCGCTGGAGCCGGGCTCGGGGGGGGTCTGGGTGGTCTCGCTCCTGGGGGAGCTCGGCTGGGGCGGCCGGGGGCCGGGCTGCCTCCTTCCCAGCACCTTGCGGCTCCAGGCACGGCGGAGGGGCTGGCGGGTGTCCAGAGGAGGAAAGGAGTTGTTTGGCTGGCAGGCTGCACGCTTGGCTGCAAAAGGGATTAAAAAAAAACAATAATAGTTGATGGGAGAGCAGCCGGGACGAAGCGTCCCCGCGAACTCTGCCCCGCTCCGTGCGGGAAATGGGGGGGACGAGGAGCAGGACAAGCAACAGAGCGAGGAGCGTGGCTCTTGCCCAGTGCCCAAATGAAGGGTCCTGAGCGTGGGGCTTGGTCCCCGCAGCTCCACACATGCACCTGGCTCCACACAGACCCCCATATCTGAAGGAGGAGGGCTGGGGTGTGGGGTCAGGGGGTGTCCCTGCCTTCTGAGCCCAGAGGTGGGGACCCTGCCCCTCACCCTGGGGCAGCTGCAGGGTTTGAGTCTGGGGGCATCCATGAGGAGTGGCAGCAGCGCTGATCACTGCAGAGCCCACAAAGCTGCTGCAGAGGGGCACAGCTCGGCCAGGTTCCAGCCTAAGCCGCCTTTTGTGTGTACTGAAAAGCAGTCGTGCGGGAGAAAGTCGGGCTCCAAGGAGATGGAGGGAGGAGAGTGCGCTGGGAGGTGGCCAGGAAGTGCCTTGGGTAAATACTGGCTCTCACAGATATTTCCAGTTGTTTGAATTGAACTTTTCTTTTTGCTGGGGGAAGGGTAGACACACTGGCAGCAAAGGTGCTGGGTGGCACAGAAGCAAAAGTCGGCCTCTGTGCCAAAGGAGCAACACGCGGCTGTGCTGGGAGACAGGGGTGGTGCCTCTGCCCTCCCTCCTGCCCTGCACTGGAGGAGTCCAGCACCTCCATTCGCATCACCCACAAGCTGCTTCTGACTTTGTTCCAATTCCAGCTCCCACAGGAAGCCAGGCTGCCTGCCGGGGCCGTTCACATGGCCTCACGTGGCCACGCCACGGCTAACACAGCTCCCTTTGATGGGCAGCGGTCCCACGCTATGGAGACTGGGGCTGAGCCCGATTTCAGATTGAGCATCGGCACGCAGTCCGTAGCAGCCAGAGCTGTGGGAGCGTCGCCACGAGCTGAGCCTGCTCCCACAGGTCACCCTGACCATTTCGCCTGACCCCATCAGGGACCACCGTAAATCTGCCTCCTGGGAGAAAAGACACAAAAATGACCAGCAAGCAGAGTATCGCTGCCTCCTTCCCGGCCCTTGCTGGACCCACTCTTCACTCCTTCCTCCGGCTAGTCAGGGATGAGGCTCTCCTATGGGTCAGGTGCTGCCCCCTGTCCCGTGGTCACGCCTCTGGTGTGACTCTGATGAGGAAAGGACATTTTAGGCCATTTTCTTGTAACTGTTTATGTAACAAAGGGACTTTTGTCTGCACTTGACGTTATCAGGAGGTTAACAGAGTTTTTTTTAGGTTGATGCCTGCACTTGTTGATGTTATCGGATTATCTTGAAGTCAGCAGGCCTTGCTGCTGTTTCAAAGACCCTTGCAGAGCAAGGGGGGAGGAAATCCTTGTGTTGTCCCTTACAAGGGAAACTTGCCCTTGGGCTCAGGCCAGCAGCAGTCTCTTGGCCTGATAAGGATTTATTGCTCAAGCTGGGAAGTTCCTAAAAGCCATAAAAGTTCCTAAAAGCTGTGCGAGCACCTACCCCAGAGCCTGTCCATGTGAGTGTGAATTTGTTGGTAGCCTAGGTGGTTATCTAGGGTTGTTACAGTCCCTTGGGGGTATCCCCGTGTCTCATCTGGGCTGGGCTGCAGGCAGCCCTTGTATGGCCTGAAGCCTTGCAGGGAAGAAGACCTGTCCCCAAATTGTGTGAACGCTTTGGGTGGGTGAGGAGCAGGGCAGAGGTACAGCTGTGGGAGCCGGGGTTCAGCCAGGCAAGGATGTGTCTTGATGAGCTCACCACCAGGCTGCTGCTGGCAGGCAAGGGTATCTCAGTCATCTGAAGCCTGAGGCATGGGCAACAGAGGCAGGAGACCCGTTGGGCTGTGCCAGTCCTGCTGGAAAGCAGCCACGGCCCCAGCCCAGAGCGCGAATCACCTCCCCCAACCCCTCTCCAAGATCCTTTACCCTGCGTTATTGCTTCCACCTGACGTGGAAGTTTGGGAGCCACCTCCTTTATCTGGAGCCTCTGCCAGGGTGGCATGTTCCCCTCAGGTGGCACAGGGACAGGAGCTACTGCTGTGGTTGCTGTGGCTGGCTCAGCTCAGGCTGGCATTGCTGCTCCCATGGTGTCCGCAGTGGCTGGGGTCTGTGGCTAGGGGAGGGCAGGGGAGGGCTGCTCGCTGATAGCTCTGACGTCCCTGGGTGCAGTGATCCCTGACACCTCTCATCCCCCCCTGGGCCCACGCTGGTTCTCCAGGGCTTGGGGCTGGCTCCTGCCTCCCTGGCTGCCTGTTGCAGGTAGGGGTGCTCGTCCCTGGAGAGGTGCTGCTGGGGTGTGAACCGTGAGCTGGGCTCAGCTCAGCTCCAGTTGGTGCAGGGGAAGGGTGAGGGTGATGCAGCCACATCACAGAGCAGTGCTGGTAGGAGGGGACGTCTGGAGGTCCCCGATCCTGCTGAGCAAGACAGTGAGCAATGCCAGGGCAGGGCAGCCGTGCCTGTGGTGGGCTGAGTCTGGGAAAGCTCCAGGGATAGAAATCCCAGTGAACCATCCCAGGGCTGCACAACGTTCTTAGCAAAGACTTTCCTCTTGTGCCCGATCTGAGCCTCCCCAGTTAAAACCATGGCGATGCCCCTTGTTACAGCACCTAGCACAGTCCTGAATAGCTGGATGCCAGCACCTCGGCCTCCCCCATTTCACAGCTGTGGGCTGCTCTCGCCCTGCCCTGCCTCCCGTCTGCTCGCCTCACCTGGCTCCGCTCCCAGCCAGTCTCACAAAAACATGTACTGCCCTGAGGGCTGCACGCTGCCTGGGCTTGAGCTGTGTCGGGGAGAGCTCATTTGCATGGGAAAGCAGGAGGCAGAGGTGGAGAGGGAGCTGGCAGCTCCTCTGGAAAGAGGTGAGGTTTGCCTTGAGCAGCCTCAGTCCCCAGCTGCTCCTGGCTTGTCCCCCTTGCGTCCAGATCCAAAACTGCCCTGCCCGTAGGTGCCCAATGAGGGGCCACTTATGGCTCTGACCCTGCATCTTTCAGCCTTGATCATAAAGTCAACCTTTTACAGCCTCTTGGGACCCCAAAGGTCTCCGAATCAGGAGGCCAGACCTCCCCTCATCAGGGTTTCTCCTTCTGGCAGCAATGACAACAGCAACCTGCTGGGCACCAGGACTGTAAAACCCAACTGTAGAGAGCAATAAAATCATCTTGTTTGGGCTTGGCACTACAAACAAGCCGGCAGGAATGTCTGTGAAGTCAGAGTGAAAACTGATCCTGGAGACAGTACAAGGATTAAGATGCTCCCATAGGACAAGGGAAAGTGGTGTTGGTCAGCTCTCCAGCAGGCACCAGCAGTGAAGTCCCAAATCTAGATCCCCAAAGGCTCATCCTTGGCTGGTTGTTCCCCACAGACTTTGAGGATTTTCCATTGGGCTGGCACGTCAGCCTGAGGCTGGTGGTGAGGCGTGGCAGTGGCAGGCAGAGGGGTGATACCAGCTGCCATTGCTGAGGCAGGAATATCAGCCCTGACAGCCTGGCACGGGTCTTTGGCTGCCCCTCTGCAGGGCTCAATTGTGGGTCTGAGCCTCCTGCCCTGCAGAAACCCTGGCTACACCCTGGGCTGCAATCCCATGCAGTCCCAGGCTCCCTCCTTATCCCAGCTGCTGCCCAGCTCAGAAATCCTATCCCATTCAAGGAATCAAATGCTGACAAAATACACGGAATCTTGCCTGATAAGGCTAAAGGTAAATAGGATCGGTTCTCCTTGAGAAGGTGAGACAGGCTGCTCCCCCTCCTGCCCATGCAGAGGCCACACCAGCTGTGCACTTGGTGCAGGGAGCAGAGGAGGCCTGGGGGCTCAGCCCTCCCTGTGCTGCCTGCAGCAAAAGCCCTGTGCCTTCAGTCCTAAAAGTCATGTTCTTTCAGTCCCCATCGCCATGCCGACACATCTGTGGGGTCCTTGGGGTGCCCTTCATCCCTGCTCCTGGCCTGGCAGTGTGGGAAAACACCTTCACGTTCCGCCTGGCTCCCTCGGGAGTGCTGTGCCCCACTGGGACCCCGCTGCCCTGGTGCTCCTGGGGTAGCCTGCACAGGGAGGCAGTGATGAGGTGATTGTTTTCCAAGAGCAGCCGGATACAGGAATAAGGCGCATGAATGCACCGGTGTCAGTGCACACAGTCACCAGCAAACTGCGTGACTCATGCCACAAAACTCTTCCCTTGGAGCTGGAGCTGCCTGAACGGGGAAGCGACTCCCCAGCAGGAGGTGCTCACAGTGGGGCTCATTCGCTGCCCCACACTTGGCACCTCACCAAAGCCCAGGCTGTTTTTAATGGCCAAAGTCAGATGCTGAAGCGCTGAACCATGCACAGCTCATAGCCACGAGGTGCAAGAGAGCCCGCAGGACAAGGGCATGGAGCTGGCTGCGGCTGTGCCTAGCGCACTCCAGCACTGCGCTCAAAGACCAAAACGGGAGGGCTTTTGTCCTTGCTGTGAGTGGGATGGACGGAAACTCAGAGGCACTTTCTTTCCTTTGTGAACAGAACAAAGAACAAGAGCAAGTGGTTTCCTTGGCTTCCCAGAAATAGGCCCCATGAAGCTTTTTCCCTTTCTGGCGAAAGGGAAAAGCGCTCAATGGAGTGACACGGGAAGAAAGAGATGTGCAGTGAGCTGACTCGTGATGCCTGTTTTCCTGCCGCCAGAGCAGAAACTGGCAGCAGCAGTAAATGGCCTTGTTGTCCTGCTGCTGCCCATGCCCTGCACCCTTGAGCTGCAAACGTGGGGACAGAGGTACAGAGATTCATGTCCACGCCACCATCTCCATGGTGTGACACCTGTGAAGTCCCTGCAGCCCAGCAGAGAGATGAACGCCTGGATCCAAAATCTTGGGTGAAGAAGGGCAAAGCTTCAGCTGGCTTGGGTAGCTGCAGACTAACAGAGCCCTGCGTGCTGGGAAGCACATGGGGGTCAGGGCTTGATCACCATCTCCAACCCACACTTCCAGTCCCCACAGTTTGTCCTTGCTATTTATTTCCTGCAGGCTGGGCTGTTTAAACCCTGATAAAGAGTTTATTTGCATTGAAGAGCTCTGCTCTGAGTCCAGTTTCATAAGAGAGAAGGGAGGAAAGCCAATTTATCTTTGCTGTCAGCTCACTTACTTGTTTACCATCCTCCTCTCTACTCCAGAATCACTAAGCCAAAGCCCTTGTGTGCGTGATTGCTGGCAACTGGGGCTGTGGGCAGCCGCTGTCCCTGACCTCACTCTTGGAGGAGGAGATGCTGGGGAGAATGATCACCATGCACCAGTGCCTGCTGCTTTGCTGTGAGATAGAGGCTGCCAGTGGCTGGCTGTCCCATGTCCTGCTCTGCTCCAGCCCATTTGCACCCTGTGGGAGAAGTCAGTTCCAGTAAAAACGAGGGGGCAGCAGGGCCCCCCTGGGCCAAGTGTCCGGGGTGGTGCAGGGCAGCTGGGCACAGCAGTGGTGCTGCGGGTAGCTGCAGGCCCCTGGCTCTGGGCAGTTCCTTTGCAGCTCCAATACTTCCTCGGCAGCTCCTGGATCCCCACAGCCCCTCAGCAGGATGTGTTATCTGGAGGTGCTGCTGTCAGAGCTGGACCTGCTGCGGCGGTATGTGGTGATGTACCACAGGCAGATGAAGAGACCTGCAGGGGGGCGGTGGCACGGTCACGGCTGCAGGCTTCCCCATTGCCACAGTGGAAGGATGAAGAGTGGCAAGCTTGCAAGCCCCCATCAGTTTCCCTTCCCCCCGACCTCCTTCCCTGCCCAGGTGCTCCCCACTGACCTTGCAGGGAGTTGAGGATCGTGAAGATGTAGAGCTGGGGGATGAGAAGGACGCCAAAGCTGAAGAAGGCGAAGCCCCAGGTGGTTCCCAGCAGGCAGGTGAGCCCCAGCACCGTTGCCCAGTCCCTTCTTGCCTGCCCCTTCTGGCACTTGATCCTCCTCAGCATTACTACCACGGCCGCCAGCATCAGCGTGTTGAAGAGCAGGATGAGGCCAGCGTAGCAGAGGGTGACAAAGTGGGCCAGCGGGCTGGTGAGCCAGCACCTGACAGAGAGACACCCGTGTGGAGACAGGGACCAGTGCCCATAATCCAAGGGCTGGGTGTGTGGCAGGGCTCGGCGGTGTAGGGAGGAAGGGAGGGATGCGGCCATCCCCCATCACCCCATGGTGCTGGGAGATGGGGCATCTACGGGGGAAAAATGCCCCTGAAGCTGCCCGAGGCCCACAGCATCCAGCTGCGAGGGGGCATGGCAAGCAGGTGCCCCCATCTGTAGTGAGGTGGGGGCCTGCAGGGTTCCAGAGAAAGGTCCAAGCTGATAAAAAGTGTCACCGGCAGAGCTACCACCGGCTTGTGCTTGCCCTGGGCCCAAATCAGCCTTGGGTCCCTGGGGTGCATGGGGAACCCAAGCTGCATGGGGAGCTTGGGGTACGGGGGGTACCTGAGGTGTGTGGGGAGCCAGCAGCCCCCACACTCACATGTTCATATTCTGGTAGCCGTCAGTGGTGTTGATGACATGGCACCCATAGGTTTCTCCACTGAAGATCAGAACAGCCATCACAGCCAGCGTGGGCAGACCTGGGGGGCGAGCAGAGGCTGTGTGGGGCTCGGCAGGGGCAGCGGTGCCAGCAGAAGCCCATGGGAGCCACTCACCCCAAGCAAAGAGGCAGAGCTTGAGGAGGTAGTGCTGAATGTAGATGTTGTAGACCTTGACAAGGAGGAGGTAGAGGTGGAAGGCCTCGGCACCCATCCACGCCAGGGAGCAGAGGAGGCTTCCGTGGAGCAGGGCAGCAGCAGTCTGGCAGAGCCACTTGGTGCTGGTGGCCAGTGGCTTGCTCAGCAGGAAGCTGCCATTGAGCAGGAACAGCGCAGCCAGGAGGTTCATGTGGATTCTGGTCGTGGTGTCCTTCGGCCGGCGCCTGCAAGAGCAGAGAGGGCAAGGGGGTGCCGAGGGGTGCCTACCTGGCAGCAGGGCAGGGCATGGCACGGCACACGGCACGGAGTGGCATGGTGTGGCACAGCGTGGCTCTACCTGAAGAAGCAGCAGAGCAGGAGGGTGCAGAAGGTGGCAGCGGCTGAGATGGAGCAGCCCACAGTGCTGATGTAGGTGAGAGACTCCAGCACAGGCTGGCTCAGGTTTTGTGCCTGGATCTGCCCACGAGAGGTAAGGACAGGGTGAGCCACAGGAAGGTCCCACACAGCACCCACCAGCTGGGAAAATGGGGGGAAGGAGGGGAATCTTCTTGCAGTAACCACCCCTCATAGCACCCTCTGCACCCCACATACACCCACGCACACCCACACCCCCACTGAGCTGCCTGCAGAGCTAAACAGGGGGAAGACGGGAAGGGAAGAAGGGTTGTGGACCATCAAGACGGCAAAGTAGGTGAGGTGGCTGCAGAGGCAGACAACGGTGCCCTCTCTGTGCTGGGTCTTGCAGCCCGCTCTGCTCCAGCTGCCTGCTCTGCCTGCGCCTGTGGGAGAGATGCTGTCAGAGGGTGCCCCAGCTCCCCACATGCCACACAGTGGATGGGAGACAGGCAGGGGCAGGCTTGCTGGCTCCTTGCTGGCCCTGCTCTGTCTTCTCCCTTTTTCCCATGGTGAGAGCTGCCTGGGGGCTGGCAGGTGATGCCTTCAGGTTGGCAGCGAGCTGACCATCCCCCCATCCTGGCTATGGACACACTTACCAGCTCCAGGCACCCAGAAGACACAGGTTGCATTGGAGGCATCCTGGTGGGAAGGGGATGGAGGAGGTGAGAGATGGGAACAGCCTCTGCTCCCTGGGGAAGAACCCCCCCCCCCCCCCCCGGATGCAAAGAAACTTCTTGATCCTGATGCAAGGAGGGAGAAACCTTATCTTTCCCAACTCAGGAGGGAACACAATGTTGGGGATCCCCCACATCCCCAGAGCTTGGCTGTGTCCAGCATCACCAGTGCCCACAGCAGAGCTCTGCTCACCAGCACCATGTCGTGCCAGAACTGGATCTCCACGGGGCGCCTGAGCCCGGTCACGGTCCTGTTCTGCAGGAAGGCTCCCAGGATGTGGTTGTTCAGTACAGAGCTGTTCTGCTCGTCCTGCAAGAGCCAGGGTTCCTGTGGGGAGTGCCTCAAGACCCCAGGCTGCCGTCGCGGCCTCAAAGGACATCCCACCCACCCCAGGCACCCTGCATGGTGCAGGCAATGCATGGCATTTGAGCCAGTGTGCTGCTGGAAAGAGCTGCTCAGGGTGGCTGGAGAAGTCTCCCCAGGCACCCTCACCCCACCAGCACAGGCCTTGACTCACCAGGAAGATGGAAGGACTGTGGATGTAAATGCAGATGAGCTTGTGCTCCTCCCGTGCCCGCATGCCCTGCATGAGCTCCATTGGGAATCTTATGGCATGCTTGGGCTTTGCCTTGTTTCGCCCCTTGTTCTTTGCCTGCTGGGAGGGCAGAGAAGCATTTTGCCACCCAACACCCTGCCAGCCCAGCAGTACTCTAGCCCCACACTGCCCACAAGAGCCACAGGCCTGGGTGGTGGCCTGGCTGCCCCCCGGCACAGCCACCCCAGTTCAGCATCACTCCACAGCATTCCCCAGCTCTGGTGGCAGCTCCAGTCCAGTGCACCACATCCCCAGCCCCACCGTGGTGTCGGAGCTGCTTATGGACACTTGGAGCAGCTGCTCCAAGTCCCGATGCTGAAGACGAGCACAGGCTGGGGCTGCAGGCAGAAGGACACATAGAAGTCCACCCCATCTGGCATGTTCGGGGGGCAAGCAGAGAGCAGAGGGCATCGCAGCAGGATGCTTTGGGAGATGCCCCCAGGGTGTCTCTGCTCCCCCAGGTCCCGAGCAGGGGTCCCAGCTAACACATGGGCACCCACACTGGAGCGAAAGCTGCTTTGCTCAGCAGCAGCTACGCTTTACGAGGAAGGGAACTTGGCTGGAGCGACCCGACCGCAGAGCCGAGGAAGTCTCGCCGCCGGGGCTGCAGGAAGTGCTGCGGGGCTGCCTCAGGACCCCTCTGCTCCGCGCTGCGGAAGCGGCCCCGGTGCTGTCCCCCGTCCTTCGCATCTCCCTCTTTGCTGAGCAAAGCCACGGCTCGGGGCTTCTTGTTTTTGGATCTTCAGGCCCCAAGGCACAGGGGGCTGGCTGAAAATCCCGGCTCTCCGCAAGCGCTCAGCGGAAGCCCCCAAGTGTCGGCGCTGGGGATCTGCAGCCGGTTTGCCTGGGGCCACGTCTCCCGGGGTTGGGCTTGTGTAAAAGCATGCTCAGAAGGTGCCCAAAACCAACCTGCTCCTCATCAACCCCCGCACAGGTGACCGAGAGCCACCCCGGCATCCCCCCTAGGGGGATCCCGTGCAGGGAGGAGGGATGGAGGGGCCGGTGCTGTGTGCATGCTGCAGGGAGAGCCTGGCAGCACAGGGGTACTGACCGCACTGCTGCTGAGATTTAAACCTTTGAAGCTGTCTGACATGACACTATACACGTGGGCCTCGACCAGACTGGTCTGGAAGTGGCATCCCTCCTTGCCGGGTTTGCTGCGGGCTAGCGCCTGCTCAAGCTGATTTAACCTGCAAGGGGAAAAGGAGGGCTTGTGGGACAGGGTGCAGTGCGAGCGGGCCCCTGAGGCTGCGGGGGATGTGGAGGGTCTGGGGACAGCAGGGATGAAGCTGCCACTCACCTGTCCCAGTTGTACTGGCGGTTGCCCTGCTCCAGCCCCTCATCCAGGTGCTGCATGCAGCTCTGTATAGTCTCTATGTCTGCGAGAAGTGTTTTGGGAGCTGAGCCTCAATGCACAGCATCCTTCCCCACTCGCCATCCCCCTCTCACCCCAGTCTTTTCCCATCCCCCTCTTCCCCCCCAAGCTGGGAAGTCCCAATTGGTCTCCAAACCACCCAGCTAACACCAGCAGGCATCACCTCCAGACTGCTGCTGGCAGCAAGGTGGCACAGGGAAGATCTACAGGAGATGCCCCTACCTTCATATGGCAAGACAGACCCAGCGAGGCAGAGGACAAGGGTGGTCAGCAGCAGGGTGGGCATCTCCGCGCTTTTCTCTGCTCCTGTGAAAGGTAACCACTACCAAGTCCCAGCCTTGGGATCGCACTTGGGAAGCGTCCAGCCACTGTCTGGCCAGCCAGGGCTGGGACAGGCTGCCATGCAAATCCCAGTGGTGCTGCCACCTGCCATGCAAATCCCTGTGGTGCTCTGCTGCAGCACCAGGGCTCACTGGGACTGTCCTGGTCCTGAGTTCCCCAGGAGGAAGCATCCCCAGCACCAAGTAAGATTTGCATCTGTTGCAACACTGTCCTCATATCTGCTCTCGGCTCCTACTGCACATACAACAACAACCCCAAGAGCAGCAGCTTGCCTGCTGTGAGGGAGAGACCACAGACCTCAAAGCGGTGTACTCCCCATGCACAAATACATGCAGAAATGTTTGTACTGCCATCGGGGCATAGCAGGAGAGACCCTTTTGCATTGCTAAGGCCAGAATTGACCAGTGCAGCTGGACTTCCCAGAAGGGTTGTGGGCTGGTGATGCCCTGTTGTGCTGACACCTCCCGAGCACCAAGCCATGACTGCCACAAGGCTCTGCCTGCACATGGCAGCAGCAGCAATGCCTTGGTCAGCAGGTGGCTGCTCCCCAGGCTGTCCATAGTCCCCAGTGCGATAGCAGTTTTTGGCAGCCCACGGCGGGCACTTTGCTGCTACATCCATCCCACTGCACAGCCTGCAGCACTCCAGGCAGCACGGGAGCTGAGGGCAGCTCCCGTGGAGAGCCAGCACCCGTGAGGGCTCCACGGACCATCATTCCCCCAAGACAGAGCCAAGAGAGGAAAATGCTGATGCTGAAGGGAAGGGAGCTGGGAGGCGCAGACACCATGGTGAGAGCAGCTCCTTCCTGTGCTGTGTGCTCAGCCCTGGCCCCAGGAAGCCCCCATGCTGCGCAGGAACCCTTCCCACCCACCAACCGCAGGAAGTCCCCAACTCCTGCAGGGAAGCCCCTACCTGCTGGAGCTGGGCTGGTGGAGCTGCAGCGGTGTTCAGGTGTCTCTGGAGCTGCTGTGCCACAAGCTTGGCGCAGGCACCACAGCGAAGCTGCCGAGCCGCTGGGTAACTGTCTATATTTTGGGTCTGTGCAGCAAAAAAGGAAGTGCTCATATGCAGATGAGAAGACTAAATCAACAGCACTTCCATATTCCCTGTTGCTTATTCTTTCCAGATGCTGTGCTGGGGACCAGGGTCGCAGCTGGCACACCAGGGGCAGTGTCCCTGGTATGGCCAAACTTCAGCTCTGAGGCTGAAGGCCGTGAGGGCACAGGTCTGCCATTTGGTGTGGCCTGAGGACAATTTGCTCCCCAGTCACATTTTATATAATCAGGTTTCTGCATCAGATCAGCTTCTCACTGCCTTCTTTCTCACAGCTCCTGTTGAAGGCAGCTTTGATGGAGGTGAGCAGCTGGAAGAGAAGCCCAGCCCAAATTCACGGGCCCTCTGTGAGATGAGTTTGCCTGGACTCAGCCGTGCCAGTACCCATCACTGGGTAACGATGCCACATGGGGTCCCTGGCACCTGCAGCTACCCATGCAATGAGTCTCCAGGTCTCAGCCCATGGAGCAGCACAACCACCAGCCTCCATCCTGAAGATGGGAGCCCTTTGGGGTGGATTTAGTGGAAGACTGCTGGGCACCATCAGGCACTTGCTGCTTTTGGGGCAAGCTGTGAATACTGCAAACGGACATAATGCAGCAGAAGGTTCTGGAGCCTTCTGGTGTCACCATGATGACAATTTCCAAGCAAGCAGTTAAGAAACACTTACAGTATTTCATCTGAGCATTTTCTGAAGAAAATTCAAGAAAGTTCTTGGAACAACTGGCTGTTTCCTCAAACAAGACTTTCAGCTTCGTTTTCTTCAAATAACTTCTGCTCCCAGCTAAAAGCAAGAAGTTCACTTCCAGCCTCAATGTCTTTTGAACCTGGCATCAGCTCTTCTTCCCCTCTGCACTGCTCAGTTTGCCAACAAAAAGCTCTGACAGGTTTCCAAGCCTGTTTCAGTGCCAGAAGGGCCAGCAGCTCCGGAAGCAGGTAAAAGTACAGCCCGCCGGCCAGCACAGCAGCGCGGGCCAGCCCCTCCTCAAACTGCCTGCAAAATCATTTTTCTCCGAGGCAAATTGCAGTGAAGGAGCGTGGGAGAGCAAACCCTCTTCCCTGATGTTTTGAGGCTGCTTCCAGTGGAAAAATACCAGGCTTTGAGGGAAGGGGTGAAAACACACAGAGGCAACTTCAGCTTTGTTTTAACTTGATTTTCCCCGCTCACCTGACCTGGGGGAGTGTTGGGCATCAGCACCGCATCCCTTCCCATGGGAAACAAGTGCTCAGGGCCACGTACATTTCAGAGCTGTTGGCTGGAAAACCTGCAGGGAAAGGAAATATATCCAGGGAAAATGGTGTTGCGGTGGTAAGACAATCCAGGAGGGGAATACCGTGATGTGAAATGCTTCTGGATGGGAGGACCTGAACATCTTTGGGTGCATCACAACCACCCAGAGTTTCCTGTCTGGTGAAAAGCTGGGCTGGTGCTTGTGCCTTCCCTGGGGAGGAGATCAGCTCCGGCAAAGCATGCTTCCTCCTTCCAGTGGCCAGCCTCCATATCAAATGGCAATTCTAAGCTTTCCTACTATCATGTTTTGGAACAAAACCTTTTGGTTAGAGGAGTTGTTGCTTGGTTGGAGCAGGGCAGAGCCAGCACTAGGACACACAGCACTGTGTGGCTGTCCTGGACCTGCACACCTGCAGGGACCCATGGCAGGCCATCCCATCACTGCTAGGGCCCTGAAACACAGCACTATATCCCACGGAGCAGGGAGGAATCTGCTGAAAACCTCTGCAGTTGAGGCTGGGGCAAGTGATCTTTGGCCAGAGCCCCTAAATGGCAGATCTGGAGCGGCGTGGCACCCCCAGGAGCACACAGGGCCAGGATGAAGGCGGGTGGGAGCTGCTCTCACAGCCAGCCTCCGATGCTGCATCTCCAATGGCTCTGTAAGTGCTCAAACCCTCAGACCAAGCCTGGCAGCTGCAGCCCCAGACGCACGACCTCAAGTTTGCACGTGAACGCGCCCACACGGGTGCACGCTCCCGAGCAGACCCCCGAAAGCGAGCGCACCCCTGGGCACGCCTCAGTACCCCCAAACAACCCCAAAGTACCACAAAACTGTCCTGACGCGTGCAGCACACCCGCGTGGCAGCGCGCCCTTGTGCAAACCGTGCACACCCTTGTGCACGCCCTTGTGCAAACCCTTGTGCAAAACTTCGTGCAAAACCTCGTGCAAAACTTTATGCACGCCCTTGTGCACTCCCAGCCCCGCCGCGGGCCGAGCACAGAGCCGGGTCCCGCCGCCACCGGCCCCGGCGCAGCGCCGCGAGCGTGGCGTGGCCTGGCCCGGGGCGGGGGGCGGGGAGCGGCGGGAGGAGGAGGAGGAGGAGGAGGAGGAGGAGGAGGAGGAGCAGCGGACTCCGCCAGCAGCGCCCCGTGCCGCGCGGGCTGCCCGCAGCTCGGCGGTCCCCGGTGAGCGGGCGGCACCGGGCGGGGGCGCGGCGCGGGCACCGGGCGGGGCGGCGCGGACAACTTGCAAGAAAGTTTGGTGGGGCAGGGCCGGGGCGGTGCGGGGCGGCCGGGACGGGACGGGCTGAGCCGGGCTGGGATGAGCCGAGCCGAGCCGACCTGAGCCAGGCGGCCCCGAGCCGAACCGGGCTGTGCCGGGCCGGGCCGGGCCGGGCGGGGCGGGGGGCACGAAGGAATGCGGCGGCTCCCGCGGGCCGGGCGCGTCACCAGCGGGCGGCTGAGTGGCAGCGGCCTCGGCCAATGGGGCGTCGCGGGGGACGGGCGGCTCCGCCCCCGCGGGGAGCCCGGGGCGGCCGGCGGGGGGCGCGCGGTGGGACGGGGCCGGGGGGGGCCCGCGGGGGCGGCTCCGGTGCCGCCGGGACCGCGGTGCGCGGAGCTCCCCGGTGCCGCGGGACCCGGGGTGCGGTAGCGCTGTGAGTGCCTCTGCCGTCGAGCCCCCGGCTGCACCTCCCGCAGGGCTCCTCAGAAGCTTCACTGAGCGCCGTCGGAGCGCGGCGTCGCTGCCTGGCGTGGGCACGGCGAGAGGCGCCCCCCGGTGCGCGCCCTGCGGGGGTCCCGGGCCCTGCCTGAGCACCCCCGAGCTGCCGCTGCTGGGACGTGGCAGCCCGCACAGGTGCAGGGCAGCCTTGGGTTTGCCCCCTCTGTGGTGGCCGCAGCACGCGGAGCACCCACGTCATGCCCACTGGGGGCTCCTGGATCCACGCGAGGGCTCCGGCAGCACCCCAGGCCTGGCAGCAGCGGGGTTTGCATGGAGGTGACCCCCGGAGCAGTGCTGAGACCGGCACTGGGTCTGGCTCCACGCTGATGGACTGGCAGGCTGCGGGCTGGCTAGCCCTGGCCTCTGTACTTATCCCATTAGGAGGTGTAGCAACCTCCCATTGAGGTTTCCTGGGTTGGTTTCCCTTTTTGGCAGAGCCCAGGGCTTCCCTGCTGCACCGAGGTCATTTCACAGCTGCAGGCAGCTGGCTTGAGCTTGCTGTTCCCATATTAGCGCAGAGTGCATCCTGCCACCTCCGCGCTCATCCTCCTGCCTTCAGAGCTGAGGTGAGCTGGCAGAGCCCAGCCTGGCCCTGTGGTGGTGGGGAGGATGCACTCTGCAGTGCTGGCACTCCACAGGCTCTCTGGTTTCAAGCTGGAGTGTGCTTCCAACAGCTGCTCCTGCCATCCTCCATCCTGCTGGCACCTTTACCCTTTGCAGGAGCTGTCGGGGCTGCAGCTGGGCCCTGTGATTTGGCCAGCCCTGCTCCCCCGGTAACTCTGAGGGGGCTTGAACTCTGGTGTGTTGCAGGAACGGGTCCTGCAGCTGCCCAGGATGGGCAGGACAAGCCCTGGGGTGGGTGCCGTGTGGGACAGGAGGGCAGCTGGCCTTGCCTCCATGCCCCTGCAGTGAAATTTCTGACCCCATCCTGCCCCAACCATTGTTGTTGGCACCTGAAGGGGGTGATGGCATGGGGGTCCCATCTGCCCTCTACCCCCCTCGAAAGCAACTCAGGGTGGCAGAACCACCTCCTGCCCCATGTGCATCCCTGTCACGCACTGGGCACTTGGCGAGTGTGAGCTGTGGAGCCAAGCCAAGATAAGGTGCCAGTGGCTGGGTGGTGAGCTGCAGTCCTTGCTGGGGACACGACACGCTGGGGACCCTGCTGGGGTCATTACTTGGGTCCTTGCTGAGGTCATCACCAGGAATTTCTCTAAGGATGCCACCGGGGTCCTCAATGGGGACTCTTCTGGTCACATCCCTTGGGTCCTTGCTGGATGCCTTCTTGGGGACCTCACTGGGGAATGTCACCAGGCTCCTTGCTTGGGTCCTTGCTAGGGACCTCACTGGAGATCTCAAAGCTTAGTGTGCCACCTCCCAAAATGAGCCATATGCCAGTGTCTGGGGCCAGGGGATGCCTCTCAGGATGATCCCAGGAGGTAGGTGGTGGCTGTCCCTATGCCACCACATAGGCCATGCCATCCCCTTCCACCTGAGCATTTCAGCTCTTCCCTCTCCAGCCTCTCCTGACACCTCCTCTTTCCCGCAGGCCCCCACGTCGGAGGGGACACCCCGACAGCAACGGCAAAGGTGATGCGACTGCCCTAGGGCCCACACCAGGGAGGTCTGCCATGAGCCAGAGCGGGGCCTCGCGCCTGGCCGGCTCACCCCAGCTCCACGGGGGCTCGCTGCTGGCCCTGCTGGGCCCCGAGCGGGGCAGCGGGAGCGAGCTGGCCCCTGCCCCGTCTCCCCCCTCGCCACCCAGTGGGACGCCCTCACCCGGACCCCCGCCAGCCCTGCTGGAGGGGGACTGGGAGGGCCGGGAAGAGCTGCGTCTGCGGGAGCTGGAGGAGGCACGGGCACGGGCAGCCCAGATGGAGAAGACGATGCGGTGGTGGTCAGACTGCACGGCCAACTGGCGGGAGAAGTGGAGCAAGGTGCGGGCTGAGCGCAACCGGGCGCGCGAGGAGGTGCGGCAGCTGCGGCACCGCCTGGAGGCCCTCACCAAGGAGCTGGCCAGCTTGCGCCGCGAGCGCCAGGAAGGGCTGCAGGAGCGCCAGCAGCTGGGCCGGCAGCTGGCACGCCTCCGTGGCCGGGACCACAGCCCTGACGCCGACACCAATGGGGATGGTGAGGCCGACACCGAACGGGAGCCCGTGCGTGATGTGGGGGCCGAGGCGCCTCACAAAGCCAAGGTGAAGCTGCAGGCGCTGCCCCTGCTGGGGCCAGGGGGGAAGCAATGGGGGAAATCCTGAGAATTGGGAAAAGGGAGGCATTGCAGGAGCTGGGGATGGGAGGGGGGTCCTGCAGACAGTGGGGTTGGATGGTGTGGTGCCATGCAGCAGAACTCTCCCAGGTGGGGTGGTGCTGCTGAGAGCAGAGCAGGCTGGGGACTGAGCCCCTGGGAGCGGTGAGGTGGGGGAGTGTCAGCAGATGGACAGGGTCCTTGTAAGCAAAGAAGATCCTCCTAGGCACCATTGTAGAAAAATCCCCTAATCCCTTTCTAGGAACTCAACATGCCAGGGTACCTTTCTTAGGTGCCCGTATGCTAATGCACGCAGGATGAAGAATAAAGAAGATGAGCTGGAGATGTTTGTGCAAATGCAGGGTTATTGTCTTGTTGGGATCATAGAGACGTGGTGGGATTACTCCCATAACGAGTGTGGCAGTGGAGGGATGCAGGCTGTTCAGGAAGGACTGGCTGGGAAGATGAGGAGGGGCTGAAAGCCTCCGTGTGGGAGAGCAGCTGGAGCACATGAAGCTCTGCTTGGGAATTTCTGGACTTCTGATTTAGGATTAAAGAGACGAGAGGTAAAGGAGGTATAGGTGACCCTGTAGTGGGTGTCTGCTGCACGCCACCGCACCGGGCAGAACGAGCAGATGAGGCCCTCTACAGACAGAGAAGAAGCAGCATTACATTTGCAGGCCCTGGACCTTATGGGGGACTTTAACCACCCTCAGATCTGTTGGAGGGACAAGACACCAGGACATAAGCAATCGAGGAAGCTCCTGGAATGCGTTGATGAGAGCTTCCTTCTCCAAGTGATAGAAGAGCCCATGAGGAGAGGTGGGCTGCTGGACCTCATGCTCACCAAGTTGTTGGGGGCATAAAGGTAAAAGGCAGCCTTGGCTGCAGGGACTATCAGATGTTGGATTTCAGGCTCCTTAGGGCAGTGAGGAAGACAAATGGCAAGCTCACTACCCAAGACTTGAGGAAAGCAGACTATGGCCTTTTCAGGGATCTCCTTAGTGGAGTAGTGTGGAATAAAACCCTGGAGGGAAGAGGAGTCCGAGGAAGCTGGTTAATATTCAAAGACCACCTCCTCCAAGCTCAGAGGCAATGCATCTCAACAAAGAAGAAGTCAGACAAAAAAGCCAGGAGGCCTGCATGGATGAAAAAGAAGCTCCTGGTCAAACTCAAACACAAAGAAAGGAGGCATAGAGAGGATGGAAACAAGGATGGGTAGCCATGTAGGAATACAGAGACATTGAATACTGAGCCTCCAGGGATGAAATTAGGAAAGCTAGAGCCTAAGTAGAATTGAATCTGGCTGCTGGGACAAGAGTGATGGAATAGCTAATTCTGGAAACCATTTCCAGGTACATGGAGGACAGGAAAACCTCCAGGAGCAGTCAGCGTGGCTTCACCAAGGCGAAGTCATGCATTATCAGCCCGATAGACTTCTGTGATTAAATGGCTGCCCTGATAGATAGAGCAGCGGTGGTACCTTGGGAAACTGTATCGTGATGGTTCAGTACATCTGACTGCATGGCTGCCAAGGGTGAAATCTGAGAATAAACTAACAAATAGGCATGGATAATTGTGCTGTGGTAGCTGGTGTATGTGTGTAGCAGGCACAGGCTGTCCAGGGGACTGCCCCGTGTTCTGCAGTGGATTGAGGTTACACTTAATGGCTGTAAGCCTTATTCTGCACTGAAACCAGGAAATTTCTGGTGTAAGAACTCAAAGGAATCAGTTTGCACATTTTTAAGCAGGAAAAGTAAACATCATCGTGCTGCACTGCTGGAGGCCACAGCATCTGTAGCAGGGGTGAGTTTGGTACAGCTTTGCCAGAAAACCTTGTTTGCTTGCGGCTCAGCAGCCTCCCCTGGCTTCCTGTGCAACCACCGTACAGCCTCACCAGGGGTCTCAGCACACAGCCCCTGCATCCCAAACACCCCATGGTAAGCAGAAACAGTCAGCATGGACTCTCTACTTGGCTCCTGAGGACATCATGTTGCTGGAAAACAGATTGCTGGGGGAAAAAAAAAGTGATTTGAGGAGGGAAAGGAGGATGGGGGTGACCCATCCCTCGTGGGCACGTCCCTGCAGCTCCCCTGACAGCAGCCCCGCAGTGATGGGGACAAACCCGCAGCCTCTTGCAATCCCAGCTGTGATTTCGTCCACGGGTATTTCCTGAGACCAGGAGCAGCTCTTGTCTCTGGGAGGTCTTGCTGTCAACAGTGTTGGCTCCCTCTTCACCAGCCCCAGGAGCAAGCAGGGCTTTGATAGTGACCAGGCTGCAGCGCTGTACACACCCACCCATGGATTTTGTGGATGTGCAAAAAGCACAAGCAAGCAAACATTGAGGGGGTTTTCTGCAGCAAGCTGACTTGCTGTGCGCTCCTGGAGCCTGGTTAAAGACCTCCATGGCGTGGTGGTCACAGTCAGATTGGTGTAATAAGTCAGTACTACCCCTCCCTAATATAGCACAGAACACGGAGCAAGGTGCAGAGGTTGGAGGCAGAAAGTGTGGCAGGTGTGAAAGTGCGAAGATGCACAGGGGCATCCTCATCAGCCTTGATGGGGCTGGGCTGTCCAGAAAGGGGGCCCAGGAGGGAAGGATATGGAGCGGGAGCTGGGGATGTTGATGGTTATCACACACTGTAGAGCAGTGGCTGGCATCCCTGGTGCATGGGGAGCCAGGGCTGCACCCTCATTGGGGAAGGCCTTGGCTTCCTGCTCATGACTCCTTCCTCCCTGTGCTGGGCTGGCTGTGGCACTACAGGAGCTGGAGCTGGTGGAGAACATCCTGAAGAGCAAGCAGGAGGGTGCTGAGAGCTGGGAGCAGCGGGGTGCCCCAGGCACACGGGCCTCCTTCTCCCGCCAGGAGCGGAGCCGTCTGCTCTGGGAGGACGTCAGCGTCATTGAGGAGGATGCCACCAAAATCACTGCCCTGAAGCTGAGGCTGGACGAGTCCCAGAAAGTGCTGCTCAAGGAGCGGGAGTGAGTGCTTGGGGCTTCAGGCTTCTGGGATGCCATCCAAGCCTGGCTGGCAGCCGTCTCCACTGAGAGGAGATGGACCACGAGGTCCTGCCAGCCCTCACTGGGGCTGCCTCTCCACAGGGACAAGCTGGCGCTCAGCAAGAACATCGAGAAGCTGGAGGGCGAGCTCAGCCAGTGGAAGATCAAGTATGAGGAGCTCAACAAGAACAAGCAGGAGGTGATGAAGCAGGTGAGTGAGATATCCAGAGGCCGGGGGGGGGGGGGCATGTCCCTGTTGTAGTGCCATTGATCCAGCTATTCTGGTCCTTCCCCAGAGGTCTGGAGACTCCAGGCCTTGCTAGAGGTGGCAGCTGTGGAGTGGCCAAGGGGGACACATCCGCCCAGCCTAGAGGGGGCTGTGGAGACAGGACAGGGCAGTGGGAGCTCAACTTGGGGTGGGTGGGTGGTCACTGCCTGCTTCAGGTGCTGTATCCCCCGTGCAGCTGAACATCCTCAAGGAGATCCACCAGGATGAGCTGGGACGCATCTCGGAAGACCTGGAGGATGAACTGGGTGCTCGCTCCAGCATGGACAAGAAGCTGGCGGAGCTGCGCATGGAGGTGAGGCTGGGCGGTGGGGGGCAGCTGGGGCACTCCAGTGAGAGAGGAGAGGGTATGGAGGAGCAGGGAACCTCTGCTCCCCCTGGGCTACCGCATGTCCCCTGTCCAGATGGAGCGGCTGCAGGCAGAGAACGCGGCTGAGTGGGGCCGGCGGGAGCGGCTGGAGACCGAGAAGCTCAACCTGGAGCGGGAGAACAAGAAGCTGCGGGCACAGATCGAGGACCTGGAGGAGGTGCTGGCTCGCAAGCGGCGCCAGACAGCCAGCGCCCTGGACACTGACCTCAAAACCATCCAGGCCGAGCTCTTCGAAAAGAACAAGGTGTGAGGGGCAATCCCACCCGGGCCTCCCCAGCCCTGTGCTGCTCCCTCCATGGGAGCCCTGGGTCCCTGCGTGCCCCTGTCACTTCAGAGGTGGTTCATCCTCCTCCCAAACTCTGCCTTCACCCCTCATTTAGGGGGCAGCAGTGACCCTGTCTCTGTTCTGTTACTGCTGCCCCATTGTGGGGGGTGGTGGGAGAGGTCCCCAGGGAGGGAGAGGGGCTGCTGGGGGGGTACCCGCAAAGCAGCCATGCTCAGCCCCCTTCTGCTGCAGGAGCTGGCCGACCTGAAACACATCCACACCAAGCTGAAGAAGCAGTACCAGGAGAAGATGGCGGAACTGGCCCATGCCAACCGCCGCGTGGAACAACACGAGGGCGAGGTGAAGAAGCTGCGCCTGAGGGTGGAGGAGCTGAAGAAGGAGCTGGCCCAAGCTGAGGATGAGGTGAGCCCCCGTGGGCGGCATACCCTGGGGAGGGGGTGGCTCTGCTTGTTCCGTGGCTGCAGACAGCCCCATCCTTGTCCTCATCCCCTCCCGCAGCTGGATGAGGCCCACAACCAGGCACGGAAGCTGCAGAGGTCGCTGGACGAACAGACGGAGCAGAGCGAGAGCTTCCAGGTGCAGCTGGAGCACCTGCAGTCCCGGTGAGCAGGGTCAGAGGGTGTGACGGGCTGAGGAGGACACAAGGGTGGGCTGGTGTGCTCCCTGCAGCTGCTGTCCCTCTGCCAGCACCTTCAAGCATTGTCTGACCTGTGGCTGCAGGGACACACTGCTCCCAGCACATCCTTGGAGCAGCGTTTGTGCCGGTGGAAACTGGGTGACCTTCCCCTCCCACTTAAACCAGCATGAGGCTGCCTGCAGACCAGTGCAGCCTGGCTTCACTGGGATTTCACCTGATGATGCCCAGGGTGAGGGCAGCACAAGCAGGGCTGGGGAAGCAGGAACTGAGCCTAGGCTGCATTCTCTGTCCTGGGCTCCTTGGCTGGAGGTGAGGGGAAGGTGCTGGGACCAGCCAGCAGCGATGTCCCCAGAGCTGGAGAGGTGTCAGGGTGCTCAGGCCTTTTGTCCTAATGGAGAGCACCTCTGTCCCCATCTGGGATCGTCCCACCTGAGACATTCAACAGCACAAATCACAGAGCTCAAGACTGAAGGTTTCTGCAGACCTGTACTGCATTCTGGCCCCTGCCTGGCTCTGATCCTGAGCAACTGCTGGGGCACCTCCATCCCTGTCCCTGGGTGGCACAGGCTGCCCTGGGCAGACCTGAGCCTGAGGAGGAGCAGCAATGCAGGCACAGGGAGCCAGCAGCTACTGGAAAGGCCTCAGGTTTTATTGCTCTTAAAACCTTTTCACTGGGCTCACTTTGCTTCTCCAGCAATAAAGAGATAAAATGGCCATGAGAGAGATCAATTCTGCTCCAAAACATCTCTGGGAGGTACTTGGGGAGTTTGTTTTTATAATCTTCCTTTATTTTATTGGGACATCTTCATTAAATCATAGAGGAATAATGGAAGCTTCATCTTCCCCCCTCCCTGCCCCTCCAGCACGCTCACCCTGAATAATTCATGCTTTCCAGTAAAATGCAGCAAACAACCAGGGAACAGTGGGAGAGCTGTGCCTTCACAGTCCTGGGCCCTTGATTTCAGATTTGCCCCATAAATCTTCGCTGATGAATTTTAATGCAGGAGCGAATGAGGAGCTAAAGACACTGAGCTTCCTGTTGACTGGGCCATTACAATGCTGAGCCCCCCCTGCTCCCTGTGATTTAGCTCCACATCAGCACTTTGGGGCTGCTCCGTGGGAGAAGTGGGAAGAAGCTGCTGGGTTTGCAGATGGGGAAACTGAGGCACATCCCCTGGGGATGTGAGGGTGCCTCTTTGGTTTGGGTGCAAGTTCCCAGACTCGGTGGGTGCCCCATGAGTTGGGGGGGGTGGGTGGGATGAGGCAGGGGCTTTGCCCTGCTGCCAGCCCTGGCATCTCTCCCTCCGCAGGCTGCGGCGGCAGCAGAGCACACCGCTCTTCGGCAAGATGCGCAGCACCCGCTTCGGCCCCGATGACCCCGGGGATGGCACCAGCGACCCTGATGAAGATGAGGACCTGCAGATACAAGTGCCCTAGTGCCTGGGGCTGGGGCAGCACCTCAGCCACCACTGCCATGGGCACGTCCTGTGGTGGTTCCCTGCCAACAAGTGCCTGTCACCACCAGGCTCATCTCACACCACCTTGCACCCACATCACCTGTGCTATGACCCCAATATGGATGGGGGAACTGAGGAACAGAGCAGCAGGAAGATTCTTGCCTGGGGATGTCCTGAGCCTGCTGCCTTCACTTCTCGGACAGTATCTGATGCCCCTTGGCTGCCAGCTCCCCCTGGAAGAGATGTGGGTGCAAAACTAAGCAACAACCAAGCAGACCAGGAGGAGGAAACCTGGGGTGGAGAGGGGCACTGTGCTGAGTGGGGTGACCCAGGGCCCTGCAGCCAGTCAGGCTCTCCTGCCCAATTTTATATATATATATATATATATATATAATATGTATGTATGTATTTGTATATGATTTTTTATTATAAATACAGAGCCCAGAGGGGCCCAGGCTCTGTTGGTGTCTTGGGCTGCTGATCTATCTCCACAGCTCCTTGCTGGCAGGCTCAGGGCCCTGCTGCGGGCTCGAGGGTGGAGGGACAAAGGTACGCGCGGCTGCCACGCCGCAGGCAGCACCTGGGGGATGATGTTCCTCAGCAAGCTGCACGTGGGATGTGGTCTGCGACTGCTCTGGTGGCCCCGGGGTGCTTACCCATGGGTGCAGAGGTGCTGGCCCTTGGGTTGTGATCACAGCTCTGCATCCCAGTACCCGCCTGCCAGCCCAGGGCGCCACTAGGGCTTTGGAGGAGCTCAGACAGAATCTCATTAAAAATTGATCTTTCAGTGAGCTAATCCCCTCGCTCCGCTTTTTAATTGATTGGCTAAAAGCATGGCTCTTTTTGGTGCCTTTTTTTTTTCTTTTTAATGCTCTTCATTTCCACTGAGCAGTACTTTTTTTATGGGCCAACAGCGTGTGTGGGGGGGTGCAGGCACCCGCGGGGTGGTTTCAGGGGTCCCGCTGGTGCCCAGCAGCACTTTTTGGGATGCAGCAGGCGGCGACACGAGGTGCAGAGAGGGGACCGGGACGCAGCCCCATCCACCCAAAGCCTCCCTGCGCCCGGGGACAGGCAGGGAGCCGCGGGGCGTTCACTCTGAAGCCGAATGGTGGCCGGGCGGCGCCGGGCGGCTCGGAGGCGGCCGGGGCGGGCCGGGAGCGGGGCCGGGGCGGGGCTCGGGGCGGGGCGGGGGCCGCACGGATCCCGGCCCCCCCTCGCCTTCCCCCCGGCTCCCCGTCTCGCCGCGCCGCCGCCGCGCTGGACGCCGGGGCCGTCCGAGCCTCCGGGGCCGGAGGCTGCAGCGCTGGGGCCGGGTAAGGCCGGGGGTGAGAGCCCCGCAGAGCGGCTCGGGTGCGGTCACCGGGGCCCCGGAGGGGGTTGGCACGGCCGGGTGCGGTGCCGGGGTGGTGGAGGTCTGGGGGTGCCCCGGTGTGGGGGTGCTCGGTGGGGTGGTGGGGTTGCAGGGGCAGGAGGCGCTCGGCTCTGCTGTAGTGCCCGTGGGGTGCGATGCTCCCCGCGGGGGTGAGCGCTGGTCCTGTCCTGCATCGGGAGGGTCCCAGGGTGCTCCCGCGGTCCCCACTGCTACAGCCACTCGGGGTGGGTCCCTATGGGACTGGGCTCCTCGTGGGCAGCCCGGGGGAGCTATCCTGGGGTCACCCAAGCAGGCCATGAGGGCAGCAGTGCTGGCTGGAGCTGCCTCTCCCGGCTGCACGCGGACCTCCAGGACTGTCCCTGGTGGTGCAGGGTCCTGGGGATGAGGGGAGCTCTGGGTGTGGGGTGTCTCTGGTGCAGAGCTTCGCTCCCGAGCATCCCCGGGAATGCCCGTTCCTCCACCAGCAGGCTGTTTCCTAGGTTACTGCGTTCCTTCGGGGATTTTTCCATCTGGGAAAGGGATAATGCAGCTCCATGGAGCTGGTGCCAAGGACCTTCCAGCCAGCATGGCCTCTGAGGCCAGCCGTGCCTCCAGCGCTCTGGATTTGGCACATGCTGGCTGCCTGACCTGTGACACCGTGCGGGCATCGCTGCAGGCACTGGCAGGAGGCAGTGGCCCAGCTGTGTGGTGACGTCCTTCTCCAGCCTCCTTCCCTCCTCCCTGGGCAAGCCCAGGGCTTGCAGAAAGCAGGAGCAATGGTGGCCTCACAGGACCCCAGCAGTGGCCATTGGTGTGGGGTTGGGGCACTCCCAGCCCCTTCCCAGCAGTGAGGGGACCCACATCTGCCCATCCCCAGTGCTCTGTGCTGAGACAGAGCTGGAGCCACAGCTGACTCTGTGCTGTCCCATCCTGCAGGGTGGTGGCCACAGCAGCACCAGGGATGTGGATGCTGTCAACCTTTGGGGCACTGTCCTGCTGGGGGCTGGTGCGGGAGGGCTGTACCAGGATGCTTGGGCAGCATGAGCTGGGTTTGGCTGCCCCAGCTGCATGGCAGAGCCGCTGGGGCTACGTGCCCTGGCAAGCAGCTCAGGCTCAGCTTTCAATGACCCTCAGTTTTGGCCATCAGACTGATGGGCACTGCGGTGAGGTTGAGGTGTCCACGGGGATGCAGCTGGTGTCCCTGCTCTGTTGGTGTGCCTGGACGAGCTGTGATGCTGCAGGCCCTCTCCCACCAGGGTGGTGGGAAATGGGTGGCAGGCGAGTCCCAGCACCTCTTCCGCCTTTGCTGGAGCTGGTGCTGTTTGGCTTCTGAGTAATCATGTTGGTTTTTCATCTCGCTTTGAATTGCATTAATTATTTACTGCTGAGGCTCCAGGACTCGTTGCGAGAGGCTCTGGTGGGGCGGGTGCAGAGTGGCGGTGCTAGGGGAGCTTGAGGCACCACGGGGATGTGCACGCCTCCAGGTGGGATGGCCTCAAGAGCTGGCTTTGGGATGGGGTCTCGGGGCTGGGGCAGGAGCACGCAGCCCCTTTGGCAACCAGCACTATGGCTGAGACATCCCAGGGCAGAGCTGAGCTGGCTGGGGCCTCCTGCAGACTGCTCGGGGTTGGAGCACTGTGTGGGGTCAAAGCCACAGACTCGCAGATGCTGACATTTAAGATAATTGTGTAGGACTCTGGGGATTAAAATAAATAAATAAATAAAATAAATGCAGGGGAAGCATCTTTCCGAAAGGATAAACAACCCTGTGGAGGCGGGTGAGCTAGGGCTCTCCTGGCCGGGCCAGGGCTGGACAGGGGGGCATCGGGGATGCTGTCTGGCGTGGGCAGAGGAGGGAGAAGCAGGGGGAGGGCCGGGGGGGCGATGGGCTGGCACAGCACCACTGTCAAAGGCGGAGCTGGGCCGGCATCACTCAGTGCTCTGGAGCTTGTGAATGAGGCAGTACAGTGGGTGAATGACTCTGTCCTGGCCCCATGCCCCTCTTTGAGGGTGGGGACGTGCTGAGAGGGCAGAGGAGCCTGCGGGTGAGCAGTAGGTCTTATGTGGCCCTGATTCCTGGTGGTGGTAGGGGCTGGACACCACGGTGTCCTCTGGGACACTGTTCCTCGGCCAGGGAGGGGTGGGGTGCAGGACAGGGCTTGGCTCTACTCTTTACATTTTTCCAGCTCCTGGCAAGAGGTTGTTAACACTGAACCCTACTGATGTCAGCACTGGTAGCCTGGGCCATTTTGCTGTCAGACTTAGCAGCCTGGGAGGAAGGAGATGAAGCGCAGGAGGTAATGGAGACCTGCGGGCGAGGTCTGCCACACGCGCCCAGCAGTGCAGGGGGAGCCCTGTCCTGTGGCCCCTGGCACTGCTGCAGCAAGTGTCTTCTGTGTTGGGGAGGGATACAAAGAGCAAAGGAGCTGTGCAGGTGCTGAGCAAGGCGGGGAGGCATGGCCCGAGGTGGGGAACCCCCTCGCCATGTGTGTGCTGGGGTGAGCGGGCTTGGTGCTGCTGTGCTGGCAGGGGTTAATGCCGGACTGTTCCACCGCAATGGTTCAGCCAGCGAAGGGAGGAGGAGGAGGAGAGACAGAGGAAGATGTCACCATCTCCTGTCTATGTGTCATTTTTATTTTCCAGCCGGTGCCAAGATAGGATCCCGCGCCGGGGAGAAGATGGGGGACAACGCTAGGACAAAGCTGGGGTGGAGGAGGCGGTGAAACAGCGGCCGGTGGGGGGGAGTGCAGGTGAACGGAGGAAGAGGAGGTGGTGAGGAGAGGTGGCGAAGGCAGCAGCCTCCCCTCGGCAGGGCCCCCCCCACCGCCAGGCTTCGCTATGGCTACGAATTTTAATGACATCATCAAGCAAGGCTATGTGAGGATGAAGAGCAGAAAGCTGGGGGTGAGTGGGGCTGGGGGGAGGCCGGGGGGGCAGCACACGGGCGGGCAGGGGGATGCTCCGCGTCTGCTGGCTGCCACGAGAGGTGTTGTGGCTGGGGGCACAACCGCGTTGGCTCTTGTGGCAGCCCATGCCCCCAGCCTTTGGGGCCTTTTGGCTGAAAAAGCAGCGTGTTGGGGCCGCATGCGGGGCAAGGGGGGCAGGCAGCTGGGGGCACTTGTTACCCGAGTCCCCCCGCTGAGCGCCGTGCCTCAGTTTCCCTCCGCTCGTTGTCCCCGTTGGCTGGGCTGTGGGCTCTGGGTGGGGGTGCACCCCAGCTGCAAAGGGGGTGCCCCTATGGGGAGCGGGACCGGGCCCCCGCCTCCATCACTGGGAACCGAGAGCAGCGAGCATGCCGGGTAATTGCACGCTAATTAGGGAGAACAAAGACGGAGCGGGTGGGTGGGGGTGGGGGACGGCCCTGCCACGCTCCCAGGCTGGGGCTGGGGGGAGAGGGGAAGGGGGAGATGCCAGGATGGGGCCGGGCAGCCTGGCCTTGGGGACCTCTCCTGTATTTGCTAATTAAGCTGCAATTACAGCCGGTAGGGTGGGGGCCTCGAGGGGCCCCAAGAAGGGAGACCCAGGATGCCCAGCCCCCGGTGTCCCCCCCCATCCCTGGTGCAGCTCAGATGGGATGAGGCAGAAGGGTCGGCGGCCCCGTGGGCTTCCCACACATCTGGGACCCCCTGGGGATGGGGAAGCTGAGGGATGGAGAGCCTTGCCTGAACCCCAGGGATTCTGCTTGCAATCGTTGGTGGGGAAAAAGCAAATTAACACTGGAGAGGGGGACGCCCAGAAGCGGCAGTGCTGTGTGGTGCTGAGCCCCACTTCGGGTGCTTTCTGTCCACAGATCTACCGGCGGTGCTGGCTGGTCTTCCGCAAATCCTCCAGCAAAGGGCCCCAGCGCCTGGAGAAGTACCCAGATGAGAAGTCAGCGTGTCTGCGGGGCTGCCCCAAGGTGAGGGGCCACGGCCGAGGCGTGCTGGTGCATGGAGGGGACCCGCAGGGGGACGCAGCCAGGCGTGGACACAGCCTCCAGTGATACTCCCTCCCCATTTCCCCCCCCAGGTCACCGAGATCAGCAATGTCAAGTGCATCACCCGTCTGCCCAAGGAGACCAAGAGGCAGGCAGTGGCCATCGTCTTCACTGATGACTCGGCCCGGACTTTCACCTGTGATTCGGGTATGGGGGCACCCCGTGGGCCGGGCTGGGCTGGACTCATGTGGCCCCTTTTTGCTGGGCCCGGTGAGAGCCCTGAGCTGCCACGTGCCTTGCAGAGCTGGAGGCGGAGGAGTGGTACAAGGTGCTGTCGGTGGAGTGCCTGGGCGCCCACCTGAACGACATCAGCCTGGGGGAGCCTGACCTGCTGGCGCCCGGCGTGCAGTGCGAGCAGACGGGTGAGTGCAGGTGGAAGGGCACCTGCTTGGCTCAGCCCCACTATAGCCCTGCTTAGATCTTTTTCTTTTTTCTTTTCTTTTCTTTTTTTTTTTTTTTTGCCCCCCAGACCGGTTCAACGTGTTCCTCCTCCCCTGCCCCAACCTGGATGTTTATGGCGAATGCAAGCTGCAGATTACCCACGAAAACATCTACCTCTGGGACATGCACAACCCTCGGGTGAAGCTGGTGTCCTGGCCCCTCTGCTCCCTGCGCCGCTACGGCCGTGATGCCACGCGCTTCACCTTCGAGGCAGGACGGTGAGACACGGCCCTCACGAGGACAGGGACTAGCATGGGCACTGTATTGCCAGGTGCTGTGGCACCACTGCTCCTGTTGCCCCGAGGCAGGGCAGACACCAGGGTGAGGGTTTCTGCCCCATGGCCCCAGGGCAGTTGCTGTCCCTTCCTGGGGCCACCCACACGCCCAGCCCTCCAGGAGCCAGGCTCCTGCCATAGGGAGGCTTTGGCTCCAGTCAGGCCTGGCTATATTAGGAACTTTCCTGCTAATTACTGGCTCTTGAGAAGAAGAAACATGATCTTCCCGTTCATCCCAGCCCTTGGCTTCCGCTGACTCACCAGCCTGGACTCTCCTGGGGCACAGGGGAGGGGGCGGCTGCTGCTTTCCCAGGAAGGGCACCCAGGGGCACCCGTCATCCCCAGGAGGTGCTGGGGGGCTGTGCTCCAGCCCAGCTCCACTGGGGAGGTTTGGGGCTTCACCTAGTTCCAGCTCAGCACATGGCCACACCAAGCCAGATGTTCTAGGGGCACAGAGAGGACAGCACTGGAGGCACAGGAAGCTGGACTGTGCCGCTGGGGCAGCTTTTTTAATCATCTCCCTGCTTTGGCTGCAGTACAGTTTTGCTCCCTTCACTGGATGGCTCTGGGGTTGTGTGAAACCAGCCCCAGTGGCAGCAGGGGGCTCTGGTCCCGGGGCTCCAGTGAGGCTTCAGCTGGGTGGGTTGGCCCTGGTAGGTGCTGGTGGCCCTCGTGGTGACCCGTGTTCCATCCCCACAGGATGTGTGATGCCGGCGAGGGCCTCTACACCTTCCAGACGCAAGAGGGCGAGCAGATCTACCAGCGTGTGCACAGCGCCACGTTGGCCATCGCCGAGCAGCACAAGAGGGTCCTGCTGGAGATGGAGAAGAACGTCAGGGTGAGCTGCGGCCCCGAGGCTGCTGTAAATGGGTGAGCCACCCCGAGAGGGTGGCTCTGGGACAGCTTGTGCCCAGCTGGGGTGAGCGTGGGGCACTGTTTGCTATGCTCACCCCCCTCTTGTCCACGGCAGCTGCTGAACAAGGGCAGTGAGCACTTCTCCTACCCCTGCACCCCCACCACCATGCTGCCCCGCAGCGCCTACTGGCACCACATCACTGGCTCACAGAACATGGCCGAGTCCTCCAGCTACACTGGTGAGCATCTCCCTGTGCCCTGCTGGGGACCTGTGGCTCTTCCAGCCCCAGCACGTTCCCTGGGCAAGACCACGCTGTGCTTCGTCCCTAGGGGAGGCGTATGCGGGCGCCCAGACCAGCTCGGACACCAACCTCCTCAACAGGTTCATCTTGCTGAAGCCAAAGCCCTCCAACAGCGACCAGCCGGAGAGCAGGGAGTCCAAATCATCCCCGTGACCCAGTGGTGTGGGGACCGTGGCTGCAGCAGGATGTGTGAGGGCCCTGCTGGTTCCCACCCCGGTGCCCTGTAGCCACTTTTTCTTTCTGGGGGTGTCCAGGACCTGGGAAGCCGCCCGCTACTCAGAGAGGTGCCCAGCCCCTTGGCATGGAGAGACTGAGGCCGGGCATCCTCTGGGCCGAGCCCCTTGGGGTGCTGGCGGCAGGGCCTCTTGCCTCAGCCTGAAGTTACAGAAGGTGACAGCTAGCTCCATGTTAAGTGACTTTAAATATATATTGCATATCCGTATTGTACAGTAAGAGATTTTCCCTTCTCACACTAATGCAAACTTCATACCTGCTGAAGAGACCTCGAGGAGAAGCTCAGAGATTTTTGACTCTCGGGGACACAGCTGAGAGGTGGAAAAGAGGTATGGGGATGTGTGGAAAAAAAAAAAATGCAGCCAGTTTTCTGCGGGTTGGAAGGCTGGAGAGCAGCCTGCTATGGGGAAGGAGGCAGCTGCACCAGCCTGATGTGCTCTGGCCGTGCCCTGCGGGGCTGCTGCACGAGGCAGCACTGGGCTGATTTTGCACTTCTCAAAGAGATTTGAACACTCTGTAGAATTGAGATGTCTCAGGAGAAACTGACTTTCCTTCCAAACCGAGGCCTCATGCACACAGAGAGGGCAGCGCATGCTGGGGCAGGGGCTGCTGGGGTGAGCTGAGCCCTGGCCCTGGGGACCCCCCCTCCCCACGTGCATGTCCCCACCAACGCCTCCATTTACCTGTGCAGAACTGGCAACCCAGGGGCCACTTTTGGACAGTAGCTGCTGTACCTTGAGGGTAAGCTTTGTGGGGAAAAAAATAGAAATCCCTGGCTAGAGGCACCCCCTCAGGCCCTTCCAGGGGACACGAGTGGGGAACAGCCGCGTTTCTCAGCTGCACTCCCTGCTCGTTTCATTTGTCCTTGCTCCTTCTATGCTGCTGCTGCCTGTGGGCACCAGTGAGAATGGGTCAAAGACCTTGCACACAAGAACTGGGCTTAATGTATTGAACTCAAAAGCAATTGATTTTCTAGTTCTCCTATTTATTGAACTCCTTTAGAAGGGCTATCTTTTTATTGCAGTACAAACCTTGGTGTTTCCTTCCAGTCTTTTGGTCTGGTTCGGTTGGTTGGTGGTTTTATTTCTTTCCTGAAAGCTCTAGGTCTGTGCTTTGGGGGCAGGGAGCATCGTGATGTGGGAACCTGTGGTCTGTGGCCTGTAAATAGAGTGTGTTGGGTCTGTGTAGCTTGTAGATGAGGCTGGGGAGCTGCTGGCACATCCATGGGCCAGCGCAGGGCTGCTCCCTGGGCTTGGCAGAGTGCCTGGGTACCCCAGCCCAGCAGTGTGCCCTCCCTTGGGTGAGAGGTATAACCTGCGCCTTTTCCTGGCTACAGACCTCATCCAGAAAAGATTTAACATTTATTACCAAAAATGTTTAATTAGTCTTTTTTTTTTTTAAAGGAATTGCTCAATGAATAAACAACCCTTATCCACCCTTCCTGTTTGTCTGTTCCATCCAAACACGCTCAGGAAGTACAAGTTCAAGTATCGCATGCCAGAGAAAAATGCTGATCAAGGGAGACTTTTCTAAGGCTACAGGCACTGTCTTTGTCTCAAAGCTTTGTTCTGCGGCCAGTGACTGCAAGGACATTTCAGATTAAGCCCTGGGGAGGGGAAATGGGTGTAGCAAGTCATACCCTCCATCAACTACCTCTGGGCAAAGAAGGACACCAGTATCCCACTTTCAGCTGTCTGGGGCCATGCTAGCACAGCACTGGCTCTCTGTACCCCTGGGAGGCAGGGTTTCCAGCCATGCCAACTCGGAGCTCTTCCAGTGTTCTGCCAGTTCGGTCAGTGCTACCCTGGCTGTCTGGCACAGCACTGGTCTTGGGGCAAGAAGAGCAGCAGCTGTGCCAGCCAGGGCACCGCAGCCCTGCATGGTTACAAAGCCTGAGCTACCTGTCAGGGCCAGGGGGAACGAGATGCTCCTGCTCACTGCCTCTGGGGATAGGGGAAGGTACATCTATGTGGCAGAGCAACAGCACAGCGCTGGAACTGTAAACAACAGGGTTACCTGCTGGAGGGTGGCCTGGTCTCCGTAGCAGGTAATTGTCAAGAGCAGCAATCAGCAGTAGAGAGCAATGCTCCCTCCAAAGCAGATCTCATTAAGTTGATGTCTATTGGAGGGAACTGAACAACATGACAACTCCTGCAGCCCCACACCAGCTTTCAAGGATGACTGAACCTAGGGGGGTAAGGCTTTATTCAGCACAGGAAGGAATGGATACGCAAATAGGGTTGTATAACTAAGGTACGTGCTTCCCGATCCCAAACGTCCTGTGGTTAAAGTCCAGAACTCTGGGCTCACTTAGAGACGAAGCCCACTCACATCCCAATCAAGACATTCACAGATTTCTTCTTTTACCCTATGTGTCATGATGGCTTTCTCTGGGAAGGGAGAGCCAGGAAAGAGGTGTCACTGACCAGCAGAACTGGGCCAGGAAAGGCAGAGGGAGATGGGGAGGCAAAAGCCTCAGGCTTGGGTGCTGCCATGCAGAGACAGGAACCTTCTGTATCACTCGTGCCTGGACAATCCTGTGCAAGGGGCCACCTCAGTTTATAGTGAGGACATCACTCTGAATCTCATGGCTCAGCTGGGTCTGGAGGTCACTCAGTTTCTTCTTCAGGCCAGATAGTGCAGACAGAACGATGGTTTCTGGGCGCAGAGAGCCGCAGGACTCCACATTGTAATAAAACCTGTGATTACAAGTCAAGGGAAAAGAGTTACCACCTGCTCTGGAAGGATGTGTAAAACCAGAGAACACCCACAGAGCAATTCCAGCCCACTGTGACCCACAATGAGATCTCCACGAGATCTGCTGGGAGTCCCCAGCCACCAGCATCACTGACCTACCAGCTGGGCACCTCTACCAACCACAGCAGCCCCAGACCCAGAGCTCACTCCAACACTTGTGACCCTCCAGGCTGCAAGAACATTTGTGAGATTTTCCCTGCTCAGCTCTGTGACTTACAAGCTGCACTGGGAAGCTAAGACTGGCTGGCTGCAGGTACTCCTACTCCTTCAGTACAAATCACCTGTAAGAGGGTGTACCACCAGCCATCAAAGCATGAGACTCACATGGGTGAATAAATACTGCACGTGCTGGTGACATTGGTGTCTTCAGCATCCTCCTAAAGCATCTCCTCGCCAAGCCTCATACTTCACCAAATACCCTAATGCCCTGCTTGACAACACAAAATCACAGGAGTCATCTATTATCTCCCTTAGAAGAAGATCTGCCAGGCCTGGATATATCACCAGTAAACTGCAACTCCTACGTTGCTTTCCAAGGAACACCAGCTCCCTGGGCCAGGAAATTTCAGAGCAGCGTATCTGACACCAACAGCAGACAAAGCAAAGCAACCAGCAGGATCCCCCCCATCTCCCAGCAGTGGGAGCACATTCAGCTTCTTACCTCTCAGGCTTCCCATTGGGGTCGTATGGGGCTTGAGCATCCTCCTCATCGATCTCCGAGTATTCACTCTTAGGCCTGGAATCAAAGCAGGGAAGGTCAGCACGGAGCCCACACAAGCACCCAGAGGAACAGCAAGCACTGTTTGCACTGTGGCACAAGTTGCACTGCCACAAGACTACACTATATCTTTGACAAATGGAGCAACTTGCCAGCCCCAGCCTGGTGGGACCTGCCAGACTCCTGCCTCTCTGAACTGCACAGGACAGACAGGATCAGTCCTGCTCTGCCCCAGCTCAGCGAGCCCTGCCTGAGGTACTGTGGCTCCATCCACTGCACTGGCATAGTCTGACAGCTGTTATGAGCAAAGGGATGACAATGCCTGAAGGGACCACATTGTTTCTACTTTTCACTTGGTGAGAAAAACATCAGAGCACACCAGCACCATCTCTGCTGCACAGCTGAGATGGGATTTTTCCTAGCAGGAATTAATCAGACATCAGTGAGACTCATCCTGATGTCCTGTACCTCCGCTCCTCTATATACATCACCAGCAACATCACTGCAGTACCACGTACATCAGCTGGGCCAATACACCGAATCTTTCTACCTGCTACACTTCATGGCTTCTAGGACATCACACTGGAGAGACTGTTTGGAAGCACTTAATCCATGTGAAAAATCTTTCCAAGTCCGTCTAAACAGACCCAGCCTTATCTTATCCCAGATGGCCAACAGGTGAGACAGAAATAAAAACACTAAGACACCCAAGCACTTACGTTTAGAAGCCCTTAAGTGTCAGGCTTAAGTTCTAGGTTATTATTACAGCTGTTGTACTGGATACCCTGGGTTGACCCTCAGACTACATATCCCACTCCAGACAGGCCAAGCCCTATGTTTTAGGCAGCTAGGACATACCACTCCTCCGGCTTGGGATACACTGTGTGCCTCAGTGCATTGTCTGGGTCATACTCAAAGGCTACGCCAGCCGTGGGGTTCCACTTGGCGTGCTCCTTGCCAAAGCCCTTCTTGGCATAGGCTCGCAGCTTGAGCTCCTGGCCCTTCCGCAGCTTCACAATCAGGATGTCTATGGAAAAAGATATGCCGGTTTGACAAGGATGATGAGAAATAAGTGAGCAGGATCACACAAGTGAAAAGGCAGGAATGATTAGTAACCAGGAAGATGTCACCAGAAGCCAGGGCTTGCCTGGATTCTTAGAGGGACTCATTTGTGTCCCCATAGTAGCTAGAAAACATCCTGCTATGTAAAAAGGAATTGCACACACGCCCAAAGGCACAGCTCAAGCACCCAGGCAACAAAAGACAGTAGAGCATTTTGCATCTTTGCTGTCTCTAAGCTCTCACAAGGGCAGACAGAAATGGTTTCTGACACAGGACATTAGTTCTGGGGATAACATTTAAGTGGTATTAACATAAAATGCTAACCCCACTGATGGTGTCTCCCAACTGTCAACTTTAGATGTCCACTTGTTTTACACCTACTTTAGGGTTACATGACCGGTAAATGAAGGACGTGTTCAAAGAGACTGAAAGGAAAATCCATTTCCTTATTCTCATTGAAACACCACTTACCATCCTGCTCCACATAGTCATTGGGGTCATTATCTCTGCTCCGAGATGTTACCTGCAGAAGGAGAACAACACCAAATGAATTAACTGCAACATCACTTTTTCTCCCCACATCAAATGATAATTGCCTACAAAAATGAGAGGCTGCAGAAAACCACTTTACAGTGCCTCACAGCAACAAACTGGCCCACCCTATCTAGTGGAAACCAGGACAATTTAGACAGCTGCAGCTCCATATGTGATATCCTGCTCCACAAGCCTGCTTCCTCCCACAGGATAGACAGGATCACAACCTGGGCACCGTGCATCTGCTTAATTCGGGGACGCAGTCCAGAGTCACCCACAATACTGCTAGAAGGCAACACACAGAACTCACAGTGCTGCAGCAAGGTTGGACTAGATGATCTTAAGAGGTCTTTTCCAACCTAAATGTTTCTATGATTCTATGTCTAACACTTTAACCAGGCAGACTCTGGAACCACCTTCACTGTGCCACCAGAAGCAGCCCCCAGGTTACAATGACCTCCAAATACAGCCTCAGGGACCCTCTGGCCAACACCTTTCTCAAACTTTCTCCATTAAATCCCTCTGCATCTGTTCTCCTCTGTCTCTGCCAACCCTCCCCAAGGTGACTGGCTAAGAGCTATTTGGCAGCAGTGCTGTGGCCCAGGCTCCTCACACCTTGCCATGCTGCAATCTAAGAATCAGAAAACCTGAAGCCTCTGGGCTGCTGCCAGGGCTTTGAAAGGGCTGACCTTGCCAGAGTCCTGGCAGCAAGCAGGCAGCGGAATGCAACAGCACGACAGTATGACACAAGCGCACACACTCTGAGTGTTCAAGGAAAGGTAGATGGGCTGCAGCTAAAGCTTCCCATGAGGCGAGGATGAGGGCTGCAGGATGAGGCGTCAACAAGGCCATACTGTTTTAAGATGTCATCAGACAGCAAGTGAATTCCAACAAGGCAACAAAAAGAAGGGTACTGGCACATGCTGCTGTTTCTGCAAATACTCCTGCTTTGTGCTGCCACTGCATTTTAAATGGGATTTTAAGGCAGTGCGAAACATTCTTCAAGGCCTTATTTTGTCCATATCCCATATGCTAGCCAACCCAGCCTCAACGGTAAAGTAGAAAGGGGACTCGCTGCCAGCAGAGAGATGACACTGACCGGTATGACACGGGGGTTGTTGGAGATGAGATCACGGGATGTGACGTGACGAGTCTGGTCTTCATTGCACCGGACATCAAGGGTAAACTCCACAGAGCACTCTGGACAGAACTCATCGCATGTGCAGTCCTGGGACAGACAGGTGTCAAAACATTTGTGCTAAAGTGCTTGCAGCAAGAATTTGTAGCATCTCCCACTAGTTCAGGCACCCACCACCACCACAATAAGTACCCAAGATGTTTTATTTTACTCACTCTGGAATATTGCATCTTATCCACAATGTCATCACTGGTGAGTGGGATGAGACCTGTGGTAATCAGGGTAACAGGGTAATTAGAGACATGTCTGAGCGACACTGACCCTGCCAATGCTAGCTAGCCTCATGACAAAGGTGCTTTAGCAGTCTTGAGACAAACTTTGCCCACAACCTCTGCCTTGCTGTTATGCTAGCCCTTCATGCCATTTCCACCTCCTTCCTCTAACCAGCCAGGCACTCACCCAGTCTGTGGGCAATAAATTCATCATGAAGGACAGAGGAGTTGGCATCTATCTGGACCCAGTCAATAGCTGCAATGAAGAAAGAAACGTGCTGAGACTTATTTCTGCGGGAAAAAGCCGGGCAGTTCATAAAGGCACAGAAAATTGTAGATGACAGTGAAGCTGAGATGGCAGCAGCCCCAGGAGTTGCACCCAGCAGTACTGGCTACGCATCTGCTGCCATCCAAGGGAGCGGAAGACGAGTTGGAGGAAGAGGAGTAAGCAGATGGGAACTGATGAGCGGGCAGCAGCCCGAAGAACCACCACCAGGCCAAACGGTAAGAAAAAGGCCATACCTATAATGGGCACTTCTGCTATGAACACTCTTCGGATGGAGTTCGCCACCCTGCAACACAAAGCGGGGCTCAGGCGCTGAGAAGGGCAGCGCCTTGAGACCAAGCAGCAGCGCTGACGGCGCCCACCGCGGCTCCACCGGGCCCAGCCCAAGCCCCGGGGCCGCCCCAATCCCGGCTTCACCGGGCCGAGCCCCCCGCCCCTCCCCCGGCTCGGGCCTCCGGGGCCGGGCAAGGCCGCGGGCCCGGCCCCGCACCGCCCGCGGCCTGTGCGCTCCCCCCCCTCGGCCGCCGCCGTCCCCGCGGGCGGTGCTCACGCCAGGTCGGTGTTCTCGATGATGAACTTGACGTTCTCGTCCGTCAGCTCGGTGATGCGCACCGTGGGCTGGTTGGCGTACGGCATGGCCGCCCCGCGCCTCCCCTCCCCTCCCCTCCCCGCCCGGCCCGGCTCTGCCCGGCCCGGCCGCCCCCCCTCGGCCGCCCCCTGCAGGCCGCCGCCGCCTCCCGGAGGCCCAGGCCCGGACCCGCCCCCCCCCGGTGGAAGCAGGCGGAGACGCGGCGCGGTGCGGGTGCGCTCGGCTTTATTGCTGACGGGGGCAGAAGGAGGCGAAGGCGGCTCCGGCCTCGCTCCCGCTCCGGCTCCGGCTCCGGCTCCGGCGTGGGGGTTCCGGCATCAGCGGCGCTGGTTCAGCCCCGTCAGGTTGGTGATCTGCGGGACACGACACGGGCAGGGTCAGCGCCGGCCGGAGCCAAGGATAATGCAAAAAGCCCGGAGAAACGGCGCCCTGGGTGCCCTCGGGAAGAGCCAGCAGCTTTCCTGAGAGCTGCAAAAGGCCTTCCTTGCTTGCTCGGTTCGGGGGTTGAGCTGGGTTTTGTTTCTGTGACTGCACCCAGCACACCCAAGCAGCACCTGCAGCCATGGGCATGGAAGGCCTGTCCATAGTGCTTCTTAGTAGTTAACACGCTTGGGATGTTTCTGCCCTAAAACCAGCTGGCTGGAACCCACCCCTCTCCCGAGGAATTCGCATCTCATTCCTCTTTTTATCTGCACAGTGGAACTATCGGTGGAACACAGGCAGACAAAACATCCGGGAATATAAAATACTCTAGACCTAAGCTGCGCAGTTGTCAGGTGTAGGAGAGCATCGTACTGATGCACAAGGAGCTCAGACAGTGCACCCGGACTTCTGTGATGGAGGATCTTACAATCATACCGGCCTTTGCAGGATAGCTATGGCTGTGGATGTGCAGCAAGGCTGAGAAATGCTTAAAGAACTATTCCACCATAACTGCAGGTGGAAGTAGGTGATAGAGATTCTTCAGAATTGCTTCACACAGTGAAAATGGTTTCTAATGTATATTCCAGGTGGTTTGGCCTCCTTGTACTGGTAATCACAAAAAATGTGTATTACTGGTTACCAGGAAATCACTTTGCTGCTAAAATGCAATGGGAGTTGTCCAAAACATCACCGCAGTAGGGCACCAAAGCTCTTAAAAAATAATGTGTGGGTACACAAGGGACTGTTTTGTGTCCTACAGAAGTGCAGCTACCTCATGGACATACAGATGTCTGGGATGAATGAATTCATGAAGGACACTGCCGTCCCCTGAAACAAAAAGCAACTTCCCCGAGCAGGTCACAGTTGTTCAGGTTGCAATATGGGCAGAAACACTGTCAGCCACCCTACAGTGGGCAGTGAGCTCCCCGGGAAGCCAGAGGGAACAGGAGCTACCCAGAAAATCATTCTTATGTGTAGTTAAGCTATGAAAGACAATTCTCTTTCATGCTGTAGCCTAGAATCAGGAGGGAAGACATGCTAGCATTAAGCATGGACCAGAACATAATTCTGCCCTTACAGCCCTGTTGGTTTCAGCATTACTTACAGTAACTGCAGCTCCCATCAGGCCCTGGGCAAGCGCTTGTCCGGTTGACTGTACCTAGGAGATGGGGAGAACATAACCTTTAGTTTTCTTCTGCAGTTACACTTGTAGATACCAAAATATAGAGACACAATCGTAACAAATGTGTACTTGCTACAAGAAGGTGCTGATACAAGCCAAGCACTGAAGAAAAATTATAGCCAGAGATAAGATAGAAGGAAGGGATTTCCAGGGAACATACAACTCCTAATCATTGGGTCAGTCTGACAAAATGACAAATGTGTTGTTTTATTAGAACACACAAGTATTTACTGATATGGAGCTGACAGCATTTATGCCATCACCCACCAGTATGCCAGTGGTCTCTCAGCAAGCATGTGGAGCATGTGGTCTGCATGACTGAACAGCCAGCTCTGTCTGCACATGTTTTGGTACACGACAAATGCTGAATGTATACCTTGTCCACAATGTTACCTGCTTTGCTGTATTGTCCATGTTCATGGCGTCCGCTATTCGGTTTTCCAGGAAGCGCCAAGTCTCTTCAAAGTCAGGGGATGAATCCTGCATCATCACCAGTTCTGTGGTGTTGTAGATGCCAGTGAGCACAGCCCGACGAGTGTACCAGTTAAACTGCAGGGGCATGGATTGAGAGAGAGAAAGAGAGGGAGGTGACCTGAATGGAGATCACTAAAGCAGGCCTTGAGAACCACAAAAGAAATCAACGTGCCATCTCCTTATTGTTAGCAACTGGGCAGTCCCTGGTAAACCACCCAGTGAACAGAGCCCTAGGACTGCATGTTCCTTCTTGAATTAAACTGTGCAGCTCGCCTCTGTGATGCACTGGGCCACCAGCCACCACCACCATCTGACAGCACAGCTGATCCCATGGCACCAGACAGAGGTCACAAGCACCGTGTATAAAACTGCTCAGCACAAACACCACCACCTGCTTCTGGTTGCAAGCAGGCACCTGAAGCAAATGCACCCAGCTAGTTGGCTGTATTGTGCAAGAGTTTATTTTGCTTTAAAGACTGCTAGCAGAAAATGCAACACTATAATTCCAGAGCTGATTTCATGTGTTTACTTCAACAAGGCTGTGTTTACTTCTGAATTTCAGCGGTAGTTTGCTCCAAAAACGTGTAGAAACAGAACAAACTGATGATAGAACTGTGCACGGCATCACAGGGATACACCTTACCCAAATCCTGTAACCGAAATGCCAGTATTGCCTGCTGAATCACTAAATACATCAGTACACTGCTGGCAGCAGTCCTGTAGGATATGCTGCAACGATAGGTTACACAATGCAAAGATTCACAAACTCTTCAGTTTTTCCACTTGTGTTTGAATCACTGGCAGAGAATATATACACACTTCTAAAAATGAGTCTTCAACTTCATTTCCTGCTATTATGGTGATTAAACAATTTGGGTACCTAGAAAAAATACTGGTTGTTCCATTCATGATTACAAAGCAACAGGGAAATTAAATCACTGGTCTTAATTTTGAAAACAGTTGGATCAAAAACTCTGCTGTCTGTACCACAACCTGCAAACTGTGACAAGACAAGTAACGTGAGGGATGTCACCATTTGCAGCTGGCTCTCTCACATCTCTGAGACCAAACTCCTTGTGCTGATTTTCTTCCTGCTCTGAAAAACACTTGAAAGGGTCTCTGAGGCAACAGCATACTGCACAGCTCCTGGCATTGTGAAGAAGGCTCTGTTACAAGCGAGATTAAACTCCTTTACTGGAAAGAGGAAGTGGAATCAGCATTGCAGCATCCCAAGAAAATGCTTATGATCAGTCAGAGGGTACAAAGAAAAGAACTTCTTCTACTCCCTGCAGCAGTGAGAAAAGTTTAGGAACAGCTCAGATTCTGACGTGTGAATTTGACTTTCATAAGGAACTTGTAGCTCCTGACGCAATCACAGTCTTTTTTTTTTCTTTCTAGTTTATTCCTTCTTCTGTCATCTGATTTATTTTTGCACTGCAGTAGCTTCTCTTTCATATTCAGATAAAAGAAGTTTATTAAAGTAGTTTGTTAAAATGACTCATTTTGCTTTTCCCATCTCTCCCTACGTCAATATGAATTAAAACAATTTATTAATTGCTTTAATGAAGGTTATAATTTTTCTCTTATTTCCTTCCAGAAAGATGAAAGCTTTAATAACCTATTTGCATTTTTAGGTAGATTTTTTAAAGGTTTTCAAGTCAAATCTGTAAATGCTACTGTTGGTAGAAGAGACAGCTGCTTCAACAGAGACACATAGCTTGCTAACTGAATTGGATCACCTTTGTAGTCTCCAAGTCTTAACAATTTTGTCTCCCCCCTCTCAAAAAAAAAAAAAAAAAAAAAAAAAGGCACTTATGAATAAGTCTAGGAATGTCAGCCCTTTTAATTTGCTCTAATCCCATCGGCACTAAATTTGCATTTAGTCCCTTTGGCTCCTAAGCCTCTTTGGAAATTACCGTATGGCCTCTGAAGACCCTTGGGTGCTTCTAAAAGCATCTTCCCTCATTCAAAAAACAGCTCATTTCAAGAGAGACGTGGCCTACTTCAACCCATCATTTTCCTAAAGTGCAGATGGTTAGAACCAGCCTGTCTGCAAGGCACAAGGACTTACGTCCGTAGACTGGTCTCCAGCATAGTGCAATATATCATCAATCATGCTGGTGAGGAGGTTGAGGCTGGAAGGGATGTTATGTGGGAGCAACAGGATGCTGACAGCCTGAAAAGAAAATACACAGGTAAATGGAAGAGTCAAACATAGAAGGATGTAGCATGAAAACAGACCAATGTTTCTCTGCTCTGTTATATTTTTGCTGTTGCTGTTGACTCCAGCTCCAAGTGACAAGTCCAAGTTGTATTCACCTGCCACTGGTCTTTCCAAGCAGCAAGATTTGCAGGGAGTGTACAGTGTGGCAGTCAACCTCACAACTTGGCCTCCACTGGAGCTCAAGCTCCCTGCTCAGCTTGAATGCCTTTGTGTTGGCTCTGAGCTGTTTCTCCAGGTGTGGAAACACGGGACAGGCTGAGCTGGCTCACCTGTGTGCTGTGTCCCTGCAGGCAGGGACGGAGTCAAACCTTTCTCTGCATTTGACTTTGAAGTCCAACCAGCTACTAAGGGCAGAACAGACAGCTATAATGGCCTTCCTGCAGCCTCTGAAACCAGTAATACCACCAGGAGAGTCACAAACCACCCACATCCTTCACCAGACAATCTATGCTATTTGTAACAAAAGCATGATTCCTATCTTCTTTCTCTGCAAGGAGAGTTGGATTCAGCTGCCCAGAGGCCAGCAATGACTGGACAACTGAGGCTTTGAAGCCCAAGGTTGGGAACTCTTTATTTGTTACAATCGTGTAGCCACAATTCCCATCTGGCCTGAGAAGAATGGCTTGAGATTTGCATTTGAATTTTGAAGCAGGGAGCCCTCTCAGTTCACCTGAAGAAGACAGCTTCTTCTTGTCAAGGGTTTGCCATTCCCATACTAGGCAGGCAGCTTCTTGCAACAAAGCAGTAGTTCTGCATTTTCAGGTGTCAAATGATACTAGTGCAGCCAAAACAATACTGCAAGGAGCCTGACACTGCAGTGACACTAAATACAACTGAGCAGAGAAACAGGTTATCCCTCTGTGGATCCCAGATGGGTGGAGTGAACAATGGAGAGGTTTGTGTTTCTGGAAAGGCAAGGAATAGTTGTTAAAGACACTTTTAACTGCCGTCTTCAAGGGTGCTCTCTTTTTGAAGGCTACAAAATCATTTGAAACCAGCGAGGGTTTCATTTATAATCTCGAATTATTCTGGTACATAGACTATATTGAAAGCCACAGGGTGTTTAAAATACATGCACACAAAAAAAAAAAAAAAAAAAAAAAGACAATCCTTATGTGCATTTTATACCTGGGGCCATTTCTCAATATATGGAATCAGCATCCTCAGCCTGGCTTCTAAAGCGTCTCTCAGGAATTGATCTGTAGGCTTCTTCCTGGGTGAGGAAAAAAATACAAATATGAAGAACATCCAAGTTAAAATCAGTTCTTGAGAACCTCAAGCCTCAGCAACAGCGATGCAAAGTATTGTGTATCCTTGTTGTCTCTAGTCCAATTTTGTATCTGGGAAGGTGGTATTGCTTGAGTAAATTACATTTCTGGATGGCCCCTCTATCTATTGAGTTCCCAGTGCCTGCCAAGGAAGATGCATTTTTATACCCAGTACTCACTCTGTCTTGCCCAACTGCACTTGTTTTTGTTCCTGCTCCAACAGATCAGACAGCTTGGTGTTGCACTGAGATACAAAGTGCAGGATCAGTTCACTGCCATCGTTGTGAAACATCCCTGCTGCAGCACCAGAGAGACCCAGGGTCTGCAGGGAAAAAGGGAGAAGCACAGATCGGGTCATACATACACTGCTAAGCAGGATCCGGCTAGTAAATATGTTGTGTTTATTTTATACATGATGTTAAATTAATTTAAACAAAATAATGCTGTATTAAAAATGCTCTGATACATATTTTCCTCTCATTAGGATCACTACTGTGCATTGTGCCTCAATTTAACTCTTAACACCGTTACCCTGCAGTAGCTGGGATTCATTCCTGCCCAGTACCATCTGCTGACTGGGGTACGCTGTCCAAGTTTATGTGGGGGAAGCATGCAGGTCTGTCTTTGAACTTCGGTTCCATCCAGCTTTTGACTGGTTCTTTGCTTCTCTCCCACATACCTTGGCTCCCTCTGCAATGGCTTCTGCCGTCCAGCCATGTTCAGGCACAAACTCCAGCGCTGCTGTGAGGATTCGGTGCTGCAGCTGCTCCTCGCTCTCATAGTCCTCTGACTCCTGGCCGCCCTGGCCAGTGTAACTATGAGAAGGTATTGGTACAGTGAGGGGAATGTTACCATCACCTGTCAGCAACATGGACTCTATCGCTCACTCAGTGCCACCAGTGTGTGTGAACATGCTTTGAGATCTGCTCACTCAATATACTTCTCATCTCTTCCTGTAAAATCCTTCCCCCTCCATTCTAGAAAAAGGAATTTTTAATGAACCTTTGCCGCTAGAGGAGAAGAGGGAAATAAGGAAGGCTCAATCCAGTTGGTTACCTGGAGATCAACCAGCCTCAAATACCCCACTCCTTAAAAAAACAAGCAAAAACCACCTAACTTTACAGATATAAGCGCATGGACACTGCAACTATAGATTGACACAAGAACACAGAAGTGCGGGCCTGTGCTCTGCAGACTAGAAAGGCTTCCTTGTGAAAGCAAGTCCCATCTTGTCTCCACGATGGACAGTGGAATTCGCACTGTCACAGCTACTGAAGCGCCAGTAATTCTGGACTGCGCTGTCTCTGAGCAGCAGCAGGTTTCAGCAAAGCAAATCCTTTTGATCTCACTGCCGGCAGGACAGCTCTAAAGCGAGCTACTGAGTTACCTGGAGCGAGGGCCCTGGGGTTCATGGTCAGGCTGGGGGTCTGCGGGGGGGGAGTCAAACTGCTGCTGAGGGGAAGATGCCAGCGGCTCCTTCTTCTCATCTGAGGCTCTCCTCAGTACAGCTGAGGCGTGGAGGGCCCGCTGGGGTGGGTAGAGCTGGCACCTGAGCCCTGAAAGGGAAACGAGCAGTCAGGCGTGTCCTTCAGATACAAGACAGCACAGGGGCTCAGGGCAGAGGACAGCATTGTGGCAAACACAGCCAGAAGGCACAGAAACCCGCAGGGAAAGTCAGCCTTTACTTCTGAGAAGCACTCTTGTCATCCTAGACTTAACTTTACTTGATGAGGTGGGAACATACGCTGAGGAGAGGAATCCTGCACGCGGGGCAAACAGCGAGGAGCTGTGCAAGGAGCTCGCTGACAGCCCGCTGGCCTCACAGCCCCGGCGGGCCCCGCTGCGTGGGGCGGGGGGGGGGGGGGGGGCGGCCCCGCAGCGCTGCCCTTCACCTCACCTTCCCCCGCACCCCACGCGCGCACCCGCCCCCCACGGGCACGCGCAGGGGCAGGCACACGAGCACGAGCAGGAGCACGAGCGCGGGCACGCGCGCGGACACACGCCCCCCTCCCCCCCCCTCCGCCCCCTCACCCGCGCGGCCCCGCCACAGCCGCCAGCCCGCCCGCCGCAGGCTGCCTGCCGCCGCCGCCGCCATCTTGGAAGCGGGCAGGGCGCGATGACGCGGCGGGGCCGGGCCGTGACGGTGTCAGAGCGAGCCGAGCCGAGCCGCGCCGGGCAGAGCCACACGCAGGTAAGCGAGAGGGGCCCTGGGGCTGCCCCGGCGCTGTTTTTCCTTTATTTTTAGTCCTATGGAAGGCTGCGGTACTGCTGAAAGCCCCTTCCTTGCCCTGTGTGTGGGAGGAGCGGCGCTGCTCTTCACGGCCTGCTGCTGCCCGTGAGGTGCGGATAAGCCCCGCGTCCCGCAGGGCGCCCGCACCGCGCCCCCGCCTCGCCCCCCGGTGACGGAGCTCGGCTGTGACCCAGAGCGGGCGAGCGCTGCACCCACAGCACGGGGTGCCGGCTGCCCCGACAGCCTGCCAGCTGGCTTGGCAGGTCCCACAGCCGCAGGCCTGCGAGAGGAGGCTGGGGTGTAACCCCTCCGTCCTAAATAAGTTCCACTCCTGGAAATCTCAGGGGAAAAATACCCGCTGCCCTGGAACGCCCCCCGTCATTGCTTGCCCTCTTGAACAGCTGAAGCCTGTTCTGAGAGGAGGGTGTGACTTTGTTCTATTTTTTTTATATGTTTTATATGTATCTTTTGAGGTTTTCAGCCACCTGCCTGGGAAAGATGGTGTTTTGTCACGGTTAACACAGGTTTGCTGGTGTTAATCTTAGTTGTGGTTGCTTAGCTTGCATTCCAAGTGCCCTCAAGGCCGACTGTGAGGTCCCGCGACCTGTATCATGTGCCTGAGATCTTTTACTTGTGGCTGTGCAGGCTGGATTACAACCCTTTCCTACTAGAGTCACTTGGACAAGGCTCAGGGTTGTCCCATTCTTCACGTCTGCAGTTTCTAGGAGTCCATGACATGTAGAGCTTGAGGAACAGGGAGTCAAAGACTCCCAGACTGTGGGCAACTCAGTTAAATTTGGTGCAACACGTCTGTAAGCTCTTTGATGAAAACATAGCAATGATAAGGTTTTATCCAGGATGCATCATGTTGTAATAATTTTAGACGATGATCTTAAAACAGACTGTTTTGGAGCAAGTGCATGACTTACATCTGACTGCAGATGTAGTGGGCAACCAGTATGCTCATTACTGTCTCTGTCCTCCATGGTTGTGTTAAATTAGAAAGGCTGCATTGGATGAGTAAAGTGAGAGGACAGGAAATTGTTTTCAGTAGTTGGTGCTGCAATGAGCACAGGTGACAACATGATTGACTCCTGCCATGATGCTTTTATGATGCAGATTTTCCTTGGCCTCTCTCAAAGATACAATATTTTTAAAGTATTATTACAGAGACAGGTTTCTCCAAACTCACAAAATACACATTCAGTTCCCCTCTTCCCTGCTGTGTAATTGTTCTCCCAGTGCCTGCAATGGTAAGAGTTAAAAGAGCTTCAGTCTGGAGTGCTGGGAATGCCAAAAGTTATTTTTTTTTTTTTAATTATTATTATTTCCTTCACATACAGTGGAAGCAAACTCCACTAGGTCATGTTGTGAGTAGGGGACAGTTCTGTCAAAAAGTTGTCACTAGTCTTGTACTCCAGCAATCCTGTATACATTTATATTCAAATCCAAAGGAAAGCATGTAATTATTTTTATTTTTTTAAGCGTGCCTTGCAGTCTCCCTGCAAAACAAGCCTCAAAACTGGAGAAAAACCCAAATTATGCCCTTAAATGTAGATACTTCTTAATGTCATATGAATGCTTCACTTGTGGGACTTATGTGCTGCCTGTCTCCAGAAAAATTCCCGTTTATTACAAGAAGTCAGTGCTCAATGACCCAGTCATATTGTGTGAAGGTTTTGGTGCATTTGACAGTTACCCTTCCTGTCTTCCCCTGCCCTGTACTTCTGTTTGCTGTTGCCAGGCTGTTGCTGCTGCTGCAGAAATGGGGGAGTATGGGGTCGCACCTGGGCAGCGTGTGGCCGTCATCTGGGACAGTTCCTCGCCGGCTGCAGCACTGAAGGATTTGGTGGATAAAATTCAGGCGCTGGTGGGAGCTGATAATCGTGTCTCTGTGGAAAACATTAACCAACTGTCTCAATGTAAGAATGATCCTAATTTTTCACTGCTTCTTTTAAAGGGAGAGGGTACTTTATCTTACGAGCTCACGTGTTCCCTGGTTTGTAAGTCAGCATTCAGAGCAGCAATAGCACCCACTGTTAATGCTCTCCACTGGCAATGCAGCAAAGACAGTGATATACCCTGGTCGTGCTTCCTATGTCTGGTGTATTTAACCGGTTATTGCTGTTATACACAAGCATGAGAGTTGAAGAGTAATGTAGAACTGATTATTAAGCAAAGATTTGTGCGTGTGCATGGAAAATTGTACTATCTTACGTCTTTCTTTCTTTGCAGCGGCTCACAAGGAGTCCAGTTTTGACGTAATTCTCTCTGGCATGGTACCAGGCAGTACTGTGCAGCACACCACGGAGGTATTGGCAGAAATAGCTCGGATACTGAAGCCTGGGGGACGTGTACTTCTGAAAGAACCGGTGGTTACAGAATCAGGTGAAAGAATCTGTATCAGCCTTGCTTTCGTGGTAACAGAGAAATTCCTGTGAGAATTAGTCTGTAATGAAAGGCATCAGGAACACTGGCCTCCATTTAGAGATTTTCATTCTCCTGACACACTAACCTGAATAGCATTTTTTTTAAATCATGTGTTTGAGCTGATAGCCATCAGGGGTTTCTGCAGGCATTCTCCTTCTATCAAAAGTGCAGGACAGGCATGTTCCTGAACTACACTGAAAATCTCAGTGGAGGCTGGTTTTCTCCTGGAGGTTGTAGTGTTAACAGATTGTCACAGGTGCCATGTTTCTGAGCCTCCAAATTGATTTTTAAAACAGGTGACAAATGCTGAGAGAGGCTGTTCTGGAAATATTCCTAGGACAAAATGAAAAATGTGCACAGTCTGGAGTAGATGGGGTTTTTTGGTTTCCAAAGTCACATCTGGCAGGCTGGACCGTGATGGACTTAGAATAAAGTGCAACTGAGAGTATGGAGACAAGGTGGCTGAACTCAGCACAGTCCTGTGCCCAAGGGAAGAAGCCTGTAATGGGTCTTTGATTAAACAGTGACAGTAGTAACTTATGTTTATTGGCACAAGGCTCTTGAATGTTATGTTTCTGAATTTAATGCTCATTTAGGAATCCATGTTTTGAAAATTCATGAGTTTTCACTGCACTATATTAAAATGTTTTGAGGGATCTTTCTTTCCTTTTAAAATTGGTGTTGATTGTGTTGAAGGAGATTTTGGCATATGTAGAACAAATCTGGACCTAGAACCAACTTTGAGACCCCAGGCCATTATTCTAATGAACAAGCTGCTCACCCTTTCTGGTTTGTTCCTGCTGTCACTGGAGAGGGCCCATTTTAAAGCAAAGGTTTGGCTTGAGTACCTCCTTGTAAAGCTGTCTTGCTTTTCCAGGTTTCAAGCACCATATCCGTTTCTTAGTGACTTCTGTTCTTCCCTCCTGCTATTATCTGGTTTTGTGTCTTCCAGGAAACAACAGCAAAATCAAGACAGCAGCCAAACTGTTTGCAGCTCTGACTCTCTCTGGGATAGTGGAAGTGAAGGAGGTATGTTTGTACTTACTGCTTCCAGAACTCCCTCGTGCTGTTACCTTGAAATATTAGACGAGGACTTGATGGGTAGCAAGATGTTTTGCTACCCTGGTTTACTGTAAATGTGCATGGACATTGCCCCAAATTTTTGTTACTGTAAAGGTAGTGTTATTCTTTAGGGCTGAAAATAGAAGATAAACTGTCTTTTGTCATGACTGATTGCTTGTGTCATACTGATCAACCCTTTCTGCTGCACTGCAACAAGGACTGACTCACCCTCTGCTCTGAAGGATAAGCAGCTGGAGCCAGACACAGCTGATTATCTGTGTTCACAGGAATAATGTACAGGGCACTGAAATAAGGTGGCTCTGTGTGAAGTTAACCTACGATCTTGCATTGCAGCTGCAAAAGGAACCTTTGACCCCAGAGGAGGCCCAGTCAGCCCAAGGTCATTTGGGTTACCAAGGCAATGACCTTCTCATTGTTCGGATAGAAGGCAGAAAACCCAACTTCGAAGTGGGATCCTCAAGTCAGCTCAAGCTATCCTTTGCCAAGAAACCTGGTCCTTCAGGTAATGTGTGGTGCTTGCTGTATGTGTGGATCACCTGCCTCTCAGGTGAGCAATATCCCTTGGATCAGGGAGGCTGCTCTGTGGTAGGGAGTGCTACATAAAAATCTGCAGAGTGGGGGCTTTCCAAAGTTTTTGAATTCTCTGTTTGTTGGAAATATGGGGCAAAATACTGCCCAAAATTTGTTGGGCAATGGTTGCATTAGTTACTATTTCTTGTTTTGGCTGCAGGAAAACCTTCTGTGGATCCAGCCACTGCTAAGCTGTGGACACTCTCTGCCAATGATATGAATGATGAAGAGATGGTATCCATTTTTATTTGTGAGACTTCGCTGTCAATTCCTTCTCTCTTCTATTCTTTCCTACTCTAACTAGTTTCAGTCATGTCTCATGGGAAGCTTTACAATGAAAGAGGTAGAAAAGAATCTCTAGGGCAAAATTTCTCAACTGCTGTTTGAGGTGTTGGGTGCCCAGAGGTGTGGTGAGGGTGGAGAGGAGACGAGGTTAAGAGGGGATGGCTGCAGCACTTTATTGCTAGTGCTACAAACAGTGGCATTTCTGTGAACACAGCACAGCAATGTCATTCCTTACTAACAAGTCCATTTGCTGTGTGTTACCTTCCATGGTATGCTCCAGGATCTTCTGGACTCTGATGAACTGTTAGATTCAGAGGATTTGAAAAAGCCAGATCCAGCTTCCCTCAGAGCTCCATCCTGCAAAGAAATGGGCAAAAAGAAAGCCTGCAAGAACTGGTCAGTGCTGGGATTAGAGTAACAGTGAACCTCTTAACTGTAATATTGAAACTTTAATGTTGCATGTTTTTTAAAAAGATTATGGGGACTTCAAAGCATAATTCAGTTGGTTCATGTCCTTTCTTATCTTAGCTATTTGAGTGTGAATCCAAATACAGTGAGAATCGGTTAGCTATACCAAAACTGCTACAAACTACCACACTGATATGATCAACACTCTTCTTGGAGGTAGCTGCACAGTTTGTGCAGCCTTCACTAAAATCCTGGTTCCTCAGATTCCAGGGAGAAATAGTTCGTGTAGCAAACGTTTTAGAGCCATTTCCCACTCAGTTCAACTGGACAAGTTTGCTTCAACACTTGTTTTGCAAACTGTTGTATTGGAAAACAAGATGTGTGAGAGTCCCAGAGCCATCTGTGTAATGTGACAAAGTGAGGGCTGCTGTGTGTGAACAGGTCTGGAACAAGTATTGGTGACTCACAACCTTTAAGCAGAAAGATACATATTTATTTATTTATGATTTATTTATTTTCTGCAGCACATGTGGCCTGGCTGAAGAGCTGGAACAGGAGAAGAAGAGCTCACAGCCCAAATCTGCCTGTGGAAATGTAAATAGTCATTTTTGTTTGTGTTGTGGTTTACAAGATGTAGTATGTATCTAAGAACAGTTTTCTCTGGTGACTGCTCCCTAAGCTCACTTACTGCTTTCAAATACTGCCTGTGTGGGTGCTGCAGAGCATCTGTTTTTACTCATCTTGACTCTGAAAACAGCCTGCTCTCTTGTGCCTGCATGCTATATCGCAATGTGTGCTGTCTGCTACAGTGCAAGTGCCACCCTTGTAGGTGTCAGAATGAACAGTGAACCTTTACTTCACTTGCTAACCAGTGATCTCCTCAGGGAAGATCACTTTATGGGAGTAGAGGAGATCCTTGTGGTGGTAAGAGAGCTGCCCAAGCGCAGCATGCAGCAGTGGCTGGGCAGTGCAGCCCTCCAGTGGGGCTTGGGTGGAAGCTTGCTTCTTCCACGTGAGTGTCCTGCACCAGCTCCACTAACTGTGCTAAACAGGCGTGTGTCCAGAGGAGGTGGAAGGGAAGTGGTTTCTGTGCTGACGTATGCTGAGGAGCTGGTCATTTCTCTAGGTTCATAAACGATATCACAGGAAGAGGTAACTGAAAGTAGCTTTGATTACAGAAAATGTGTTTCGGTCTCTTGGCAGTGCTACCTGGGGGATGCGTTCCGCTGTGCCAGCTGCCCTTACCTGGGCATGCCTGCGTTCAAGCCTGGAGAGAAGATTCTGCTGAAAGAGAACCACCTGCATGATGCCTAACACTGACATCTCTGGATGTCCTGAAAAGGACTCCTCTGCTTTTCCGTCAGTCTGAGATGCAGTCTGAGACTTCTTGCAGTCCTCATCCTCTCCAATTCATGCTCTCCAGCTGATATTCCTTGTGGGAAGGGACACTGTGGGCACTGACATTGCTGTGAGCTCATTACGTGCAATCAACCTTGGGCTGCGTGATAATCTTTGGTAGCGAGTGGTCTTATATGGATTAGATTTAATTAATGTTACACCTTGTTTTAGCTGCCTTGATACTGAGACGCTGGCCGTCATAGCATATCCCACCAGCAGAGGGAACTGGAATCAAGTGTCAGGTTGACCTTGTGTGCAGCAGCAGGAGCCTCAGCAGTACTTCCTCTAGGCCACATTGTACTCCTCCTTGCCCTTATTTTACCTACTGAATCAGCAGCTCTTGCTCAGCTCTCAGGGTGACACTTGGGCTCCTGATGTCTTTGAAATTTGAACCTGTGGTTCTTTACCAGGTGAAGGTGACTCAGCAGCTCCTGTTGCAAGTCAGGAGCAGCGACTGCACTTTGCAGTGTACTGTTCCTTGGTAAAGTCTGGCAGGCATGATGAATTTTCAAGTCTTTTGGGATGACATCCCCGTTCATTATGTTTTCATCAAAATGACAAAGACACTGCCATTGAGAAAACTCTTGCTCTTAAGGCAAGGAGCAAATTAAATGAGATCCGGCTTGTCCTCACACACCTTTGACCAACATGAACATAAGGGCAATCTGACCAAGACTATCACCTCTCTTGGTGGCTATCTAGTGACTCATCTGCAGTGTCCAATAAACAAGAACATAGCAATAACTTAATTTCTGGATGGTATTGACTATTCTTTATTTATTTGCATAATTACTGCTAGCGAAGCATCCACACAGGTGTGGGATGAGGGAGCTGTTGGTGTTTTGTGCCAGGCTTGCTTCTCACCCAGGGAAAGAGGAGGAAAACCCAAGATGCTCTACAGGATGTGACTTCTTGTCATTGTGCTTCCTGAGTCAAACAATAAAGTCATGTAAGGAGCTAGGATGAAAGGCTGTTCTGATCTTAAAATAAACGTGACCAATAGTAAAAGATTTGTTTTAAAATGGGTATTCTTGGCGTTTTAAACATGTCTCTCCTTTTCCTTGGTCTCTGCTCACTCATCTGTGCTCGGGGCTGTTTGTGATTTCCAGAAACGTACTCTGCAAGCCAACATTTAAACATTTTGGAGTTCTACAAAGATTGTTCCACTGAAAGCATGACTCAGTGGCATGGAAACGATTATGAAGAACAGAATCAAGATGTCTAGATTCACTTTTTTATTCAAAGTAGATTTCAGAAAGAGCCTTTCTCCTGGTTCAGTAAGGAGAAGGCTTGCAGGGAGAGAAATGAGTGAGTCCTTGAGGTGTGCAAAGTCTGTGTGGATCAAGGGGCAGGAACTGCTGTGTTATCTGTGTCATGCTCTCTACCTGGGAGCCGGCAGAGACTTGAGGGATTGGTGGGGTGACCTCCAAGAGCTTGTAAATAGAGGGTTGGTAGTGTCGGCTGCCCTCTGGTGAGAGCATGGCATTCCCAGGTCCCTTCCTCACCCTCCTGAGGCCCTGGCTCAGTCTACAGCAAGAACAACTCTCAAGGAGCCGTATCCAGCAAACTTGTTAGTGCTCTAGTCTTGTAATTTAAAGAAATACGTAAAAGCCTCTACATACCTCTGACCTTTATTTTTTTTTAGTGCCTTTTTCTTCAGCCTCACTGGCAGTAGATCAGATCTTGTTGTGGTCAAAAGAAATACAACTGTACCTCGTAAAGCAGGTGTCACCTTTTCACAGGCAAAACTGTTGTAAGAATGGGAGTGTTTATCTTTTATTTTTTTATCTTTTTAATATATTTATATTTTGTAATTAAGAGTGAAAGCAGGATGGTGGCTGACAGATGCCTGATACATCTGCTAAGCAGAGATGTTACTGAGTTTTCTAGTTCTCTGTGGCTAACCAGGTGACCCCAGTTGAAAGTGTCTTGGGCCTGGAGGTTTCGTAGCCACTTGAAATGCTGCATCTCTTGGAGCACACCTGCCGGAGATTGAAGAGCTGGTCACTGGGGTAAATGAGCTGAATGTTTCAATATGAAAGGTCCCAGATAAAGGCAGAACTTACAATTAGTTCTGCTTTCTGAGGGAGGAGGTGGCAGTGCCTTTTGTTTTACGATGATTCACTCGACTGGAATTTAAACAAGCTGGAAATGCTTTCAGATACTGCTGTGTTCAGTTAAGGATGTTTCAGGCTGTATAATCTTGTTCTCCACTTCAAAGTGCTTGCCCTGGGGATGGACTTTAGCAGTGGGACGGGGTGGGAAGATGCCGCCATCGAGCTGGTTTTGAAGATTATTTATCCTTTTAGGCCCTGTCCCATGTCTGTTGCAGGCTCCAGCCACTGTCTGCCTTTGCATCCCAGTCCTTGCGTGTGGTGACTCACCATGTCTGGGAGGGTGACATTTGTCCCTGGGGGTGAGCAAGCTGAGGCTGTGTTCCAGTTCCCTTGCAGCTGGGATGGTTGTGGGAGCTCGGGAGGGGAAAGCGAGGGGGAACAGTGCCATCCCCAGGGCCTGGACACGTGCCAAGTGGGGCAGATTCCCTAGCTGCTTGATGTCCTCTTAGTGTTGTCTGATAAAACATTCAGATTCATCACCTGGTACGCAATAAACCAAATAAACAGACTAGAAGGAGTCTGGGAAATGAAGAGCTCCCCTCTGGTTGAGGAGGGAGTGGTTCAGGAGCGTCTGAGTGGGATCAACGCACAGAAATCCATGGGCCCTGGTGGGATGCATCCACATGTGCTGAGGGAGCTGGCGGAGGTGATTGCCAAACCACTCTCTATCATCTTTGAAAGGTCTTGGAGAACAGGAGAGGTGCCTGAAAACTGGAGGATAGCCAATGTCACTCCGGCCTTCAAGAAGGGCAAGAAGGATGATCCAGGCAACTACAGGCCAGTCAGTCTCACCTCTGTCCCTGGAAAGGTGTTAGAACAGCTTGCTCTGGATGCCATCTCCAAGCAATTGGAAGAGAAGAAGGTTATGAGGAGTAGTCAGCATGGATTCACCAAGGGGAAATTGTGCTCAACCAACATCATTGCCTTCTATGATGGCATCACCAGCTGGGCAGATGTGGGGAGAGCAGCAGATGTCATCTACCTTGACTTTAGCGAGGCTTTTGATACTGTCTCCCGTGACATCCTGCTAACAAAGCTGAAAAGTGTGGGATAGATGAGTGGACAGTAAGGTGGGCTAAGAACCGGCTGACTGGCCGAGCTCGGAGGGTGGTGATCGGTGGTGCAGAGTCCAGCTGGAGGCCTGTGACTAGCGGTGTTCCCCAGGGGTCAGTGCTGGGTCCGGTCTTGTTCAACATCTTCACTGATGACCTTGATGAGGGAATAGTGGCCATCCTCAGCAAGTACACCGATGACACAAAGCTGGGAGGAGTGGCTGACACGCCAGAAGGCTGTGCTGCCATTCAGCGAGACCTGGACAGGCTGGAGAGATGGGCAGGAAGAAACCAAATGACGTTTAATAAGAGCAAGTGTAGAGTCCTGCACCTGGGAAGGAACAACTGCATGTATCAGTACAGGCTGGGGGATGACCTGCTGGAGAGGAGCTCTGAGGAGAAGGACCTGGGGGTCCTGGTGGACGACGGGTTGGACATGAGCCAGCAGGGTGACCTTGTGGCAAAGAGGGCCAACAGAATCCTGGCGTGCATTAAAAGGAGCGTGGCCTGCAGGTCAAGGGAGGTAATCCTCCCCCTCCACTCTGCCCTGGTCAGGCCTCACCTGGAGTACCAGGCAGCTGCTGCCGTGGACATTATGGCCTCGAGGACAGAGGATGATGGGGAGTTTCCCACATTAACTATGCCGTGACAGAAGAGCTCATCACACCTGCTATGTGCCAAGCTCTGACATGCAGACTCCGCCGGGGGATGGGGAAAGCTCTGCAGGCATCTCTTTGTGTGCAGGTCCTAAAGAACAGGTCAGAAAAATCCTGGTGCACTCTATAAGCAGAGGTAAATTAATTTTTTTGCTGAGGTTCATCACAAACACGTTCATGTCTCAGTCTAATGCTCTAGAAACATAAGTCCCCTGCACAAATCCAACCACTGTGTTAGCACAGAGCCTGCCCCAAAACCAGAGTAGGAAAATGCCGGCAAAGACTCCAGAAAGTGCCTTCTCTTTCCAGGCAACCCCTACCCTGACCTTCCTCTGGCAAAGTCCCCCCAGAAATGCCCTGGGGGTGCCATGGAGCTGTGAGCAGCCTGCCCCAGGCAGCAGCCCCTGCACAGCAGCAGGACCCTGCTCTGCCCTGCCCTGCTGGGGGGGCTTCTTCTACCCGCAGCTTTTCCCCATAGCACGCTGGTCAGCTCCTTGGACAGGCTGAGTGCTGAGCCTTGTAGGCGGCAGAGGCCCTGCACCGGCATACAGCAGGGACAGCAGGGACCCTGCTCTGCACCACAGCCCTGGCCACCCCTGCCTGCACCCTAGCTGCACACTCTGCAGCCTGCCCAGAGCGCAGGAATCACTATGCCCTGTCCCCCTGGATATGGGGCAGGGGAGCTCCTCCACGCTGCACAAGCCATGAGACATCCTGGCAGGTCCTGTCCATTCAGAGGTGTACCAGCTGAAGGACACCCTCCTAGGAACCTCACCTGCATTGTCTTGCAGCAAGAAACTTACCATGCCAAGAGCTGTGAAGGTTTGTTCTTCACTGAGCTCTCCTCTGCCCCCACACTTATTCTGCTGCCATTAATTCCTTTCTGTCTTGGTGACTGCAGTCAGAGCCCACAGCCCTGTTGTGCTGTGCAGAGGGGCTGCTCCTGGGCAGAGCTGTCTGTCTGCAGCACTGCCCACTTGTCAGGAGCTCCCTCCAGCCCAGGAGCCTGACCCAGTTCAGCAGCAGAGGCCCAACCTAAGGTGTTCGTTGGTTTGTCCCATTGGGTTCCCTGAAGATGTCCTTGTGGCTATGGTTCACAGCTCCTGAGAGATCTGTCCTCCTCTACAGAGGTAATGTGGATTTAAGGTATATCTGAAGAATGGCTTTTACTTTTTATTGAACTGCACGTTCCTTTGTTTTGGTCTGTCGGCAGTTAAGAATCATCCTTCTCTGTCTGCAGACTGGTCCTTCTCCAAGAAGATCAGACTAATGTGCTAACAGTCTTAAAGAAGTAGTTATATATTTTAGTGGAGAAAGCCCAGATTTTAGCAAAGCTGATCAAGTCCTGGGTGACTGATAAGAGACATGGTGGCTTGGCAGGTAGGGACGAAGACCACCCATGCAGTGTCTGACAGAAAGGGTTCTGATTTCCCTGCATATTCAGACTCTATTGGGAGACACTCAGGATCGTTATCAGATGGAGATTGCTGATACCACTTCATCTCTAAACAGAAAAATGAAGGAGTGTAGGAAGAAAAAAAAAATCCTTTCTTATCGGTTTCTAGTATTGAAATCTTCTGCCTTACACTACAGCCCTGAAATCCCCTCATTAGCTGCATAGGTATCAAATACTTGAGGGTGTTAGGCACAGTCTTGGCTCTTTAGAGTTTTTGCACGATAAGGAGCCCTCTGGTGCCCGGTTATTGAACTGCAGGTGCTGGAAGATGGAGCAAGGCTCAAAAGTCAGACACAAACCTCCCAGATTCTTCAAACCTCCCAGGTTCTGCAAACCTCCCCGCTTTCCTTTCAGAAAGTATTAGTGGGCCCGTGAGGGCCGTCACTGAAGAGACCGTGGAGGGAACGATCGGACAAGGCGCCCATCCCTGGGGAATGGTGAGGTAGGAGGTCAGAGACATTGGTTACAGGGGGAAAACCAAATGTGGAAGTGGCTCTGATGGCAAGTAAAAGCCCTTTATGTTGTTCACCAAGCAGAACAGCCAAGCCCCGGCCCTCATCCCCTGGCAAGGGGGATCCTTTCCTTCAAGGGATACTCAAGGGCTGCTGCTGGGGGCAGTGGGATATGGTGTGCAATTCTGAGTGGAGGAGAGCAGCAGGCTCTCTGCTTCCCAACCACACTCTGACCCTGGGATCTCCCAAGCTCTGCTGATGTTCCTCTGTCCTCACTGGCTGTTTCCTCTATTTCAAAGTTATGTTTTCTGGAGTATTTGCCAATGCCTGTGAGTTCTTTCAAAGCCCTGCTAGTGCTCTTCCTTCACACAAAATATCCCAGTCTCAATTTTTTCTTGCCTCCTCCCTTCACAGCTGTTGTGGGTACGCTCTGCTCCTGTACTTGGCACAAGTCTTAGGTTTATGAGCCACTATAGGCCTCAGTGTGATCACTCTTTGAACCGGATAGCTTGTTAACAATGAATACCTAGGCACAGCTCCTTCCAGGAAACAACCTGATAAGGAATCTGAGCTGCACTACGAGCCAATCACTTTATCTAATAAATAGGAAAGGAAAAGCCATCATGGTAGCATTCACTGTTATCTACAGAATGTGGTGAAGTCTGACGCTGTCTCACTCCCCTGGGGAGGGCTAAGTTGTGGGGAAGGATTGCACAACCTGACTCCTGAGCAAATTGTCAAAATACCCGAATCCTGGAAAATTACTGACCAAAAGACAATGGCCTTGCGATCCCATTAATAGCAATCCCAAGCAAGAAATCTGGGCTCTCCAGGGACCCAGTGGGCTGCACCCTCGATCTCCCCCTGAGCTGGGACGACTCCCATGGAACCCCGAGGGAATGTGCTCCTCAGGGCTGACTCCTCGAGGAACAAGCTGTTGTGGTTTTACTCAGCTGGGCAGCTGAGCTCCACCACAACTGCTCTCTCACTCCCCGTCCTCAAAGGGAAAGGGGGACAAAATACAATGGAAAGGGCTCAAGGGTTGAGATAAGGGCAGGGAGATCACTCAACAATTATTGTCATGGGCAAAACAGACTCAGCATAGGGAGATTAATGTAATTTATTACCTATCACTAACAAGCTAGAGCAGTGAGAAACTAAAAACACCTTCTCCCCATCCACGCTCTTCTATGTGCTGTTCCCTCCGCACTGAGTGAACAGTGTCCCCCTGCAGGGGAACAGGAAATGGGGGCTGTGGTCAGTCCATGATGCTTCATCTCCACCGCTCCTTCACAGTCACTCTTTTCCCCTGCTCAAACATGGAGTCTGTCCCACAGGATGCCTTCCTGAACTGATCCTCTGTGCAATTCCACGGGCTGCAGCTCCAGCCTGGAGCCTGCTCCTGCAGGGACTCTCCATGGGCCACAGCCTCCTCCAGGCCAGGTCCCCCTGCTCCACTGCAGGCACCTCCATGGGCTGCAGTGTGGAGATCTGCTGCACTGTGGTACACCATGGGCTGCAGAAGAACAACCTGCTCCACCACAGGCCTCTCCACAAGCTCTGCAGGCTTTTCTATGCTGTCCCACACATCTGAAGCCTGTAGACACATACCTCTCCTCCCCAAATTGCTCTCAACCTAGCTTTTCCATAACGTTTCTCCACTCTCACCCACCTGTTCCAAGACACACAAAGCCATGGGCTGATCACAGACACCTTTTAGGTAACCTCTGGCATCACAGCACTATTCTTTGACTGACATTTCCTCCTCAAGCCCAGTCCCCACCTTCCAAGCTGCACTTTGTGGCAGTCTTTCCCTTCATGCTGTTTCCTATTAGCAAGGAAAGCTCCATCATCTTGAAAACAATCTTTCCAGTAGGCATCCTGTCCCATCACCCTTCCTGTGGCCTTTCAGGAGACCAGTCCGAAGTAAGCTCTCCATGGTCTTCCAAGATATGTGCCTTTTGCTGGTTTCTCAGCTTCCTGTGTAAGCCATGTGCCTCCTGCTGTGCAGCTGTGTACTCAGGTGGAAGGGACATGATGACCCATATCCAGGCCCTCTTCCTGTATGGCGCCTACCAGGTATGTAGGCAGAGGGGATCTCACAGTCAGTGTGCCAACCAGGTGATATCTGCTGCCGTATTGAGGATACTGACAGATCTGAGCATGAACACACAGATCCTCACCGTGAGTCAAAGGCTGACTTACCTGCTTCTCCATAAAAAGTGATCTCATAGTCCCTTTCCATACCACGTTCCTGCTGCTGGGCTATCAAGGCCAGAGACAGAAGTGGCCTCATGGTTACCTTTACAGCCATGTGCCTCCTGCTGGTCCAGGTGAACCTCACTGGAGTCATAAAGCTGAGGAGTATGTTTTGTTTTTTGGTAAATTGTCTCATGTTTTAGTGTTACTTGTTTTAAAATAAGAAAAAAACATTCTGTGACTGTGTGCAGCCAGTTCACTAAGGAAAGCAGGTGGGATTTGGAGCAAAGGAGCAGTGAAATCTGGCTGCTGATTTCAGTGGAGAGGTCTGGTGTAAGGAAAAGAGGTGCAAGCCCCAGGTGGCCCATGAGAGAAATGGCTGTCCTGGTAAGGTGAGGAGCAAGGTTGTCCATCCAGTGACTGGCTTCAAGATACTGCTTTTCCAATCTACCCAGAACTCCTTAGGAGAAACACCAATTAGGGAATGCTGCTGTCACTATTTGTCTAAACTGAAGACCAATGAAAAGTACCTGATTATCAAGTGCTCATTGAAGTTTTCCACTTCAACTACCCTTCCAGAACTTCACTAATTAGGTGTACAAGATTTAAAGGCTTGAAGAAAATTGTCGAGACATGGCTTGTTAGGCCTTTCTGTGTTTTAATGACCCTATGGTGTATTTAGTGCTCTGGTACCTCAGATACTGAGAGAATATTGAAGAAATCTCTCAAGGAGCTCAAGTTAGAAGTAAACACCAAAGTCTCTTGGAGCATTAAATTGGCCCCACTGAAGGTCATTAAAGACAAAGCTTCTCCATGGAATTGATAGAGCAGATTATCTGGAAGCCTTGATTACAGATAGGCAAGGGCACTGTCCAAGTGGCTGTTATGCTGAGAAAAGCCTTGGTTTGGACAAAGCAGAAAGGTCAAACCCTGACCACAGGCCTGGGAAGAGAGGTCCTGTCCCTCACCCATGAGGCAGTGAGATGTGGGGTATGTGATGGTGAGTGAATGAAAAAGGTATGACACTACAGGGCCTGTCCACAGAGAGGCAAGGAGGCAACGAGGCCCCAGTGTCACGAGGACGACGTGTCTCCTCATAGGCCACAGTGGCAGAGACATCGCTCATAGCCAAGGGGACAAAGACCTCTGTCCTGTTAGGGCCTCCAGCCTTGCCAGTGTCCTCTGCCATCTCCTCTGCAAGCTGACCTACACCTGCCCCTGTTTCCCTGCACCCTGTAGACACCTATCTCCTTTCCCCACTCAGGGCATTTCTGTACATGAATGTCACTGAAGTCTCATAGACGGTTCCTTGAAACACAGACATGGTCTGATCCCAGACTCCCTTTGGGTGACCTCTGTGCTCTCCTTTGAGGGACATTTCTTTCTTCCTCATTTCCACTCCCCACCTTTATAGCTACACCTTGTGACTGTTTATCTTTTTCCTACTGTTTTCTACTGCTAAGCCAAGAACCACCATCTCAAAAACCACTCCTCAAATAGGTGTCCCCACCTATCAGTCTTCCTGTGGTCTATCATGTAACCAGGCACAAGTTGCCTCACAATCATCTCCCAAGCTATGGGCCTACTGCTGGCCTTTAAGCTTGTAGGATAGACATAACCAAGCCATTGCACAGATCCCAGCCAGGAGTCACGGCCTGATACTATATACATATACACCCTCTATACTACTTCACTAAAGATGACCTCACAGCCCCTTTGCCTGCACCATTCCTCATGGTGGCCTATCAGCTGCAGAGACTCGAGGTGTTCGGTTCCAGGGCAGACACGTATTGCAGCAGGTCCAGCTGATGGGCAGAGGCCCATGGGATGAGGTTCAGCATGGCTCAGTGCTGGGTCCTGCACTTTGGTCACAAAAACCCCATGCAGCACTACAGGCTTGGGGCAGAGTGGCTGGAAAGCTGTGCAGAGGAAAAGGATCTGGAGGTGCTGATTGATACTCACCTGAACATGAGCCAGCAGTGTGCCCAGGTATGGTCAAGAAGGCCAATGGCATCCTGGCTTGTATCAGGAATAGTGTAGCCTGCAGGACCAAGGAGGTGATTGTCCATCCCCCTGTACGCTGCTCTGGTGAGGCAGCACCTCGAGTACTGTGTTCAGTTTTGGGCCTCTCACTACACGAAGGACATCGGGGCCCTGGATCGCATCCAAAGAAGGGCTACAAAGCTGGTGAAGGGCCAGGAACACAAGTCTTATGAGGAGCAGCTGAGGGAATTGTGGTTGTTTAGTCTGGAGAAGAGGAGGCTCTAGGGAGACCTTATTGCTCTCTACAGCTACCTGAAAGGAAGCTGTGGGGAACTGGGGATGGGCCTCTTTTCACAGATAACTAGCAATAGGACTAGAGGGAATGGCCTCAAGTTGCGCCAGAGGAGGTTTAGTTTGGAAATTAGGAGACATTTCTTCTCAGAATGAGTGGTCAGGCATTGGAATGGGTTGCCCAGGGAAGTGGTGGCATCACAGTCCTTGGAGATGTTCAAGGAAAGGTTGGACATGGTGCTAAGAGACATGGTTTAGTGGGTGGCATTGGTTGTAGGGTGATGGTTGGTCCAGGTGATCTTGGAGGTCTTTTCCAACCCTAATGATTCTATGATTCTGTGATTTTTGTGGCCCTTCTCTGAAGTTTTTCTAAAACATCCATGTCCTTCTTGTGCTGGAGGTACCAAAGTTGAACGCAGCTATGATAACAGTAATATCACAATGATTGGGTGAAGTCCCTGGTGTCTGCCACAAAGCAGTCTGACACTGGGCTGTCCCCTGTTTGGGAAGTATCTTGGCAGGGAATGCCTTGGATGGTCTCAGCTGAGTTTAGGGAAAACATGAGCTAGCACCAAGGAAGTCCTACAGCATCCTGGCCAGAGGAACAGGACCACAACCAGTTGGAAGAGGGAACTGATTGTCCCTTGATGTTACGTACTAGAGTACATTGAGATAGCCTGTCCTGCTTTGGTCTTCCCAATAAAAGAGAGGCTTAAGTGACTTCCTTGGAGTGTATCCAAATCTTTCAGGGTTGACACTTTCAGGCAGGTGACACCAAGCTGAGTGGTGCAGTTGACATGACAGGAGGAAGGCGTGGTGTCCAGAGGAACCTCAAGAGGCTTGATTGGGCATTAAGCAATCTGATCTAGTGAAAGATGTCCCTGTGCATGGCAGGGGAGTTGGACTAGACGGTCTTTAGAGGTCCCTTCCAACCCAATCCCTCCTATGATTCCATGATTTTATGCTTCTGTGATTCTCTGCTTTCACTTTCTCTGCTTTCACCATGCTCGCTCACCAAGACAGAACAGAAATCGGGGCCATGAGGCTCCTCAGCCAGCTCCCACATATCTCAGGTCTACCTTCCCTGTGCCTACTTTTTTTGCATTTTGAATTGCAGAGTCCTCATTCCCTGAAAATACCTCAGCTTAGCACGTTATCTTTGGGTGAGTCCACTTTGGGAGATCTTTCACTTTGTGGGCTCCAGCCATTGGCCTACCCATGGAAAAACAGTCCCTGGAGTTCCCCCAGGCTCTCCAGGCTGCTCCACACTTCACTCCTTAAGGACATCATCTGCATGTCACATGTGCCCAGGGAAAGAAGCTCAGTGACCATACACAATCTGCATTATCATGGGATACCTATGGATGACTTCTCAATCCATCCCTGGGTCTCCAGTGGCTACCAATATTAATATGATCTTTTGTCTTCCAAATCCAACCATAAACAGCCCTAGGGTGAGTGTTCACCCATTTGAGTGAAATAGTTTGAGCTTGGTGTTAATACCATCCTTGGAAGAAGAGCCCAGCCATCAGGCACTGGAGAGATCCCATTTAATTACAGACATGACAGGAGAGCAGCGGCTCTGACACAGTGTTAGGCACACTTTTATAGAGGCTTCAGGTGAGACAGAGAAAGTTGCTTCCTCAGGAGAAGTTAGATGAATCCAAACATAAACATAGGAACATTATACCACAGATTACTACAAAATAATATCAACAGCAGTACTAATAATAAAAATCCAAACAAAAGGAATAAAAAAAGAAAGAAAGAAACAAAGAACAAAATGAACACAAAGTACAGTCCAGACATAGGATAACCTGAGAATCATTAGCATAGAGTGATGGGAAATTTATCACAACTGAGAAACATTCGTGAAATCACTTTCTTTATGGCATCCTTGAGCTCCTTGTTCCTCATGCTGTAGATGAGGGGGTTCACTGCTGGCAATAGCACTGAGTACAGAACTGTTGTCACCAGGTCCAGGGATGGGGAAGAGATGGAGGGGGGCTTCAGGTAGGCAAACATGGCAGTGCTGAGACACAGGGAGACCACAGCCAGGTGAGGGAGGCACGTGGCAAAGGCTTTGTGCCTTCCCTGCTCAGAGGGGATCCTCAGCACGGCCCTGAAGATCTGCACGTAGGACAGAAAGATGAAAACAAAACAAACAGAAGCTAAACAGACACTAACTATGAGAAGCACAACTTCCCTCATGTAGAATTGTGAGCAGGAGAGCTTAAGGATCTGGGGAATTTCACAGAAGAATTGGTCCACAGCATTACCTTTGCAGAGAGGTAGTAAAAATGTATTGACTGTGTGCAGGGCAGCATTGAGAAAGCCACTGCCCCAGGCAGCTGCTGCCATCTGGGCACAAGCTCTGTTGCCCAGGATAGTCCTGTAGTGTAGGGGCTTGCAGATGGCAATGTAGCGGTCATATGCCATGACAGTGAGAAGACACAATTCTGCTACAATCAAAAAGAGAAAGAGAAAGACCTGGGCAGCACATTCTGCATAGGAGATGGCCCTGGTGTCCCAAAGGGAGTTGGACATGGATCTGGGCATAGTAACAGAGATGGAGCCCATGTCAAGGAGGGCAAGGTTGAGGAGGAAGAAGTACATGGGGGTGTGGAGGCGATGGTCGCAGGCTACAGCTGTGATGACGAGGCCATTGCCAAGGAGAGCAGCCAGGTAGATGCCCAGGAAGAGCCCAAAGTGCAGGAGCTGCAACTCTCGTGTGTCTGCAAATGCCAGGAGGAGGAACTCAGTGATGGAGCTGCCATTGGACATTTGTTGCCTCTGGATGTGGGGATCTGTCCAGAGAGGAAAAGGCATTGAAAGGTTAGGAGAGTAAGCGGTTTCTAAACTAATTCCATTTCTTATCAAAATCCCCCAGACTGCTTTTAACCTTCCAGGAAGAACTTTTTCAGGTGCCTTACATGACCTCTGTTTGAGAGTATCTGAGGGTGTTACTGGGAGCAGGGCAGTTTAATGGGGACTATTTAGCAGCAACCGTTAAATAAAAGCAGAGGGTGATCTCAGCATAAATCCACTTACCATATCAAAGAGCTTTTCAGCATTGTCACTCCCAATTCAACCAAATTCTGAACAGGGCTGTAGGGATTGTATGTTTTGTTCCCGTGGCTGCACCAAACATGGGGAAGTGATTTTAAGGCAGAAATTCTGGACATCTCTACTGCACTGCAACTGAAACCATGTAGGTCTTGTGAGGCACAGGTACTGTTCCTGAGTCCAGAGTGAGGAGAGCTGGTTTATACATCAGTCCTGGCCTTGGCTGCCCACTCCTGGCACCTCTCTGAGCTGGGCAAAGATCACACTCAGACATTTCCCTGCAAAGAACCTGAACACTGGTGAGATCAGAGGAAGCCAGGTTGCAAGTTCAGATCTCCAAATCCCTCACCTGTCTCATCGCACTTGAGGAGGGCTTCACTCAGCTTTTCCTCCCAAGCAGGGCTCATTTCCACCCAAAGGGCTCATTGCAGCTGCCCAGTGCCACTTCCATGGCCTTAGCACCAAGGTGTTTTCTCCATGGATCTCCGGGAGAGCATAGAGGTGCTATGGGAGAACTGTGCCTTTGTGGAGGGCAGCCTGCAGCCCAGGAGGACCCTCCAAGGAAAGACTCCAATGTCTTGATGATGGGGTGTCCTGAACAGCAGCATACACACACACACACACACCCGTGCAGTGTCCAGAGCCTTCAGGCTCGATGAGGACAAAGGAGGCAGGGAGAGGAGGGGAAACATGAAGAAATGCTTCTGGTGGCAGCTCTCTCTCACTGCCTGCCCATGTCTCTGCTGCCTGAAGCTGTCCCTGCCAGGAGCTGTTTCTCTGCCCCCATGTCTCCTCCTGTCCTCACAGACATGTTCACAGACCCCATCCCACATGCCCTGTGCTCAGCTTTGCCCTGCAGACACCTTCTGAGGACGGGGCACTGTCTATGAGCATCACAGCATTTGCAGATCCTAATGACCATCTGAGAAAAACCCTGAGGGGACCATAAAAGTGAGCATGCAGTGTGTAGGCTGAGGGGTGTGAGGGGACTCTCTGAAGTTTATCACTGACATATTGATCCGCAACTGCAATTCTCTAGGAGTCTCAGTCTCCCATACAATCCTGACAATCCGTTCTCATGTAACCTCTCTCCCCTCCACAGCAGGAATCTGAAAGTCCAAGCTCCAGAAAGTGTCTGCCCCTTCAGGTAGCCCATGCCTTGCCCTTCCTCTTGAAAATCACAGAATCACAGAATTCTATGGGTTGGAAGGGACTTCAGGAGATCATTGGGTCCAACCCCCCTGCCAATGCAGGTTTCCTACAGCAGGTTGCCCAGGCAGGCTTCCAGATGTGCCTTGAGTATCTCCAGAGAAGGAGACTCCACAACAACCCTGGACAGCCTCTTCCAGTGCTTCGTCACCCTCACTGTGAAGAAGTTCTTTCTCATGTTGGTGGGGAACTTCCTGGGCTCCATTTTGTGGCCATTGCTCTTTGTCCTGTCCTCACAAACCACTAAAAATAGGTTGGCCAAATCCCTCTGTCTCCCACACTTAAGGTATTTGTAAACATTAATAAGATCCCCTCTCAGTCTGCTTTTCTCCAGGCTGAACAGACCCAGGTCTCTCAGCCTTTCCTCATAGGGAAGATGCTCCAGGCCCTGTATCATCTTTGTGGCCCTCCGCTGGACTCTTTCCAGGAGATCCCTGTCTTTTTTGTACCGAAAACCCCCTCAGAAATGCCATTCTCTAAAGCCTCTTCTATTCCACACAGGAGAAAGAGGGACAGTCATCGTTACAATAAGCTATCAGCCCCTGGATGAGCCAGCTTTAGAAGACCCCTTGTGCAACCCCATCTGCATTGCCCTGCTGCCAGAGACTCACGGTGTAACAAGCCTGCAGCTTTGTCCTGCCACACGCTGTCCTCTGTTGTTGCACTCTTCACAGACTTTAACTTCTCTCCTATGCTCTCCCCTTGTAACCAGCACCTTGTAAGCTCTGCTGTTCTGTGCAGAGGAGCTGCTCCTGGGCAGAGCTGTCTGTCTGCAGTGCTGCCAGCTTGCCAGGAGCTCCCTCCAGCCCAGGAGCCCAGAGCAGCCCAGCAGCAGAGGACCTGACCATGGCATCACTTGCTGTGTCCCATGGGGCTCCCTGGAGATGTCTCCAAAGCCTCAGGGCTGATAGCTCCTGAAAGGCAACAGGGTCTCTTCTGGGGTGTGTAGTCTGAAGCAGACTGAAGTAATTCCTGACCTTTCCTTTCTGAACATGGGAAAGACATTAGGAGTGTGCTTTGTTCTCAGAACGTGGCTGTCTAACAGGAGGTACGAGTAATTCCCTCCCTTAACCCCTGTTCCATACCTGTTGCCTGGCAGAACACCTTGGCCATTACAGTCAGGGATCATTTCACCTCTCTGAACTTTCTTCACAATTTCTTTAAGCAACTAAAAAAGAAGCATCTAGCTCATTGGTGTCCTACCAGGAGAGAGGGCACCAGAATGCCCTAGAATTTCCCATGGAGAAAGGGGAATGAGACAGTCAGACATCATTGACTGAGTTTTCCGTACTGTGAACACAAAACTTTCTCAACCCTTAGACAAACCTCTTCCTCCTCTCCCACATGACCAGCATGGTGACTGGGATTTGGAGAAACCTCCTCATTGTGCTGATGGTGGCAAGCCAGCTTCTACAGACACTCATTAACGTAGGTTCCGTCTCTATTTGTATGCATACTGGGGTCCTTGGGTGGTCGGTTGTCTGGCATACTTGGGTGGTCTTTTGTTGAAGGCCAGAAGTCTTCCTCGCTGCTTGCCTTCTGGCCTTTCCTGTCTTTGACAGACTTCAGCAGTCAAGCCAGTTCTTGCTGGTTCCATTATCTATGCATACAGTCTTTTATTCCCTTATCTTTGGGTTGTTAAGATACAATTGTGCTAACTAAGACCTAGGAATCACCATCCTTTATCTTGTTCCCTGTCTCTAGTTTTCTTTATCCCCCTTTTCTTTATCCTAAGGAAATTCTTTTGCTTATAACACTCCTTCTTGATTCAAAGTTTTCATAAAATTCTTACCAGTTTCTACTTGGTGCTTGTTTCGGTTACACTTACAGGTTTCATAATCATCTTGTCCTTTCATGCAGCACCAAAATGCACACTGTACCAATACACAGGTTCAGAATACTAGTAAAAGCAAGAACAATATTCCTATAAGCAATTGCTTAAGCCAAAAAAAGTTGGGTAACCAAGAGGTCAGTTTGTTCCATAATTCTTGAATCCACGAGGTGTCATCTTGAACTATCTTGTGTAAGATCTTGGTCTTTTCCCAAATATTTTTGAGATCAGTCTCAATTTTTCCTGCCTCATTTATGTACATACAGCAACAATTTTTCTCATGTCTTTTGCCAGTACGCCCACACACAAAACCAGTGAAAAAAACATTAAGCCTGAATGGCAAGGGGAGCATAGGAGAGGAATATAATAATAATAAAAATGTTGCTGCTTTGTCACAGAGCTTGATGTAAGGATGAAGTAAGGGCCTAGATGTCAGGGGACATTTCCAACAGCTGCCTGTGTGGGGATGCATTTATTTTTTATCACAGCAGAACTCCACCACAGAAGTGCCAGGTGCCAAGCTCCCCAGCTGCCTCCTCTAGACCTTTCAGGCACACACTGCGCTTCAGACTCGGGGTCTGGGAAAGCCCCCCTGAGGCAGGAGCAGCAGGAAGGCCACGAAAGGCAGCGCTCTCCCTCCTCGCAACCACCGACACCCCGCGGCTCTCAGCGAGCCGAGCCCGGCCCCGCGCCGCCCCCTGCCCGCGGCCGAGCCTCAGCCGGGCGCCGCCGCCTCCATGGGGCCTGCCAGAGGGCGGTGCACGCGCACTGGGAGGCCGCGGGCGGCTTCTGGAGGCTTCTGAGGGTGGCGGGCAGCGCGCTGAGGTGAGGGCAGCGCTCGGGCTTCGTGGCTGTGGGGGCGGTGGCAGTGGCTTTGCCAACTGGAGGGCACTGCCGTGACTTCTGTCTCCTGAAATATTTCGTTAGCTGCTCACCTGTGGTGTGAATTCTTCGAAGCGGTAGGCTAAGCGCTGCCGTGGTGAGTGGCGTTGTGATGTGCGAGGCTGTGGTGAAATGGCGTGCAGAAGATCTGTTCTGTTCCAGTAGAAGTGTGCTGTGAAAAATGAGTAAAAATTTCTGTTGTACTAAACTGCATGTCAAAGGTTGGGGTTCATGTCTTTATGTTTTGTTTTGTTTTTCAATGATGTAAGCTTTTGGGGTTTTGCTGACTGCTTGGTCAGGTAGTTAGATTGCAGCAGCCCCAGTCTTCAAGATAATCTGAAGACTGCATGTCGTTAATTGCAGTGCTAAAGAAACTTACAAGTTTAGAAGTCATTTATTGAACTAATTGTGTGAACATGAAAGATGCGTTATGCCTATTAACATTCTTTATGCTGAATATCTATTCCTATAATGTAAGAGGCCTTGCTAAAGGTTTTAAGATTCATGTTTACTACTCAGATGCTCATGAAAATACCCTATCACTTCAGCAGGAGATAATACTACTTTTTAATCTACTGTTTGCACCAGATTGAAGATCTGAGTTGCTTTTGAGTTACTATGGAAGGATGTGGGCCTTACATAGTTGATGAAATAGAGTATAAAAACCAGAATGCAGAAATAAATCAGTTCTATGACAAATCTTTTGAAAATGCGGATGAAGTAAAGCCAGTAACATTAGAAGGCCAGGTAGAGATATTGCTATTTGTGTACAATAAAATAAATAATTTGGTATTTGCATTAGTTTAGGGGGTGAATTATCAAAGATGCGTGTGTTTTTTTTGTCTTGTTTTGTTTTTTGTTTGTTTTTGACTACTGCTTTGTAGTAGAAAAGGACATCTACATGGTTTGCGCCATCTTATTTGTAAGCTTTATTGCTAAGGAAGCTGCAGTACTTGCAGTTTATAAAGTAAATCAGGGCTGCATCGTAAACACTGTTTGCTTGCTTCTAAAAAAACTGACAGTGATGTTTGTTCTGTTTACAAGAACCTGTTGTCTTTTCTTCTTAGAACCTGTTCTTTTCTTCTTAGATTTGTGTGGTTTTCAGTGAAGAACTGAAATGCAGGTGTAGAGCAGTTATTAAGTCAATCATGTACTGTGCAGGTCATTATCAAACAGAATGCTTTCTGGGGGATTATGCCAAATACACTTTTGTTAAAACAAAGAAGTAAGAGTTTGTTGTTTTTCTTTTTTTTTGGGGGGGGAGTGTCACTGAAATGTATTTTGTTGGTTATCAGTATTTGTTTAGTTTAATAGTCACAAGGCTTTGGTCTCATTGAAGTGTGGTTCCACAAGAAACTGCTATCCATATGATGGGCCCTTGTCAGTATGGATGCAAACCAGTCTTTGTTTTGTTAATTTTTTAAAGATGTTTTCTATTCTATTTTTCTTTTCCTTAAAGACTTGGAACTGGAATAGTGTCAGTTTAATATGATTGAGATTTATGGTTATCAGTTAATATTACTGAAACATACCTTATTAAGGGATAAATAAATAAAACCACTATGAAACCAATTATTTCTAAAATATTAAAATGTGCCTTAAAAAATCTCTTCCAGCTTTCAGCCATGTTTAAGGTTCATTTCTTTAACACAATATTCAACTTATCGTACAAGAATCTTTACCAATGTTTTTGTAGTATTCAACAAAATTAAGAAAGCTTATTTAAAATATTTCAGAATAAGTATTTTAAAATCTTAAAATAAGTAACATTTTTAAATTGAATGTGCCTATATCAGAGAGCAACTTGACAATGCCATGAGTTTAAAATACCTTCTAATAGAATTAAACACGTGATATACTGCTTTTCATTATGAAATAACTTACTTGGACCAAAAATGATAACTATATGGATCTTAAAAGCTTGGTATAGGTGGTGTCTTGCTGTTTATTAAATGTCTTCCATCAAACCATTTATAAGGGGTAATTACGTATAGATCAAGGCTCTAGTGATAGCTATACAAATATTTATTTATTTTTCTAGGGAAATGAGTACAGATGCATGTTAGTATATTTATTAATTTCCTTCTTACTGACTTTAGTCATACTTGGTTTCTCACTCAGATATAAGAATTGCCAAATGGCATATGCAGCATCAGATGGTATATATAGTGTATGAGGTGTAAATATCATGAAAAGACTTTAAACCGTACTGCAAACCTTTCTGATGTTTCTCTACTAAATGGGAAGTGCATTCATATTCAGGGCAAATGTGTTTATTAATTGCTCCTTACAGGACCTGTCTTAGATACAACCTACCTGCTTATTTGCAAGTACAATACAATACACACAGATATTTGAGGAGGAGAGGATGAATTTATAAAAACAGTAAAGAGTCTCCAGGCTGTTAATTTTCCATACTAATGGAACATAGCACTTCCATGATTTAGAGGTTTTCACACATCCAAGTATAATGCATTATTATGCAAAGTAAAGGTCAATAGGAAGCAATAACAACATGGAACTTGATTTCACAAATACGCATAAATATATAAATAATTTCAGTGTATGAATAAAACTAGTTTCTGTGGACAGGTCATTAATGCTTTTCAGTTCTCAGTCTTCCTTCAAAGACTGAGGGCAACTTCATTTTTTGAGCTCTGTTCTTAATGCCTCGTTAGATTCTTGTTTCATTTAAAAGTTACAACATTTGTATTAGTTTTTCTTCCAAGAAATAGGTTGCATTCATTTAACCATTATTTCTGTTTTTGTATAGCTTGAAAAATACTGATAATTTGATATGGGGTTAATATTTCTCCTTTTTATTTACTACTACATTTGGCAACTAGGCAAATCAAAGCCAAGTTATGTGCTATAGGAGATAATACATTTGATGTTATTCTTTATGTGACAATAAAAGATTAAAAGGTAAGATACTTCTATATCTAGAAACCTATTTGCATGCTTTATTATGTAAATCATAACTTTGTAATCAGCTTAGGACTGAAAAGCATTATCTGCAAGTGAGTTTTGTCATTTGCCAGGTACAGTAGAAGCTAAATCATTAACTTATTAAAGATATTGTTTTATGTTAGTGTTGATGTAACTCTCTGGACGTGTTCCAGGAGGCAGAAATTCCATTTTCATTCATGTGTACCTTTCTTTTGAAGGTATTGGCAGGCAAATGAAGTACAAGTCTGTAGCATTGCACAAAGATATGTTGTATAACAAAAAGTACACATTCTCATAAGAACTGCACATTTAGGTTATTTCATGCAAATTTCTTTTTGCCCTTTCAAGATTTTCTTTCATTTTTACAAACTTCTGATGAAGGTAATTTATTTTACGAATTTATCATTTATAGTTTGGCTTGGCTTAGGTCTAATTACAACTGTTAGAATTACAGGACAGGGTACAAGAAAAATCACAAATGAGGCTCACAGAAAATGAATGTTATGTTCCCAAAGCTGTTTTCCTGCTAACTTGGTCTGGTGAAAGGCTGAGCAGCAGTGGATACCAGAGTCAATTCTACTCACTATAACCTCATTCATCTTTTTCCTCATTGTCCTAATCACATTTATTTCAGTAATGTGTTAAAATTTGAAGTAATACGTTAAGTTCTTCGCTGTTTAAAATTTTATATATATATATATATATATATTTAAAGAGCAGATAACAAAAATTTTAGGGCTATCAATATTTTATGGAACTTGAATTTAAAAAAGTTGGCCTGAACAATGTTATTAAATGCATAAGTGTATGAATGCTGATATTAGTGTTAAAACCAGAGCACTTAAACTTTAAAGTGGAATTGTTGAAGATAACTTTAAATGAACTAGAATTATCCTGGGTGAAGTGTTGTTTTTCTGTTGTTTTTGTTTGGTTTGGTTGATTTTCGCTATTCCTTTTGATTACCTGGAGTTGTAATGCACAGCTGTTTTGGAGGTTGTAACACTGAAATGCGCAGTAGAACTGTTTGTCTTTCAGAATCTGTTACCTGTGTTCAAGCATTATAATATTTTCTTTGCTTAAAACAAATATTGTCTTTGAGGTTTTTCAAGAAATATTTGTTGTTATTTAAGTTGAATTACTCTGCATCCTACAATGAGATGTACCTTTAAAAATATAAATATACAGGAAGCAATTCAAGTGGACAGCTTTGTGAATTATTTACTGCATTTTCACGCATTTTGTGTTATATTTAGAATATTTTGCAACTACTTTATTCAAGTGCCTTTAAATACCAGTTCATACTTGCTTTGGATGGGGCTTTGAGCAACCTGATACAGTGGAAGGTGTCCTTGCCCATGGCAGGGGGGTTGGAACTAGATGAAATTTAAGGTATGTTCCAAACTAAACCATTCTATAATAAGACTGAATCCTCAAACCTTCATGGGGAGAAGTAGCTCCACTTGTCAAAATGTCTAACTTCTGCCAATAATCTGCTGTAGTTACTGTCAGACTTAAGCAGCTGTAATGTAGTTATAAAATAATTCACTTCCATCTGCTTGGATCATTCAGCGTTAAAGGCTGTTAACACTGTGGCTGTGGTCATTGCCATAGACAATAACTTTGAAAGTACATATAAAGTCTTATACCTTCTATCCGTTCAATTCTATCAGCTTAAATGTTCCTATTGTTTAAAACTTCAGATATACCCTAAATAAGTATGCAATGTTGATTCTGGTCAATAAGGATTTTTTTTTATTATTATTTTTATTTTTTAAGGTATGCATTAATGATGATGTTGTCTCAAAGAACTTTGCTTGCTTTGTGGACACTGAAGAGAATACTGGAAGTCTTGCAAAAGATTAAGAGAACCAGACATCATTAAACGCTGAGAAGAAACTAAACAGCAAATCAGTGGCAACTCACTGTAAATAACAATATTGACTTTTTATGTGTTCAGATAACTTAAAAATTTCTGATTATCTTCTTAGGTCATAGTGTTTCTAGTTCTTTTCAGGAAAAGACATACCAAAGATCAAGCACAGATCTAAATGAAAGTACCAAATCTGTAAGTATCATGTTGTGTAATAAACTGTCAAAGGTGAATTTGATTAAGCATATATGGGAAAGATAAGAAATGCTGTAGTCATCTAGTTGTTTCTTCTATGTAACAGATCTGGGAGACTGTAGTAATTATTGATAGAGTTAAATTGGAGTGGAATGTTGTTTCTTTTCTTTAAAATGCAGAACATATTTAAAAAAAAAAAAAAAGGTGCTAATCCTTGAAAAGGTTATGCCTACTCTTTTGCTCCTTTGCCATGGTTTTATGAAGATAATAGCTGTCTACAGTGGGACTTTCAGTTTTCTAAATATAAAAGACGGTAAACTTTAACGCTGCCGTGAAAACAAAATAGTCCTTATGCTACAGAATGGTTGATGTTTATTGGAGTTTCTTCTTGTTTGTTGAGTAGTCTAATGCCAAGTTACCTTTATCAGCCACCTGAGTGCTGCAGATCTTTGACCAAGTCATGTCTGTTGATTCCTTGTGATAAAAGATGGTTGTTAGAAAATCCCCAGTTCAGAACTGAGGATCTTTTGAACAAGTCTGGATATAGTGTCTGCTACAAGTTATTCCACTGAGGATTTTCACTGATGTTCAATTTACCTTCATGTGCATTCACCTGTTTCTGTTTTTTCCTCCAGTCTGAGGTGTACAGACTTCTCATGATCTTTTATTCTCTTTTTAGAAAGATGTTTAAGAACTAAGCAATGTATGTTCATGCTAGTTCAGATCCCCGTTAGGGCTGTTGCTTGAGATATGACTGTGACCTAATGTTAATGTTTTGTTTTGTTTTGTTTTGTGGGCAGTGGTCTTGTCAAGTGCTTGAAAGAAAATTCTGCTCCATAAGAAGTTAGATACTTTTTTGAAGTTTGCTTCATTAAAATTGTTGCCTCAATCAGAAAAACATATAATTTGGTACAGAGAGAAGTCCGAAATACTTGGAAAATCCTACAGTTAAGTAAGAAAACCACTTTTACCTCAGTACGTGGAAGAAATACTTCCTTGAACAGTATTTTAGTGCAAAGAAAAACATAGTTTTCATTTCTTCTTGATAGATTACCAAAGTATTTTCAGGTTTGCCTTGCAAGGAAAAGTCAGTTGTTCACACGGACAGGTACGGTGTGTTGTGATAAATATTTGAAATTGTTATGTAATCAGGGATTTAGGTGGTGGTGTATGTTTTGAGTTACTATTCTTGATCACTCAAGAGAAAAAAATGCATATGCACGCTTTTGGGCAAGAAGGGAGTTTGAAGCTGTTGATATTTATTCAAAGTACAATAAAAATAGTTCCTTTTCAACTATGGTTTGGTAACAAATATTTGATGGGGAGGATATTTTTCTGCACTCTAAACATGTTAAGTTTCTTTTATTACATCAATTGTTAGAGTGATTTAATATTTTCAAATTCAATTAAATATGAATTGATTTGTGCTGTGCTTTGATTTACTATGATGCAGATCAGATAACCCATACTTAATATGCCTGAGTTGTTGGAGTATTTTAAATTCAGTATCTAGCTGATGGAAAGAACCATTGCTTCATTCCTTGAAACTTTTAAGAAATCTTTCTTTCTCCAGTGACGTTTGATTTTTTTTTTTTTTTTCCTCTAGATTTGAGAAAGCTACTAATTTTCTGTTAAAAAACTGTTTGGGGTTATATGCAGATACTAAAAAGCAAATACTGAATTCAGTTTTCAAATCCGTTTTCTTTATTTCTGTAGTCATGTTAGAAGGTTTTGCTCCTCAGCATAGATTATGCATGAAAAATATTTTGAGAGTGAATTGGTTCTTGAGATTTTAGAAATATTGGTGGTATTTATAAATTGTACTTAAGTTGTATTAGGTATTTTCTTGTTTTCTAGTTGTACATTTGTGTTTATTTCTTCATGGTGACCTATGTTCTACATTAAATACTTAAAACTAGGTTATCTTGTCACTTGGTTATCTTTTTACTTGTTAGTGCTGCATCTACTCTACTCCCCCCCACCCCCAGGTCTCAGGGTTAAACTGCTGAGAGGGAAATCATCAGGAAGCCTTACTTATGAGAAGGAGATTAAGAGTTGTTTGATTTATTAGTTACAAGAACCATTAATACTTTCAGAGAATTTCCACAGTTTCATGATCCTCTGCTAATACGGAGGCTATTTTCAGTTTGAAATTCAGAATGTCTGAAGCCTTAACATAATTGTTTCCCCCTGTGTTCTGGTAGATTTCTTGGTTTGTTTGTTTTTGTTTTTTTTTTTGAGTTCTTTGCAAGAGCAAAGACTTAACGAGTTTCAAACTTAATTTTTGCCTTTTATCTGTCAACAGAAGATTAACTTAATTATATCTAGAGGTTCAAGGTGTTAGCATTTCTGCATTACTGGAAGTGTTTTCTATTTTCTGAAGTATGTGGCTGTGGTCTATTCTTTCTTCGATATTGTTATGAGATTCAGATTTACACAGATCATAAACTAACTTGTAATGCTGTCTGCCACATGCTTATGAAATGTGTTGAAGAAATAATGCCTTATGGAAGTGTATTGGGAAAAGATTTTCCTCGATTCTTAAGTCAGTGGATGGGGGGAAGGAAACAGGCATTGCAAATGTGACCTAATACTTCACATGCTTAAGTATTTTGGTTCCCTTACATTTGTGTTTAAACCATGTGTTCAGTTTTAACAGATGACTGTATGCAGTTTTGGGGAATTACAGATGCATTTTGCATGATACATTTCAGTTTTCCCTCTTCTCCAAGATTCTTCGGTCAATGTCTATACAACATGTCTAACAACTTCCATGATGTGATAGAGGTTTTAATAAATCTTCAACAAATTAATGTTAACATTTGATAATTGTTTGGTGGATAAATAAAAGCTTAGAAATGCATACATACTTTTTAGGAATCATCAGTAGATCAGGAACATACAAAGGCAAGGTCATTCATACTACTAACAGAAAACAACATGTCGTGCTCTTGGGATCCTGCGCTATTAGAAGTGTGCTGAAACTGAAATTCCCCAGGAACTGCATGATTTTACAGCCAGGGTGCTAGAAGCTGAAGAAGAAAAGAAATGATTTCATTGATAATGAAATTGAATGGATCCCAAAGATAATATTCATCATCCTTTTTTCATAGTATTTCCCGCAGGTTCTTTAATTTGTGTGTTTGTTTTCTACAGGAAAACAGTTATGAACTGCAAACTTAGTTATCAAATTTAATATCTTTTTAGTCTTATCAATAAATATCTGTTAGTGGTCCAGATTCTAAGAAGTTAACTTTTAGCTTTTATTTGCTTGCAAAATAATATAGTGAAATTTATGGGATCTTCTCCTATGTGATTTAAATGCCTTCTTCCAGAACAAGTTATCGCTGCTTTTAAGTTTGTGGGGAGTAACGGAAGGTCAGCCTCTGTAAATTGACCTGGGCTTAGGTAGTCTTCTATTACTAAGTTCCTTCCTAAAGACTTAACAGTACTTTGATCCATGGTAAAATTACAGTATTTCATTAGTTAAATCATTTCGATGTATTGAATACCCTTATTGTTAAGCTCAGATGATGTTTCACTACAATTCAAATAAATGCAAAGTTATCTTGGTATACATCTCAAACATGGTGTTTCGTTTTTCCTAGGTAACCCATTATATTCATCACAAAATTAAAGGAAAACTACATGAAGCAAAAAATAGTACTTACCCTAGGAAATACAGTTTGGATTGACCCAATGGTATTTTTAGTGTTGTTGAGTTAAAAAAGGAGCACAGGCAGAAATATATTCTGATTTTCATCTACGTAATATTCACGTGTAACTAAGAACTGGAACAGATTGCTCAGTGAAGTTTTATACTCTCCATCCGTGGAGATACTTGAAGGTCCATCTGGATGCAGTCCTGGGCTACTGGTACTAGGTGACCCTCCTTGAACAAGGGGGTTGATTGACATGACTCCCCTCTCATAGCTTCATCTGTTCTGCAATTAACATGAATGTTCGTTTATAGATGGAATATATGTGAGTGATTAAAACTTGAACTGTAAATCTGGGGAGCTGAAAATGCACCAGTAACAGAGTATCGAATTAATTATGTCATCCAGACTATTTATCTTTTTGTAAAATCCAGACTATTTCATGAAGTTAATAACAAAAGTAGTTTTTTGGTTTTTACTATTTATCTTTTTGTAAAGTCGTTACATTTATGATATGTACTATTTATCTTTTTGTAATACTATTAGCTTAATAGAATATTTCCAGATAGGAAGTATCTGACATAAGTACCAAATGCATGGTTGCAGTAGTGCTTGCAGTAGTAATCTGATTGCTAGTGAATTATTTCTATGATGGTATGGGGCTATTCTGGAATCTGGTTTGTATAGTATAGATAAGTATAAAATATCTTCCTCGATTTCTTATTTTTAGATGGTGTAGCTCAAAATAAGGAAGCAAGCAGAAGACTCTACCCTGCATCAGCATAAATGGTACAAAAACTCAGAGTGATTTTGCTACCATGCTTGCTTTTTTTTTTGTCCTGCCAAACAGGACAATTATCCTTACCGAGATTATCTGTTTTATGTGTAAATAGATACAATACAGGTAGAAGTATCCTTTAATTGTTAAATTGACATTGAGCTCCAGAGACCAGTGGTGGTGTTGAGTATCTCCCCTCTTAAGCTAATAAATACTCTCCTCCAAAGGCTGAAGTCACATTGCTTTTGTAGCAAGTGAGGCTGACACTCTGTTTCCTGATATTGCTACTTAGAGACAAATTATTATGGCTTGGATACACATATAAGTGCTGAAACATACAAGTGGGCAACCTAAGGGGAGAATTCTAGTTGTATGTAAGACAGTTTATTTTCTGTTTGGGCTAACCCCAGTTAATCTTCCTCTATTCTAGCTTTTATCCAGAAATAAAGTGGTTTCAAAATGAAGTGACTGTTACAGTGAAGGTAAAAATAGCAGGTATTGCTGACTATAAATGTGACTTTTCTAAAGAGAAGGTATTTTTCAGGTAAGTTTATGAAACTTAAGTTTAATAAACCTAAAATGTGGCTGTTAGTTTGTATTTATTTATTTTTAAACATTTTTATAATTTAGTGCTTGTTCAGGAGACAAACTTTATTTGGCTGACATAGAGCTACATCAGTACGTGCTTACAGAAAAGTCATCATGTGTGATTAAGGATAAAAAGGCTGCTATTAGCCTCACAAAAGAGAAGAAAGGAGCATGGTGCAAGTTACTAAAGAAAAAGGTGAAGAGAAAATTGATTTGAGAATTACTGAATATTTCTAACATACTAGCTGTGCTTTGGTACAGATATTTCAGACTGTTTTTTGTTAACAGAATCCTAATGTGTCTTTTGATTTTGAACACTGGGAAGATTTTGAAGACAAGGGTCCTTTTCCAGTTGGTAAGGATTGAATAAGTCAGTGTTCATCATGTATGAAATGTTTATCGGCAGTAGCCAAAGATCTGGTTGAGTCTTCAGACGACAGCAACGTAGAAAGTGATGAGAAATGTGGAGATAAATCTTTATTATCTGTTAAGGATAATGTTGCAAAATATTGTCTCTCGCATGATCATTCCCCATAAAATTGCTGAAACTGAACGTATAGGTTGCAGAACTGTGTTTATTTTTTGGAGGAAAATAGTAAGTAAAGTCCTTCTTGTGTTCTAAGCATCTGAAAAAAATTCTCTCCAGAAGAACTTTATGTATATTGTCCAGTGCTTTCGCTTCAAAATTGTTGGCTTTAATGATGACATGCACAGATGTACTTTTAATTTAAGTAATTAAAGAGCTTTACTTACCTTAGTTTGCTGTGTTAGCAATAGTTAATAATTTCTGCAATTTCACAAACTCTGATGGTCTGTCAATTATTTCTACATTATCCTTCATACACATACGGAATCAGTTTTGTAGCAATTGCCTGTTTCAGTTCTGCATAAATAAATGATGCCTGAACTCAGATGGCAATCTGTACCTGACTGGAAATACATGAACTTGGCATGAAATACTGTACTGTGCAGCTAACTAATAGCAAACTGCTGTACTGTGCAGCTAACAAATAGCAAACTGCTGCATACTATTAGCGGAATGAGCATTGTGGTAGAAAATTCAGTGTTTTCAGTTTGACATTTTCATGTGTTGTGAATTCTTTTCGTTACTTAATTTCCTCTCACCTAGCTAAAACTCTTACGCTAATGAAGGACAAAATCTTGTCTGCCTAGCTCAAAGGCTTTGAGCTTTCATGTAATTTTTCGGTAAATAATTTTACGCTGTTATATTTGTACACACCAGAATATCTCACAGTGAAATAATAATGCAATAGCTACTCATAACAAATTAAGCTGGTACCAATCTCTTTGCATCTGTAGATATTTAAAACATGTTAGTCTCTCCAATGGAACTATATGATGACTTAGAATAGAGATTTAGCTTTACAGATTTGTTTTAAGAAGCCTAAAATTTTGTTGAAAATAGGAGATTGTCACACGACCTGCAAAAAAAATATGGTGGAGCAGCATTTTTCCTTCTTCACGCATTGTGTCCTTCTGACTTGTCTGATACATAAATATAGTGTAAAATTATTTTCTACCAGTGGAAAAATCTACAATCTAATGGACATAGACAGTTATCTCTTAACGTTTTTAAAAAGCAAGGCAACCCTGTATAAGGTAAAAACAGAAGCCGTCTTTAGCCCTGTGTTTGTAGCAAGTGGCAAGAGCAGTCTTTTTAAGAACACTATAAAAATGTTTCAGTAAACTCCAAGTATGTTCTCTTGGCCTCTAGCTATTTTTAATGAGAGTCTTCATGAGGAAGAGGTTCTCTGTGGACTTTTTGCTTTGATTTGTTGCTTTATGAACCTCTGTCAACTTCTAACTCCTGTGTTAAGGATCTCAATGGTATAACTTCTTTTGTGAAGAAAGTTTTGTTCTGTGTTTTGAAGCCATCCATGCTCTGTCTGCTTGATGTCCTGCACCAAGATGTAGTTTGCTTTTCCCAGTTTATTGACACTTAAGACTCAGTCACCATTTTCATCTCTACCCCCAGTCAGGTATGTTTTTCAACCTTCAAAATAGTAGTAGGTGGAGTTGTTTAATATTCCTGTGTTATGTATTTGGAATGGATGTATTAAGTTATTCAGAGGACTTGTGCTTTCAGTATTCCAATCTTTCTCAATATAATCACTTTAAAATATTGACACATGACTTGAGAAAACTACTTTCTTTATCCATTGGCTTTGAGGGAACATAGTAAGTATTGTAAGTTACCCAGAACCAGTTTCTTGGCCAGGGAAATTAAAAGCTGCTTAAATATGTGTAAGAATTTGTCTCTTTTTAAAATTATTTTCATTAGGTACCAAATGGAACATTTATAGGATGATGTTACTTCTGTAAAGTCACATTCGTGCTGAGGATAATTTCTGTTGCAATTGCTTGGTGTTCTGTACCTTAGATGGCAGTGGAGAAAACACATACCTGAGAAATTAAGCCTTTACTTATGACCTTGCTTTAAACAAAGAATCACTCTCTTCTTTTCAGGCAGGTATGCTGTCCATTTTTACTTGATTCCCATTTCCTTAGTCTTCCAATTCTTTGATAGCTAGTGTTTGGTCTGAGCAACTGAGGATTAGAGTTAGTATGTGTTTATGCAATGCGTCTTCAGTTTTGTGTCACTTGTGGGTGATGCTGCGAATGATAGCTATTCTGTTCTTTCAGCAGAAACAACAAAAGAGGCGTTCTGGCAGTGTTGCAGGTGAGTACCATTGTCATAATTAAAGTGCTCCTCTTGTTTAAGTAACATTAATGAAGAAAATAAAATAACCTTAACGTATTAGCAAGCAATGAAAAAGGCTCTGCTGTACACTATAGTTGGCTCAGAAATCTTTTATTCTCATGTTTAACAAATGTCAAGTTCTAAGTAGTATTGCAAAAATAACACATGCCAGCATGAACATAGCAATTTAGAAAGTATAAATGCACACCAACTAAATGGAATTTCCTTCAAACAATATAGCAAGTAAAAACACTCTAGTACATATAAAATATTTTACTCCGTAGTTTCCTCTGCTGGAACAACTTCCAAAAGCATCTGAAGGTGCATAGTGATGGGCTCTGAGAAGAAAATACATTGTTAGAAGCTTGTTCTGAGAACACTATTCAGATTAATACTATTTTTCTGAGTTAGAGAAATGTCCTTCTAAGCAGTTGTTTCTTTTCTGTATTTGTATCTCAAACTTAAAAACAAATAAATAAGAGGTGGGAAATAAAAACAATCTTAAGATCCAGGCCAGTATATTTTGAGATTTCTAATATTGCTCTTCATAGAGTATACTGCTTCTAATTTCATGATTAGATCATACATAATAATTCAGGAGGAGGGGGAGGCAGACATAATGGATTTTCTTAATGTCCTTAGAACTACTAGTTCTGTCCTCTGCAGCTGGTTCTACTTTCTGCTGTGGAAATACTTGCATATCAGTTTGTCCTTGAGAGATGAATGAAGAGCTCCTTCTGAGACTATGCAAGATCACTTTATGCACACAGTGAGCTTTGCTAATGTTATCTGTCTGGAAAATTGCCTCCCTCCCTGTTCCCCCCAGCATATGACTTCAATTGCAATGGATCATATAATGAACTTTGTTGGGGTAGTTGCTTTAAAGTTTAGAGGTGTACTATTGAATTTGGAAACGGTCTGTAGTATACTTACTTGATATTTTCTGGGGCCAGCTGAATTTAAAATGAACAAAAAGTACATAAAATATGAGTCCACTAAGTATAAATAAAACACAGTACAAATATGCCAGTTCAGGTGCACTGATGATTGGTATCAGCACCAGTAAAATGGAGACTAATGTCACTATGACTGGAATGACAATGGGTATCTGCAAGATAAAGATAAATAAAAAATAAATAAAAACACAATTACTTAGCTAATTGTTTTACTGTTCTTACAGAAGTTGCATATGTGAAACATAGCTTAATCGTCTTAGGATGTTTTTACTTTTAAAATTTCTGGAATTAGATGGGACAATTGAAAAAGTAGGAGGAAATAGGTGGGAAAAAGTTTTTTCTGTTGAATTGTTAATAAAGGTCTCTGTCTTTATTGCAAATAGCAATGTAGTATGTAGTAATTCATATACAGCTTAATGAATTGGAGACCTGACTCAGTACAGTGAAGTGTGGGTCTATTTCCAGGCACTCTTTCAGTGGTAGTCTGCTGACTGTAGTTCCCCATCCCTGAAAATCTGCCACAGCTTCCGCCCATCATCTGTGTGAGTAAAACATTGCCTGGGCTTTTCTCAGTCTTTGAGCTTTGTCATAGTGCAAAACTTGAACAACAACAACAAAAAAAAGACACAAATAAATGGCTAGATTTCAAGTAAAGTGGGTAGTGAGAAACCTCTACCTCAGGATGTTCAAATATTCAGAGTTTCAGGATGAGTTCATGTTTTAGTATTTACAGAAGTGGAGGAGAAGTTACACTGAATGTTGAACTTACCCTAATTGGTCTGTTGACTTCCTTTCTTGTAAACCTCATAACAATGAGTGCAAACACAGTTAAGCCATAAAATATCCAGACTGCAAAACTAAAGTAGTTTATAAGTGTGTTAATGTCACCAGGGATAATATAAATAATAGCAATGGCACCCTAAAAATGAAAACAAAAATTAGTATCAGTGAAGTTTAACCTTACTTTATAAGAGCTTATGTGTAGGTATGTGTGTATGTTTAGGGTATTCAGAACATAATTGGTGCGTGCTTTTGCTTAAACATCTGGGTGCAAGTGTATTGCAGTACATTTAAAGATAGTATCTGTAGCCTGACAATATGTTTGCTTTTCTGTGCAGTATGAATTCTATTTTAAGTTAAAACACGTAATCTTGTATATGCTAATCCATTTTGTTGCTGCCTGACTATCTAGAAGGAAGAGATAATATATTTATAATAATAATTATTATAATAAATATATATAATATTAATTATAATAATATATTATGTTTTTGGTTGTTGATTCTGGGAGTGGACAGAGCAAGAATTTTGACTCTATCTGGTATTACATTGATGTAAAAAGGTAAAATACAAAAAAAAATACAGCCTAGTTTTATTTTAAAATGTATTTATTAAATGTGTAGATTTTTTTTTTTTAATGAAAATATGTAAATGCATCCTTACAGGAGGACATAGAGTAGGAAATATTTCATAGGCTTCTTGTGAGATAAAGGATTTGCCTAACACTAATAATTTATCTTTTTATTTCTTGGTTTTCATGCTATGGATTCTTAAAACTTTGATTTGAATTTTGATCTTCTGGAATGAAACTTTTCAAATTAAGAAGTAGTTTTCATTGTATGGTCTTTGTTCCTAATACATGTTCAGGATGTATGTTTATATAAAGATTGTAATCTCACAAAGATGCAAAGACATGTCAAAGCTGCTGGTAAGAAATTTTGAAAGCATGTGTTAAGATTTTTTTGTAGGTAATTTCTCTGTACTTAGAGTGTATACTTACATAAAACATGATAGCAGGTGCTGGTGTTAAACGCTTAACACTAATGTAAGATAGCACCTTTAGCATATGCCCTTCACGACCTGCTACATAAACAAGTCTGACAAAACAAAAACAAGGCAAACTAGTTAGTGTGGCACCTAAAGTTCAAGTGGTGTTACATTTTAACACTGCCTGTCCCCTTCCCCCACAAAAAAAAAAAAAAAGTTTTCAAATTTGTTTTATTATGTGTCTACATCTGACTAGAGCTTTCTTTAGAGTACACCAGTATTTCCTTTAGCATACAATGGGATTTAAAGAATATTGAATATTGCACTAAACTGAAATAATGGAAATAACCAATGTTAATGCACAGAAATTGAAACTAATTCTGTTTTCAGAATCACTAGTTTGTACATATCGTTTAACTAAAATTGTTTTGGAAAAAGCTGCTATCTTTTAATTAAAAAATCCTTTTTATTTTTTTTCCATATTAAATAGCTACCTGTACAACCTTCTGTCAAAAAACGTCTGTACAGCCCTACCATATTTAGATAGATCTTACTTTTGCTATTAAGTAGAAGTGTTGAACAATTGATAGAAAGGAATGGCTTTCCCTTCCAGTTCTTATCTTGACTGTTAGTGGTGTAGTTATGTTCTTATTCTTTTTTTTTGTTTTGTTTAATGACAACCTTTAAAATTAGCCAGCAAAAAGAAAAGGGGGAAAAAACACTTTCATGCCATGTCTACTTTGAAATGAGAATATTTTATGAGAAAAATCTTTTCTGATTTTTCAAACCTGTATAGCCTCTGCTTCTTTTTGCAAAATAAACTGTAGCTAGATTTGTAAGTACTTGTTATTTTTTACCTTTAGATCATAAGTATGTCGATATCTTTGTGTCTAAATACAAAAACATACATACACATTTTTCACCCTTAAAAAAATTAAGGTACTTTAAGGTACTTAGAATGGGAACTTACCTGCCTGCAGTAAAACACGTCCCATTGGCAGATCCAATTGTAGAAAAGGCCACAAAGAGAGGTACTATCCAAGAGGCTGGGTAAAGAATTCTATCTCCAAATGTCTGGGATATGGGATTAAAATGAATGTTTTTTGTCATTTTAACTGCTATTTGGTATATCTGGAAATGTTGGCACCTCTTTAAAAATACAATAAGTAACGTATCTGATGTATTAGTAAAATATTTGTTGTATATTTTGCTATTCAAGGATACTTGGCCAAAAGAAGGCCGGAATTAATAGACGAAACAATCTATAAAGAGTGGAATATTGTCTTGAATGAAACAAAACCACTTAAATTGCTTAAGACACCTGGTTTGTGGATGTCTGCCAAAGAATAGATGTGATTACCACAGAGCACAGTGTGTACACAAGGTGATTCCAGTGTAAGTAGAAAGAATAACAATAGTAATGAAGGCATGGCAACCTAGGCCTTGTCATGGGTGAGCACGTGAGGGACAAACTTGCCAAGTTCTTTCACTATACTTTGATTTTTTACCTGTACCATGGTATGTTAATTGTTACAGCAAGGTGGGTTGGAACTAATGTGGGTACATGGATCTGCTGTAACTGAATTTCAATTAAAATTGACAGGTACATTTTGGATTTTCAGTTGAGTAAGTTAAGCATATCAAGTTCTACTTTTGCACAAAATTACCATCAGTGTAGTTGCTTTACCTGGTAGCAGCACACTCACCAGCACAAAGCAGGAAGGCTCCTTACAGATGTATAGACCTCTTTATATGGAGCACTCTGCTTATTTTGCTATTTGCTGTGGCCCTTTTGTGCTGCTCAGTAGCAGTTGGATTTTCTTTTAGTTCAGCTACCTCTAAAGCGATCAGACTAATGTGTGCTGTTGACAGACGTTAAGCTTAGTGGTACACTGAAGAGATGTGGTTCTTTATCAACATACAACTTAGTATACAGTTTTGCACCTCTTGGTGGAAAAAAAAAGGCTGAAATGCATCAAAATTCTACATTTTCAAATACCTTTTTATTTTGAGGTTTTTAAGTATTTCTACATATAAAGTACCTCTCCACTGTGTTACAGCGCATTCATGTATGCATGTGTGCATGTCACATGCTGTTTGTTTTCCCCTAGAACTTACATAAGGGGAAATTGCTACAAGCTCTCTGAACAATGGTTTGGGAGTCAGATGTCCTCTGGAAAATTTACCGAGTAGAACTGAAGGGACAGATGTGTTTATATAAATTTCTCAAATGTTAAGAATAATCCTTGATGATTTTTTTTCTGTAATAGTATGTCATCCAATGAAGTAAAGAGGATAGTTCTCAGTTTAGTTAAGGTAAAAGGAAAAATGAGGAGGTGAATTACAGACCACTTGCTGTTATCTCCAGAATGGCAAAAATTGATCTGTTATTTTGCATGTGTTTATTTCTCAGAAATATTGGAATCACTGCAAAGCAGTAGTCAGATACTATTTTTCCTTCCATTCTTTCAGTGCCTATGGAAAACAGTCAACCTCTGAGCTGTGGTGTTTACAAAATGTTACATGAAGACTGCATTACTTCTGCTTGCTTTTTTTTTTTTCCTTTGGGATCTGATGGAGCAGTTTAAATTAGGCACTACTGAAATTAATTTTGGATTCAGAAATGACAGATAATGGGGAAAAATCAAGGTGAGACTGGCAGTTTAGAAATAAATTGTATCTTAAAACTTAGAGGTTGCTTTTTACATTTTTTTTTAACTGCTCAGGATGCTTTAATACCCATGGTTTTCTTTAGATGGCTTATTACAAAATAAAGTGGCTTACCACAGCAACTGCCTGGGACTGTAGGAGTTCTGTTGAAGTCATTACGGTGAAATATGCAATGTTTATCAGAACGTAACAAATTGTAACCAAGGGGATTCCAATAATTATAGATAGTGGTAGATTTCTAAGGAATGCAAAAGTAAGACTCCATCAGCATTGCTGTATCACTAGCAATATTACCCTAGTAAACTGTGGACTCTTACTTTCCCCCATATACTCTAGAGGTATGTGTATATTTCTTTACTGTAGAGAAAGATAAATCAGGATTTAAAAAAACAAACAAACAAAAAAAAAACAATCACAGATTTATGAAACCCAGAATACATACAAAAAGCTCTTTTTCTGTTAGTGCTCAAGCTTTCAGTAAGCATTCCTTTTAAAGATAAGCTTTTACTTTTCTTTTGGCATTAGTAGTACTACTTTTCTATGTGGTTTTACCTGTAAGGATTTTTAAGTTCTTCTGTGATGTAATTGAGTTGATTCCTGGTAGGAAAAACATTAAAACAATATTTGTAACAGTCATATGTAATGTGTTAAAAGGTTAGGTGTTATTTCTTTTTTCTGTGTGGTGTGCCTTTGTAGTTTTTTGTTTTTTTTTTTTTTGTTTTTTTTTTTTAAAAAGTAAAACTGCAGAACATAAAACTGTGAGCTTCTTATCCAAATGTAAGCCTGAAGTAACTAATTTTTCCTCCTTAAAGTTTTGATGCATCTTACATTTTTAGAAGTACCTTAGATTCTTAGCCCTTGGTTAAAATATCCCCGAATAAGCAAAAACTAGGTGGACATCTGTGTCAAATTTACAAGATTACTTTTGAGCTTTGAGCTGTGCAATATCTAATATTTTTCAAATATAGGCACTAGTTGACTCTACCCATTGTAAGGCATCAAAAAGTCTAGGTAAATGTCTGAAACAGCAGATGTTCATGTCTAAGTTGAGAGACTCAAGCTTGGAAAAAGAACCTGGAAGAATAATCCATTTGTCTTACGCATTGTAATAGGACTTGCTTTGCTGTAAGTAAAGTTTTATATTCTTATTTCCTTTAAAAATACAGATCTATTTGCAAAACTTGACAGTGTGAATATTTAAGAATAGCATTAATGGATCAGAGCTTGATCTTGGATTTGTCCCAACAGAGATTGAGACCAGTTCACATTCCTGTTAGTTTCAGGAACTGATGTACGTAAACAATTTTCAGGATTTTAGCAGAGACATTGGTATTCCTCCAGTAAGTTTATTTTAAGAAAGTAATAGTGGAAAGCAGCATCCGGAGGACCGAATATAAATGTTTTATGTAGATCATAAATGTAAACCGACAGCCTTCCATATTTGTGAGTATTTTCAAATGTATTTTCTTTGGTCTAACACAATGGATAAACAGATGAGGAGGTTTACAATGGGAAGCTTCTCAGGGAGGGAGAATTCAGTGTTTTTACATCAATTCTAAAGCTGAATAAGAAAAAAATGTAAAACCCTATGAATTCTAACTTTCTGATACTTATTCTTTTGTACTAGTCAAACGACACTACGTATTTCACAAAACATGGACTTTGATGGGGATAACCTGTGCGGACTTTAGGAATTACATTTTTTTTTTGCCTATTGGAATTGCTTTTGATATCTTCCTTATTGTCACAGTATCTAAACACCTTTCAGCAGCCCTTTCAGGATCCATTATAGAATCTTTCCTAATAAACAGTAACCTGAGGTTTTGTTTTTTTTACCAAGCTAGTGTTCTTTTTCCAGAATTCATTAAGAGATTCTTTATAACAAGTCAGATGTTAACTTTCTTAGATCACATCTTTGAGTTCTACAGGGAGAGAGTAAACCAGTTAAAGGCTGTTAAACTATAACTGTTAACACTAGTAAAGATACCTTACCATCCATCATATGCCCAGAGTCCATTATAGAATGCCAGACCAATAGAGCTAACAGAAATTTTACTGTCCTTGAAAGAATCTTTAAAGTTTTCAGTTTTTCCTGCAAATAAAACAGATTACTGTCAAATGTTGAAATTAATCCCTTTAATTGCCACTAAATGAAGAAATATTCCAATGTCTGTTTAATGTTTTGAAACATTCTGCTGTTGAAGATCAGTTTATACCAATTTTTATAAACATACATACTGTTGAATTTCCTGCCCCCTTCCTCTAAAATACGTAGTACCGTAAGGAGTTCCAATGATGTGGAACTCAAAACTGAATAAAGAGAGCCCTATTGTTGTGCTGTTTTTGTTGGGGAAGTTTTTAAATGGTCAACAGAAACTAAAATAATTGCACATTAATGTATATTTAATTACCTTGCGCAAGTAGAACAATTCCACTTACAATAATGATTGTGACAATGATCATTTTAGCAGCCGTGAGAAGATTCTGGAGATAACTTCCCAGCTTCACGCTCAGTGAATTCACTATTGTAATAACCACTAGAAGAAAGAAATTCATATTTATCTTGTTAAATTTGTCAGAACTGAAAGAAACATTGACTTCTAAAACATTTTTCCCATATTCAGTGTACTGCTTTTTCCTTTCAGGCTGTTCATGTATATATAGTTGTTTCTTTGTTTTTACCATAGTATGTTTGGATGACTTAAAATTGTGAGGAAAAAATGTTTCTGAATTAGATATCTACCATTAACAACAACAACAAAAAAGTAATTCTACAGCATTCTGATGAATACAGAAATATCTCTGAACTTTTTTTCTCACTTTTCTGCTGCACATAAGCATTCTGTGCAGCTGTATTTTTCTTGGTAAAGAAAGGAAACCCAGGCTAGGAGCAAACCATCATTCTGTCCTTTTTCTGCATGGAGTTAGTTATTGTGGGAAAGACACGCAGTTTCCCAAGGTTCTGTTCCTTTCAGCGTAGGGCTGCTTTCTGATGTCCTCTTAAAGATTAATGTGCTGAAGTCCTACTATGCTGTGTGTTCACTAATAGGACTGAACAGAAATTGCTAAGCAATTATGGAACTTGTCACTTTACAAGAAAAAAGAAGTCTTACCAATGGCAGCTGCTGCAAGACACTTGATGACAACTGGAGGTGGATCACAACCTGGATAAAAAGGAGCTGATGCATATTCTGCAAAGCTGAGACAAATGATTGCAAAAGAGCTGGGCTTTGTGACGAGTAAGCTTGTCCAAGAAAACAAAAATGCTGGAATTGGGCCAAATGCTTCCATGAGGTAAGGATATTCTCCTCCTGATTTTGTGATCATTGTGCCAAGCTCAGCAAAACAAAGTGCCCCTGAAAACAAGAAATGTGCCTGTTACTGGTTGTTTAGTTTATGCACTTTTCAAACTGATTAGAACAAAATAGTGCTTTTTTATAGGTAGCAAAATTGCAGAACTGGATATGTAAATATATCATTTTTCCATGTTTGAGTAGTGTACATGCTAAATTTTAATTACTTGCAAGCAGTTGTGTAAATGTGGGGAAAAATATACTGAAACTATTAAGTTACAATACAGAACTTACTATTACCTTTGTTTAAGACTTCAGCTGTTGAATTATGAACGTCCTGATTTCTTAAGAAACCAACACTTCCAACAAAGGTCCAAATGGGAACTGTGCTGGCTGACCTACCTTTTAGAAATTTAAGGTGGAAAAACTAAGCTTGCTGCACAACTTTTAAATTAAAATGCCACTGTAATTCAAAGCTGATCTTCAGTAGACGCTTCTAGTTTTATTGCTGTAGCTGCTCAAAAAAATACTTTTTCTATGATTTGTGGCTGACATGATGCACAAAGAATTCATTTTTGTGTTTTACTATTTGAAATATGTAGGAGGTGCTTAGCATTAATTTTTTGGGTGATAAAATTAGATTTGAGGGATTGAACTAGATGATCTTCCAAGGTCCCTTCCAATCCCTAACATTCTGTGATTCTGTGATTTGTGCAGCTGTAGGAAAAATGTTAGAAATACCAGCCCTGTGCCAGCAAATTTTCATGTGCTATTTTGCCTGTGATTTAAGTAGAAAAGTACTCTATTACGGTTAGTTTTATTTTTGCTTATTTTATCCACTTGCTTTAAAAATGAACTGAAAATGATCATTACAGTTTTAAAAGCTTAGTCTATTGTTTATGAACAGCACATACTTAGTACACTCATCAGGGTATGACTAGTTTTGGTCTAGATGTCATTACCTAATTTGTAAAATGAATGGTATGCAGTAAATAAAAATATTTAAACAAAGATCCAAATTTTGTTGATTCTTTGTTTACCTAGTGTTGCAAGAACTCCGCAGGCTGCCCAGATGACTAAACAAGGACCCACAGCTCCAGCATTGGCAAGTACTGATTTTGGAGAAACAAAGATACCTGAGCCGATAATTGTACCAACAATCATGCAGATTCCACTGATCAGGCCCACCTTGAAATAAAAGGAGACATTTTGGTAAAGTAACTTCTAATATCTTAATTTATCACTAATTAGTTTTCAACATAAAGTTTCTACTAACTAATAAATGATGAAATTTTGTTTCTAAAATGCATACAAATACTGTGCCATACTCATGCTGTTTCCAGAAGCCATTACTTGTATTTTACGTGCTTGCATATTTGCTTTACTATCCTTTGGACTATCCATTTTTTTTAAGCAGTTGCTCCTCCTTGCTTCAGGTATTTGTTAATATTTTGAAATTAGTACGATATTGCTAAGCGGTTAAAAGATCATGTTCTGACTTTGTAGTGACTTACATGTTACGTGAATCTACTAAAACTTAGGTATCTCCTGCTAAAAAACAAAACAAAACAAAACACCGTCATGGGCTGCTTAAATTTTCCTGTTAAGTCATGGCTAGTCTGATAACATCAGTATTTTGACAGTCTGTGTTCTTGGCACCAAACTGAAACTACAGAGTGTGTCTTTTTCCAGGTTACTTAAACTGAAAGAGAAATCACAATTCTCTCTAAGAGGCTTGTCAGGGACAAAAGAAGTGGCTTTTTTTTTTGTTCTTGTAAAAACATCTGTAATTTTCTGGAGAAAAATTACCAGTTGTCTTTCTGTACCACTAGCTGTTTTATAGAAATAAACATGTTTTCAGAAGCAGTGAGCCAACAACTCTGTTTAGACTCTAGAAGTTTACATGGAGTTTGTAAAGTTTATGAAGTTACGCTCTCTTGAGCAATTTTGAAATTACCAAATATAAGACTTCAATATTATGTGTTCTCACTTCTTAATTGTGTTTGTGTCCCAGCAATTTCCTAGTAATTAGCCATTTCCTAAAATGTAAATCAGCCACACTATGAAGATAAATCAATGCAAGTTTGGATACAACTTTTCAACTTTTTTGTGATGATGCCTCTACACAGATGTTCCGACTACCTCCCTCTGACAGCCCCTCACACATGTATTGGGGGAGGTAGGGTGTTGGTGCTTACCTGCTTTTGTAGGTTTGTAGTTTGGGGTTCCTCACTCTGAATGGATTGTCCATCCTCTTTTCTACTGTCCTGTCCTTTTCTTTTCCTCAAGCTTTCTTCACCCATTTGTCTTATTTTTTGAAATATCTAAAGAAATTAAAAAAAAAAAAAAAAAAAGAGTCGAGTGTATTTTACTGATGTGTGCTTGAGTTTTGCTGCTCTAAAATAGCATACTACTGTCAGAAACTACAAAAATGCACACATGCAATACACAGGCAAAGGTCTTCCATCTAACTACCTCCTTGGAGATTAAATGAAAGAGGTGGTAGGTGTACTTTACCTCATCCATCAGACTTCCTGTAGATTTCCTGACTCACCTGGCAGTGGATGTCCTTACACCTTATGCCTCAGGTTACGTTTGAGAGAATCTCCTTACTGGAACAAGCTGGGTTTTATAGCTAGTCTCTGCTTTGAATTCCTCTAGGGGTCCAGTCGGATTTAATATTCCACCCAGAAACTAGCCTGTTTTCTTATCTAGGAGACATTCTTCCTGATCTTTGTTAAATTAAGCCTTGTCCCAGTTCCTTGGAGATGCAAGTATGTTAGACCAAGTGTCGTCTCCTGTAATTGTCTAATTAACAGCTCTTTTCCTCAAAAGGGTTACCGTTCTTGTTGACTCAGGATGAGTGTCTTTTACTGAACATTATATTCTGTTTAGAATTAGAATGGAAACAGTTTGGATTTAGAAATTCAAATTTATATTTGAGATTTTTTTTTCTTGAGAATTTTGCTCATTTGCCACAGTATTTGAATTAAATACAACCCCAGATAGTGATGGAAACAATTTGTAATAGGTTAGGTCCTGATTCTCAAAAATTTATTCAGTCTGCCTCCTCAGATCTTCCATCTGTAGTTGTTAAAATCTGAATGTTGAAAATTGTTTTGTAGTTAAATAAACAGCAGTTCAGGAATGCTTCATGTGTAGGCAACTTAGTGTCTAATAATCCTTGGCTTTTTTGTAGTATTTTGAATTCACAGAACATCTGTCTTTAGTACTGCTGGTCTTAAGAAACATTTCTGCTATAAACAGATCTGTTTTACATTTTGATTTAAAGATTCAAAAAAAGAAAATCATCATGAATCCAACTTACGATTCAAGCTACAATAGAAAATTGCCCGTGTAAGGAATGCAGGGCTTGGGTCACTGAATTCTATTACAGCTTTAAGCCCAACTTCTCTCTTTAAAGTCTTTTATCTAGAATATGTTTTAATCGCCATCTGAGAGTAATTCATACTTTCACTTACCTTATTTATTTAGATTTGTTTAGTGTACTTCAGGCTTCAAGGATCTCTGTGTAGCGTGTTTCTTTATTTCTTCCGTTAGATTTACCAGCCAGTTAGAGAGCAAGACATGTCCATGTCTGAAACCAGAATACGCAGAAGCAACAGCAGCTTAAGTACAGAGGTTATAAAAGGTAATCATTAAACCCATTCTCAGCCAAGAAGCTTTGAGATGGGAACCACAGGTAAACCAATAGTCCAATTAGTTTATCTTTAAAAACAAAAAGTCTTTGTTCTATTTGTAAGAAAGTTTGTCCAGTACCTAAGTATTTTATTATGTAGTGAGAGTGAACCATAATTGGAGCGTATTTTGATTTTATGTCAAGTTATTTCTAATTTAGAATCACTGTGGAAAGATAACCTTGAAATAAGGTGCATGAAAGACATCTGTCCAGATGTTAACTGCATCCTATAAATAGTTGATGTTTTTTATCTTAAGCAGGTAGAGAAGTGTGAGCAGAAATCTTCACTTTGTTTTTCATTAACCTGAAAGCAGTTGAGTGGGCAGCTTGTGTTCCCTTCACATGCAGTTCCAATTATTTTTTCATTTTTGTAAATGTTTAAAAATCTTGCTTTACTGGAAAAATGACATTCTTTACTTAGATGCAGTTGTATATCCAGGAAAAAGCTGTCATCTTGAGTGCTGAGTGCTTTAATTCCTGCTAGCCATCCCTGAGCTGTTTGCAAAAAAATCTTAATTATGCTTCACTTCATTATTTTTGGTAACGCAACCAGTAAGTCTTAATCAACCTGATGAAATCAAACTTCGGCTGACTTTAGAAAAAAAAAAAAAAAAAAAAAGTAAACATCTACTGTTAACAACTAAAAAGTGTATTAGTATTAGTCACGTTCAGATGTGTTAAGATTTTTATCTTGTTAAGGTAATGCCTCAGGAATGATAGTACGGGATTGGAAATAAGCCCATATTGTTAGACTTCTGTGTCAACAAAACAGGTGAAGACTTGATCTTGTCTGTATATTACTCCTTCAGTGATCTTGTCTATATATTACTGCTTCATTTAACACAGAGACCAATAATAACATATGGCATGCAAAAAGCAAGCTACCAGTCTGTCCCATTTATATCCTGGCATGATGTGATTGTCTTTTTCTCTTCTTTCTGATCTTCTGTTTAAGCACGCAGGCTTGATCAGTAGGAACTCCTATTGATTTCAAATGTTAATGTAAATCTGTGACTAAAAATGAACTCTTCAACCAGTGTAAGACTGTTTTACATTTTCTTATTTGCCATATTTTGTTCTGGTTAAGTCAACCTGCTGTATCAGACTTTCTGCAAGACTGAGATTGCAAAGTGATGTCAGTACTGAAACTAAAACCAAAGCTGCATTTTTACAGCTCTCACTGTCTTATTTTTTTCCTCCATTTTTTTCTATAATTCTTGCAAAAGTTAGGGTTAAGCTTCAAGAGAAGGTCTTCCATTTCAACAAACTTGTTCAAAAACTATCATCTGAATGACAGTCAGATAATATTTTTTTTCCAACAGAAAAAGAGATTATTAAAATAGTCTGAATTCAAGCATATTAAAAGCCAGATAGCAGGAATTTTCACCTTTTGCATCTCTTACTAGGGCTTCAAAAGTATTTTTCATGGTAGGTGTGGTATAGGACTAAGTAAATTGATGTTTCTGTATCTATCAATTGCAGATGCCTAGTTTGGTATCAAATATTATGTAATGTAATTCTGTGTTCTCTAGACTTGATTATTTTGAAATTAAGGTACCTAATCTTGCCACTCCTATGTTTTTCCGGAAGTGCTATGGAGACTACTGAAATAGCTAATGTAAAAAGAAAAAACACTTTTTTGTGGTTGGGGAGCAAGATCATATATGTTGCTATTTTTTCCACTCAAAGTGAAGTATATACCTTTCACATCAACTGCAGCCTGGAATTTCCAGAGCAACAAAAAAGGAAATGTACAAATCCTTAGGTAGTTTTGATGGAAAGATAATGGAAAATGTCACTTTTAATTCCATGTTAAATAAGGTTTTACTTAAGGATATTTTTTCTTTTAGAATTTTAACCAAGCAGCCAATTCCTTGAGTCAGCCTAGAATGTGTATTTGTAAAGTTTTCATTTGTTGAATAGAGTTCTTAAATTTCTGCAGTAGCTTGACCTTAATTAGCCTTTGTTTTCTTATAAAAATCAAGATGTTTTGTTTTAGGGATTAGTTCTGGGATGCTATAGGCTTCTTTAAGGACTTGGAATTTTACCAGAAATCCTTCTTTTCCTGAGCCACTCAAGGAAAAAAAAAAAAAAAAAAACAGACATGGAGTTCAAGGATTCTCCTGGTGTTTTTTTTTTCTTCGTGGACAAGAGAAATTATGTTTTACAGCCATGGGAGAAGATTCCTTCCTTCTCAAATACATATGTAGATGAAGAGATCAAGGAGTTCAAATTCCAAGGGGCTGCAGAAGCAAATACTCTGTAGGCCTGTCCTGTCTAAACAGTGTAGTTTGAACCTTTTCAAATAGTGTTTACCAATTATATCATAAAAAGTAATTTTCAACTTTAATTCAGGAAATAACAAGAACATGGTGTATATATATAGCTTTTATTATCATCTGTCACTAATAATAAAGGTTAATGTTTGTTAGGGTTGGTATTTATTGCTTGCAGTAATGCACGTATTCTGCTTTGGACTGACAATACTTATGCAAATGGTAATGACTGTTCTGACTTGCAGGTTTTACTTGGAGCTTAGCAGTATCTCAAAATGGGTACTTTCCATTCTAACCTTGCTACTTAACAGGTTACTTCATTTTTATCAGAGGAATGGTGTGTTTACTTGCACTTGCTCTTCTTTGAATCCTACCATTAACAGATGTGCTTTAAGAAGGTATTTCAATTCTGCCATCCTGCAAGCATGCTGCAAGTGGAATATAAGAAAACAGTCTTTCTGAATAGCTGTGTCAACTGGGTTGTGCTAACATTGGCAAGATCTGTGCATCTTGTAGCAGTCAGTTGCTAGAACACCTCTGATATCACACCAGTGTTCTGGCTGCTGCTGCTGATCAGTGCTGGCACAGCATCAAGGCTATACCTCCAATTCCTGCCTCTGCGAAGGCCATTAGGCTGGGCATGGGCAAGAGATGGGGAGAGAACACAGCTGAGACAGCCAATCTAAACTGACCAAAGGAATATTCCGTAGTGTATGAGGTTCTGCTGAGCAATAAAAGCAGTGGAGGACTGGGGGTGGGGGGTGAACTCACCATTAGCTTGTTAGGAAAGCATCTGTCTTCCCAAGAAATTGCTACGTGTTTCCCTGGCTGAAACAAGGACAGAGTTTGCTCAATTTAGTTGTATGAGCACTAATTATTGTGTGATGCATACTGTTGCGTATGATTATATGGAGTGCCGTACAAGTTTTGAGCCTGAAAAGTATATGGAGGCAAGTGAGCTAACTCAATTCTGGAGCGTTTCCAAACTTTTGAGTAATTTTAAATAATGGAGGTGCAAGTAAACTTTAACATGTCAGTATTTAAATGCTGATCAGATGTCAGCCAATAGTACCATAGAGAAAAAAATGTTCATTCAGTTTCTTGTTGACTGTTAAGGAATAATTAAGAATGAAAATGAAGAGTAATAGTTTATCCGCAATAAGCATTTGGTAAGGAGGCACTTCCTTCTAGAGGTAGTTACCCACATCAACTTTTATATGTGAAATGATGCTTTTTAGATACTCTAAGCCTTTCCAATGTTTGTCTTCTAAATTATTGTTTAGTTGGATTATGGATTAATTTTAGACTGTTTCCATGTGACATAGCGTTTTTAGAGCTGTTTGAGTTCTTCAGTCTGCTTGTGTGTTCCTGTTGTGCCGATCTGCACTGAGAGATAAATACACATTAAGAGATGGTGTATTTTGTCAGGCAGTGTATTTATTGCTCATGTTCTTGAATTTCACCCTATAGGTCAAAGTACCTATAAACCATGATTTTTAATAGATATTACTCTGAGTATGCTCAGCCATGTGTTTCTACTGCTGTAGTGAAGGCTCTTTCTGATACTTTGTCCTTGGTAGGTAAACACCATTTTTCTGCTGTCGTTGTGATGGTTGGTGTGAGATGCTTGACACAGAACAAATACAAGGCTCTCAAAGCTACATCTTAAAACCATGCAAAGGACACGTTATTTTGTTTCCAAGATCCTATTCTGTTTACTTACATTTTTCTCATGGTATTTTATATCACAGTGAATTATGGGACTAGAAGACTTAACTTTTCTAATATACTAGAGAATTAGGCAATACGTTTGTTAAAGATTTTCAGCTCTGTTGTGAAATACAAATACAGATCATGTTAGGATGTTAACAACACCTTCTAGAGCAGACAGGCTACTCAAAAGATACTACAGTGAAGTAAAGACATAACTGAAGTTTTGCTGATTCAGTAAGCTTACATAACAAGTATAGCTATTTAGATAAATTTGGAGGGTTTTAATAATCTCAGTATGTAGATATTTTTTCTTGGCATAATTATTAATTTCAAAACAAGTGTTTAAAGTTCTTTCAACTAATAATAATTTCACGTCTTTGTGGTGAAATTCAGGACATATCCAACAACCACTACCAATAAATAAGTAATGCTGTAGGTTGTGTTTAGGAGACAGGTTTGATTTCTGACATTTCTAATATATAAATCTGAGTTTAAAATTAAACTTATCAAAACCAAATATTTAATATGTAAAGAAACTTTTAAGTACTGTGATATGAAATCTTCAGATAGTATATGAACATGTTGAAATTAATTTAGCACAGGAAAAAAATCTGAGCTAAAAAAATAGGGAGATGTCACTTACTGAGAAACCACATTTTTTAAGGTAAAGAAGTCCTCAAAGTGCATCTGCTCTTTTGTACTCAAGCTGATGGATACTGTAGAATTTTTTATCACATTTGTTTCCATTAGGTTTGCAGAGTGGGATGAGTGCTGAGGTATTAAATGGCAGATCACTGCCTGTCCAGCCAGGGATTTGTAATTCCAGAGGAAAAACTCATAGAACACTTGATTCAGATTATCCATATAGTGGCATGAATTTTTCATGGTGAAGAATTTTAGGAGCTTCTCTCTTCTGAGCTATTGAAGAGCAGTGTTCTAGCTAGAAAGATGCAACATCTTCATGGCTTAAGAACATAGGAAGGGAAAAGATAAGCAGCTGGGTTTTAGGTGACTTCCAAATCAGCGTATGTCCAGTTATTCCAGGAAGGAATTACTTGATATTGTACACAATTTATAGCACGCTTTCTGGTAATCATTACAAAAAAACACACTGAAATATCTGCATGTCTTCTGTTTTACCTTGAGCTAATGATAAGCATTTCAGAGTACCGGATATCAACATCTATAGATAATACTTTTCTTACCTGAAGCTTCCTCATAAGCTATAAATTAGAAAATGAATGACCTGTGGTCCCCAGGACACTATAGGGCATACTTATCTTAATGTGTATGAGCAGCAGAATCTCTCTGGTATCTGTACAGTAACTGAAGCTCTGAGTACATGATACTGTGCTCTGAAAACAAAGTAGTAATGCCAGTATATTTTAACAGTATTCAGAAAATGCATCTGAATTGCTTTGGTTTACGTCAGCCTCTCCAGTGTTCTTGTTTGTTTGTCTTTGGAAAGGCAGTGGTAGTGTTTGCATTTCAATTTATAATCAGATTATTTGATCCAAATACTTCCGAGGGAAAATAATGCCTTGTTACAAACAGAATATGGTCTATAAATGGAGAAATTAAACTTTAATGTGACGACATTTTCTACAAATTCCAGATTTTCTCAGTTTCTTGATAAGAATTGAAGCGCTTTCCCTTTTTATAATTCGTTTTGTGAAAGGAAGTTGTAGCAGTAGCAGAAACTTCATTGTTCAGTTTACAAAGAGGAGACTACTGTAAAAGGAAGCAGTGTGCTTGAAATCAATAGACTCAGCACTGGCTGAGTTAAGATAGTGAGTTGCTAATGTCAGCTAAGTAGCAAAAAAAGATAAATTGGCATGGGAATAAACGGTCAAATAATTTATTTAGAAGAGTATCTGTGTTTATTTGAGTAATTACGAAACAAGGCCAAGAAACATGATTTTAAAACATAGCAAAGTCCTGGTTTTGTTGTTGTTGTTGTTTTATTCTTAGGCACGGTTTTCTTTAATACTCATGTACTAACCAAACTCATTTACTCGATTATGCAAAGTTCCAACACATTCACACTTGAGCGTGTTTGGAACTTGTTTCTGATTACAAGGTGATGATTTACTTAGATCAGGATAGCTAATTCTTCATTTCAGCACTTTGAGGATGCGTAAAGCTGTGGTGCTTATGCAAATAGGAAAGATTATTCTGTTTATTTCTTTGTATTACTGTAGTATTGAGTAGTAACAGCTATGGCACTGGACTATGAAGGAATTTGTTGCAGTGAGTATGAATTTACCAGTCAGACTAAATCTGGTTTTATTTCTCAAAATAATAAGCCAAATGGATAGGGAAGAATATTGATTTTAGAAGTGCTTTTATTGGTGAGACTGCCGTTGTATTTTCACCAACAAACTGGGGTGGCAAGGACCAAAAAATAGTCTGTAATAGAGTAGATGAAAATTAATTGAAAAAAGTGAGGAAGAAAGAATTAGTGACTTGCTGTCAGGCTTGGAAAAGTTTTGTACTGCAGGAGTTTTTCCTGGGTCTGTTCTGTTCACTGGTCATGTTTATGTTGCAGCTGACAGAAGATACTATGAATATACAGATTAGTGAACGGTACAAAATAGGGAGGATGTTGTAATGCAAAGTGAGAATTCAAAATCATCTTGAAAGCTTTGAAAATGATCTTAAAAAGTAAATAAGACAAGGAGGACTGTGACAAGGTGCAGCGTGTAGGCAAGAGTAGTCAACTGCACAGGTCAGGGATGGCAACAGCAGGTTAACAGCAGTTCTTGAGGGGATTCAGTGCAGTGACTGGAGAAAAGAACTTCCATATTTCACCAGAAATGGTCGTCATTGTGTTGTTGTGACGAAGACAGCTGTGTGGTACGTGTTATCAGAACAGGAATGCAAGCTGCAAAGCACATGAAATTTTGCTTTGAATGGATGGTTAATCTCAGAGAGAGGAAGGGAATAATCCTTTCTCCATGTCCATGGTGAATAGGACTAGAGGTCTCGCACTTAAACTGAAGCAAGAAAGATTTATCTTAAATTTTCTTTCTAAGGGAATTTTTCAGTGATTCTAGATTTTCTGTTGTGTTGAAAACAATACCTAGCAAAGGAGGGAATTCGGAACAAATGTAGTCTACTGAAAAAGCTTTATAAGACGTAACAGTTCGAATCATGAAGACCTTTCATGGTTGCTTCGTTGTTGCTGATAGAAAACATCTTGAATGGTGTGCTTTTCTGTTTTGTTTGTTAATTCATGTCCGTGAACATTGAGCAGGATTCACAGCATATGCTTTGGTATGTACAAAGTGATTTCTATGCAAATCATGCAAGCTGGAGAGGTAAAAGTAGACCTTTGTCTATTTGATTGCTGTGGGAGGTACAGTTTTCAAAGGTTTACGATATCCATATAATGTTTATGAAGTACATGATAGTAGTTGAAATTTAGAAAACAAGTACAACATAAATGTGTGATAGAAGGCTTCTGTCATCTTTGGGATTTTTGTCTTCAATACTTTTTCCCAATGTTGTTTTCTGTCATGAACTTCATCCCATTACTTAGTTTGCCATGGCTCAAAGGTTACTGAAGTAATGTATTTTCATCCTTGGATGTTAACAGAAAAGTGAAGAATGATTACAAGTTTTGTTTCTTCCGTAGTTGTCACGTTAGTTAGAGAAGAAATCTGTAACTTTGTATTTCCATGAAGCTCCCTCCAAAGAGGACGAACAATAAATGTCAGATTTTTAGTTTTCTTTTGGTTTAGCACCATTACGTTTTTGTGCATAGTAGCAGGAGTGGAAACATACTGGTCAATGGCTAGTACGACATACTATTAGGGAATTAAAAACACATTGGAGTAGGAGTTCTCTTTTACTCTGTGGAGAAAAGGTAAAATAACGAGATCCTAGTAGTTAATTGGAGGTCGAACTGCAGTCATGTCTAACAGTGTAAGAAGTAGTATCTTTACATTTTGCACAGATTATTAAGGTGTTGAGTTTTCTTTTGTGGTTTTTGCCTTTTTTGTTTGTTTTTTTTTTTTTCATTTAACTACCTACTCAACTGAATCAGGGTGAACGTGGCCTTCCTGCTTTGTTGGTACAGGTTAGTTGTGTGTTCTTTTACAGGTGCTAGCCAAAGAATTTTTACCAATTGTCAGGTGGTATGTGATGAACATAAATGCAAAAGAAGCAGCCAGCAGGTGTAAAGTACTTTGTTACACGGTGAGTACTTTTTCTGTATGTAAAAGCATAACATCTCTTGCTACCAAAACAGAAATTGGTAGGCATTGATACCATATTGAGATCAAGTACTGCTTTTATATTATAACCCTTGCCCATTGTGCATACTTTTTCATGCTCTTGTTTTTATACCAGTACTCAGTTTAGTAGATGTTCATTTTTTCTTAGCTTACCCTGTTGTAAAGAGCTCAGTGTAGTGGAATGTGACAACTTTGAATTTGAAGACCATTTAAATATTAAATGATCTATGGCTGTTGTCATTATCTCCGTTCATAAGGATCACAGGCTTAGTAGGAGCAACTCTGAAAACTACAATTTTATATGCAAAGTCTGAAAACGAACAACTGAATTCCTACTACTAAAAACTTCTGTGGCTCCAATCCATGTGTATAGTAGCAGCATGGCAGCAACCCCTAAGTAGGCACAGAGTCCTGTACAGTGCATAAAACAACTACATCAAAGCCCTTAAGGATACTTTCTCCTGTATTGGGTTTATGTGGCAAGATATTTTATCAAAGCAGTTCAATGTGTGCTTCTGGTAGGAATTACAAGATGATCAAAATCATATGACTGATGGGGAGGAGAATCAGTAACCATTAAAGTGTTCAGAATACTTGTGCATATATGTATGCAAAAGTGATTACAACAGTGAAGATCACAAAATTTAGATAGACCCGCACTTGTGAAAATGGTACGCTTCCTTTTACCTTTGATTTTTTCAGACCACAATTAATCCTCTATTAAAAGAATCTGATACTGTTTTAAAGGGAAGAACAGATACCAGCAGTTATTTCTCATTGGATGATGTTCAAGTCTTACCCTAACTTGACCTGTTTGCTTCTGACTTGTATAGCTCCTCGCTGTCCTATCTTCTTTTTGACTACTGCAGCATGAAGCTAATGACCGTGGAGAAGAATCAGTCATTTGAAGCATGAGGTAGCCAGTGTCAGGGAATATCAGTACTCCAAGTGGGTAATAATGCAAGTACAATATCTACCCTTCTTCCCAGTGGCTGCAGAGACTCAACTTCCATACTGTTTCAGAGAAAAGGAGGAGGTAAGGAAAATCATTCTAACCTTAACAAAGTCAGGTGTGCATTCTTTAGGAAGAATGGACTCCAGATAATCATTTCTATGTTAATAAGGCCAAGTAGCATTCCTGGGAGGGATGGACTTCTTAAATATCTTGTAAACTGTTGCAGTTGACATTCTGGTGGGGCCTGTAGGAGTGGCACACCCAGTATTATCTTAGCTCAGAAGTGGGAGATAGAAACTAGAGACTGCTAGTTTTTGGCCAAAGGTCCCTTTTGTTAGCACGAACTTCTTAGACCTCCCAAGCATTAATCTTCCACCACATGATGTTTTTGTTTTGTTTTAATATGACTTTAAGAGAAAAAGGGAACAGATGCTAGTCATACTTGACAGTTAAAATAAAATGGTGTAATACTGCCTTGCACAGTCACTTCACGTGAAGTTCCTGGTTGTCATCCCTGAGATCTGCTGATCCTGCATTCTTAAGCTGATACTCCACACCCTTGTGAGAAACATTTATTTCTCTGCTTGTCTGTCTATTATCCCTTCACTTACAATCTGTCTGTTTTGCCTGCTCCTTTACAAAATTAAAATAAGTTTCAGAAGCACTGGTGGTATCAATCATTTCCTTGACAGGAATATAATATATGTTACCATGTACACTTCCCAGCACTAGCATCTGATTCAATAATTTTTTATCATGGTGTAAAAACATTGTTTCATTTATCATCTTTATGGAATTAATTTGTAATGCAAAATTAAGAAGATAGGAATGTTGTCTATTAATTACAAAAAGACGGATCTTGTGTTTCTATGACAGCATATATTTGGTAGCGATAAACAAGTTCTCAGTCTTCCACATGGTAATTTAATTCTAACCTAGCCCATTTAAAACCCTTTTTTTTTCTGATTTCAAATGGAAACAAAGTATTCTGTAAGTTATTTTAGTGAGTTGGCTTAAATGAAGGCTTCTGCTGGATAAATGCCTGTGTTCTAAGGCAATATATGAAAAAAGTGTGCTTCGCTTACATTAAGTATGTGAAATAAAAGGTCCTTGTATTGGAAGTTAAGTTCAGCCTATCTTTCATTCAGTGTCTGTGTTGGTTACATTGCATTTTCCTTTGGTTCAGGCTGAATTTATTTACCTAATCCAAGTTGTAATAAAACGTAACTTAGCAACTGTGTTTATAGGTATATTAACCCAAGGACAGAGTGAAGGAACTCTTTTCCCAGTAATAGAAAAAAATAAAAAGTTTTATTGACCTCACATTGAATAAAAGTGTACGCAGTTCTGGTAACTAGAAAAATTAGATGTTTTCTGGTTAGTTGTCACAATTTTGTGCAACTTCAATCATCATTCCGAAGTACTACCAAAACTTCTGTCAGACCAGATAGACATAAGTCTGCCTAAGTGCTACCTCCATGGATAGCGGTCAGTGCCTTCGTGATATCTATTATATTGCATGATAAATAGATTAAGCAGTGACAGGGAGGAGATGCTGCATTTTGTACTGTATTTGGAAAGCCTGACAATCCAGTGTCAATCAATTTTTTCTACTAGATAACCTTTCACTTTTATAACACCAATTTTCAAATAGCATGTAATTGTATCTCATTTGATTTTTAATGGCAAGTTGTAAAAGTGATTAAAGCTTCTTAACCGTGTTTGTTGTTCACATCCAGAGTTTAGCATTTACCTTGGGTGACTTTTACAGGCAGTTCACTTCAATGCTGTCAACGTATGTTTGGGGGACCATGTTTTCCAACTTAAAAATGTGTCTAATTTTTCAGGATATTTCTAATATTACAGAACTGCTGGTCATATTGTATAGTATTGTTAAAATTTTCTGGTTCCATTTAGGTTTTTGTTACAGAAATGAAGCAACAAACAAAAAGCTGGTCCACAAACTTGCATGTGAATTCCAAAATGAAAGTCATACTCCGTATTGCTTCAATATTGATGTGCAGTACTGTTGAAACACATTTATTATAAAAATAAAGACAAATGTGTGTCATACTAATCTAAGGACTGGTATTGCTGCAGAGAATGCTCTGGAAAAAATACTTCTGGCTTCCTGCAAAGCTGCTGAATTGGAAGTGGGAAAGACCACTCAATCTGGAGGGAGGACTGCATCCTCTGCCAGGGTCTTATCCCTTTGGCAAAACTATGTTAGGAAACTTGTTGAGGCCTGGGCTCTTTTAAATCTGCTTTGTGGACAACTCTGCGTTCAGGCACCACAAGTTGTCATGAAGATGTTTCTGTCCTCTTTGCTTCACAAATATTTCTGTCTGTGAGAAAACAAGATTTATGGCTGGCAATTAAATCTAAGAACATCCTTGAAACACAGAATGTCAGGATGCTTCATCACCAGCAAAGAGAACGGACAACACCATTTTGTTTTTTTTTTTTCAACTTTGGTCATGATCTATATTTTATTTGACAGTTTGTGGGGAAACGCCTGAAATTTGGCCTTTTAATTAAAATATATAAGATACGTAATAGACATTAGCACACGGAGGTTTTCTCTTTCCCTGTTCAGTTGATTTATAGCACTCTGTATGTGCTGTTTCTGTGTTAGCACTCCAAGCTTATTATTTTTATTTTGTTAATTATGTAATTGTGGACTTCTGTTAATTTAGAGCTGTACCACATTTTGCCTGAATGTGGAACAGCCTTTTTTTTTAAAAAAAAAAAGTTACATTTTAGCCTAGAATTACACTAATACCACTAATATTGCTGTAGGTGGAAAATTTGTTGTCATTTTGAGGACTCTTTAAAAAAACAAAAATGAAGAGGGTAAATGTCCTACTGCATTGCGTTGTTGAAAAAGTCAAATTCAGGCAGATAGTTCTGTTTTTCTGTGATAATCCTATCTTTGGTGATATGCTTAAGGCACCTTTATTCTTATCACTAAGATTCTTGGTGAATTTCCTTCTTAGTAGGTGATGGTTTCACATCACAATAGCTAAAATCATGTCCATAAACCAGGTCCTTATGAGAGACTTCATCCAAGTATGACTCATGAACTGTGACAGTATTCCAAATGTCGTTTTTTCCCAGAGATTTATGTAAGAGTTCTCTCATTCTCCTGTTTTCTTTGGATGTGGATTCCCAAATGACTTCAAGTTCACCTTCCACTTTTCTAGAAAAAAAAAAATTAACAGCAATCTTAATTTTAAAACCACTTTTAAGCACTATGTAATTACAATATATGCATAACTAAATTATACAACATGTGTATTTAGATGCTTGAAATGTTCTGATTGAATTTTTATTGTTTTTAAAGGCCGGTAAATATAATGTTAGGAGAGGACGTGATCAGGAAGATTTCTGACCCACATAATGAGTTGGATTAAGTCCACACAAAAGAGTGGTGCTTGTGAGATTCAAATATTATGACCATCTTCGAATCAGGCTCTGCTGTGACTGCAGTTCTGCTTCCTTTAATAGGTATGTTTCTGTAATGAGTGCCCTTTTTCTTCTGCCAGATGCCAGGAGTTCTGTATATTGTTCACTCAGAAGCTAAAAAAAACCAGTCTGCTCAGATGGTTGGTTCAGATTGTGCTCAGCTAAATGCCTCTTCGTGGAGGCCAAACAGAAGCGATGTCGACTTTTGGGTTGGTTTAGTTGGTGGTGGTGAGTGGGGATATGAAGAACAGTTCTGAAGGCATTATGTCATTCTTTGTATGCTAATTTCTCTGACTGCATGAATGAATTATTTATTGTTCTTCTCAAGAAAAAGGTTACTTGTGAGAATGGCAGCTAATGCTGTTTAATAATGCACTATATTCTAGCCACTGACTTTTTAGTGAATTATACCTGGTCATAGTTAAGCACTTGGGTTTCCTCTGACTCACTTCTAATATATGTCAAAATACAACTTAATCAGTAAATTGAGATTACTTGAAGTGGAAAACAAAACCATTGCATGGAAAATGAGCACGCATCTTAACATTGTAGAATTCTGCTAGCCCTTTATACAAATTCTCCTGAATAGGGAAAGTGAATACCACTTTCTAAAAATGAGAAAGAAACCCCTGTTAAACATAAATGTAAGATTCAGTGCCGTCAAATTATATTTTTGGCAAAATATGTGTACCAGCAACTGTATAATCAGCACTTCTTATAGGATCCTTCATGATCAATTACACCTCCCATTGAGAAAGAAGTGGTAAAAAGTGGCCTCGAAATAGTAGTAGCTCATTCTGTGTCACCTTACGAGTGGATATAGAGACAGAAGTCAGAAAAATACCTTACTGAAAAGGCATTAGGATTATCTTCATATTGCTTGGAATAAACTTCTGGTGGCAGTAGTAGTCTTAAGAATTGAATTAAAGCAAAATAAGGTAGGTGGAGGCAGTAGAATTGCTAAGAGTATCCCCAGGACTCTGCCCAGGAACATTAGAAGCCACATAAATGATTTGGAGCTTTCCATTCCTGCCAGGTCTCTAAAAAGCTAATTGAGAAGCAATCTCTCATTTTTGAAACACCAAAACTGTAGTTTTGTTCTCAAGAATTGTATTTCCTGTTGACACAATAATAAGGGTATCTGATAATGCTACCAATTACTCAGTGTATGCTTCAAAATACTTTACAAAGGCAGCTATTCTCTGCTTAAATTTTGGGGGATGTAAGTTACAAAGAGTAAAAATTGTATGATTGAACTTCCCCTGGAAGCCATCCTGATATTTACCCTGAGTTTGCTTATCTACTTTCTAAGGCCAACACTCTTTTTTTTAAACTGTTGAATTGTTAATGCTCATGATCCTGAGGGAAAGTCAGAAGTAAGAAGATAAAACCGAAGATGACTGAATTCTGAGTTGTAGTTCAATGTTGTCAGCAAGGCTGACAAATGGGACAGGTATCAGACCATCCAAGCTATGCTCATTGTCACTCTACACACACAGTTTAATAGCAACCATGTCAATTTTTGAAAAAAGTAGTTCAAAGAGAGGTTTTAAAAGCACCAACATGGTTAGAATGACATCAATATTGAGAAAGCATGCATGTAGAGGGAATTGTGTATCTGAACTCTTCTTGGAGGATTAATTTTTAAACAAAGCTGACAGATGCAGAATCTGAAAGTGTTTGCTGACTTTGCTTTGGAATGAGCAGTCAAATCGTGTTGTTGTCAAGGAAGCATATTGCAGATAATCCTGGCTTTGCATGCAATATACTACAGTCAGAAGTAAGTCTTCAGTGTGGCATAATAGCTTTTATAGCTCTGTTTTTTCTGGTGAGCATCTAAGCAGCAGCAGTTACAGTCTAATTGTAGTTAGGATAGTGTGGGGTTTTGTCTCTGCAGGTTTTTTTTTTTTTTTAACATCAATTTTTTTTAACAACAATCAAAAGCTAAAAATACATTCTGCTTATGTTGGGGGGGTAGTCTTTTTGTCCTTCACACAAAAATGAGTTTTTGTATGTTTTTAGTATTTCTGAAACTATATACTTAATTTTCTCTGTCTGCTAAATGTACATTTTCATATAACCTGTATTGTATGTTGTTTAGAAGACTTCCAGTACTACATACAATTTTTTTCCGAAGTTTTGCAGTGTTTCAGCATCATTCTACTTACAAACCTTGTAGAGTTCACAAAAGCAATCCTACTTTGTTATTCAGTGGATTGCAATAGCAGTGGATCTGTCACTGTCTTAGATTACCTTTCTTACACTTTGAGAAAAATCTAAAGGTTTAAAGAATAACCTTAAATACATTTTTTCTTGAATATAATTTAAAATGTGTTCATGTTTCACTTGCAAGCCATATGGGCACATATAGGAAATACCAACCGTTAGAGAACAATCATAATGCAATTTTTAATATATTAGGTCATAAATGTAATTGAGATACTGTTGTTCAACATTAGGAATGCCAATACAAATCAACAGGGTTTTGAGCTCTATAGTACAAATGGCATGCCTGGACTGAACTAGTTTATAGTACAGCTCGACTGCTGTTCATAGTCATAAAAATCAGTTAAATATATATTTTTTTTTTTAATTCTGAAAGTGGCAAATCTGTCCCTTGTTAACAAAACGGTAAGGTAGATTCAAAAGGAAATCCATCAAATGTGTATTTATTAGATTCATTTAATTTACTGCTACTCTGTTGAGGCAGGAGGACAGGAAAGGTGTTCAGCCTTCAGTAGAAGATGCTATTAAATAACTAACATATGTCTTGGTTATTTTTAGACTCCTAAATCATCAGAGACTAGGCTCAGATTGGTATTTTTCATACATATTGATTTTCTTGATATTAAAAAACTTGTAAGAATAAATTTCTCCTTCAAAGGGCATTTTTTTGGAGTTAATATGGATGGAATTAAGAGTATTTCAGCATTTTCAGTATAGCTATAACAGGAATGAGAAAATAATATACTGTTTGAGGCTCTGATGGAAAACAAGAGCTTTCTGCTGTGCAGAGTTGACTGCCCCGACCCCTTTTTTCCCTGTTATATCTAATTGGATTACTTCTGCCTATGACTGACATACCTTTTTTGCTGCAGCACTTCATTAAGGGTTTCCTGTTTGTCTTCTAGTAAATGCTGCAGGTACTTCAGTTCTTGCTGGTACTGAGCAGTCTTCCCGGCAAATTCTTTCTCCTGCTCAGTCATTTTGAGACTGATATCTCCAAGCTTCTCAGCTGCTTTCTTTTTATAGAGCTGTAAAAATTAATAGGAAAAATGTGATGACAGCAGAAATAAGAACAACTTACTACCAATAAAAGAAGCTTTGCGAGTTAGCAGTTTGATCAATGATGCCTTGCATTGATACATCAGGTAGGTTGCTTATGTGTATGTGTGGGTGTTTTTTTTTAACCTATTTGTTACGTGAAGGCATTACACTGGTATTTTGCCACCTTGGGCAGGGACACCTTCTACTATATCAGTTTGCTGAAAGCCACATGGTACTTACCAGTTGTCCAAGTCGTATTTATCCATGTACGCTATAAGAAAGCATGTTCTGCTCTTTAATCTTAATACTAAGAGGTAGAACAGAGTAGCTTCATGTTTTAAAACATATTACTGTTTCACGTAATAGTTCATTCTGTTTACTGATGGCACAAGTCATTTTATGCTTATTGGCAGTAATAACCAGGTCTAATATACAGGTCTAGTGCTCTCTGAAATAACTTCTCCGTTCAATTACATAACCATATGAGGAACTGAAAAAATACGGCTTGTCAGGTGTTGTTACACATTTCTACATGCTGCTTTTCTCTTGGCAGAAACAGACATTATCCAATAACAGCTTTTTTCCTGTGATTACAAACATAGTGCTTAAACTGTTGATATACGTGCAGAATGTCATGTCTGACATAGGCTATAAGAGATTTTTGGGATTGAAGCACTCAATAGAGCTGCAAAATATTTTGTGATCCTTTTCACAAGCTGTTTTCAGTTTAGTGCTTGTAAAATGTGTCACTTTGGAATTGTATTTTCTGAACGTAATAGTAATACTGTTGGCTTGACATGCCTGTTCTTCCTCTGCCAACTGAAGCTGAGCTATGTGTACAGAATGGTTTCAAGATCAGTGGGGCACAAAGGGCAATAGTGCACCATTTCCTGGCCTACAGATTAAAACTTGAGACTAGATGTGAGTGATACAGAGTTCTTATCTTGTTCCTAGGAATGTTTATAACTAAGTTGATGTAAAATGCATAAGCAGCAAAACTTCAGCAGGATGGCTGACGCTAGACTGCTCCCTGCTCATTTTGGGGAGCTGAGCCAGGCTGGGGTGGTTCTGGGCACGCAGCTACAGGCACTGACAGGACCTTTGCAGCAGCTGCTATGTTTGAGTTGTTCAACATGGTCTTGTATTTTTTTTTTTTCTGAAGTGAAGCAGGCAACAGTGAGTAGACTGATGGCGATTACCATTTGCAGGAAGAAGGGGATAACACAGCTGGAAGTGGTACTATTTTTCCTCTATAGCTGAAATGGGTAGTCTGCCCATCGTCATGGCACACTAGGAATATAGAAAGCACCTGAGAAGAGCAGTGATGATGGATATAGCAGCTGGGACTGAACAGGACATAATCTACAGTCTTATAATTTCAAAAAGGTATGTTTTGAGCACTGTGTTTCTTTTATACTGTGTGTACTGAATTACTTGGCAGCTATTTATGTTGTTCACATGCACATTTTTCCAGTATAACTCTTGCTTTAAACAGAGCTGGTAAGCTAAATGATTTTCATCTAAAGTAAAACTAAATAATTAGGTGTGAACTAATTTTTTGGTTATATAAAGACTTTCTTTTTCCTTTACCGTTTAGTGTTTCCCGAGTTGCTATGAGTCAGAAATGTTCCTTGTATTTTCAAAAAAAGAAGAAGGAAAAAAGCAGGAATACACTCTAGATAAAGGAGCCCTGTGTACAGAGACTTAATCTATGGTCTGATAACGTTAGATCCAAAGCATCTATCCCTCAGTGCAGATTACTGTTAATAGGAATGATATGAAGAAGCACCCTTGTTTCATTCATATGCCTTGGTGTGCGCAACTAGATTACCTTCTGTTACCTGAAAATGTAATCCCAATGGGAGAGGCCAGATATCTTCAGTATAAAGGTTGCTTCTACCTATATTTATAAAAACTTTATCATTGATAAAAAATATTACCAATAGAAATTCAGAATCCATGAAACAACTTGATACGACTTCTTTTTGACAGTGTGCCCAAATGATGAACTGGAGTGCAAAATCTGTTATCAGAATTACAATCTTCACAGTTGTAAATCCAAAGTTTTGAACTGTCTTCGCAGAATTTGTGCTAGATGTTTGAATAACATCCTACTTAGAGGAGGTGGATCTCTGCATTATCTGTCTCTCTTGTTGCCATGAGATTGAGTTGCACAAAGATGAAGTTAAAGCACTCCCTAACGATAAAAACATTATGTCCAAATTCCTATTAAAAGAGCAGCATGGAATTCTAACTGTGGTGAAGTAGTTTTAACACCAAAAAACTTGGCTTCCCCAAGCTCTTCCCATGAATCACCCAACTGCTTAGTAATTATGATTATGGAAGTACAAAGAGACTCCCCAAGGACTTCCAGTCAAACTGCTGCCTTAGATTACTATGCTGACCGTAGCATTGAGTCAGCATCTGCAAGTTTGCAGAGTCAGCTGGATCAAGATCTCTTTTCCAAGCTACGCAATCATGTGTACCTACAATACTGGCATGGCTGATTGGATATATATATTTTTTTTTTTTTAATTTTTTTTTACTTTGGTTCCCTCCCTGTTGGAATCTATTTACTAGTGATTGAAAAAGTGACCCTAGGTATTGTGGTTGTGTTTTGTTCCCTCAAGTCTTACTGTATGTCTCATGTATGGCTTCTGCCAGTGCTTCTGCCAGGAAATTTGTGACTGCTTTTCAAAAAGTTGATATGCAGATTTTTTTAATCAGTAAGTATTTAACTGAACCATAAAATAATTTAATCAGACTTTAACCTTTATGCTCTAAGCATTTTTAATAGTCTAACTTCAGAAAGCTTTCTGATGATCTCTTTGAGCTTTCTTTTAGCATAAATGTATTTTTGTGAAAGCACAATAATTTGTGTTATTTCTCTGGTAGTCACAACATGGTGAGTTTTTTTTTTAACTTTTTTTTTTTTTTTTTTTTTTTTTACTAAAAAGATAGTGGCTACTATTGCCTGTTCCCAAAGTAACAGTTTTAGACCACCAGCATGTGAATGAAAACCAACTGTGAAGAGATATTTGAAGGCTATTTAAAACAGTTGTTAAACAAAACCATTTTTATCAAATGCATGCTCACTGTTTAAAAAACAAAAAAAGATCAGAAGTGCTGCATATAATATGCTTAAAAATGTCCCATTGCAAGATAGTTCATGTTATATATGATTAATGAGATAGACAGAAAGAATACCAGTGGAAAAACTTAAACATTTGAGTTGAAACTTTTCTGATGATGAAGGGAAATAAAGTTACATTAAATATTCTGCTCCATAATCAGTAGTTTTTTTCAGGTGAGTTCTGAGTTATAACAAATATGACAAAGAATCATGTAGTTGAATCTTATAAGGCCAACTAAAGAACAATTTCTTCAAGTAAGCTTTAATATTTTCATGATTTAGTAAGCCTGAAAAATTGTCTAACAAAAGAATACCAAAAGATGTTTTGTTTCCTTAACACAATTCCTGAGCAAAAATTATTTTTCTGAATATTTGTATACAATCTATTTGAGACTTGTTCCACTGTCCTATATGGTTGTACTGATAACCTACAAAACATGTTGTACAGTGAATGACTTAAAAGGTTTTCAGTAATTGCTAAGTCCCAAACTAAAAATGGGTACCTATAAAGAGAATCACTTAATTTGCTACCTAGCTCAAGCATACGCAGTTTAAAATTGATAATAGAGCTGTGTATATTAAACATCTACATTTTTTTAGGTTTCATTTAAAGCTCAAAGGGTTATTGCTAAAAGGATTTCACACTTATTGTGTTCAAAAACAGGTCTGCTTGATCTTGAAGGTTCTCAGTGAAAAACTGGGATTTTCTCAGTGAAAATGGGATTTTTGTTCATTTACTTTACCCAAAAGAATTTGCAAAACAGTAACAACTCTAGACCAGAAAAATCAGATCCACTTCGTCTGCAAAGCACACGTGACTTCAGAGGAAAGTGATCTAAAGGGAATAGAATTGCCAGATTTTTGAATGACAACTGTCTGTCTACAGGGGTATGTGCCATACATTTGCAGTGAAGAATGGCTGTTCCACCTAGTCATCCTTTTTTCCTTTCCTCCAGTAACAATTGCAGTGATGTGAAAGAAGCCCCACAAAATCTGTTGACATGTACTCTTTCTGCCATGCATCTAACCTGCACCATGGTTTTGGAGTAGTTTGTGGACACTGAGATAGGAGGCAATGAATTCACCAAAAGGTAACCTACGATGCCTTATCTTTTAGGCACTTTTAAGGAACTCAAACCTGTATGTAGGCTAGAAGCTTTTCTCTCATTCTAATCTGAGGACTGTATGCTCTAGTTCATATGATAAATTTTATATTTATTATCTTGTATCTCATTATAATAGCTAAAAGTCAATGCAGAACACTCCTTTCTAAGATAACAATTAATGTAACACAAACTAGGAAGTTATATCACCTTCTCACAAAAATGTGTACATTTTAAGTACTATTACCAATGAAGACAGATCTTGTCTTAATACCTTGTAACAGGTTCACCCTGCAACTTGGTACAAGGGGCAGTTATTCCAGCTGCAGTTCCCTGAAGCAGCTGATAGTGGTATTCCTCTGGCAGACTAGTCAAACTAATGAGATCTTTAACCTATTTTATTCAATTAAGTAGGAAGTGTGTAATCTTGAAGAATGCTGTTGTTCAAGTTTCCTGGTTGCTAGAATTGTGCATTAACTGTGGAAGTAAACAAATCTTCCACGTAAAGAATTTATTGCCTTTCCACGTTCCCCTGAATTTTTATTGACAGCGCTTAAAGCGGAGGGGTGATATGCATTACATATTAGGATTAGAAAAGCCTTGATTAAAAAGAACCAAACTTAAAAACTTGACAATGTTTGTATTTAAACTTAGGATTTTAAATAAAAAAGTAAAACTAAGGAATACCCAGAACTTCTCATAAATCACTAGAGACAACAAAGTAATAAAGCTTCTATTTAGAAAAGTGGATTACTTGACTGGAGGTGTTCAAGAAATTAAGGTGTTCTCAGCAAAAAGGTGATTGAACTTTGCTAAAAGTTACAGTTAGTATGATAGTCAAGAAGTACATGATATTTTAAGTTTCTATATTTGACTGTTTAAGTCCTAAGCTATACTGACACAAATTAAGAACAAGAAAGTTTTGCCAGTAGTTTGTCACTTTTTTCTAAATAGACTAGAAACAGCAATATTTAAAAACATTATTTATAGTTTCCATTAACAGTTGATAGTGGTTTTTTTTTAAAAAAGGATTTTTGTTTATCTGATTTCTTTGTGATCTATCTGATCTCTTTATGAGATTTCTTTGAAGTACTACACCTCTTGCTTTATGTGATACACAATATTGAGAATACACATATGCTTAGAAACTGTGAGGTTATACCTCAAACGCTATTGCTTAAGTGTTTACCTTGAATTACTGTAGCACTAAAGATATTAAAACATAAGAGTTTCAAATGTATTTCAGACTAAACATTGTTATAATGCAATTACATGCTATGCTTTGTATTTGCTTAGATAATCCTAAAGATAACCTGTGATGTATTAGGCTAGATGATTAGGCTAGATGATTGAACATACTCTGAGTTTCTAAATTGCCTACCCTTTGGTCACATAAAAGTACTGTATACTCAAGATAGTTTTTCACTTCTAAATCTAATTGCAAAGGATTTCAAGTTGAAGCATTAGCAGAGAGTGGACAAAAAAAAGTAGAATAATTGGACTACATTACTGAGCAAAAATCAGAAGTGCTATTTTATTTGTATTTTATCATTTTTACAACTTGTCATAATTTTCTGGGTAACGGTGTTAATGCAGCAACCTAGCAGATACACAATATGAAAACAAAATGGAAAATGTCATTTACAAAAACTGATGATCCATTTCATTTTTAAAAAACTACTTACTTCTCTCATTTAAAAAGATAAAAGTTTTACAAAATACATAGGTTAGAAATACTGCTTACCTTAACTTTTTCTTGCAGCCTTCCTAAGCGTAGACTGCCTTCTACTATTTTGTTGAGAACACCATGATTTTCATTTTCCAAACACCTGGCCTGCAAACATATATATCAAATTACATACATTGAAGGCAAATCTATTCTGAGTCTTAAGAACCAAAATGGAGAAAGAATCTTCAAAATTATGCTAATAATGTCTAATTAATAATTTATTAACTGGCTGTGAATATGATCACTAACAAAATAATACTTTGAAACACTTCTATTTTGAAAGGATCATAGATATATTAATATTGCAAACCAAACCAATTCTGCACATTCATCGACAGGTGTATATACGTATGCTTAGGGATTCTATTTGTACAGCTGACCCTCCAGGTCAGAATCAGTCTTCTCTCAGAAAAAACCTTGAAACTAGCAACAATTCATGGCAGGAATTTGGCATGTGGCTTACAAAATGGTTTTGGCTCATCCCTGCCTCCATCACTTTGTAAGTAGTGAATGTTGAAGTAGGGAGAATGATAATAGACTTTTACTTAGACATCCTGCTCAGTGTTGTCTCTTAGTAATAATGAGTGTCCAGTTCTAAATTCAGCCCTCTGCACCCCCCCCCAATATTTTCTAGGTCTCCTCATTCGAAACCCTACCAGCTTATCTGAGTACAGGATACCTGCAATCTAACTTCCTGCCAAGGTATGTTTCAAGTTCAGTGACTGAAATTAGGCACGGGTTGTTCAGATCCAATTCTAGCAGATAGCAAAGGAAACTGGATATTTTAAAGTTTTACTAGCATGAGACTATTTCAATAAAATAGGCTCTCAGAGCATTTCTGCTATTAACTCAGAATTAATTTAAATAAAAATAAGTGAAAAGCTTCAGAAACGAGTACATATTTTTAACTGCTCTACATAAAATAATCTTTTGTTGCTTCTATTCTATTTGCAAACATTTAAATAGCTCAATCAACTGGAATCATAGCTTTCTTTTACTATTAATTTGAATTATTAAGAGTTTTTTCTAGTAGGAGGAGAACTGAAACATCAGTTAAGCCATATTAATTAAAGGTAATTACCAAAAAAATAAGGTGATCACGTTCCTGAGCTATCTTCTCCACCAAACCAATAAGGTTTGTTAGATAGTGATGGGCTGCAACTTCTTTTTCTGTTGCTTCCTCCAACTGCTGTTTCAAAAGACCTATTTTCTTCTTTAATTGCCTATAAAATTAACATGAGACCCTTTAAGATTGGAAACTAATAATGGCATTAAGGGAACTTCCATTGTAGATACAAATCAGCTTGCACAAGTCTCAAAAACAATCACGTATAGTGTTAAAGATGTACTGGCTCAAAGTATTTCAAGGGCTGAAAGTATCATTGCCTATAACTTTTTTTTTTAATAGTATGCTGCATTAAGAGTAATTATAGCAGATACTCAAAAGAGCAATTTCTGCAATAGCTACAAGTTCATATTTCTTAAGAAAAATAATGATATTATTTTTACTTTTGAAAGGTTTGTTCTACCTCTGAACCATTCACATATATGAGAAAGTCTGCAAATACTGAAACATCCTGTTCTTCAGGTGAATACACAAATGATTAATCATCATAGCTAACTACTAGCATTGAAGATATATTCTTAATTTGCATGTAAAGACAGATATGTCTATGAAAACATAAAATTTAGCAAAATTATTCAACAAGTAGGCCAAATAGGTGTGAGAAAGATGTATTTGAGGAAACACGGCTGCTCTACAGTAGGTAAAAATGTTACCGGGATGTGAAAAAAATGTTTTTACAGATATTATTGCTATGGTATATTTTAGAAATTTAAGTATTGAGAAAATGATAACATAATATGAAGTGACAAAGGAAGATAAACCTGTTTGTCTTTTGTGTCATTTCCATATCAGCTTCCAGGATCTTCTTGTCAGCCATGAAGTTATTTTTCTCTAAAAGCAGTTTCTTGTTTTGAGCTTGCATTGATGCTATCTTTCCCATTAGGTCTTCCACCTCAGAGCGCTTTTTCTCCTGCTCCTGTTGTAAATGGCTGCAAAACCAACCATTTAGTACACATGTCACATATACACCTGCTGTACTTTAAAGCCAAAATTATAGTAAGACACTCACGTTAAAGATATGAAAAAGGTACACTGATAATGTTTAGTGATGTCAAAAAGTGGTATTACAATCTGATGATGTATCAAATCATGAATGAAACATAACGTAGAAAAAGTAATTCATCATCCTATCTGCATTTGAAATAATTTTTAACTATAAAATACATCTTCTAGTTAAAATGTAGTCCTTTTGTATATTTCCCCTCAAAGAAATTACTAGCACTTATGAGTACTTTTCAGGAAGGTGTCGTACCAAGAAACAGTAACTTCAACTATCCTAGGCCTGGAAGCAAACAAATTTACAGGAAGCCTTTAGAAAAAATATACAAAGTATGCTGCATGGCAGCACTTCTGTTTCATGTCATTTTCATGCCTCTAGTGTTGGGATTTATTTCTAGAATTACAATGTTTTTGAAATAGTAACTTTTCTTTCTGCTTTGGTAGTTACCTTTTATAGATTAAAAATTACCGGCATATTCCTACATACAAAGTGATGTATGCATGTAATGATCTGCTTATGTGAATATTTTGCAGAATTGTTTCTCTATGCACCATATACAAATTCATACCTTTTTAACTCATTCACCAAAGCAAAGTGCTCCTCTGCTGCTATTTTGCTATCCAGTTTTGCTTTCAGCTCTTCACAAGTAGTACGTAAAGCTTCCAGCTGCTTCTGGTACTCTGCTATCTGTTCTTCTTGACTCCGTTTTTTATCTTCTAAAATTATTATCTGCTTGGTCAATTTTGAAGCTTTTGGGAGGGGAAGAAAAAAATGGTTACAGCACAGTAATAACAATAATTCAATCACCTAGTAGAACTCCAACTAAACCAATAATACATTAATTCATAGTTATTCAAAGCATTATGTGACTGGATTTTTCTTGTTTTTTTTTAAATCCTAATCAGTTAGGATTTGGAATCCAAACAGTTTGGATTTTGTCTCAATTTGTTTTGGAGAAGTACCACATTTTTCCACAGTTAAGCAAAGAGTTCTATTATAAGTCTGATTTTCACTGAAATCTGCCTTTCCCCATTTAAAATCAGTAAACCTGACATTTCAGATAGTATCTAGACAGAATTCTTTTCTGAATAGCTTATGGTAGGTTAGAAGAGATTCTTAGAGGATATTCAAAGAATCTCTTCTGATCTCTAGTGCATTCTAGTGGTGTTATCAACATAACTATAGAACATTGACCAAGAAATTCAGTAGAGGACACTGCTACCCACAAAACTATGTTGAGCAAAGAGCCAACCAAAAGTCATAGATGCAGAGCTACCTACAGCTAATATCTCTTTTGACTTCAGGTAACTCAAACAAGGCCACATGTCTGTTTCAGAACATTTTCCTTTCTTTCTTAACACTCACATTCTTTCTTAAAGAAGAAAGAACACAGCTCAGTGTATTCTAATACTGGTAATGATTTTTTTTTTTTTTTCAGACAGAATAATCTTTTTATTCTTTGGAAGTGCTTGGAAAGTGAGAGATCAGATTAAAGGCAGTTTTCTATTCAAGAGGCTTCAAACTCAAGACTACCTCTTTTCAGGCCTACGAGCTGTTTGCTCATTGAAGCATCATTTTGTGCTGAAAAATCTTTTAATTCATTTTGATTAATTCAGGAAAAGAACCTGAAATCAAACATGAGTTTTGTAGCCTAGCAGACAGGACACATCTACAGACTGTCTAGTTTCTGTTCACCAATCCACAGGTTCTTCCTATAGCACGTATTTCCATCACTTAATGCACTCCAAAACAGTTAAGGTCAGGCTCTTATTTCCTTGTGAGAACTACAGCAATAAATAACAAAATCTGTCAGTCTAGTAGGAATTTCCTTCCAACTCGCACCAGATCAAGCTATTTTGAGACATGGAAAGCAGAACACTTGATTGGGGGTATTATATTCTCTCCAAAAGCTTTATATTAATGATACATAATTAAATGTTTTTCAAGGATATCCTAAACTGTGAATTAAGATTCACAGAATTCGTACCTTCAATCTTGCTTTTTAAACAGTTAACCTTTACTAAAAAATCTTACTTTCATTGTTAGGATTTTAAAATGTAACATGTCTGTCCTCTTTCTGATACACAGTCAGAAGTCTATTAACAAGAATTACCCAGAAGAATTTGCTCATACAAAACATAACCATTAGTAGAAAATTTTTTAAGAAATTATATTCCTTGTCTTGCTTGTAAGCATTCAGTGTTCTGAATTCAATTCAACATCTAATAAACAGCAATAGATAACAAAACTGATCCGTTACTTAACACATGGATGTAAATTTAAGCAGTATCATGCTACTTATGATATAATCAACTACATTTTATTAGCAATAAATATGGGTTACATAGCAAGAAACAACCTAAATTGAACATTTAAATAAACAAATACTACCTCACAAATATCAACCTGTAAAAAGTTAAGGTGCTCTCAAATTAGGAAAAGATCCAAAAGTACTTCTGTTTAACAGTTCACAAGTTATACAGTTACAAGTGACGTTGACGTTACTTTTCATGATCAGCTGACAATCAGAGCTTGACTTCATTGTGATCTTACCTGTATTCAGCTATGCATTGTATGCATGTATCAAGTTGTAAAAAAGCAAAACACCTCCACCACAGAAAACCTGCAGAACTACGTACGGTGTAAAATGTGTAGTTGCCATGTCTAGCAATTCAGGCACTTACCTTCCTGAACATGTTGTCTGTGACTATCTTTTGCTTTAGCATGTTGAATTTCAAGTTGCTCCATCAACAACCTGTTTTCTTCCAAGACCAGTGTGGCCTGAGTTTGTAGCTGATGCCTGCACAAGAACAAACAGTTTATAAATTAAAATTAGAAATACTTTATTTATGTCCAAAGAAAAACAAACAAACAAACAAACAAACAACATTGACTTCTAACAGTTTAAACTTTATCATATTTGAATCCCTTTCAAAAAGGAATGAAAAACCTTAATTGAAAGCTATCTCAGAATCCAAAGTAAGCTTACTACAGACATGAGCTCTCAACCCTCAATACATAAGTTGTTTTTAAAAAATATTTAAAATTTTTGACTAATTAAAGCAAAAATTCACTGTGGAAAGAAGGAAAGATATGCATGTGTGAATTAAAATCACAGAATCAGTGTGTTTGAGGCTGGAAGGGACCTCTGGAGATCATCTGGCCCAACCCCCCTGCGCAAGAGCCAGACATAGTTTTTCCTCAAGATTTATAATCTTAAACATTTGCACAGTACAAGCAAAACACTAATTTCTGGTAATATAACTTGCCATTCTGTAGTGGTAATAAAGTTATTTTTATTTAATTGCTTATGCAGGTCTTCATTCTCCTTCACCAACTCTTCAACTTGCACTTTAAAGTTCTTCATATCCTCCTGGAAGATAAAGGAATCCAAATCATAATAGCTGGAGGGAAATATTTTAACTTTGACATCAAAATACACATACCTGGGTACCTTTCTAATTCTCATGTTAACAGCATTTTATCTCACGAGTCACTCATCTTTAACTCAGATGTGCACACTTGATTTTTTTTCCAAGTGTGTTTTGAATTAAGCAACTCATAGATCCTTAACATATGTATTCAAGCAGATTAATTCTGGAAATAACCAGATGATAGCATACATTTTCAGAATGAAATACTGCTTATTTTATGGCATAATTTTTGAAGGAAATATTCTCAAAAACTGTAATAGTTCTGCTCTGAAGCTCATGTAGTTCCTCAGATTTGGTCATACATGGTTGTAAATGAGACCAGATGAGTGTCTTGGTAATCTTTTTCATACTGTAAACAAAGATTCTCAAGAAACTAATAACCATTTTTGAAGATTCAGTAACAGAAGATATTTCTAAAGAGCAAAAAGAGTCAGTACCCATGCCTTAAATAACTTGAAATAAATATTCTTCAGCCACAAAATCCATAGGCCTGCAACTGGTAGATACAGGGCACTGGATTCCCAGTTATGAATGGCAACAGTAAATTGTTTCAACATGGACTGACTGTTTATGGTTTACTCTATTCCCATACATTCAGTGTTGTGTCTGCTTCTACAGCTGAACAGCCTGACAAAACCAAACCAAGTGCTTTTAAAACAGCACAATAACAACGTATACCAAAGTAAAACAAAGTCACTTTTAATTTTAGGTAGAACCCAGCTTTGACAAATCCCTTCTAAAAAATCAGTAGTTTTTTCTGCCTTATTTTAGAAGTACATTTTCTTTAAATGGCAACTTACCTCATATGCAAGACTTAAATCTTCCTTTTCTCTTATTCTATCTTCGTATGCCAGCAGAAGAGGTGACAAGTATTTCATATCCAGCTTTAAAAAACAAGTCAGTATAAATAAATTGCAAACCACAATCTCATCAATATTTATTATTTCTTCTCCTGATACACATTGTCAGTTTTAAAAGCTATTAAGGGCTTTCAGTTGCTATTAGTTTTACGTATAAGTGAAGAGGGAGGACCTTCCGGTTTCTGTATAGCTCTGAATAACAATGGGAAAGGAAAATTGAAGATTCAGTTAACATATGAAGAAATTGTTTCACATGTTATAGGTTCCATTTCACAGATTACTTGCCTTCTACTTGCCAGAAGTTCGTAGGCTACTAGTGGATCCACAAACATTCCTACCATAAGACTCACTGATATATGCTATTTCCTTTTAGTTTTACCTTAAGCAATCACAGCAGAAGATTAACAATTAAGATTAATAATGAAGCAATAGACCTTGATGCATTGTGTATGCTGGACAGTACTAAAGGAAGATGTAATTTATGATTCTCAGGGCAACAGTACTTAATTTACATTCAATAATGCGAATTTGGTAACTGTAAGCAGTCTGTAGCTTACCATAAATTTAGCCAGTTTTACATATTCATTGCAAAATTCTGCCCTACTCCTTTTTATGTTTATCTTGTTCTACCCGTATGTGATATTTCAACAACATAACTAAATAAAGGCCTGCAAATCTGAATATTTTGGTTCCTCTAAAGGAAGGAATGAACAGATCAGTGAAAATATGATGCTACTTACCAGCCATGGGGGTGGTGGTCCTTTCATGGGTAAACTTTTTATTTTTAGATGCTAAAGAAGATATGTGAGAAAAAAATTAAATTATTTCCTTCTTTTTGAAGCAGCAACCATTGACCACTGCAAAAGTGGACAAGTCATAACTATTACCCTGAACAAGCTTACGCCTCTAATTACACATTGCATACGTAACACAGACGGTCAATAAAACTGAAATTTAAACATCTTACAATACAGAAGAATAGCTAACTTCTTAAAGTTAGATTTAATGATAAATGCTTATTTTCAATTTCAGAGGAAGCCTATGCCATTTGTGGACTTTAAGATTATTTTATCTGGATTTGCCTCCCAAAACTTACAGGTGACTGAAAGGGCAATGGGACATACCTATGCAAATTGCCTTTATAACCAACATTCTCACCTCTTCTTGCAACAGTGGCCTGAATTTAGTTTGATAGCGACTTAATTCTACGTTCAAACGATGGACTGTCATTTTCAAAGCATCATTTTCGTCTACAAGTTCTTGTGCTTGTCGTTTCAGAGAAAGTAATTCTGTAGCTTCCTCTATTAAAACAAATATTCAACTCATTTTAGTCAAAATTCAAGAAACATTAACAATAATTTGTTAATTATAAGGGAAAAAATCTCAATAAATTATTATCATAAGAGAACTTCCCAAAATACTCTTACAGAATAAAGCCATGAGAAGTTATTAGCACAAAAAAACATTATGAAACAACCGAGTATTTTTCCCATGATCCTGTAAGTATTCCTTCACAAAATTTCTACAAATGTAGAAAATACTGTTCAGAAACTACTTCTGCATAGATACTTCCTCATATCAGTGAAGTAGAAACCTCCTACCAGTGGAAAAGTTGTAAAAAACAAAACAACAAAAAAAAAAAACTAGAAAAATCAAGCATGATAACTAAGAATAGTTTGTATTGAAAGAATGTTTCTCCCACCTTCTTTGTGTATCTTCTTTGCAGCTTCTTTAAGTTTTCTGTTTTCTTCTTCTAATCTCTTCAGTTTTACTTGCTGTTCTTCCATTTGCTGTTTTGTCTCCTCAAATTGCTGGGCCATAGCCTGGTATACCTTATTCAAAGACCAGTTTTCTTGTTTTAGCTCTCTGAACTTCTCTTTAGCCATGTTTTCCCGTGCTTGCCTTGCCCGAATGGATATATCTATAGATGCCACATGTCAATATTTTCAATATTTTAATTGGTACATTGTTTGACAATCACTTACTTAACACTTCAAAAGTCACTCAGATTAGAAAGTAAAAACAACTCAAACATCTAGCATAAAAAGCCTGGAACCACTGTTTTCAACATGTATCACAGAGAACTCAGCATTCTTTTATCTCCTGTGCAAGATGAATACTTTTCTTCCTCCCCCATGAATTAGGCTTAGTGAGTACAAGCAAGAAAACGTATTTTTTTTTATTACACATGTATTCTTTAAAATGAAGATTTGTAGTAATGGCACAGAAAAATCAGAAATACCTGGGGATAGTGGAGGTTTCTCCCATATAAGATTTTCAGCTAATGCTTTTTCTTCCTAGCAGAGAAATTATAAAAAATGAAACAGTTTGCTCTAGCATTTATCTTTTCTGAAGTACACTGAACAGCATCTTCGCTGGAGAACTTAAGAAACAGAACTTTTGAAACAGTTTATTTTTTTTTAAGGTTTGATTTGCTACTGACAATATAAATCACTTGTCATTTGGCTATCTTAACATCTTTTTGTCACGTACCAAAGTCAGTCACTTTTGGATGCTTGAAACGGTATTTTCATTAGTTGTCAAAGACATACAGTTCTCACAAAATCTCATAACAGAAAAAATAAATAAAACAAATTTTCTTGACCTAACAGAACTGATATGGCTCCCTTGTTAGTTTGCATAGAATATTCTAGAATAGAACACTCTTACATGAACTGTCAGTCCATAATTGGGACTCAAGTATGTTGAAGTGTAAAACCCTATACAATAATTTTGTTCTTCCTGTATTAGTTAAAGCACATATTTTTACAGTTTCAGAAAGTTCTTTCAACAGTAAATAATTTGTAAAAACAGCCTGTATTTACGCTAATACATTTACTCAGGTTGAACATGACTGACATACATTTTTATGAAACCACAGAGAAGTTCTGTAAGAATACAATGCCATGTGATTTAACATGCTGAAACACTGATGCCCAAATAAATAGAAATTCAAGAACAATTTCAAAAGAAAATATATGTTGTCAAGAATTTGAAAAAGGAAGAAACCAACAATGTTAGCAGTGGAAGGCCTGACCATTTTTCTAAGTAGTATTCCATGACATTGATGTGAGAAACCAAACTTTTGGGTATTCTTTTTCAAGCTCAGAAAAGCAGTCAGATGGGCCCAACTCATAAACTACATAAAAATCTGGTGAAGGCAAGCTCAGGAGAATTATCACTGACAGCTCTCTCTTTCTATAGAGGATGTCTCCCACTCTCACTTAGTTTCATTCTTTCACATGAGGAACAAGAGCATTTTCTGTTATTTTTAATAAAACCCACACCCAACTTTTGTGTGGTCTACACACCTATATGATGGGGATTTTTCAAAAGGAATGATTGACATACAAGAATGCCTAAAGGAAACATTCCCTAGTGACAATAAGTTAGTTTTCTTTTACGTGGATTGTAAATTGTCAGCTAACAGCACCAGAATGCATCACAAATGAACCTTCAAAAGTCTTACCTTTAAATTCAAGCCAAGATGTTTGTTTTCTGTTAAAGAAAAACAGATCTTTCAGTCAATTAAGAATGAAAGCATTAATAAGTCTGTAAATTACAAGGGTACATACAGATATTTTAGTACACATATTACATACTGTAAATAAATGTGAGAAAGTCCTTGAGGCTCCAGCCCCATTCATGGTATATTAGAATATTGATGTGATACCTTACTTTACCTCTCACACTGTATAGATACAATTAAGGAAGAAATTAAGTTGTATTATCAAAAAAAAAAAGTTCTTCTAGCTGATTTTCAGACATAAACATGTCTTCAAGAAAAATTAGTAAGAATTTTTTTTTTAATCTCCTTAACAGTAATAGCTTCTGGTACTTCTTGGGTACTTTCTTCCATTTTTTGAGCATAGTTACACTCCAATAGCTTCCAGAGTATAAACTGGATTGATCCTGGTACATAGATCAACAGAAACATAGTAGCTATACTAGACAAAACTGAGCTCATTATTTTTTGTTGTCTTTTAAATGCACCTGATTGTTAGTGGATGTTTAGGAATTTCAGTTTGATTGCAGATTTTCAATTTTCTCTAACTACTAAAAGTGGCACTTTAATGGCATTTCTTTGTCTGCCCTTTTTAAAAGGAATTTATCATTTATCATATGGTACTAATAAATCTAGTTTGTTCAAAAATTGTTTTTCCCTTTTCTTAAGTAAGCTTATTTACCTTCTGTTTGCACATTTGACTCATCCACCTGCATGTGAAACTCAGTTTCATGAGACAATGTTTCTTTCTTCTCAGCATTATTACTAGGAGGTAGTGGAGTCTCTTCCTGTATAAAAGACAAACAAGTCTATCTAAATCATAACACTGTCGAAATAGCCTATGCCCAAATGTCTTGATATTGAAGTTTTCATACAGATAATGTCTTGGTCACATTCAGAATTGTACTTCAAAATTTTAAGATAATAAAATATACACTTTTTTGGCTTTAGGACTATACATAATTAAAATCTAACCCTTACTGTGATCAGCAGGAGGTAAAGAACTATGATAATCGTCTAATCTATCCCAGGGCAATATTCCTTGTCATCTTATTTAGTCAAAGAATTGATGAAGTTATCTTTTTGCTTGTTGTGTCATATCTAAACCTACTTTTTAAGAAAAATGGGTCATTTATCTACCACATCACAGTACATGAGGAATTCATGAATAATTTTTAGCCTTGTCTTAGCTGTTTTTCCCTGTTGATTGCATAGCAGCATCCTGTGTATTTAACACCCTCCCTTTTTCCCCCCCTCCTCTCCTCTAACTGATTACTGTCCCTTCACCTAGGTGTGTTTTCCAATTCCTTTCACATACACGGCATTTTATTGCTTCTCAGCTACTCAGTTACTTATTCCTGTTTGTTGGAACACATTGGACAGGCATGCAAACTGAACTTTAGATGTGCCTTAACTGTCTTAAGCTGCTTCCACGCTGTAACATGGAAAAATCCACTGGTCTTCAAGCCACAAAGTCATTTCTTTTGATTCTGAATGTTCCTATCCCTATGAGGGTCACTGCTCCTTAGCACAATACTGAATCAAGAACTAAGCTTTCACCATACATAGAAGTTCCAAGTGCATTTAACAAAATATGTAAGTGTCATGCTCAAGATGAAAGTATCAGATGTTTCATAAGATTAAAACACATACTCTCATTAAGTTTATAGTAAGAGCCACACTACCAGTGATTTCCTATTAAGTTCCTAATAATCAGAGATAGAGAATCTGTAAGGATCAACAAACAAACCTATCTTAGTATAAAGGTAACTGAATCATAAAAACATATAAAAATTGAATAAATGCATAAACATTAAGAATATTTAGAAATATTTAATATATTAAAACGCAATAAAAGAATTAACTGATTTGAAAATCCTACCTTTTTATTTTTGCAAGGAACAGCATAAATAGCATTGTTGCTAAAGCTTTCTTCCCTTTTCTCATTACTCTGAGAGCTGGACTCTTCCTCTTTATCAGGATCTGAAGGATAGGTATCCATGTCCTCATCCTCACAGCAATTGCCTGATATTTCTAAGGACTGCAGAGGAGATCTGTCACTACCATCAAGTTTCCAGTTGGGCCTGCAAGTAGAAAGCAGTATAAAGCTTGCTTCAGTGTTGCTTACTCTTCTGAAAAATAAATGTTTGTAAAGTAGAACCATCAATCTGAGAATATACACAGGTCCAACAGCAGAAGCAAACAGACATGTAAGCTTCTTTGGCTGCAAACAAAGTACCTAACCTACGCAATACACTTCAAAATAGACAATTAGCACTACATTTACTTCTTTCGCTTACAGAAAGCGCCACACCAGAGATCAAAGGTTGCCAATTCTACAGTAAAAGTAGACTAAATTTTGCACAAAGGAATTACCTGACAAACAATTCAGATGATTCCCCAGCATTTAACTTCTTGTATAACTGATAGGCATTTAGCAGAAATAATGCATGTTTTTACTTGCTGTGCAAACCAAGTCTCGCTCTGAGGACTGTGTGCATGACATCACTTTATGAGAAATGGAATAAGAACTGTAGACATTTTAGACTCTATTTATGATGTGGTAAGAAAAATGGTTATAACACTCAGAGTTTAATTAGTTTTCAGTAATTCTTGGGTAAAAATTGGCACATTTTATCTCTAATTTAAGATATCCAAACAGAAAGTGTATGTTACCCCATTCTGAGCTCTGTGACTGCTGCATATGGCTCAAAGCACTCTTGTTCCACATAGGTGGAATCACTTTCCGAAAGTGATCGCTGCCGAGGCTGAGGAATAGCAACAGTGCGCCCTGTTAGTGTTGTTGCAAGGATAGCTGCTGCTAAAGCAGATCTGGAAGAAAAAAGAAAAAAGCAATGAAACTACTGATGTTGTCTTCACATTTCATATCCTCTTCCACTGCAGAATGTCTTCACTATTTAAGCAAAGCAAAAAGTTCAAAGTTAACATGCATAAGCAACACAAAGTGCTAAGGGACTAGTTTTTAACTATCAACTCCCAAAGTAAAGCACAAAATCAGGTGTGCTCTCAAGGCAGATATCAAAGAGTACAAGTACCTAAATCAAATGCATGAAAATAACAATGAATATACTGAGTTATATTTCCAAAATTAACACCAGTAATTTATAGTACTTAGCATTCACTTCAGTCATAACAATAGTTATGTGGCACACTGAAAAAGTGTTTAATATTCTGCTATTTTGTTTTCTAGTTCCTGTTATCCCCTACTCCGAACCTTTTACTGATGACTGAAGCTGTTCATAGATCCTGGAGCACTGCAAACTAGGACAAACATAAGTAGACAGAAGCGCCTATTAGTGGGATGATGCAGAGCAGAGAGAAGCGCAAGATGAAGAGGGAAAGACAAATGGGAACAAAGATTAAAGAAGAGAAATGGTAGGGACTGTAACAGGAATGACAACAAGTGGAGGTCAAAAAAAGGAAGAAGAAATTAACTAGAATTAACTAAGAATGTTATATACTAGAAAGACCATAGAAAATAACCAGAATTTAACTAAATATAGAGAAAACATATAGAGAAAAGAAAAACTCCATGAAACTACAAATGAAAAGGAAAATATATTTGTATTTTCACTTTGTGTAACTTGGCTGTATAGCTAATTCAAATCTAATCCAACATGGTTTTCTATACAAGTTTTTAAGTCTTCTTTTTTTTTTTTATATGCAATAAAATGGCAGAATAGTAACATTAAACTTCTGCTCTTCTAACAAGCAAAAATTTCTAAACTCACTAGCTCTGCTACACTCTAGCACCCAAATTAAAAACAGCCCTAGCATTAAAAAATCAATTTGTCATCTTTCTAATAAGTTACATATTCATAAAAGTAACTGTTCTAATTACTTGGCTTGCTTACGTATGGGAGGAAAATAGGCATCTTTACAATTCAAAGAAGGGAACTGCTCTAATTTAAAAATACATTCTGTTTATGAAACAGCTTATGTAAATGCTACAGCAAGGACATGCAATTCTTCTCGTCATATTTTTCTAGTATGCTATTGCAATCGATGAAACAAAAAACAACTCAAAACCTACCTGGGCCTTTCTGGAGAAGGGTTTGGACTACGAGGGGGAGGGGTGCGGGGAACTGCAGGTTTAGGAGCTATGGTAGCAGCAGGGACCAGGCCATGAGCTATATGTTTCTAAACAATTTAAAATAAAATTAGTTGATAATGACTTTAAGGATCACAATGAAGTACAGAACCAAACATGCACAAAAACTAACTATACAAAATAATATAAAAGGGAAGAACATTTACATGCAATTAATGTAAACAGAAGACAGAATGATTTTAAGTATAACTTCAGAACGTGTATGAGTAGTTGCTAGTGAAGGTTAGAAATGTAATTTATGTAAGACCCATGACTGTAGGTTCTCTACCCATTACGTCACTATCCACAAAATTCAGTTTCTTAAGGACTGGTCTGTTTTTGTGTACACACACAAGAAAAAACATACTATAAATCAACTTTTTTCAGAAGATTTGAATCTAGTTTCATAATAATATTATTCCCTCTCTCGTACAAAGGGTTTGTAAGTCAGAGGTAATCCTCTGTTGCACCAATATGAGATGAAAACAAACAAACAAACAAACAAAAAACAACTATCACTAACAAGTTTTAAGGGTCTTAACAGTTCATTTAGCCTGAAACGGGGTTAAAAAAAATCTTGGGGAGTTTTTAATCAGCAAACCCAATACTTTTTTTTTTTTTTTTAAAAAAAAAAAAAAAGGATGTTGGTGAGTGCCAGCAGAGAAAAAAAGGTGCCAGCACTCCCCACAGCGAGTGCTCTGAGAAGGGCCACAGAGCAGCGCAGGCTGGGACGAGCTCTGGAGATGGGGGCTCCGCGACCTCCCCAGGCAGTTCCAGCGCTGGACCACCTCACAATTTTTACAAATGAGGTAAATTTTATATTTGAATCCGCGCCCACCGCCTCTGATGCCCGCTGCAGGCACCAGCACACGCTAGGCGCTAGCCGTAACCGCTGTGAGGGGCGAGGCGGGCGCCGGGTTCCCGCCGTTTCTCCTCAGAGCCCCCCGGGCGCCTCCCGCCGCAGGACGGCCCCGGCCGGCCCGGAGCGGCTCCGCCTCAGCGGGGCGCTGCCCGCAGGCCCCGCACCCGGTACCGGGCCGCCCTCTGCTCCCCCCGGCCTCGCCCCGCGCCCCCCGCCCCGGGCACTCACGAAGGGGCCCCGCCGCCCCCTCCCGAGGCGCAGCGGCATCGGGGCACCGGCACCGGGACGGCCCCGGGCGCTCCTCCGGTCGCTGCGGGCCTGCTACCAACAGCCCCGCGGATTCGCCGCCGCTGGGCGCTCCCCAATCGCCGCGCTCCTTGCTCGGCCGTAGCGACCGAGCGGCGGCGGGCCTGCCGCCCCCTGCCGCCCCCTGCCCCGCAGTGCGGCCTGTGGCAGAGCGCCGCGTCTTCTCGTGACCTGTAGCTTTAAAAAAGCTTGGAACAGGCTTACAGCCTTCCTCTTTATTATTTTTATTTTTGTAAACAGGGTGTAACTGCTGCTGAAGAGCTCCAGGCGGTGTAATGACAACAAAAGCGAACTTTCCTGCGGCAGCGGGATCCGTGGTGGTCCCCTATGGGCACGTGGTTGGGAACGAGAAGTGGAGAGGGTCAGAGATAGCCCAGCGGCTGCAAGGTAAGCACGAAAACTCGGGAGGAAAAAACAAAAACCTAAGGCGAAGCAGTCCCTCTGCTGCCCAGTGCTGTTGGATTGGCTGGGACACGCTTTACTCTCAGACTGGGGCCGTATTTGTGCAATAATCCATGGTAGCAAGCTGAAAATTCTGTACCTGTGATTAATCCTGTCATAGCTGCCAAGCAGTGTAGAGGGGAAGAACTGACTGCTGCTTGGGAGCCACAAGCAGTGAGTGCGAATTCACCACTGTGAATGTGCACCGCCACTGAAATCCCTCGAATTTGTACAGATACTGGGGTAGTGCTTTCACTGGCTGGCAAACTGAAGGTGATGCTGTCAGAAAAGTGTGGGAGGTTTTGTTCAAGTCCAGAGTTTATCAAGAAGCTATCTGGAATCTGCACTGTCAAAGTGCTGTTAGTTGGCATTTTCAAAGGCATCATGCAGTACTTTAGGTTGCTTGTGCTGGCCTTGCTTAAAAAAAGAAAAACTTGACAATCAATTTCACTTTCTTTAGAAGCCAACAGGAACTTTGACACATTAGGAAGGTTGTGCTGTTAAAGTACAGTAGTTAAAAAAATATAATTGCATTTTTTTCTTTTAATGTTCTCATGTTAAGGGAAAATTAAGCTCATTTTTGAAGATGGCTTGGGACTCGTGGACTTTCATCTTTCAAACAAAATTTGCATTTTATACATTTCTGAAGCAGACTTGGTTGCAGGAGATGACTTCAAACGAAGATTGGTTCGGTTTAGGAATGTAAGTAACACATAAAGAAAAAAAGTTTCCAAGTGGAACTCACCTATTCTGTGCTTCTGAAAACATTCTTCATGTGCTCTTCAAATTCTACAGGAGCTAAAGTTGTGTCATAATTTGACACAACTTTTTTTCAGTGAAAACTGAAAAATTACAAATCTATGTAATAGTACTTTACTGAACTCCAGTACTGTTGCTGCAACTTCTGTTCTTCCTCTGATTTGCTTTTAGGTAAATTAACTCATACATGACAGGAGTTTGCTCTGTGCTGCATTGCATCAGCTTGCCGTTAACAAGGACTTTCTTTTTTCCCCTGCCTTCCCTTTCCAATACAGGCCAACAGTCTTGGTGGAATTGTAATTGTCGAGAGGACTCAAATAAGCGACCAGTACTTCATAGCAGTGCAAAAGCTTGTTGTGCTAGAACTCGGAATGGTGCTGCTTCCTGTGGCAAATCAAGCAGAAGCTTCTCAACTTATTACTCAGCTGGTAAGTTCCTATATTAGTGGAGAAGCACTTACTAAGCTATGGGAGTAGAATTGCCTATTTTTCCCTACAATCATCACCTGTGTTCAGAAAGAATGGGTGTGATCTTAAAGGAACACATAGTTTTGTTGGGGATTGTAAGGAAAAAAATATCCTGTGACAATAGTAAGGTAGAACAGTTCAGTGGGAGGAGGAAACAGAGGGGAAAAAAAAAAGAACTAAGTACTGGATTATATATATCTTTTGTATTTGATGAAGCACTGAGATGCCACTGGACAGCACTAAGCAGTTCTTTAAGTCATCTGTCAAAACCAACTTGTGATTGTTGTTTAGTCTCAGGCTGAGGAAACTTCTTACAGTGATTACGTCAAATAGGTAACAAAATAACTGTTTTAGTTCATGTTTTTTTTTAAGAAACTCTTAGATTTCCTAGTGAGGCTTTGTGGATTTGCATCTAAACCCTTGAGGGCACAAAGGTGAGGGGCAAGGATGTTTGTTTCTCGAACTTCCTCGTGATTGCATTGAAATTGTAAAACCCACTTTAAAAACCAAAAGCAGAACTCCAGCAGAGGGCGCTCGGTATCGCCGATGGTTTGGTTTTGTTTCAGGTCCGTGAACAAAGTAAGGATCACAACAGTAACCCCTTTCTTCGTAAACAATGCTCTCAGCTGCTAGAGCCATCCGTATTTCGGACTGTGCAACAAATTCCAGGAGTTGGGAAAACAAAAGCTCTGCTTCTACTGCAGCAATTTGGAAGCATCCACCGGCTTTGTAATGCATCTGTTGAAGAGCTTGAGGTAGTAGTTGGACAAACGGTAGCACAACAAATCCACACATTCTTATGTTCCTGATCTGTGTAGCATTGTTTTGGAAGACAAGACTGCTTCTGTTATTGTGAAGTCTAAGATTGTTTTTAATGATCACATACAATGGTAACTTCCATAATCCTGGTAACAACCAGAGGGTGTTGAGTAATTCTCTAGAGTTTACTTCCTCTTTACCACTGCTCTGGTTGTGTAGACTGAGCTGTGAAAACTACCTTGGAAAAGGGACTGGGACGTGTCTTACATCCATCTTGAACAAAAAAAAAAAAAAAAAAAAAAAGAGAAAAATACGTTTTTTCCTCCTGTGAATGCTGAAAACAAGGTAATCTGTCCACATACATCTTCCAGAAATACCACCCAGGTGTTAACAGTGTTTATTTATTTAGAGTACATGCTACAATCTAGCATTCGCCTATCTTTCAGTAGAATAGATTGTCTTCTCAGTAGCTAGAAATATGAGAGTTAAAATGCTTGTAAAAAAAAAGTACGTCTTTCACCACCTTTTTTTTTTTCTCTCTCCAGGGAGTATTTATAACGAGCTGGGGGACAGATATTAGTCTATCATGACATCACTCTAGTTATTAAAACATTTTTTACAGTAGCTAGTAATATGCTAACTTTGTATTGATTATTTTTTTCCTTAAATTACATCATCCTAACACTTAACACTGCAGTTTAGGTAAGACTTCAATTGTTTTATAGTTGAATTCTAAGGTGAAATTGTTTCTACAATCCAGAAAACATGGAATACTCAAAAGAAATGCTTACTAACTACAGTTTCAGATTACCTTTTTTCATCCAAATATAGCACTTATTTATAGTCAGTTGTATGTAATAAACATACATGAAGTTGATTACTCTTTGTATACCCCTCATTCTTTAATGGGAACGTGAGTTTATGTATTAGTGCATGTATAAAAACAGTTACAGCTTACAGCAAAAGTCATCACATGCATCCTCCCTAGAACTGTGCCTTATTTTGTAGAAGTTTGAGATAGAGATGAATTGTAAATCCAGATGACAGCGCTAGTGTGATGGTGATGCAGTTACATTGGTTATTAGATAAGTTTATGCAATTAATGACAGTAAATTTTTTAAGACTTTTTAAAATTTAGATTTATTGTACTGTACAACTTCAGACAAGCACAATAGAGTATAATGATTACTTCATGTCACAACCAGAGAGAGAACGCAGCTCTTGCTATCAAAGTTATTGCAGCTTGCTTAAGCTGTTTGTTTCTAAATGTCTTTGTAAGAGGGAACTTTTCAAACTTCACTTGATGTAACCTCCCCCTGTGGTGCTTCATGGTAAAACTTACGATTTATAACTTGGGAGTTTCTTTGGAAAGTGCTACCGGAAAACATCTTTGACTACACTAACTTGTTTCTCTGGGTCCTTCTTCAGTCCACAAGTTGTTAACAAACTTACTTCATTGCGTAATACTTCCACTATTAATCTTTTTCAAGAATTGTGTAGTGGATGGGTTTTCCTGACATACTTTTTGTTTTAAATGATAGCCAATTCAGTAAGGATAAAAATTTTTGCTTTATGCACTCATTAAGGTGGTGTTAAAAGTTCTCACTACTTGGGTTTCAGATCACAGCAGGAAGGCAGTGGAGCAGGACTTTCAATTCTCGTTTCTAAACTAAAAAGCAGCAAATAATAGAGCCTTGGCACCTCTGTAATCAAGCTAATCCACCAGTGAACAGCAGACAGATCTGCTTCTTATACTGATTCCTTACTTGGGATCTAAATATACTTGCAATTTGGCCATTAAATATTTACTGAATGGTAAACATCAGAATATCTAGAACTATAAAACAAGATGCTGTTTTCTTACAATTAGGGAATACTTAATTTTCATTACAAATCAAGGTATGTTGCTATCAATATTGCAAGGTAAACACAAAAGTGCCTTTGTACAATTTCAAATGCCCACTTGTTCACTACATTAAATACTTTTAATTAAAACTAGTAAGTAGTAGTACTGAAAGAGTTATAGGCTGAAATACGGAACCATTGCAAACCTTTACTTTTTTAGGCTTTTATAGTACCCCTATATATTACATCTGTTTGGAAATGTATTACAAATATGCTTAAATCAAAATAAGAATCTTTAACAGCGTAACTTGCTTTGAAATTAGCATTTGTCTTATGTTAGCTATTGGCTACCACTCACTGTAGAATGAATCTTGAATTAGCTGTTAGAAAATAGTAAATATATATTTGTACAGTACTTCATGTGATGATGGGAAGGGAAAGGCAGTTAACCATGCAGCTGAGAAACATGAGAGGGAAAGATACTTGCAGAAAGACTATCACAGGGAGCTGAGAGGAGAGGAACAATGAACTAGAAGGAAGTTTGTGTTTCTTTGCTAGGCATTTCACTAGCTGGATTATAACTTTCCCCAGCTTTGCAAAGTAACTATCTTCTCTGTGGAATACTAGGTATCAGGCTCTTGCATTGTATCAGTATATGACTGCTGCTGGTGTTTAAGAAAAAAAGTGCTACTACAAATACACACGAGGAGTATTAACTACTAAGGACAGATTAGTCACAAGTCACATAATTGTTTATGCAACTCTTATAGGAAAACTCTAGAAATGTGTTAGTATTCCTTGTAAGGAAGCAAGCGTAATACTAGTTTGTAAGTTTCTCTACTTTACAATATACACTTGCAAGTAAGATAAATTTCTATGCCTTTTTAAGGAGCATTACAGAAGTATGCAAAGAGATGTAAATACTCAAAACTTTTAAGTTACATTTTACTGTCCAAGCTGTAGCAGAATCAAAAAGCCACTACTAAATTGCAGCATTTGATTTTTATTTTTAAATAAATCATTAACATATTTACACCTATTATGTAAGAAACTAAAAATGACAACTTTGAAGCTTATACGCAGACACAAACTTTCCCATTATTTTAAGTTTTGAGTATCAAACAGCACATATCTACTCTGTAGACAGCAACATTAACTAACACTAGTGTTAGTTCTTCCTCTTAAGATTTTATAAGCACTTTTTTATTTTGAAGGTATCACCACAATTTACATACTCTTGATCAATATACTGGAGAATGTAATTTTTAAGATTTGTTCCACAGGTATCAATTTTATCAGGACTAATAAAATACCAATCTTAATGTAACTAGGTTAAATAACTTCAAGTTTGGAATAAAGCCTTTTTTTCAATAATCCCATAAAGTAGCTCTTAAAATGAAAGCTAAATCAGGAAAAGAACAGAGTCAAACTCTTTTGTAGTCTAAAAGATCATTTGACTTCTAAGCCCTCTAATTCTTTTCCCGAGTTAACTATTCCACAGAATACACCTAGTACTCTCAAAGAGAATGTCTATATATAAAAACCACAAGTCTGTTACACTACCTTTTGGCAAAGGTTAGTTTTTTTTCTGAATAACATTATTCTCTCCTTTGCTGTTTAAGATAATTCCATAAAGTAGTGTGAAGCAATTTATATCAACTCTAAACTTTTACAGCAAAATCATCAGTGTGCCACCTATTGTTTTGCATGCAGCATTGTTTGTAATAAATAAGTCTATAATAGTTACAAAAAATTAGTTATAATGTATTTTGGAATTCCAAAGGAATCCAGTCTCTGTATAAGAAATTCTTTCATCTACAAAGTGTTATTCTACACCTCCCAAACCATTTTGTTCTAACATTCAAATCTTACTCAAGTTTTACAGTTTTTGCTAGCCTCTGATCTTCATAGTGGCTCAATACACAGCAAGTAAAGTCAAGGGCATTTGTCTAAGTTTATACAAGTGTATATATAAGGATAACATCGATCAACATATTTTATATACATTTTCAAAGGAAAAACCTTCATGTTAACGGATCCTTCTGAAAACTTCAGTACAATGAACTTTCTGTATTCAGAAGTGCAAAAGGAGAAAGCTTTTTCTTAGTTTGAGAACTTCCAGCCACAGCAGAAGGAAGGCAGAGGGTGCTTGCAGCTTTCTGTCTATTTTTAGTTCCCCAACTTAGAAAAGGCAGTTTCAGCGGGGCCTTCTTGGTCTGATCAATCTTATCTTCTTCCATGGCTAAACAGATTAGGGAGTATGTCTTCTGCATTCCCACAGAATATGTTGCACTCTTACTATGCTATAGGAAGAAAAGAATCGTAAGAATCAGTCAATAAATAGGTCAAAAGTTTGAAGATAAGATTATGGTGCAAATAGTTTTCAAGGCAGACAATGGCAAGATTTCTGTGCTAATTATGTAATAATCGAACACAAAGTCCTTCAGTGTGCAGGATTCTGGTATTTTGCCCAAGTAGACTTCAGAGGTATACTATGCAAGTGTAAAGGGACTTGTGAATCTGTAACAACACAGCCTGTGTAAGTTAAATTGGAAGCCAGTAAGTGCTGTATGACGTATATGGTAACCTTTCCACACAGTCTGAGTATGTTGTTCTTGCACAAATCTCTCAAGGTGAGTTTTTGGTGTCCTTGGAGTCCAGAAAGTCTTAAGAGTTTGTTTTGTTAAACACCCATGAACAAGCTCAGTGTTGATTGCAGCTATTACAACAAAAGCTACTGTAGAATGTTCTTTTGGGTTATCTGGAAGGCACAGCCCTCTCCACCTTATCTTAGCTGTGTCTGATTATATTCTAGCCTTTCATGTCCTGCAGCAGCTTGGAATGGCAAGTTTGCAATTCCTTATATTGAGTAAGGAAAATGAACTTAAAACAAGAAAACCCAGTGGCAGTAAGGGCACCTTGATCACTTCTAAGGCAGCAATAATTCAGTGCCTAAGCTTGCCAGGGAATGCTAGAAGCATGAAGCAGTGGATTTAGCTGAACTACATGTTCTTTCACGCTACAAATAATTTTTTTTTTTTTTACAGCTTAACATTTTTGAATCTTGTGATCAATTTTCCCTAGTCTAAAGCTTCCACAGCAGTTTAGTAACTAACTATATAGTTAAAGTTCATCAAAATAAAACCAAACACATACATTACATTAATCTGTGAATTCTTCTACACTTACAGATCATTTGCGTTAACAGTGAATAGAAAACGAGCATGTCTTGGATGCCCTACTGTATTCTATTAATGTTTCATTGGGGCTTTTCTTCTGCTGAACAGGATGATAACCTTCTTTATTCTCTGCGACAAGTTAGGGGAAAGTTAAATATGCCATGGAATTTTTACTGCAAATAAATTAAGATGTTCGACTAACAACAACCTGCCAACAACAAAAAACACAACCCCAAGCCATTCTTATGCACACAGACTGCACTATAGCATGGTAAGCCATGATGCAAATTCAATTCATTTTAAACGCACTGCTTAAAACAGAACGCATGGCTAAACACTTCATATATTCAGTGGTGAAGGTGGGATATCTAACTGTGTGAAAGTAAACATAATCAAGGATTGAAGCCAGGAAAATATAAGAAAAAAAAACAATCATATCAAATCTGTAAATGTATTTGCCTCGTTACCTACCATAGATGCTGTTGTATCTTGGCAACTGATAACCTCAAACTCAATGGGCTGCTCTCCCACGCTTTTGAATTTTTCCAGCACCTCATTTACTCCAAGCCATTTGCAATCCACACCACCAACTGAAACAATGTAATCGCCTTCTTTTAGGCCCACCGACTGTCAAAAGATTTCATACAGGTTACAATCTGGAATTATAAAGCTGTATAAAGTGTTTTTGTCATCATGCAGTATCTACCCCAAAGGCATTTCCTTCTTAGAAGCCATGAAACCACTGTCTAGCCAGACATGTGGAACAAAAGTGTATAACTAGGATAAAAACATGCAAATATCTCAATTATACAAGTTACCTCCTTTGTGGAATTACCGTTGATAAATATGATTCTAGTATGCTCATAGCTTGTTTTATGTCCTTTTCACTTTTCTCTGAAGTGAAACCTGGTTTTGCTGCCCTGTTATGTTCCATGAGGTATTTTCTCCAGTTTTCACTTCTATTTCTTTAATATTTTCAACTGTACTTATGTGCTTGCTTCTGCCTTTGCTATAGCTAAGCTATGCTCATCTCTGTATGTTGTTTTATCCCCTTCTTCCCAAAACAAGGGCAGTATATTAGAAGCCATTAAAACATACTTTCCCCTCATTTTTCTTTGGCACATGCTAACCTCCCTTCCTGATACTCATCCTTATTGTAGCTACTTTCTAGATTCTATGTTCCTTCTAACTTCCTGAATGAGATGGGGGATAACACACTTATTTTATGTTTTGGATTTTCTACCTATTAAGTGTCAACAGAGGAAGAAATCTACCGTACTTTAATATGATGTCAGGGATACGAATACTCTAACATCTAAGGTGTGTATGTAGCAATAAAAACTTATTCAGATTGTATGAATTAACTACAATGACATACACTAGAACTCAATAAATATTCCATACACCAATATCAACAAGCTAGAATTGCATTTAAAAGACTGTACTGGTAGGGTATGAAGATAAATCATTAATATTGCACCAATCTACTTACTGCTGCAGAGCAAGCCGGATCAAGACAATAAATCTGTACAGGTGAGCCTCCTTTAAGGCTGAATCCCAGCTCTCCTGCTTCACAGTGGAAACGAATGGTACGTGGAGCTGTCCATCTCTGCTTGGCTGAGAACACTGACAGTGGGCCCTGGAAGTAACACAGCGTATTATGGTTTACTGTCATTTGTAAGTAGGCATTTCTATTTATTTATTTATTCATTCATTTTAACTCAGGTTAACTTCCAGCTAATTCCATGGAAACGGAACTGAGATTTATCCCAGAAGTGCTCAGCTCTGCTTCAGGGCTGTTCAGGTGACACTTCAAACAGAGCAGGATGAGAGCAACTGCCAAGCTGTTCTGAGATTAGTCTGCAGACTCCAAGGTCCTATGTTACTCCATTTTGGAGGAGATAAACTGATTCATGAAACACCACGTACTCTGATCCTAACCAGAACTCCCCATTCCCTTTGCCCACTGACAGACACAGACACCTGAAAGACTGGTTTGGTAGCATGCAATGTTATGTATTCTGCCTGCCCATTTCCTGATACCACTTGTTTCTCCTCACCTTTGAGTTGTATGAAACTATCTATTGAAACTTCGTGAGACTTTTATGAAGCTTATCAAGAATGAATGTTGTGCAATGCCATATAAAAAACAGCACTCTTATTCTTTGCTGGTTTCAAGCCTCTAAAGCTAGGATTGATCTCTCTAATAACTTCTGAAAAAATAGTTACTACAGAATACGGCATCTCTCTCCCCTCCTCCCCCCAAAAAAAAGCTAAAATACTTGTGTCACTTCCCTCATTTTAGAATGAATTTAGAAATGACAGAGGTCGTTAGGCATGTTACATACCAATCTGTGAAAGAAGTCTTTCACTTTCACCTTGGAAAATTGAGGAGTGATTGTTTCTACTTTATGCTCTGTTTTAGCTAAAACAAAAAGAAAAACAAATTAATTTTCTCTTGAGTATTAGTTAAAATACATACTACACTGTATTTTTCTTGCATTCTAAGTTAGATACAAATTTATCCTGAATTCTTATAAGGCTATAGAAAAACTCATTTGTTTGGAGATTCACATCTCTATAGAAAGACATGTTTCTGAATCACATTAAAAGTGTCTTCAGAAATCATGGTATCAGTGCAGAAAGCTTAATCCATCCAAACAACACTATGACATTCCCCTCTTCCTATGTATACATACACATGTATCTGTGTAAGATTAGCAAAGTACTTACAAACGTCTGATTTATATTGAAATAAGTTAGAGAAATTGTTTAATAGTCATATCTGAATGAAAGCATACACATGTATGCAGATGTCATTCTGTAAGTACTTCCGTGATCCTACATGCAAATATTTTACAACACAACAGATAATAAAAGCACGCTATTGCTACTGTTGCTGGTAGCTCTTAACTGATCTTCTAACACCACCTTTTTTCATCTCCTTCAGGCATATCCACTACCTACCCCCCTGTTCTCTTTAAAGTCTGCAATAGATCTGTGTACCTCTCATTAAGTTGACTCATTAGCATGATCCAAAGATTATTCTATTAGTCCCTTAAAAGGAGTCATCATAAGGCACTTTCAAGTTATATATACATTACTTCAGAAAAATATTAATACTGATTAATGGAGAAAAAATTAGGATCATATTTAAAAAGACAGAAAAGTCATCTTTAATCAATCAGGAAGGCTGGGTTGCCTAATTGAAAGCACAGTTAAAAGGCTGCATTTTTCAGATGGGAAGAGGAAAAAGGGTAGCCCAGCAATACCTGAAAATAGGACTCTTAATTGACTTAATTTGGGCACTAGATTATTGTTTAGATACCCTTTTTGCTAGCTGTGGATACTTACGAAGGATATCTGGAGTCTGGATTAGACTGAGAAAGTCATCTTCCTTCTCCTGCTGAGCATATTTGAGAAGTGAGCGCTTATGTGCGGCTGTCAGAACCTCCTGAAGAACATCAATGTTCCGAAGCTTTTTGCACAAACCACAGACTCTTAGAGCTTCTTCATGGTAAACAACAGCTTTGCGTAAGTGTGCTTTCCCTGAAAAAAAAATTGAAACTGTTGGTTGTCTTCCACAGAATAAATAAAGGATTGTTTTCATTTTTTCACAGAATGGTTGAGGTTGGAAGGGACCTCTGGAGATCATTTGGTCCACCCACCCCCTGCCAAGCAGGAAACTGTCAGTTACCTAATTGTTTTCTCTGAACTTTGTCCTTCAAAACAGTGAGAGCCATCAGTCCTTCCGGCATGTAGTCATACAACTGGGACAGGGCTTTTTCCTGCTGATCTTCATCATCACTGGACTGCACTATAGGAATGGATATAGAACATTAGCCATCGCACATCTCTTGGCACCTTGTTCTTTCAGAGTACTGTGCAACAGTTACTACTTTCTCTCCAAACACAGATATTTTTACATATATACACTGACATAAATTTCACATTTCTAGGACTTTTATCAGTATGCAAGAAATGCTTAAAGCCAGAACATAATCACAAGAATTAAACAACTTAGTAGCATATAATAGATTAATAGATATAACATTTCTTCTGTTTCTGCAAGAGGTAGCTTGTTGAACTTTTCCAGTCTTCTGTGAAGGACAAAGAAGCCTGGCCTCGTATCTGGACAGGAAAGTGGCCACAAAATAACATACATTGAAACCCCCCAATGTTCCAGGCTCTTTGTTGTATTCACAGACTAAATTATAATTATTTACATGTTTGTTAGTGTTGTTTACATGTACATATATCAAACATGATTCTTACATTCATGGTCACACAAAATGGTGGCAATGAAGTAATGTGCCAGAGCTTTGTAGTGGTCCGATTTTATTTGTACCAGTTTAGACCAAGAATAAGGGATATTCTCTTTGACTGGTTCCTGAGTCATTGCAGTGTTAACCATCATGTAAACCTCTCCCACCTAAAATAAAGCACAGAATTGAAATGTGACAGCTTTACATTAGTTATTAGGAGCTCAGTTACTCAAATAAGGGATATTATAGTCAGCCTTGAGATAATTTTATGTGCAACCCATCACAAGATAGACCACTTTGGCTAATAAGGAGACAGTAATATCTCTTCTATTCCAAAATGGCTCAGAAAGCATATCCAGATCTGTTTTCATACCCAATTTTTAATGTCAACAACCTCAAGTACAAATGCTACCTTCTGGGTCACAGCCTGCCTCTCCATTTTTCATGCAAGTCCCAAAGCAGCTCTGCAGCTACCAATCTGATTCTGTGCCCTTCCCCCAGTTACAATTCAGTTACTCTTTTGGACTTCTTAGGTTTGCTCAACCTCAAGCCACTAGGAAGTTACAGATTGAGTGTTTAGCATGTAACAGAGAACCACACAAAAGACTCTGCTCTTTTGTATGCTGAACTGTGGACAAGGTCTGTACTGTTTGGTAGAGCAATACAGCAAATTGCTTGTTAAAAGAAAAAACAAAAAACAAGCTTTGGCAAGTGCCCAAGATTGCAACTTTAAATATAGTTTGAGCTGTTCCTTGCTACTTTGGGTTTTCATTAACAATTGTCAGAATTTAGGCTTAATAAACTCTTAATATTACTAGAGGTTTATCTAGTAACACCTCACTGGAAACCGTTATTTTAAAGACTAAGTATTAAGTCTCTTATTTTACCTTGGCAGCTTCCTGTGTCATCTTCACTAGTGTGAAAAACTCATTGCGTATTCCAGGAAGGCTCATCTGCTCAAAAGCACACTCTTGAGCTTGAGCAAGCATCATTTTTACAAGTACGTTCAGCATTGCTGGGCTCATGTCATAACTTGGTGTGTGAGTAAAGGTCTCCTTTAAGTAGTTTAGGACTCCTGAAAGAACAATTTATTTTTTTTGGTCAGCATTACAGAAAGAGAGAGAAATGAGTGAATTTAATTCTAGCATGTATGATAATAAGATTAAAAGGTTTCTAGTACTGAATTACAGCAATCTGAAGGGATTCCTGGTATGCATAAAAATTAAACTGACCTACTGGTTTTGCTTTGCATTCCCATAAAACGTACAGATCTCAAAATCACAATTCAGAGGAGCAGCAGAAGATACAGGTTTTAAGGGCAATACCTTCAGATTTGTTTATAACAGTTCTGGTGACTGACCATAACGCTACGCTGAACTGAATGTGACTTTTATATGGGAGTCGTAGGCTAGGGCTTTTATATAGAAAAAGAAAGAAAAAAAAAGTAATCTATGCAACTGTAAATTGCAGAACCCTTCAATGGAGTGAGAAAAATGTATAAACTTATTAATTATGAGTCTCCTTCGTAGATGTTGCTAAATGGAAGCTCAGTTTCATATAAGTAAACTAGGACAGTATATTTAATTGGATAAAATTACATTCTGCTCTAGACATTTGGTTTCACCAACATACTAATCATTCCTATCATTTATCACATTAAAAGCAAACACTAGCTGTAGTGCAAATATTAAGGAACAGTTTCACATATGAAAGCGTAACCTTCAGCATGCATGTCATCCAACTGGTTTAGTGAGCTCTGCTGGCCTGCTAATTACTGATAATACTAAACAAGTGCAAAGATAAGACCTCTGCTTTCTGAGTGTCCCACCTTCTGTAATCTTACTTCTTGTCACTTCTTTTATTTCTGCCATGCTGTGCTATGTTTTCCTACCGCCAGTTTCTGATATCTTTCATTTTTTATGTTATATTCGTATCTTTTAACTTAATATATCCTTACACATATTTGAATTATGGCCATCTCTGCATTTTTCCCACCACCACCGAAAGCCATTTGCCAGACACATCCAAGTACTGACAGAGCGCCCTACAAAAAGGAACTGAAAGTACAGAAAAAAAATCTTTTTGGTTCTCAACATAGTTCTGCTTACACAGTAAGCATACACACAGTGAGAGCTTTGTTGAGAATAAACTCTGTCCAACATTTTCCATTCAGCACTGAGAAATGGTTAATACATGCTGTATATCATGTCTCCAGCAACATAATGAACAGTGTTACGGAGCCATGCACAGGTACAATGAAATGCCTCTTGAGCATGTTGCTTTGGGGCCCTGGAAAGGTATTGTGGTAGTAGATGATACATTTAAATTTGTGAATTAATTCTGTTCTGCAAATATATTGAAAAGTAGTGACTTCATTTGCAAAATGGAAGGAGCAGCTGCAAAACGGAGAAATCTCTCAAATACAAATTTTCTACCTGAAATTTTAGTATCTGTAAGATACAAAGGTTGAAAACCAAAATCTACTTAATAAATGCATGAAGAAATGCCATCGGATTTTCTGGATAGCTGTTCTGTGTGCTCAGAAAAGGGGCTTTATGACAATCCTATTATGTGGTTCACAGTTTGCAGCATACAGAGCAAACCCACAGCCACAGATTGTTACTGCAAAAACAAATCTTAGAGTACATATGAATTATATGAATTACATAGGTAGTGTCTTTAAGCACTATTTGTAGCACAGATGATATTTACAAAAAATTAGAAAAACTACTTGAAGAAAAAACAACAGCTTCTACAAAATGTTATTTTAAGGGATCCAATTCCCTTTATTAGAATTTGCATTTTTCTTTGCTTGGGATGGAAATTTAGTATTCTGAATGTTTGCCTTTGGAATCTATAGACAACCTAGGTAGCCAACTTCAAATGAATTGTAAATTTCACCATAGAACATAGTAAGATTAATTCTGAAAAGACCATACAAAAATGGGTTCTAAGCTCCTTATTAACTCTTCAAATTGTTTATTGTACAGATTTTACACCAATGTAATATCACAGAGGCCAAAGCAGCTATGCCCATGAAACAAAGAATGAACAAAATGAAACAGTTAGCATTAGGACTATCACTAAGACCTTTGAACTACAATTCATTAATCATTAACCACAGCATTAACTGTCTTTATCAGCACATTCAAACTGCAGTTCCAGGTTTTGAATTAAAGTTTCATCTCAGATCTTCTCTAGACTTTTTGAATTTCCCTATTGCACCTTTTTTGCTTAAGGAATTTAGTAAAAAAAATGCACAAATTTGTAGGATGTCAGGCTGAGATAAGGAACGTTCACATAAATGTGTTTTTATATTTTGTATTTTATATTTGTACCTGCAGCTCTCTGAAAAGCATCAACAGCATTTTCAAGCCCATTCTGGGTCTGACGATTGCATCTTGTTCCAATCTGGGTATAGAGGGCTCCAATATTAAACAAAATGCTAGCTTTTTCAAGCAACAGATTTTGCTGACATACAGGAACACCTGTGAAAGAATCATACCTTTGGAAACAAACATTAGACTAAGTGTTAAGATGTGCAGAACCCATTGAAACTACAGATATTTTCATTCAGTTTTTCCAAAAGAACAGTGTCATTCTTAATAATTGTTCTGCTACAGTAAAAATAAAGGTGATTAGAAACACCATTATGTATTGCAATGACAATTTAGGTGCTGCAAACTACAGAATGGTTTTAAGACTTAGTTTTCAGGTTTTAAAGCAATGCCTCCAGAAGCATATTAGTAAGTGCCTATAAAACATTACTGAGGCTGAGAGCATCCTGGGGAAGTATTCCTACGTGCTTGCTATGTTCCTGTACTTTTTAATCAGGCACGCACTATTAGATGTTGCCACAGATTAACTATTGGCCCTTATATTCTGACCCTATATAACTTGTATTTTAAAGTTCCTTTTTGCAGTTATGACTATTAACAATCTTCTTGCTTGTATCATAGTTCTCATTTTTTTCAATCACAAAAATCAAAATTCTGAATTCAGAGTCCATCATCCTTGCTCGTAAGTGTAGTAAACACTACACTATAATAAATTACATCATTCTTCTTTCCAGGGCCAGATACTCAAGAAACCGAAGGAGTGTCTGACCCATTCCCCATCTGCTTCAAGCAACAAAGTTCAGAGTCCAGGAAACATCTACAGTTGTCCAAAATGATTTTTTGCCCCCTTTTTCCCTTGTGCAGACCTGTAGCCCAAAACATAACTCAGACAATAGCTTCATCCTAAGTATGAAAAGGGCTAACGTATTGTATTCAGGTTTACACTTAATACCAAAAAACAAACAAAACAAACACACCACAAAACCACCAACCACTATTGACAATGCACACTGGGATGGGGGGGGGAGAGAAGCACAGACATGTTTCAAATTAAACAGGAGACAAGTTAAAGATTAACCGTGTTCTTTAAAAAAAAAAAAAAAAGAACAACAACAACAACCAAAAAAAAAAACTCCACACTTACCACGTAAATAAAATTCCCATGTGCCTGGTAGGTGGGAAGAATCTGTTTTCTACATAACCAAGTTGAAGGAAATAGCTTATCAACATCTCAATGCCAGCTTCATCTCGGCTAGGAGTGCGGCAAGCCTTAAAATACAACAGGTTAAAATTAAGTCTATTCTGTTGAGTTACAGGATGAATACTGCAACACCCAGGATAAAGCTCTACTTCCTCTGGACTTCTGCATTTCATAGAAATGTGTGGAATGCGAGAACACTAAGCTTAAGACCATATGGATGTACTCCAAAAAAAAGAGTTTTTCAGCTACACAGAAGTAGCACATAACTTTTATGGAAGAAAAAGGGTCCTGGTTTGTGAGTCTCAGACTTAATTAAACAAAGGTTGCAAGCATTTTATGAAAGCTACAAAGAAATTTTGTTTCTAATATAATACTGGAAACAGTAGTTAGAAATAATCACCATTTGACTGCAGTTCTCTGTGAGATGCACTCATTTGAACACTCTTCCTACTAAATTTACAATACTTCAAGTGAAAAGAATAGATAAGCTGGGATTTACAAAGCTGTGTCAATAGCTCAACCACTTTGCATAAATTCATTCTTTTCTCACTTGTTCTTTACTCAGATTGTGAAACTCTTAGAAAATGGAGATTCATGTTCTATATCTCAGAAATTAAGTCAGTAAGAATATAATAAGTCATAAGTAACAGTGACATATGCCAATTCTACACAAATGTTAATATTTGTAACTTTAGATTAAAAGATGTCATGAAAAAAAATCTCATTATGCCATACTCCAACTTACTTGTCTGAGATCCATGAGATCTGCTATTTCGTCTTCATACTCGGAACTGTCTTCACTATAATGTTCCAGAATAAAATCCTAAAAAATAAAATATTTGAACAGATAAAATTCAGCTAAGCTATTCATTATTTTTCCCTGCAGTTCCCAACAGTACAAAATTGGTTCAGTCCTGAACTGCACATTTTCTAGTCTCCTCCAGTCAATAGTATGGCAACATATAGTGAGTGATGAGACTTCAAAAAGACAGCAGAACTAATAATTTAATTGAGAGAAAAACCCAAATTTAAGTCTGGTGTAAAGGTACCAAACACCTATTATATCAACTCCATTGAGTTTTAAAACAACACTTAATGATTTTGAAAGGGATAAATGAACCCTGTTATCTAAAATAACAAGGGAATAAAGTGACCATGAAAACTTGTTAACAGAAAGAGGCTGCCAAATTCTTGTCAGCTATAGTAGTGCAATTCCACTGAAATTAGCACAGTTACAATAGCATAAGTGGTAGTATAATCTGGCCATCAAGATTAACCTACAGATGTAAAAGCAGAGACTTCTATGATGATAATAAAAGACAGTTTGCCATGAGGTTCAATAACACATCGCACAATACACAGAAAGGCCCAAAGTAGAGAAGGTGGCAAGGCATATTAGCCCACAAACAAGTGGTAATAATGCTGCAGCTCTGCTTTTCAACTGAGCTAGCTTGGCTAGCACAAACTGGAGTATCACTCCGTTGTGCTCAGTAAAATCTTTATTACTATTTCCTTTACACTTAGAGTAGTAATCAGTTGTAATCTTATTGGAACCAAAAACTATAGAAGGAATTTTGATTCTTTTATCATTTATGCTCATTTTAATTCATGTAACTATACTGTCTCTAAAGTGGGATTTCTTATAACATCTTCTGACTCCTTGTCCTATTTAGATACATTATTTCAGGTGCTATCATAAAGAGGAAAATATGGACATGAAGGCCAAGAAAGCTGTAACGTGGGGGTTAGAAATAAATATTGAATGGAACAGCCATAAATAAATATTGAATACTGATTTCAGTAATAAATATTGAATGGAATGGTATCACATTCAATCTTTGAACTTGCCAAGTCCAGAAGGAAAAGTGAAGTTTTATGTTTGTTTTGCAATTTGAGTAACATTTTACGTAACTAATTCCAAATGTTACTTGTAGCTTCCCCTGAAAGCCCAAAGATTATTCTCAGTTTAAACCCATCTTCCCCCTTCAACTCCACCCAAGATAAAACACCTAGTGCTCCTGTACAGCATATTTTAACTATTGCTTGTCCCTTGAAGAATCAAAAACAAATCTAAAACTGAGGACAGATAAGCCAAATATCCATAAAGGGACCAAACCATCCTATAGTTCCACCGCAGGCCGAGAATAAAATTATACTAAATTATTTGTCATGCTGTTTAAACTGTAACAGCTTCTTAACAAGGAAGATCTGCTTCACTTCAAGTATGTAGTGCTTAGTAAATGTGAAGCATGGCACAAACACTAAAATCTTCATCTCTGCTAAGCACACCAGGAGAAAGCAGGCCCAGTTCTCTTTACACTGGAATGTAAATTAAGGCACAGAGCAGGGCAACAACCCAAGTAATTACTGGGTAATTTTTAAACACACTGTGATCACAGTTCTAGGACAAATACAGCAAAAAATATTTTGTACATAAGTTACTCCTACTTCTTCAAACAAATTTAAAATGCAAATTCTGTTAAGTATTCTGAAATGTATCTCTGAAATTTACCTTGAGGGGGAGTGTAAAGTCTACTTCTTTGGTTTCCTTCAGGCCAAGAGGTACCAAGGGAATGCTGAAAGTCTCTCTGTGGAAAAGATTAAAAGATTCAGAAATCTTAGTTTTATATTTGTCTGTCAATGATTATTTCTGTTTCATTTGATGACAGAAAACTAGTATGCTGATGGGTGCTCAGGTAAAACTTATATAGTTTAGAACAGGTCCTTCCTTTCCAAGAAAGTCTGCTTAGTAGCCTGGGAGTACTAGAGATGAGAGTGAGGAAAGTTATTTCTCTGTGCCTTTTTCATTTGAGACTATTTTTTCCCTAAGAAAAGAAAACAAGACTTTCAAAAGCTGGCTTACTGAAACTTAGCTCTACCTTTAAACACCTGCACAAGTTATACGTGCAAGAAACAGCTCCACAACTGCTAGGACATCTGCCATGGTAAGAGTTACTGTAATTATCAATAATTATCATCAGTATTTTACATGTTAACAATGTTTTTCTATGTAGAAGTGATGTGTCTAACAGGGAAAAGTGGGGCCAAAGTGTACCAACTTTAACAGGGAAAGGTCTAAGACTAGGAAGTTTGAGAACTACTGAGACAAAACAAGGTGTTAACCTTGTGTACAACTCAAACCATAAAACATCAAAGGGTGATAATGATGAGAACTGTGATATAAAAAATAATAATCTAATCCTCAAGAGAATACACGTCTATATTATGGACTTAAACCCATATCACACTAGTAAACAACACTAGCTAATGGGACTCTTATCATTTAATTAAAAAGTGAAAAAAACTACCATTTATCCTTCAGTATGAAAGCTACTTATATTGCTCTTCCTCTATATTACCCTATTATAAAAAAGAGAGATCAGAGTTAAATCAGGATTGCTTCCAGGTGCGTAGTTTGCTTAGTAGGTTTAATGGATTAGTATCTGGCAATTATGAGTTTTATCTGATATTTTCCATTTTCCTGCAAGCTGATTCACTGCATAGTCATTATTCGGAGTATATCACTACCAGCTACAAAATGGCACGGGTGTGATTCATCTATGGTCTTATCAGCAGAACCAGCAAAATCACTTTCTCAGTGGAGAAAATTCTACCTGGGGAAGGTAGGAGTAACAACGCAGCTTCCTTAGCAGTGGAAGAGTGCTAAAACTGGTTTGCATGATCCAGAAAGTGGCTCTGCTAGCTTGGAAGGGGCTTCCAGGGTACAGAGCAAAAACACCACCGCAGGCAGTGAAAATTATTTTATTCCTGATGAGGCTTTTGGAAGAAACCACAACCCTTTTACATCACTTTGTATCCAGATTTTTTCCCTCGGAAGGAAGTGAGACACATGTAAGCAAAATCCTGCCTTACTGATTTAATGAATTCTAATGCTGCCCACAGTTCCTGTAGACGCTGGCATTTGTTACGCAGAGGCATTTCTATTTTTCAAGTTTCCTAGGGGCCCCACACCCATGGAGTCAGCACGGATTACATCATGGAGGCATTGGACAGTTAGGGAGGCGGTCCTGCATTTCCAAGTCGGAGCAGAAGTGGTGTCATGCTGCTCAATGCAGCCGAGACGTGCGCAGTAAGCGGGAAGACCAGCCCTTCAGACCAGTGCAATACAATAAACTGTAACCTAGTGATGTGGGTGTGACCTCATGTTGAGGACTGTACACAATGGATTCAGGTGGTAGCTATTAATGGCTATTTGCTATTAAAGGCTGGTGAGCGGGTACAGAGTGAGTGGGTTATTTTAGTGGATGACATATAAAAAGCATCTAGAGCTTCAAATGTACAGCATCACAGTGGCAAAAACGCAAAACTCAGAATGGGAAGGGATCGGGAGAGAAGAAAAAGCATACTGCTGCCCAGCCACAAGGCTTCTGCATGCCTTGGGGCCTGACCTACTGCTCGTCCTTCACTGAGAATCCAGATACTTCAAATATTTAACTAGAAGGACTGGCATTGCTGGAGTCTCACTCTTATTAGCAGAGCCATATCTTTCATTGCTGCTCCCTATGCTCACATCCACCTATGAAGACCAGTAAGATTTTGAACAACAACAAAAAGATAATTATCTCATCGTATAGAGAATTGTCATGGTAGGAACTTTGGCACAAGTTTCTTCCGAGAAAAAAAATAAAACATAAGATATTTTGCAGTGGGACAGCATATATTGGAAACGTACCCCACTGGAAACATGCTTAGTCCCTGTGCATTCAGGCTTCCTTGTAGTCTACCCACAAGTTAAAACCTTACCAAAAACAGTGCTAAGAAGGATCTAAAATTATACCCCCCTCCCACGAAGCACTTTAGTTTACATCTTGAGCTGCTAATGTTAATCAAATATCAGAAATTCAGTTTTAGAAGCAGCAAAACATGTACCCTATAGAGAAATCTTTGCAGTATTCAGACAGTGAATAAACTTTGAAGTTAAAGTTTCATATTTGGGAAGTCCAATGCAATTTGAAGTTTTGTGTGCTTTTTCAAGTTGAAATAACATCTTGGAGCAATTCCAACTTCATCTATTACACATTTGTGTTTTAGTCCTCTAATTTATATCTTTCTATCACTGTAACGCGCACCTTAAGGATTATCTCAAGTCTACTTTGAGCTCCAAAGCAGTGTTGTTCCTTTATCCTCTAGCTAAAGGGAGGGCTGTTGTATGCCTTTGAGAACAGATAGGTGCAACTAGGTTTGCTCACTCCAAAACGCTGTGAACCAGTTGGCCATCCTAGTACTTCAAATTCTACTAGGTGTTGTGTGTTTCTCCATAATGCCCCAAGGCCTTTCAATTCTTACAATATTCCCCTCCACGAAGGAACTCCGTATCTAAGGATTAGTGGCACATACCTTTCTCAAGTGAAAGACAAATATGCAGACTAGCCCTTAGTCAACAAACCTACTATCAAGTATGTTCTCTTCCTATCAAGTTCTCTGTTCTTTCAGGTAATTATTGTCCAGCATTCACAATAATCTAGAAACAGTTTTATTTCCACTGGCAAATAGAAGATCTGTTAATAATTGAGTAACTTAGTTTTAAACTTACTCTGTATTTTGATAAACTTCTACTGAGATGTTGAGTCCTTCTAATTCCTCCTTTAAGATCTGCAGGTCCGAGTTTACAAAACTTAGTTCCAGTAGTACCTGTTCTCGTACTTTGTTGTTGGTGGTAGCCCTGCAGAAAGAAGTGATTTTTTTTTATTGCTGAGAAACAGGTTTTGTATGAAAGCTTTGCTGACCCCCTTGCTAACATTCTCAACATTTTTAAGATTTTTTTTTATCCCCTTAAGAGATGATACAAGACCTCACGTTTCAAAATTTATTAGTGTTACTGTCAACAGAGAAAGATAGTTTCCAGCTAATAGCATGCAGACACCTAGAAGGTTTTTCATGTGCTATTTTTTTGTGAGATTAAGGCTCAATTTCTTTTTCAGATACATTAATCAGTAACAATAAAGCATTTTAAACAGAATCACTATCCCGTTTTAGGATTATGCAGTCTCTTCCTATAAGATATTAGGGTGGGGAGGAGAATCCGGAAATATTTTTTCAAAAGAGACTTTCCCACTTTGTTTAACTAAGTAATGATCTGCTGAGACTTCTGATCTTAACAATAAAGAAAACAAGGTTTACATAAAACAGTTATTACAGAATGTTTTACAGACAAGTATACAGGTAGAAAAGTTTCTTTGTAATACAATATGATTTTCTCTATAATTCTTTTTTTTTTTTCTGAAGCAAATAGGATTTTTTAATTTGTTTCCTTTGCCATCTATATATTTACATTATAACTTCTTGAACTGCTAGCACTGCAGGTATTAATACAAGCCCCAGAGCATTTCTGCGTGATTTGCTATTTGCATGTTTCAGGACATGATACGCCTATTTCTAACCCGATTCTCCATACAGTATTACTGTTTACAAGAAACTTAAACTATTACCAATAAACACAGATGTGAGTTTCAGATAAAAAGCAAGTTTTTTGTTGTCTAATTTGCAGCATTTTGTCTTTACCTTTAAGTTAAAATTAACCTCCATAAATATTTATGAATAATCTTCTCATACATCTGGCTCTACTGGGCACATCCTTCAGTTTTGCTGAGCATCTGGGTGAAGAACTGCATATCCCAAGGCTACAATTCTAAGCTTGTACTTCATATTTTAAATATACATTATCTGTATGTTTTCCATATTGAACTTCACTGGATTCCTGAGATTGCTTAGATTAAGCAGTGTTAAAATTTGCTGCCTGCATAACCCACGCTGGATGTAAATACAGAATTGAGTGAATCTTGAGCACCACATAAATAGATGGCCAAGCTTTGATGATAGCTGCAATTTAATTATGATGTTATTGAGGCTCAATGTTTGGGCTAGCTTACCACCATCCACAGCAGGGATTCTAGTATCTTTCCCAGAAACCCCAATATTCTGTCCAGGTAAACATCTCTAATATGGCTATATTGCTCTTGACAAGGTTCACTTGCCATTATTACTAGCAATAAAGTTGACCAAACAAAGCAAGAAAGATAGTTACAGTAAGTCTAACATTCAGCCTGTATGCTGCAACACAGCAGCTTTGAAAGCACACTTTATAGCAGGCAGTAACTCAACTGATTTAGTGCAGGAATATTCACAAAGCATCCAGCAGTCATTCATCTCCCCTCTCTCCTCACCAAAAAAAAATTAATAATAATTAAAGAAATCATTTTGCTGTTTAGGCCAGAGAACTAGGAAGTGATGGCACATACCGTAAAAGATTTTCAGCACCAGCTCTCATTCTTACTGCTCTCAAGATCTGTTGGTTTAAGACAGCTCTTTGGTTTTGTAGTTTGCTTCGACCAGTCTCAGCAAGAGGATTACATCCCTGAAATAAAGGAAACAAGTTTTGTTGTCGTTACAGGATTCTGACAAGTGAGTAATGCTGTATTTGAAAGAACTTTAATGGCATGGGTTCTGTATGAATACCAGTTACCTACACTAACATCAGTAACAAATGATTGTTTTGACAGTATTTCTTTTCTCAATCTTATTAAAAAACAAAAGAGACGCCATGATCAAAGCATGTGACACTAAATTACAGGCTGAAAATATCTGGTTTAAGGCTTATGCACATCTTTGAGCCAGTCTGTTCTCCCCTAAAAATCTTCTGAAGCTATTGTCCAATTACAACTGAATTTGACAAAGTGCTATTAAATTCCTACAGTTCATTAAAAAAAAAAAAAAAATCTGACAAGGCAATAAATCTTAGTAATGCTCCTCTTAACCTTTGTGAAATATCTGAGTTTCATACCAAGAGATAAAGCCTTGAAATACAAATTTATCAGAAAGCAGGATATGTAACACCACAGCTCACACATTTAAGAATTTTTCTAAGAATCTCTGTTCTTGTTCCTTCTGGTGCTCAAACCTTTGTATTCCAGTGAGCAGTGATAAGATAAAACTATTACAGATGAATAGGATTGCATGTTTGTCTGACTTTGTTTGAGAGGAACACATTCTTAACACTTTTTTTTTTTTTTAAACAGAAGTTTCAGTTCCACTGTTGTCATTTTTTTTTGTTTTTCCTCTTTGCCTCTGCTCCCCCCCCCTTCTTTTAAAAAGGCTTCTGTCTTTGAACATTAATACTCATCACAGCCAACCAGCACATCCCTACAGCCTTAACTACTGATTCTGAAGTAAGATCACTCTTTATTAAGGTTTACCCTTAAATGAAGTATGCCCTTTTGTGTGGCCTTGCTGGGTGTCAAGTTTAGCTGGGTCCTGCTGGATCACGCACTACACACAGAACAGGCTCAGCTCTGTCCAACTCAAGCTTTCCCACAAGTACCCCAGCCAATAGATTAGGCAGTTTTGGACCTCCCTCTTGGATTTTGACTAGAAGAATGTGGTTGTGACCTAACAGCATTTAAAAGTTTCTCAACAAGCTCTAATTATGAGTGGTCGGGCAATGACATACCAGTACATCAAAAGCAAGTATTTAAATAGAACATGAAGTTCTAATCAACAAGTCTTTATTTGGGTTGGCAAGTGAAGGCAAATTGACCTGGCAATTGAGCAATGATCTGATCAATCCAGATTACACAAGTTTATCTGAGAAAGCCTATAGCCTAATATTGTTAATTTTAAATCCCTAGTTTTACAAGTTTGTTAATAAATAGGTAAAATGACAGGAAGCTCGTGTAAACGTCTTCCAAAGCATCGTTTGCCAGATAACTTGAAAAAACATGTCACATTAGATTACTCTCATCGCAGAAATGTTTCTACAGTGAAGGACCAATTACAGCAGAAGCCCGAAACTTGGATGTGCTCTCTATACTCTCTTTGTGGAGAATGCATTGGTGGCAAACAGAACACAGAGCAGATGAACTTTTTACTGGAGAGTACATGCAGGTGTAGCAAACTTGTTCATTTATCTCAGATTAGGAGGAGTAATACTTAGGCATACTTAAAAGTACAACATGGTCTTGTATCTACAAATTGCTTTCTGCTCTTAGCCTGTAACTTCTTCTGGGCTGCTGCTGTTCTTCCTGCTTTGCTTTTTCTTCACTCTGTATTGTATGATATTTCTCCAGTACTGGCGTTCAAAGCCTTCTCCCCTTCCATTTTATCCACGCCATTTTTCATTTCAACCTTGCCAATGATTTCATCTTGCTTCCTGTATTCAGCTTGAATACTTGATTCTTGGGCCTCTCACCTTTAAACACCTGTGTAGGTCTGTGATGTTTTCTTTCAGCTTCTTGCCCAAACTGCTTAGTCCAAGCATCCTTCCTAAATGTATCATCATGCTACCCTTGTCTTCATTTTCTCTATGGAGCCACAGCTTCTACCCACACCTCCCCTACCTTTCTGTATGCCAAACAGGTTTCCTGACATCATTCAAATACTCCTTTACAACTATTTCTGGAAACTTTTTCAGAGAGATTAACTGCCTGATTCGCAAGCCCACAAAGCTCAGCAGAAGTGTTTTGTTTATTTCCATGGACATTTGATCAAGGTCCAGCCCAGAAGTTAAACAGACTCCAGCTGAACAATGAGCGCAAAACTGCAGTGACCTGAAACTCTGTGCTAAGAACAAAAGGGGCAGAGATGTTCCCCTTCGTTTTGGGGCCAGCTACTAATCTCCATGTGAAGCTTTAATGCAAAAAACATCCCCTGGGGACTAAAAGGAGAAGGAGCTAACAAACTGAGGTATCCATATCAACCCCAGTGGGTTGTAAGTGCTGCACTTTTGTCTCCCTGATGAAAGGCTTCACAGGGACAGAGGAGTCTATTTTCAGGATAGACTCACCTGCTGCAAGCACATACCTCCATCCACTTCAAGGCCAATAAGGAACTCATATTTTACCTTTTGGAAAATTGTGCTTTTTAGTTCTCCTGCACACAGTATGGGGACACTGCTAGTTTGTGTTCATGTGCAGGCTTAAACTCTATTGTTATCAGGCTGCCAAAAAAATCAATGCAGGCTGCTACTCATCAGAACAGTGAAAATAACCAACACCTGCAAGAAACATTATGGCAAGTAAGACAATCTGAAGATTTCCCCTTGTGTGAAGCACAACTCTATGCACTTAGGTGTTGTTTCAGAGACAGATTTTTGTTTTCCTCCATGTAGAAGGTCCCTTTCTCAACCAGCGTTTGCAGCTGGCTCACATTTGCATAACCCCAAGAATGATGATGTACATTAGAACAGCTGGCAGCCAACCTTCCCTGCATTTTCCACACCTACTGTTTCACTTCTTGTCAACAGGATGCTAGATGGGTCATTTAATTACTGTTTATTTCTTTGCAGAGTCGAGACAACTTGGAGAGTGAACTGGATCTTACCCTTATTATCCGCCATCTGTAAATTATTCATTCAATAACAACGAAGAATTTTTATTGCTAATGAAGATGCGAAAGTTACCAATAATAGGGTATGATTTAAGCTTTCATTGCATGTGTTTTTGGAAAAATAGCTTTCCTGTAAAGACATTTCAAATCATGAACTAAGCTATCGGTTTTAAAGCCTTCTCCCACCCTTGAAGTATAGCTACACTTCACAAAGTATTTGAAGTGTCTAAATAATGTTCTTAGCTCCTGAAAAACTAGAAGCTCTTAAAAACCTGAAGTTCAATTTGCTAGCTACTTTTACTTTTTCCTGCTTGGTTGAGCTGCAGAATCAGGAATCTGGTATGTTTTTAATACCTCTTTTTCAGAAGCAAGACCCATACACCAACAGTTACAGATCGTTAACATTTGTTATTTATGTACCTAGTTAGATAAATTCTCAGAAGAAACAGAAACTGATATTAAACAAACAAACGTGCATCTCCTGATGAAGGCTGGCCTATTCAGGGCCAACGTTTCATAGCAATCCTCTGACTAATTAATGGAGTGTGCTGACAGATTCTAATAGGATTCCTGCTCATCTGTTGTTAGAATTAATGCCTGAGCTTAGGTGGTTGGATATCCCACTGGTTTTTATTTTTAATCCTGTAAACATTGTCCTACACGTGCTTATTTGGCAAACAGCTGCATTATGAATGCCTGTGGGATCTCGGTGCGACTTGCTGTCTCTCAGACCAGGCACAGCCTGCTTAACAGCAGGAGGTCATGCAGAGCTGGAAAGCAGCTGATGGACTGTTCAGGGCTCACATGGGATTTGGGGAAGATTTTATTCTTCAGATTACACAGAAGCAGAAAGGGTAGCCTGGCAAACCTGCAGTCAAGTACTCCCGGTTAGCTGTCAATGGACAACATCTTGCCTCTATGCAAGAAACCAGTGCTCACCTCCCACCTGACAGAGCCTTCAGACCCCCAGTCTGCGGGGCACAAGCAGTATCTTTGTGGTTATCTGAGGTTAGGGGTGATGGAAGGAAACTTTCATGGAAGGAAAACAGCTGTCAAAAACACAGGTCCCAAATAAAGAAATACCTGTATCAAACTTGAACGCCTAGGAGTTATTTCTCTAAAATAGAAGCATAAGGTCAGATACCCAGTTGTGATGCAAACAAAAATCATGAGTGTTTGCCTAACAATGAGCAATCACAAGAAGCATCTTTAGTTAGCATAAGTATGACTTGTAGAAGCAGTGGTTTGAACTTTTAAGATGAGCCGCATACTGTCTGAAGGTGACACAGAGTTGAAACTGGGTGTGCCTTCTTCCTTAAAATAAAACATTCCTTTCCAGCCAGTGCAACCTGTGCTGCTTGTAAAGCCCTGTGGAGTATGCAAATGGCCATAGCCTCCAGATATTTAAATGCGTATGTGACTTAACTTACGGAGGTAAATTCCTTGGCTGCAATAGAGTTCATGGTAAATAAATTCACACTAGTATTTCTAGTAGGACTTCAGGAAATATACGTAATAATTTAGAAGTGATCCTATCTTCTACAATTAAAGTTGCTCTTTGCATATTTCTGTTGGTTCATTGTTGAAGTTTTAGCCATATACTGCAAATCTTTCAATAGTAGGTGTTTTTTATCTGTGGTTAAAATAAGGGGGAGAGGGGTGAAGAAGATCTTGTCTTCTGGAGCCCATACCATAAGCAATTGTTTTACAGATCTAAGTACCTGCCCAAATTATTAATGTAAACTTTCAGAATTAATCTTTGTATTAAGTTCCAAATCCGTATTTTCTGTACAATAGTATCTTGTTGCACCACTCACTAATCGACAGGAAAAAAATCAGTATTCAGTCAGAGAAGTCTGTCCCCTGATGAACCACATTTCAGAGGATTCCTTATCTCACATGCAGGTCTGCTTTCAGTTTTAGGTTTTTGAATTTGTATACAATGAGCGGTCAGGGCATGGCATGAAGTGGCGCGTGAATCATCACAACATTGTTTCTGTCCCTGCTAGACACGTAGAAAGAGAACAAACAGACAAATAAATATTCCTGTGTCAATGCTAATGTTAATGGTTGCCTGGCTACTAATGACTACAGACTTCCAGCCCAGTGGAAGCACAGGTGCAGCAGGTTGGTAAACTGAGCCATTAAGCACAGCGGGGCAGGGGGAAACCCTACAGAAGAAAGCCCAAAAGCTAAGGAGTGGAAGGAGAGAGGATTAATCAGGGAAGTGCTGACTCACGAGCAGGTTACCATACCTATCATCTTTTTCAGCCTGGTGCTTTATTTACAGAACTGCCTGTGTTCTGTTTTTAGCCCTTTCCCCTGGCAGGCAGGACTAATATGTACTGTCTTTCTTTCTGAATCACTAGTTTGGTCTAGATGGCAATTTTCTAGTCTCACAGACCAAGCCAAAACCTTTAGAAAGGTTGAAGAAAACAAGCATCTCCGCTCACCTGACCAGCATCTAAAGATTTATTAAGCTAGCTGTCCAGCTGCTCTGCCTGCGTGCAACACAATTTACTGCTATCCAAAACAACCACACTGAAGAAGGGACACTCGGTGCTGTACCACCAGCAGGTATCTGGAGACCTACAGAAAGCATAAGCCTGAAAAATTAACTAAGGCTTTATCTTATCTATTGCAGCTTCCCAATCAGGAAATCTGAAAAGTTACAATCTGCATAAGGAGTTATAAAGCAATAAACCAAGGTGGCAAAGATGTATTAAAAAGAACTTGCTAGAAATCTCTTCCTTCCTCTGCTCCAAGCCAACAGGAAAAGTCCCAGGACTGGTAAAACCCTACTAAGATCACCATGCAAGTGTTGGATCCTCTGTCTAGGTGAACACAGCTTTAGAACCATCCTGTGTTTTGTATATTGACCTGTTCTTTGGGTTACTTTGTGGTACCATACTGGTTTAGTGGGGTGCTGTAATCATGGGAGGGGAGCAGACATCAGCTTGGAAAGCAGAATTGTCTTTCCCATGAGAACTCAAGAGTAACTAAAAAAAAAAAAATAGGAAGAGGTCTGAGCAGCCAAGCAATTCACAGAACTATGGAAAGCTTAAAGACTGACTTCCCAGAAGTACAAGCAGCATCTCAGGTAAGCAAAACAGCACACAAGGATAGACCTGCTTTAATTACTATTGGTCTGTTGAAAAATCCTTCCCATGTGAATGCCTTGCTCTACTTTTAAAACAAGCTGTTATTTGTTCTTATCATTAGTTTTGTCACTCTTTTCTACTGGTCACGGAGATTCTTGCATGGGAGGAAATACAGGGAGTGGACGTGAATGGAGGGCTGGCATAAGCATGCTCGATTCACAGGGTCACAGCCAAAACCAATGAAAGAACGTGAAACTCTGCATGGAAGAGGTCGAGGCACAAAGCTAGTCATCTGTGAGCACTTGCACCACCCAGAACTATGAGTACAGTGTGCCCTGGTATCATACCATGGGGTAAACTGAATTACACTCTCAACATGTAATGGGCGGAGATAAACAAGACAGTAGTAGGACCAGCTTCCTGGGGCATTATCTTCCCAGAAAGCAAGAAGCTCCATCTCCTCTTTGATGGAAAGCCCTAGTAGGGTACCTCTACCATCTTGCCATATTCTCTCCAAGACATCAGCAAGGATTTAAAAAAATATATAAATAAAAAATAAAATCCCTCACTAATCAACTAATGAAACAGTTGAAGAAAACTTCTTTTTCTGAGGAGTGTTATAAGGGGAATGGAGTAAGGGCAATATTGACAGAGTTCTGTTATACGTAGTTTTAACAGAACAAGGTGTGCAATCATACAGGGGATCTATTTAAAAAAAAAAAAAGTGGGGAAGTCCTCAGGAAGAAGAGGAAACTGCAATTTGCATATAGAAAGATGAGGGGCCTTTGCCATGGGGAGGAAAGAGAGAAAGGACACAAATATGGGGTAAGAGGAGGAGAAAGGTCACTGCAGGAGAACGGTAAAAGTAAGCCTGAGGGATGGTGCAGGGAGTGGCCAGGAGAAGCTGCCACCGTCATATCTGAGACAAACCTGGCAGAGTCACAGCAAGACTAACTTTCTAGTGTGGCAACAGGTCCGAAAGCAGGAAGGAAGATTATATTTCTGTTTCCACATTTCTGCTCATTGCCCTTTACACAGAGCCAGTCATAGTTTTACAGGAACTCCTCCCTATAGAAAAAAAGCTAAACAAGAATTAAGGAAATTAATTTTTTTACATATTGCATCTTGGGTATATTCAGTGTCACTTTCTGGTATGTTGTATTCAAGACTACAAAAGGGTACTATATAAACTTTGAGTATACTTCCCACATCAATTCATTCATCACAAGAAAATATCAGAGTCTAGAACAAATTGATATATTATACGAACTACTCACTCAGATTTCTCAGTGCTAAAATTGCATATAATCTGGCAGAGTACAGAAGACAACCACTCTGCATAAAGAATATTTGGAAGCCCTTCTGTGAGCAGTACTGATACAAAGCAAGTGGTTTCACCTTGCTCCACAGTTTATAGAACAAAGATCAATTAAATAAGCATCTTTCAATCTCAAAACACAACCAACAGCCTTGGAAACCAGTGTGATTCTTCACCAATTATTCTGGTGTTCTTTCAGGGAAACTAAGTAGTGTGATTTTAGAAAGAGAAGGGAAAACAACGTGAAGGAGCTCTTGAGAGGTGGGGGAGAAACCCGTGGACACACATGACCAGTTCTATCAGTTTGTTACATTAAGTCATCTAGCATACCATTCAAATGAACACATAAGGTCTAAAGAGTAATTCTATCAAAGTAACTTCTTGGATCACGGCTTAAATCTGTACAACATTCCAAAAGGCTTTTTTCCTCTTTAAAAGTTAGTTTGTTTTCTTCTGGATAGAAGCTCTGATCTTTGAGACCATTCAACTAATGTATAACAAGGAATACTGGTTTTCTGTTTACATTTAACTTTTAGGGATAGAAGGCTTTGAGCATCTAGCTTGATCTGAAGTTTGCAACTGTATTAAAGATATGTAGGAGCTAGATGAGCCTTTCAAAGATCTCCTGAGTTAACAGAGTAAATAAAGTGTGCTACTGCAACTCTGGCTCAGCCAGATTTGTTTAACATCAGTTTCGTACCCATTTTATAGCGGTTTAAGACAAGTGGGAAAGATGTTCATAAACAGATATAAAATTGATCTTGGATACAGTATTTTTATATTAGAAAAGCCTTTTACCTTTTCAGCGTATGAAGTTTACACAGACCTAATGTTGTTTCATTGAACTTATCCCCAGTGTACAATAACGTCATCAAGAAAGACCCAGCCCTCCAGCCAGTCTGAGTACAGCAGGTATATTCCTCTTACGACTTACAAAGCACAACGTGACTGTTAAACTGCAGCCTGTCCCCACCAGGAAGAACAAGTGGGAAAGACAATTTGTATCTAACTTAACAAAAACCTGTCAAGTTCTACTGACATGCCTACTACCAAGGCAGCCCGCAGGCATCCAGTACTCTAGAAAGTATAGCTGTGAAAACTCTAAATAATTACAACTTTGCCACACTTCATGATTTCGTGCTGTGGACTACTAAGTGATTACTCACCATATATTATAGTAGGATTACTCAAGTGAAGAAACCAGACAAGATTTGGTCAAAGTTTCGCTTCAGTCTGCCTAGCTGTTTATGTGGCAGTGCCGATTCCTCACAGCACGGCAGGCACAAGTAAAACTTCGCCCTTTTCAGCTGCAAGCAGTTCCTCTGCTAAAGGGCAATACTGTTTGCTTAAGCTTTGCAGGCTTATGAATACAGGGACTACTGGGAGCAAAAGCCAAACGTTTTGTGAAGGAGGCAGCAGAACAAAGCAAATGTGCCTCCCTAGGGTGTAATCCAGACGGCAGCTGCAGCGTAGCACAGGGTTTGATGTCTGTGAGAAGAGAACGGCAATAAGCCGTTCACGTTTTGTTTTCCCCACAGAATAAGCAGTTTATGGTCTCCAATACACAAGTGCCACCAAAAACGCCCCCACATCCCCCCTGCCCCGGGGCCTCGCGTACTGGGGCTGCTGCTGGGCCGAAAGAACCCAGTCAGTCTGAAGAGTAATTAGGGCAAATGTTTATTAAAAACTTCCTAACGAGCCTGTTAACTTGACTGCTTCACTCCAGTGAGCTTTCCTACAGGTACACAAGAGAGCTAGCGAGGACACGTAGCGAGAAACAAACAGAAAAACACGTAGGAAAGGGAGAGAGAGGAGAAAAAAAAAAAAAAAGTCAGGTGGAATTTGGCTCGTTTTGTGGAGGCGGGAGAGCGCCGGGCACCGAGGCGGTGAAGCCGCCTCAGATCCTGGGGCGGGCAGCAGGGACCCCACGGGCGCCCTCCAGGACCCCGGCCCGCCCGCGCCCTGAGGAGATGAGGGTGCTGAGGGTGTTAAAGGGTGCGCAGGGGGGCGGCCACCCCAGCCCCCTAGGGCACAGCCTGCCTCTCACCTTCCGAAAGTAGCTGTCCTCCGCTGGCTCCGCCGCCTGGCAGCCGCGGGGCGGCAGGGCGTCCGTCATCTCCAGGCGAGTCTCTCTGTTGCTGCTACTCCTGCTGCTGAGGAGGCGATCGCTGCTGTGGGGGAGCCTCGACCCTTCGGGAAATGTCGGCGCTGCCCCACGGCACCGCCCGGCTCCACCTCCGGCAGCGGGGAGGAGCTGCCCCGCCTCACGGCGGTGCCCCTCACCGCTCTCTGGGCGGGTGGCCGCGGCACGGAGAACCGCGGTGTGGCACGGTCGTTCTCTTCACGTTTCCCCCTCACAGCCCAGGGGGCCCGGCAGCCCCCGTCCCGGCAGGGGTAGGGTGAGGCGTCCCTCATCCGTGGCCGGACAGTGACTGAGGGGGAGCGGGTGCTCCGCGCCCCTCTGCACCGCCTCCGCCGCGCTCCTCCCCGGCCCCTCCGGCTGTTCTCCGCGCTCCTCTGGAGCGTGGCGGAGCCTGGCCGGGAGCCTCGAAGGCACCGCTCGCCTCACGCCGCTTCCCCCCGGTCTCCCCTCACCGCCGGGCCAGGCGGCAGCCCCCGGGGGGTCCGCCACGTGCCGTGTCCACACACACACGGAGCCTTCCCGGGCGCGGGGGTCGCCTCAGCGAGCTGGCCCCACAGCAGCGGAGCTGGCCCCGGGAGGCCGGAGCTCTCCTTGGTCGGGAAGAACCCCAAACCCCAGGGGGAGGTGGCAGGGCCCTGGGTCCCGGCCCCGGTAAGGGCAGCGGTGGCCTGGGGGAGAGGCAGGGCTGGCCTCGAAGCTGGGAAACCGCTGGGGAATCAACCTCAGAACTGCAAACATGTGTGGTGTTCGCAGGGAAAAGAGCGTGTCTCCGAAATCTTCCGTTGAGCAACCGGCTTTGCAAATGTTTGTACTGGATGCTCAAGTAAGGAAATGGCCAATATTGGTTGCTGACACTACCCAGGCCTAACCTTCCGAGTTAAGTGGGCTTTTAGCACTTAAAGGCAAAATACTTAAAGCTTATTACTGAACATATCTTATCCCCCTTCCTTCTCAGTTTTTCATCTTTCTGATCAGCACAGTGTTGTGGTAATCTTCAGGAGTCAGGAAAAAATCTGCAAAGATAACTTTATCAACGAAAAATGTCTTTGGAATTACATCCTTAACTGAAACTTTCTTTGAAAACCAGGGTGTCTCCAGAGAGTTATGCAGAGCGGTCTGGTTAAGCTGTGTCTCCTGCATGGTTTTAAGGAAGAACGCTGGAGTCAGCAACTCAGAAACTGGGACCCAAGGATCTGATGTCGCCTCTCTTGAAGTCAGTTAAGTTTTGTTCTTCCAGATTATGTTCGCTCTCACCCCAGTACCTTTTCCTTTTTTTCAGTAGTGATAAAGGTACTGGATGAACACATCAAAGGATGTAAGGAGAAATGATGCAAGAAGAAATAATAAAAATAATAAGTAATAATTAAAAACAAGTAGAAATAGGTAAAAATGGAGTAGTTCAACTTCCTTCAGTTTCTCTTTGGAGGTTATAAAGTGTTTTAAATTATTTTTTCTATTAGAAAATATATTGACCTTCAAAAAGTATTTGAAAAATTGAACTTTGCAAAATCACTGTAAATCTCCCATACAATACGTAGTTTAAGTTAGTATCAATGAGAGATAAATAAGCAATTTGTCAGCATAGGCTATGCTGGTACAATCTGGCAGTCAAAGCAGTAGTAATGCAACCATCTCAGAAGTTTGCACCGCTTTCACTGCATTTATTGAAACTGGACCTAATTGAAAGGGTACGGCTATTACTCCAAAAAAAAAAGTCATAAGGGCTTGTTAGCCTGGCAAAAGGGTCAGGCGGTTAACAACAGGACAAGTGGCTATTATTATGGTGTGTGCAGAGCACAAATTTGCTTAAGTTTCTGCAGAGAACGATACCAAATATAATTTACTTTTAGCATATCTTGCATATAAACTGCAACTTTTCTCAGTGGCTGGTGGCTACTTTGATTGAAGCAAAGTCAGCTGTGGTACACACAGCAAACCTCTCCAGCAAATTCAAGAGTCTGAGATAGCTCTAACAGGCTTCCTCCCCCATGCTGAGTGTCCTGAGAATATCTTCCAACACTCTCAGAACTGCCAGATTAGACTGTGCCTTTCCCTTGCTTTGATAAAGGTTACTTCATCACAACTGTGTTAGGGTTGATCTCCTGTTTTTTAAGTAAGTTGCAATAGGTTTTGTCTGCCTACAAAGTGCTCCTTCTTAGTGAATATGCTTTTTTGGAGAAGACATGTTGATTGCATGGTCTTGGTAGCTAGGACTGAGCTATGTAATGACGGGGTAGGAGTGCTCCATGACCCTGGAATGTAAATTGCAGCTTAGAACATTCCAAAAACTGATTTACCCTTAGAAAACATGCTTTTGTTCTTCTAACCAGTTGGTTAAACATCTTGTCTCCAGTAGCTTTTTGGTTGCTGTTAGAATTCCTATATTGAGGTGAGTTCATACCACAGACTTTCTCAGTTTCTCACAATTGTATTAATCAGGGTTTGGTTTCCTGCATTGTAAAGATCAAGTAATAACAGGCTAGGAACTGGGAGCTCATGCGCTCAGAAAAAGGCATGTACAGATGCAGATGTTTGGTTGATATCTTTAACTTCAGGAGACAGTAAATTCCGTGACCAGGTGCACAGGACATTGCACTATATCTGAGAAAACATCTCTTATCAGACGTTTAAGGATTTGCATCCAATGAAAATCAGAATGTTGTGCCTAAAATACTGAAATTCAAAGCAAGGAATCTTATCTCTGCATCAAATCTCTCTTCTTTGTTTTACAGAACTCTGTGTTATCAGACTTGTGCATTTTCACAGATAAACCTGCCAGGTGATGCATACAATGACCGCACTGAAAATAGGCACAGAATAGCAGAGCTTGAGTTGTCCCAAAAATTGTCCCACAAAAGTCAAGGTAAGAGGGACTAGGATTTGGGTGGCCTTACCACAGACACATGATAGTATGTATGATACATGTGTACTCATACACATTATATGGCATGTTTCTGTTTTGTATGCATAACTGCTTTCTCAGTCAGTCCTGTCCTTCTTGCCCTCCCCCATCCTGAAAAAATACGTGGGCATAGGAAATTCCAATCTTCATTCTTCTCTTTGGCCAGTATAAAATGGTCTTGCTTTGGGAAATTAATTTCCTGTTGGGACTTGGAAGATTCAAATCTGGTTTTACTTAGTTAGGACAGGTGCTCCTCTGTGAGAAGCCAATGTTTATTTTTTTGACTATAGACATTGTGGCTATGGGATGGTAACAGGTGCTTCAAAGACATGTTTTATTCCAGACAGGCACAGAGGCTTATCAGCAAAAGCACATCAGAACTGTATGAAGAGAGAAGTATGCATCAAATGAATGCTGTTTTTCAAGGTACATACTTGAATTCTTGACAAGACACATAGTTACTTATTTCTCCTCCAGTTGTTGTTGGCTTTGATTATTAAACTTTGATTCTGAGAGAAAAGAGAAGATTTTGTCAGCATCCCTGACAAGCTGTAACTTTACAGTTGGTGAGTTCAGCTGCCAGCTAGTTGTCATCTTTTATTTCTGAAGATTGCAGTTCTTTAATGAGGAAATGTCTGGTTACCATAGAGAAGTTTTAGGTGAGGAGAGAGAAAAAGGGTTCATAGTTTATTTTTTTCTCTCCTTTTCTTTCCTAACGGTCTACAAATATATATTGGAGAAAAAAATAAAATAAATTAAAAAAAAAAAAGAATGGCCAAAATGGATCGTGGGGGCACAATATCAATAGTGTTGTGAGTCTCCTTTAAGGCTGTTAAAAGTTTACAAGATGTAGGAGGTTTTTTTTTAATCAGAAAGCATTGAGACTAAAGAATGGGAGGTCTTCTCGTAAACAAAAGAAGTCCTTCTGCATTTTATGACAGATGAATTGAAAAGTGACCAGACAGGAATTGCAAGCAAGTAGTGCCAGAAGGTTTCCTAAACAAGAAATTTACTGAGTAATACCAAATGGTATAAAAAGTGCTACACAAACTCAGTAGAAAGTCTTTGGATGACTATAGTAATAATATGTTTGGCTACAGATGCAGCATTTCAGCGTTTCTTCAAGTTAACTGTGTTGCACAGTTAACTGGAGCTTTATGATCACTGAGAAAAATCTCCAATTTAGTATTGAATAACTAGTATGCTTTGCCTATTCTACTACAAGACTATATTTGAAACAAGACATTGCAGTTTCAGGGTGATGCAGTTTCAGTGGGATTTAAGAATGTAAAGCCAGACATGGGCAAAATCATCACTTGTTTCAGTAATGCTTTGCCTTTAACTGAAACCCATAGATAAAAATCTGTGTACTTAAGGACCATAGGCATTATCTCTTTCTTTGTTCATTGTTTAGAAAATGAAAATGAGCACTTTGGCTTAAACAGTGCCTCAGGGTCTGTACTCCACTTGTGTTTCCTCAACTGATACTGTAACCACGTGTTGTTAGGAAGAATATTAAGATGAAAATTCCCATTGAACCCAAGATAAGTAAGGGGTTAAGTCATGTTTGTCTCCTTCGTTGTGTTTTTGATAATAAAATGTTAGTGTATTATTGTATGTTATACTTTTTGTTCTTATATATTTTTTTTTCTTTAAAATGCTTTTAAAACTTGTGAATGAATCAAATTTTTGTTTCCTTCTTTTGTATATAGATTATGCTGCTTTTTTTACCACCTTGATGCACTAATTCAAAACCAGATGTTGAAAATGTATTGAAAACTAATGCCTGAAGTCCATGTATGGTTTTGGGGCCCTGTTTCAGTTTCATATGTACTGACAAGTATTTGAGCTTTCATTTTAAAATGCTGTGTTTTTTTTTTCTTTATTTCACATTGTAAAAAATGTATTCAAACACAAACTATCTGGACTTCCAAGTGTTTTAGTTTTATTACCATTATCAAAAGACGTTGGAATCATTGTCTGGTTAAACAGCTACAGAAAGCAATTTTCACTAGGTGTAACAATTGTAAATAGGAGATAGAGTTTACTATGGACAAGGCAATACCACTGTGATACAAAAGTAATTCTAATCTGATAAGAGACTTAACGGGGAAAAAAGCACTTCAAGATTTGATTACCCCATCACTTTGAACATAACAGACAAGACAAGCAAAAGATTTTCTGTTAACATTGTTCAAAAAGGGTTTATTTAAGCATGTGTGTTGAATCAAAGTCACAGAGACTTGACTATTCATGGACAATTATTTCCTAAACAAAGAGAAACAACAGCTGCGCTAACAACTTATTTTTCTACTATATGTTCTACATAACTGCTTACTAATTACTAATGATGAGAAAAGATAACGCATGCAGATAAATGTCTGTGACTTCTATTGTATTGTTTTTAAGTGAATTAGAGACCCAAATAAAACCGAATAATCCCTATTTGCATAGAATTGTGTAAATATTTCCTGTGGAAACCTGAAACCACATGAAACTCAGGTAGTTTGACTTTGAAAGAAACCAGTTCTGTGTATACAAACACAAAGGCTGGATTAGAGAGTACACCACTAAACTTGCAGATGTCTTATCTGTTAAGTGCAGGAGTCTCCCAAGCCTGCATTGTGATTTATTTTCAAGGATTTCAAGAAACTGGTGATCCTTGTTTGCAAAAGTTCTGGATAAATGGAATGCAACACTTTTTTTTTTTATAGTATGTTGAGGTTCTAGCAAATCTCAGTATTAAGAAAAACTGCAAGGTTGAGAAATCAAATGAATCAAAACTGACATTTGGGTTTCTGATGGGTAACACTGGGAAAAGACAAACTTAAAGTTTATAGTTTCAGCACTGAGATTGTCATCGATGGATACTTACTTGTTCTTATGTGGTCTTTATATAAAATACGTTTAGTAAAAGCTTTCCTCTTGATACAAGCCTCCCCAAAGAGGTGCAGATACCTGTAAATGGGTATCTGTAAAAGGGATAGTTCTTTGCTCTGGGACTTTGAACCCAAAGACTACTGCACTGATTCCTGTTGCATGTTCTTTTTAATAGAATCATAGAATATCCTGTACTGGAAGGGATCCACGAGGATCATCGAGTCCAGCTCCTGGCTCCACACAGGTGTACCCTAAAATTCAGACCGTATGACTGAGAGCATAGTCCAAATGCTTCTTAAACTCCGACAGGCTTGGTGCCATGACTACGTCCCTGGGGAGCCTACATGTATTCCAGTGCTCTTAAAAGCAACGTCGTCAAACAGATTTGGCTGTTTATCAGCTCCAAACTGCAATTTGATAAAATCCCCATCTCCTTTGTTCATCTGGATTCAGGGAGCTTGCTTTGCACCTTAATTTTAGGCAGTTCCGTGTCATGGAGCTTTTGCTATCCTTTTCCTAGCCCTTAGACCAAAGGTATTTTGATAACAGGTCTTATCTGGTGCATAGGATGTTTGGAGGATGTAGCTGAGTGGCTATTATGTTAAGCGTTTGACTCTTTTTTAGCTTGATTAGTTGCCAAAGACACAAAGCGGCATTTCAGCCCGTCGACCTGGACAGACGACACTGCAGCCTTTTCTCCCTTTCCCCACAGCCTTCCCCGGGTCGGCAGCCTCGGCTGAAAACAGCCTCGCTGAAACACCCGGGTGGCTCTGGGGGGACCTCGAGCGGCCGGGGCCGGCTCCGACACCCGGGCCCCGCCTGTGGGGAGGCGCGGGGCGAGGTGAGGCGGGCCCGGCCCCGGCCCCGCCGCCTCCCGTGGCGCCGCCTTGGCCCTCGCGGGCCGCCGTGCTGCCAAGATGGCGGCGGCGGATTCGAGCGACAGCGAGGAGGAGGATCTGGTGAGCTACGGCACCGCGCTGCAGCCCCTGCAGGAGGGTAAGGGACCCGGCCGGGCGCCCCGCGCCTCTCCCCGCGCTGTGGGGGCCGCGGGCCTGGAGGCGGCCCAGGGGCACGTACCGCGGCCCTTGCGGCCGAGCGGCCCGGGAGGAGCGGCCTGGTCCGGTTTGGTTCGGCCCCGGCTCCCGTCCCCTCAGAGCCGGGGGCGCTGGGGTCTGTGGGCACAGGGCAGAGCCGCCTCCCCCTGCCCGCCGCTCTGGGGCCGCCCCACACGGCCCCCGGAGGCTGCCGGTCCCGGTGTTGTAACACACTTACCGAGCAGGACTGGCCTTCCGTGTGTTTTTAAAACCCTTTAGCTGAGTTTCGTGGTTCTGGTATTTCTGTAACGTCCCGGCTGGTGTTAGTTGTAAAATTTTCAAGTCAGCGGGCAGTGGTTGTTATTCTCGGGGCTGTCCTCCTGATAATAAAGATGGAAGTTTTGTTGCCTGGCCGAGGTTTGAAAGCACCAGGATGCCCTGTCAAGGTAGAAGATCGCTGTTGTTTCTCTGGAACCACCATCCTTTGTTTTTCTTGTTATCATCAATGACAGCAAAAAAATGAAAACAGTGACATACCCTTGTGATTTCCAAATCAGATTAGACTTGAAGTAGCATAGCCATTCTATTGACGTTAAAGACGCGCTTCATAATACTCCCTGTCTTTGAAGATTGAAGGGTTAAAAATGACATTAGCAGTTTTTAATAATTTATTTCCTGTTAAAATGAAAAAACATTTTTTCCTATAATTGTCACAACAGGTAGCTGCTAATAAATAACTGAAGCTTTACAGGGTTCAGTGGTGATCACAGGTGTGTGTTTTTATGTAGCTTCTGTAGAATATTTAGCCAGGAGTTGTGCCTGAAGAGATCAGGCCCAAATCACCCATCTTTAATATTGATTTCTAATATTGGGGGTAGCTTGGTTTAAGTCAACGAAAGTGCTTCTTTAAGAAATCTCTGACAAATAGTGGTCTAATAGTTTCAGTGGGTTAATCCTTAGAGAAACTGTAATATTGCATATTATTTTCTGTCAAGCCTGGAACTCTTCTGTTCTCAGTAAATAGTAATAATGGTATTATGTGCATGAATGAATTTGTACAAAAGGGAAATTGGCTAGGCCTTGTGAACCTGTGAGTTTCTTATCACCATAAAATACATTTGAATCCTTTTGTTCCTTCAGAAGCTTCTAGTGTGGACTAACGTGTATGTAAGAAGCATCATTAGCTTCTCTTTATGGATGTTATTTATTTTGCGTGTTGTCTTTTGTGAGTCAAATAAAAGATTCTGTTGAAAGTTTATAGTGGTAGGATTTTTTTTACTCTCAGTATGTAAAATGTTATATAAAAAAGTTGCATATATTAACCATATCAACCAATATTAAGGAGAATCCGAGTGGTAAGTATTTAGCATTTCAAACCTTTCTAGTGCTTTGTGAATAGTTCTAAGTGCCTGTGATGTATAGAGGAAATATTTACAGACTAGAGGGGTTATTAAGTGGACAGGTAATTTATTAATCTGACTGCAGGAAAATAAGTGTTTTCAGAACTAGTAAGAATTTCTATTTGAACACTTCATGCTTTTGTTCTGGCAGTGTATATTAACAATGTATACAAATATTTTAAATAGGTTGGAATAAGTGTAAACTGCTGATGCTTTTTACTTTAGGGTGGCTGCCGTTCAGTCTTGTTCTTAATTGCAAGGGAAGAAATGGTTTCTGGACTAAGCAGAGATTCCATTCTTTATGCAGTGTTGTGATTTAGTTTTGTGGTTTATCTGATTGTAGGTGAACGACTCAAAAAGCCAGTTCCTCTTCAAGAACAGACTGTTAAAGATGCAAAGGGACGATATCAACGTTTTCATGGAGCATTTACTGGTGGTTTCTCTGCTGGTTACTTTAACACTGTTGGCACAAAGGAAGGTCAGATATCTTTCTGTCCTCTGGGAAGGGTTATATGGTTATTGTAATATAACATTAGTGAAAATAAATTAACTGTCATGAAGCATTTTTTTTTCCTACTGTTCGTTATTCTGTAAGTAGTTGGAACAATATTTTTTAAGGTATTTCCCCTTCAGTTCTTACACTGCAGTTTTATAGATGTTCTCGTGATGTATCCTTAAAATGTAAGGTTGAAATGTTTGATTTATTTTTAAATACTAGATTGTAGTTTACAATACCTTACTTTAAATGGTTTACTTTTAAGGATGGACTCCTTCAGCTTTTATATCATCACGGCAGAAAAGAGCAGACAGAACCGTTCTTGGACCAGAAGACTTCATGGATGAAGAGGTACATTTAGAAATACATACATCTCTTTTGGAAGTAGTTGCCATGACTGTAAGTTTTTTCAGGCCGTGAAAAAAGAACTTAAATAGCAAAACTAACTTCAAAATTACTTCATGTATACGGTGTTATACTTCTAGATTTTTAGGATGTTTCGCTGATACACCTAGGAAAACTCCTGTAATCTCAATATTAAAAACAAAACAAAACTTCAAACCTTTCACTTTGAGAAGATATAAATGCTTTTGAAACTGAAATGCGACCATTCAGGTTACTCAAAAATCAAAGATATGAAAAAATGGCTTGAAAAATGTTGCCAATATAAGGGTCACATCCTGTTTTGTTTCCTTTACTATTATACTAAGTTAACCTTTAAGAAAAAAACAGGAAAAATATTTTTTAATATATTTTTTTCTTTTTTGTCTATATTTTCTAGGATCTTAGTGAATTTGGGATAGCACCAAAAGATATTACAACCACAGATGATTTTGCATCCAAAGCTAAAGACAGAATCAAAGAAAAAGCTAGACAGATTGCAGGAGTAGTTGCTGCCATTCCAGGAACTACTGCATTTGATGATTTAATAGGACCATCAAAGTAAGTAAATTTAAATAAAAGTTAATCAAGCAATTTTATTCACTTACAAGTGTTTTATTGCTAAGGCAAGTAATGTTTGATTAAAATAACTCATGAAGGAGAATGAAAGCTCTTCAGTTTTGCGTTTTCAAAGTGGCCTCCATCTGGATTTTTGTTTTGCATGTGCAGTCTTGTGCTAGGTGAGAATTTAGAGATGGATACAGCATATACTCAAATGTTGATGTGTTCAGATTTGGTTTGAAAGTATGGTGCAAAAACATTTTCAAATGGTGTTGTTATATATTATTTTTCAAGGAATACTAAAATTGTGGTCTGAGTTTTTTTATTTATTTTTGTTTTCTTTGGTTTTCTTCTTAGAATAACAATTGGTGTTGAACTGTTGCGAAAAATGGGTTGGAAAGATGGACAAGGCATAGGACCGCGAGTCAAAAGAAAGCCACGTAGGCAGAAACCTGGTAAGTTCAGTGAAGTTCCTGAACTCAGTAATAGAAAGTTAGCCTTCAAGTTAGACCAATATTAATCTAACTAGATAGTTAGACCATTAAGAAGCTCATTTTAAGATATCATTTTATTTAATATGTTTCTTTAATCTTAGAGAAATTTAATAAGGATGCTGTTACGTCTCTTACAGACCCTGAAGTGAAAATATATGGTTGTGCATTACCACCTGGACTGTCAGAAGGTTCTGAGGTAATGTGCAGGCAAAAGCTTTTCGTTGACTTACATAAAAATAACTTATGTGTTAATACGCATTAAAAAAAAAGACGCTTTTTAACCAGCACTTCAGTGTGCAATTTCAAATTTTGTTGTTTGTAAATATTTATTATGCTTATTATGAAAAAGATTGAATGTAACAAAATTTATTCTTTTGCTAGCTAAGCAGGTGTAGTTCAAAAATAGTTTCATATATAGTTAAGGAAAATCAAGCTTGCCTAGTTTTACATTAACTAAATATTGTAAAAGCTAAATGTACCAAACTCTTTTATTCATAGTTGTTCTTGTATACTTTTATTGTACAAGGACGAAGAAGATGAATACCAGCCAGAGAATGTGACGTTTGCACCGAAAGATGTAATGCCTGTAGATTTGACTCCAAAGGAGAATGTCCATGGACTTGGTTATAAGGGTTTGGACCCCACACAAGCTTTGTTTGGTGTATCTGGAAGAGAACATGTTAATCTTTTTGCGGGTTCTGAAGACCCAAGTAATTCACTTGGTGATCTGCGACACAATAGAGGAAGAAAACTAGGTATCACAGGCCAAGTAAGATGTTGCTTAATGCATTTTATTAGTAATGTAATAAAATCTAAATGAATTTTGATTTTTTTTTTCCTTTGTGGAAGGCACATAGTCACTGTAGACACTAACATAGTCACTGTAGACACTGTATTGTAAGAAACCTGAAGTATGGTTTGAAAACAGCATTAGGAATACCTCGTTTCTGTTTGTTAACCTCTTTAATGTGAACATGTGAGCAAATCCTTGTAACTCTTAACTGCTTTCATTTATTGATAGTGTTAAAGAGAAATATAAAAAGAACTCAATGAATGATTGGATTGAGAAAATGCTTGTTACTTGATTAGAGAAAGTTGATGTTCAGTATGTTTTTAGTTTAAACTAAAGTTTAGTTTAGAGTTTTAGAGTTTTAGAGTTTTTTAGAGTTTTAGAGTTTTAGAGTTTTAGAGTTTTAGAGTTTTAGAGTTTTAGAGTTTTAGAGTTTTAGAGTTTTAGAGTTTTAGAGTTTTAGAGTTTTAGAGTTTTAGAGTTTTAGAGTTTTAGAGTTTTAGAGTTTTAGAGTTTTAGAGTTTTAGAGTTTTAGAGTTTTAGAGTTTTAGAGTTTTAGAGTTTTAGAGTTTTAGAGTTTTAGAGTTTTAGAGTTTTAGAGTTTTAGAGTTTTAGAGTTTTAGAGTTTTAGAGTTAGAGGGGTTTTGCTTCCTTCCATTTTATTTGTAGTTCTTATGTAGGAGTGCTGTCGATTTATATACTTTTAGAATTTATTTTTTTGTGCTGTTTAATGTTTTTGTTGTTGTTTTTGTTTATTTTGCTTTGAGTGCTTAACCTTCACATAGACTGTAAGTCTATGCTGTCCTCACCCTGTGCTGACCAAACTTAATGTCCCTTACTGCTAAGGGAGTGGAATAAGCGGAATATGTTTGGTTCTCCCCTGTCTCCTGTCACCCCTCCAGTTTTTACCTCTTGTTTTTCTTATATCGTAGTACATTTTTTTTCCCAGTATGCATCTATATATATTGTTGTTTATAGGGCACCTTACATACTGTAGATGGATAGATACAGATGTAGATGTGTTCTATCATGTGACTTAAACCAAAAATACAATTTTCACATTTTTAAATTCCTATTACTTTTATTTAAAATATGTTACAGGCTTTTGGTGTAGGAGCTTTAGAGGAAGAAGATGATGATATTTATGCAACTGAAACATTGTCAAAATACGATACAGTTCTAAAAGATGAAGAACCTGGAGATGGCTTGTATGGCTGGACAGCACCTAAGCAGTATAAATCCAAAAAAAGTAAGAACTATAGTTCTAACTAAAGAGTTAGTGTGATTTGTATTCAAAGCATCACATAAGTGTAGTCTCTCTTTTCCAAATATTTTAAAGGGATTGGTATCTCCTAGCTATGATATCTGAAGCTTTGTCTAGTCTTACTGCAAGATTCATGTGTTTCAGTTCTGGAAATAATTTTGAAGTCCTACACGAATCCTAGTTTAGACTAAAAACCCAAATTGCATTTTAAAAGGACAGTATGCGCTGCTCTGTGAAATATAGCATTCAATTCCACTGAAGTAAAGATTATTATGAACTATAGCTGCAAAATATGACCTAATACTTTCAAAGATTTTTTTTTAGATTTGCTTATTTGCAAATGATAACATTTGCAAGTTTTGTCTTGATACTGCTGTATTTTTAGTGCAACTTCTAAGTGCATGGAATACTCAGCATTTTCTAGACAACTTCTTGATATTAAGTTGTATGCAATTAATGCACTTATGATGTTAGATGTGCATCTAGTGGTACTGATGCTGTACCAGTAGCCAGGTTCATTTTATAGGATTCTTCGTGTATTTCTAGTATTTTAGCTGTGTAATGCTATAGCCAGACTCATAGTCATTGAATTTAAATGAAAGGCAAAGAGAACAAACAACTCCAATCATATTCTATCAAATGTACTGCAAAATATAAAATTTTCAGGAAAAAATGCTTTTTGTCAAACATACACATATTAAATATTGACCAACTCTATGGTCATTTGTAGGGTCTGACACAGAAGTTAAATATATAGGAAAAATCTTGGATGGCTTTTCCTTGGCATCAAAATCATCAGCTCCAAACAAGGTAAGCAGATACTGACATTTTTGCCATAAGAATAACATCCAAAGCAAAATTGACCTGTGCTATATGGATTTTACTGTTGCTCAATGTTTTTTTATTTTCTTAGAAATGAAAGTTCTGGTAAGTAGCATAGACCGCTGGGTATGTGGAAGCTGCCAAACTAATGGATTAATTTAAACTTTGCCCATGTACAACCCTTGAGCAAATACATTGTACACTACTTACTGTTATTTTGAATAAAGTTGGAGGAGTGATTTGATTTAACTTTGCAATAAATAATGCACATCTGCTTTTATATCCTTCAAATATAACTAACATCCATTTATCATGTAAATGGATGTTTATCATGTAAAAAATTAGTCCCCAGACTTCGTCCACTTCACTGTTTTGGTGACAAGTTAGTTTGTTAGCTTTATTCTTAGCTTTGTATCTTTTATTCCATGTATGATTGCATAAATTGGAGTGATGAATGGAGTTTTGTGATAAGGTACTTTTGTGAATGAAGAAAGTTTGCATGGTATATAAAATTGAATTGTATAAGAGGCAGAGAGTTAACCTTTTGAAGCTTGCATGCAGAATGTAGGGGAAAAGGAATTTGAAAGACATGAAAAATAGAAAACACAGAAGTACTCAATTATTCAATTAACTGACTAAATCATATGTGAATTCTGTTTTTAAAAGAGTAATTTATGAGCATTATCAAGAGCATTTTCTCAAATGAGAGCAATGTGTATTAAGACTGGTTTATATTTGCTGCTTCTTGATGTGTTTTCCTATATTGTGTAACTGTTATCTATTAACAATAGAACAATTCGTTCCAAAAGTTTGTATTACAGTGCCACTTACTGACTCAGTCTAAAATAATCAGTAGCTTGTGATGTCTCTTTCTGCTGCTAGTTGTAAATTGAGGAATTTTTAGATTGAAGTGACCTTTCTGAAACATTTCTAAGGGTTAAATACAAAGTTGTATCTTGCTTTTGGTTGTTGTGTTGTGTTTTTTTTTCCCACTTCTCTGTAAAGATTTATCTACCACCTGATCTGCCACGAAATTACAGACCAGTTCATTACTTTCGACCTGTAATAGCTGCTGGGAATGAAAACTACCATTTACAGAAGGCATTAGAGGAATCAACTGGAAAACTTGGCAGCAACATGACACAGCAAAGCAGGCATGCACTGAACGCGTCTCAGAGGAGGGAACAACTAGGAGAGGCTGTTCTGAAAGGTATTGATGGATATCACACCTTTGCTTGTTTTTCAGGTCCCCAAATTGTTTATATAACAATAAAAATTTGATTTAGTCTTGAACACTATTTTCTAATGTAAAAATAGTAAATCAAGTTGATTAGCCAAAATACCTTGTCATTATCCATTTCCATTTCTACAGATGAGCTATTGATGTCTGTCTGCATTTTCATGCACTTAAGTCTTAAAGAAGAAAAGCATGCATAGGATTAGATGTTTCTTTGTAGTGGCCTTATGAATTCATTATGTAGTAAGTTGTGAGTTTTGACATTTTTCTCTGTAAAAATGAGGCATCACTGGAATACATGTAAATCCACTAAAAATTATCTTGTAAATATGGCATTTATATCTACAATAGTAAATTTTACAAGGTAATATGTAAACATGTGGCAAATAGCATAAAAGATGCAATAGTGACCAACAGTTCTCATATGCCATTTCTGCCGTTATATTGTGTTCTAGCTTTAGAGTATTTTCTCTGAATGTGTGTATGTGTAGGCTTTTTTCTCCACTGAAGGGTCAGAAATAATTGTATTAATTTTTATTTTAACTTCTTCTTTTGATTTTAGGTCCAGCTCGTTCTGTTATGGAATATCTGTCTGAGAAAGATAGAGAGAGACTCAAAGAAGTGAAGCAAGCATCTGAACAACAAATGAAAGCCAAAACGTTACCTCAGCCATCACGGAATAGCAGATTCCAGCCAGCCTCTGCAGATGATGCTTTTCAAAAATGGCAAATGTTGTTGGGGGGGCAGATTGCAAACGCTGGTTCTAGTGACTTCAAGCCATTTGCAAAAGATCCAGAAAAGCAAAAAAGATATGAAAGTTTTGTGAGAAGTCTTAAACAAGGAGAAAAAGGTAACCAAGGAAAGAAATCCTGAAATTTTTAGTTTTCTACGGCCAAAATAAGCCCAACAACTATTGCAATTCTTAAGAAATTTTTTATGACATTTAATTGTATTGACTTCAGTGAAACTGCTCAGGAGTTTAAGTGTTAGCAAGACTTGATTTTAGGCGTTGCATTTCATACTTTGCTGTGGCACAAGTGAAATTGTAAAGGATGTTTTGGTTAGGAAACAGCATATTTTTTTTTTTCATTTGGCAAAGTAGACTTCAGCTCTTGCCAGTGCTGTAAACTATTATGCATGGAATAAGGAGTTTCATTTAGTTTGCTTCTTTGTGAGGAGTAAAACTGACAGATCCTATAAAGGCAGAAAGAAAGCAGTAGTCACAGCAGAATTGCAATTTTTGACTCCTTTCACCTTTTTCTCAAATAAGAGAGGAAAAATCAAAAGAAAAGCCAAACCATACCCTTCTGGAGGAGATAGGAATTGTAAAGTGAGTGAAGTAGTTTACACTTGTCAGAGCTTGTTCTGCATGTTCTTTGGATATTCTGACAGACACTACTGTCAATTACATTTGGAATTACTCTTCCTAGAAGAATCTGTGGCTGTAAAATGATAGCATACAGTAATTTTTAATAATACAGTTGAGATTAATACTGTCTTTAAACCAAATGCATATTAAATACTTGCAGGGATGCTTGCTTATCTTTTTTTTTTTTTTTTTTTTCTTGAAAAGCAGCAAATTTAAGTAAGCTCTAATTTTTGCTAATTACTTCTCTCCTTAACTTATACTAGATACATTAGAACGTCATTTAGACCCAACTATGACAGAATGGGAACGAGGAAGAGAACAAGAGGAATTCTTCCGTGCAGCAATGTTCTATAAGTCCTCAAACTCAACCCTGTCATCCAGGTTTACGCGGGCCAAATATGAAGATGATGTTGACAAAGTCGAAGTTCCTCGGGACCAGGAGGTATATGCTGTTACTGTCTTTCTAGTATATAGAAGTTATGTTTGTTGCCTTTGTCCCGACTTTCAAAATTATTTTTCTCTAAAACTTTTGTAGATACCACGTCAATAATGGTTTTTTGCTCTTCTGTTAGGTAAACCTTTGAGAATGTTTACTGCAAACAAAGCAGTGATTTGTTAATCTACATTGAAATATTTATTTGTTAGTGTGACAACAGGACAGTTGTCTTGTTAATTCAGTTAACTTTTTAATTAACTTACTGAATTAATTTAGTAAGTTGTTAGTTATGTATGAGATAATGTTTTGACTTTTTCAGAATGATACTGATGATAAGGAAACTGCTGTGAAGATGAAGATGTTTGGCAAACTCACCAGAGACAAGTTTGAATGGCACCCTGAAAAGTTGTTGTGCAAAAGATTTAATGTTCCTGATCCATATCCTAAGTGAGATGATTGATAAAATATACTTATTTTTAACACTTTAAAAAATTCTGACATTTTGTCATATGATTTTGAAAAATGTGGCTTGATGTTTTAAAACCTTACAGTGTTTTAATTGGCCTCATTAAACATGGTGAAATCACTTCTGAGAAAATAGTATGCATTTTAAGGACTACTGTAGCCTGTTGTAGATAATTTGAGGCCTTATTTTTCTATGTCGAAAACAATAATCAATTTATTTTTTTTTAATTTCCCTATAGTTCTTCCATCGTTGGTTTACCAAAAGTGAAGAGAGACAAGTATTCTGTATTTAACTTTTTAACTCTGCCTGAGCCTACCACATCTGTAACTCAAGAAACAAATGAAAAAAACCAACAGAATAGCAGTCTTAGCAGTAAGTTGGTTGTTGTTTTATTCATTTAGTTATGAGGTAATGGTATAGAAATGCCTATCTTTGTTATGGAGAATGAATTTATCTATAAATTCAGTATTTTTGAATTCAAGAGAAAGACATGAAATTTGAAAATAAATGCAATAAATTCGGTTCAGACATAAAAACAAACGTCAGTATGATTATGATGTTTTTTTTGCACCTAGAAGACCTTTATAGGTCATATTCATTAAAAAGATTTTAAAAGTACCAAACCATACTGAAGAAACAGGTTATTTTAAAATCAAGTAGGTCATAAAATGTAATATAATTTAGCATGCAACTGATTTGAATGTTTGGGACTTTTTTAGAACCAAAGAAACCTTCTAGATGGGATGTATCAGATAAAGAAAAGGAGAAAAAAGATTCTATCAGTGAATTCATTAGTCTTGCTAGATCAAAAGCTGATCTTCAGCAGAAGCCACCAGTGCCAACAACAGAAGAATCTAAATCAAAAGCTGATCTTCAGCAGAAGCCACCAGAGCCAACAACAGAAGAATGTGGAACTAGGGCAAGTGAAACTCTTCCCAGTGAGGTGGGTTCACAATGGTGTTTAGGAACATAAAGGCAACCCTGAAATAATTTCGTGTAGTATATGAATTGGTTTAACACAGATCAGTTTGCTGAAGGGCCCACTCAGGATAAGCAAAGAGGAAGTGAGATTACCTTTGGAAAAATTTTGAGTTTATAACTCAGAGGTGAAACTTCCACAACATACAAGGACAGCAAGTATGACTATCTGTACTTGAAGTAGCAGCTTAAGAAAAGATAAAATTTAGCTCCCAACTAGGGGGTTAAATTCAGTCACTTATACCCACTTTGCTCACAGACACAGGGTATATGTATTTTTTTTCTGCTTTGAGCAGAGGAGGGTGCATACATTGTGGAGAAAGGTGATGTTTTTCCTTTGAATAAATTTACTTTGAGTAGCATATAAGAGAAGTTTGAACTAATGAATAAGAATTTCTAATATCTTGGGATCTATTTTCAACTGTGTAGAGCACAAATTGCAGTACCCTTAAGAGGACATGAGTTTAGCAGTGCTTCAAGGTTTTGGCCTACCTATTGTGATATGTGATTATTTTGTAAATGCATCTCAGAATGTTTGAACTTGCTGTATTGCTCAACTTAGCTGATTTTTAGTTTCTTTAGTGTTTATATATGGTTTGTTATGCTGTTTTGCAGGTAGCTGATGAAGATAAAGATCAAGAAGAAGAAAGCAGACCATCCATGGACTTATTTAAGGCCATTTTTGTGAGTTCCTCTGATGAAAAATCTTCTTCCTCTGATGAAGAGAGTGAAGAAGAGCAGCAACCAACTACTTCAGTAACAGATTCAGAAACCACTAAGCAAGTTAATCTACCAGATAGTTCCTCATCTAATTCACAAGGTATCTTTATTTTTAAAAACATCTTATAAAAAAATTCCTGTATGAATCAAGTACTCTGGGACTGCTAGGACAGTGCTATACTCTTGTGCAGCTCATCTGGTATTGGTCTATCTAGGCATGAAGAAAATGTGAATAGTACAGTTCTGAATAAGACCTTGTATGTTAGTGTTATTCATGTTGCCATGTGTCTTGCATAGATTTTACAAGCAAACTGACCTATAAAACGTTTTTGTTAAACAGTGAGGGCAGAAAAAACATCTAAGGTAAGGGCGGACATAAAGGGAAACTTATAATAAGTCATAAGATAAGCTAATAAGTTATTCCTATCTTATGGTGGATATTTTACAAGTTCAGAAATAAATAGTATGCATTTATTTAATAAAGTCACTTTCTAAATACTGACATTCCTGTAAAATGTAATGTTAAAAATAACTTCACTAGGACATCAGAAGGTTGCATTTTATTTATATTCTAGTTATAAAAGTTGTCACTATAATTCTACAAGAGAGGGAGAAGACCAATCTTTTACGTTACTAAAATTCAATAAGTGGGTTGTAAAATGTTTCTATATTTTCAGAATATCATTAAATTAACAAAATGCACAATATACTTAGCTTTCAGTGAGAAAACTTTCACATTCTTTCACAGTTGGTTCTGTTAACATCTAACTTCCAGTTTTTATGAACTTTGTAGATCATGTAGAGTCTGTTTTTTGTGCCAAGTAGTATAAAAGTCATACTACCTTGTTAAATAAAAGCAAACGTACTGATAGTAAGTAAATTATAATTGTATAATAGGTTAATTTTGAGTTAGAAATATGTATTTATATGTTGCAATCTTTCAGGATGTCAACTATGCAGTTAGCCAAGAAAATCCACAGAGATATAAGATGCCAATCAGTTTGCTTTCTTAGAGTTTTTTAGAAAGTCTGCTTTAACTTTTTTTCAGCATATCTTGACAAAAATGTTTCTTGCTTTTGAATAAAGAAGTCTTTGTTTTGTTTTATTTTCATAGACAATGTGTCTGCTAAAGCGGAGCCTGGTGTTTCTTTGTTGCCTGCTTCAAAGCAGGAACTGGATGCAGCAGAGGAATTTGGGCCAAAGTTGCCCCCAGCTTTTCCTTTTGGTAGGTTCTATATATTTCTTGTATATGAATTCTGCATGTTGAAGATGTAAGGTATTTGATGTATGATATTTCTCTTTAATAAATGTTTGTGAATAGCTACTTTACCTCTTAAATGCCTGAACTATGTCAAACTGTCATCGACAAACACTTTGTAGTCGTGCTGTGACGGACTAACAGGAACTTTTCTGCCTGTACCAACTTTGTTGTAATTCCATAGAGGCAGTGTTAAAAAAAAAAATGTAATGAAGATACAGGGTGAGAATTGTAATTCATTTATTGATAGATTTCAAAGTCCTTTAATTACAATAAGAAGTTTACAGTTAAATTTTTTATACATTTCACATCCATTTGAAAGCTTAATTTTTTTATTTTAAAGCAGCTTATTAGATTAATATAGAAAGTAATAATGAAATTAACCTTTTTTGTTCATGCTTTTTGTTTCTGCATGTGCTTTGTGCTTTAGGTTCTACTTGGCAACAAGAAACAGCTGTGCCAGCAAGTTTTCCGGGGCCTAGTAGGAAAGAAAAACATAAAAAGAACAGAGAGAAACAGAAGTCTAAGAGGGAACGCAAACATAAAAAGGAAAAGGTATTTAATTTAACTAAACAGTTCACTGATTCTTTGATCTGCCTCTTGAATTTTCTCATGATTTCTTCTAGATTCTAGGAAAACATGCTGGGACTGAAGCAACTTAAGTGTTTTCTCAGGTGTTTTGAGACTGGAACTTTAGAATAGTAAATTGTCTTACTAGGGTGATGCTTTTTCCATATATACAATGTGACTGCAGATAATACTATGGGTAGTTTAATGTTGTGTAAACGTCCTGTTTCAATTAAGCTTGGAGCCTATGCTGAAATCAACTTTTAGAGATGTTTGCTTTTTTGTTTTTGTTGCCTTTCAGAAGGCAACAGAACCAACTGTTTCCAAATGAAACTGTAGCGTAATACGGGTTTGTTTTTCCTTTTTACAGAAGAAGAAACATAGGAAACACAAAACCAAAGGAAAACACAAAAATAAAAAATCAGAAAAAGACAGCAGTTCAGATACTACAGACAGCAGTGATAGCCTTAGCGATATAGATACCACAGGCTTGTCACCCAAAGAACTTCTAAGAAGGTAAACAGAAAACTGACTGAAACATTTACAAGCTTTCCAGTGGATAACTAAAACCTCAATTTATGAGGTGTCATTTTAGTAAAGCTGTTTGTAGCAAATATGGATTAGCCAGTCTCTCTATGTTTTAAAGCCTGCTAGTTTGTAATGTTTGCTTTCTTTATTAAACAAGTATTAGGTATCTTAAGCTAGAGGATAATCAATTTTAGGATGGAAGCCTTTTGAGATAAAGGGCACTAAATAAACAGTTCTGTGCGAGTTAATGGAATTTACAGTTACATATAACTGATATTGTGGAATTAATTTTGAATGAGTTAAAAATCGAACTAGTACAGATGGTGAGTCATATTCCATTACTTTGTCTACTATCTTTACTTGGAAACATTAGAACCAATATCTGCTTCAGAATGTTTTGAGTCTGCTTTAGTTTGTTGATAATCAGCAAAAGAACCAATTCAAATAGATCTGCTGTGTGGCATTGATAGTTAATAATTCTGTGCTTCAGCAAGGAACAGTGAAGCAAGCAGAATGTTTGACTTGTGTATGTCTTGTAAATCGAAACTCTGCTGTTAGATTTTTATAAACTAGAGACTTGAACATAGTGCAAGCAGAGATGTGAAAATAGGAAAATAACAGTTTGTAACTTAATTTTGCTCAGTGCTGAAGTAAACTACAAACAAAAGTAACTGCGTCTGGTTCAGATCATAATCAAATTAAAAAGCATCCCATGTGGAACAGTCACCACATTGGATTCTCTTGAACTTCTCCTATTAGCTGAAAGACAGGTCTCTACACATTTTTTGAAGTATCACATCTGGATATCCTGGCAAAATTATTGTGGTCTAGCTGTTAAGTGGAATGGGCATGTACAAAGGGCAAAAGGCAGCATTGCAAAGGTCTCTGCCTTCCATTTCTTTGGAATTGAGATTCAGTTGTGTATTTGTATTTTTGTATTAAAAAGCCAAGGTACTTTTCCTTTTTATTTCTAAATAGCCAAAATATGTTTGTGTGCGTTTTGCACAGAATGGTTTGACTTTGTTGTACAAGCTGATACTTCATAGCCTTTGCTTTTTTGTTTCAACACTGAGGCAAAATGTTTTTCTCATATATTTCTTAAGGTTTAAGAAATGGCTCAGGTAATTAAATACTCTGAATGTTGCATGTTACTATTCAGTCTAACTGTTTTCTTTATCTTTCTCTCTTAGATTGAAACAACTTCAGTATTGAAGAAGTAGCTTGTTTTCTTCAGTGCTGCATGACTTTTAATCTCAAATTTTTGATCTCCTCCATGATGGTAGATCAGTTACGTATTGTATACTTTGAAGCATTGTAGATACTGTATTCATATTGAATTTGTCTGAGAGTAAACGTGTATATGTTTATTTTGTGATGCTTCATAGGATTGAAATGCAAGGATTGTGGAATGTTGAAAAAGACTCCTTCTGTAAAGCATAGTCTGAAATATTGCAGGCTCTGTTTTAATTAACATAAAACATGATATTTTAATAAACTAATTATTACAAATCATTTTTGTACAGTAAGTCATTGCCTAAGACCTCTAAATTAGATCTTTCAGGATGTGTGGGAATGGCATGAAGCTGTGCCAGGGGAGGTTCAGAGGGGGCATGAGGAAAAATTTCTTTACTGTGAGGATGGTCAAACACTGGAACAGGTTTCCTAGAGAAGCAGTTGATGCCCAATGCCTGTCAGTGTTCAAGAGAGATTTGTACAATGTGCTCAGTAATATGTTTTAACTTTTGGGTAGTCCTGACGTGGGCAGGCAGCTGGATTTGATCTTTGAATGTCCCTTCCAACTGAACTGTTCTGTTTTATTCTAATGCTGGAGGGTAATTTTTGTCTGCCTTAGTTGTTAATGTCCTAACTTAATTAAATGTAAAATTTGCATTGGGTATGCCTTTTGTTTTTCTTTTTTCTGTTTTTTGAGTCTAATGTAGAAATTCAGATTGCAGTTTTCCAGTATCTGGCTGTACTTGAAGTTATTTTTATGTCTCCTAATTATGTATTGTATTTGCTATAGCAGGTCTAAACTAATAAGTTGTCACATTGACAAAAATTAAGGTTCCATTAGCCTTAATACCTTGGTACTAGGTTAGTACTCTTAATTATAATCTGCATTATTTGGCAACGTTATGTAATTACAATTAAAACATCACTTTTTTTGTTTAATACAGTACATTTAAAAAATGCTTGTTATCTCAGAGTTATTTTAATACAACCTATGAAAAAGCAGACACACAGAACCTCTCCTTCCAGGTGTACAGGAAACCAAACCAACATTCCTGCCTGAAAGTATGAACAAAAACTGAAATTCACATTTGGAGATAATAGTTCTTTGGTGACTGACTTAATAAGAATTATTTATTATCCACAGCTTTCTGGTAGCTCTTCATGAAAGCAAGGTGGTTAGTAGTCTTGCGTTGGCTCAGCCCGTGTAGTTTTAAAAGTAAAGTCAAAAAGAACACCTCAGGAAGGAAGGAAACGCGAGAAAAGGCTCGGTGACTGACGCGCGGAGGCGGCCGCGGGGCCGGGCCTGGGCGCGGGCTCCCCTCACGGGGACGCTGAGGCGGCGCGCGGGGCCTCATGGCGGCGGGGGGCAGCCGCGGGGACCCCTTGGCCCTGGGGCCCGAGCCCGAGCCCGAGCTGGAGCCGGAGCCGACCCCGGCCGAGGGGCGCTGGGGCGACCAGGAGTCTAAGGCGCAGGTGGGTCGGGGCAGGCAGATTCCGCATCCCTGGATAGCCGGGGATCCTATAAACTGAGGGCTGGGGAGCTCCGCGCTGCTTCACGAGTGGTTAACCCTTAGGGCAGGTGGTTTGGGGATGGTTTAGCGCATGCAGACACGTGCCAGACAATTGTAGTCTCAAGCGACTGAAGAAAAGCCTTTTCAAAATATGTCTTACGTGACATTTTTAGTGATTTTGGCTAAACAGCGCAGCCTGAGACATTTAGTCCTGCCGCTTGGTGGGCCAAGATCAACGAAACACTTCAGGGGTTTTGAAAGACTTGAGAGAGACTTAACAAGTTTTAAAAATAAATCTCGCTTTGCATGAGAGAGGAATTGGGGAAAATAAACCAGCACCACCAAAACCAGCTTCTTTCCCTCCAGAACAATCAAATCCAGCAACCTTTCTTTTCAACCAGGTGATTGTGAAAGCAGCTGCTGCCCAGTGCCAGGACAAGGATGCGAACTCCTCACTCAAGTAGAGCCTAAAAATTCTGCTCCTGTCGTTGTTTTCATGCGCCCTCTTGTGGAGGAAGCTGTCAAAAATGATTTCAAAGAAAAGTATTCCTAAACTTTGCTCTATTCGTTTACAGATACAATTCAAAATTCTAAGAGGACACAGCGATACTGTGAGCTCCTGCCATTTTTGCTCTGAAGACACAAAAATACTTTCATGCTCTTATGACAGAACAGTGAAGCTCTGGGTATGTTATGAATGCAAAAATGACAAATTAAAAAACAGAACACATGTTCAGTTTTGGTAATTCTGAAAAATGGTATTACTACTGATAGGTGAAATAGCTCCTTCAAGTGAAAGTCCCTGTAAGGAAGCAGCTCTAGCTCTTAGACTTGACAGTTCATATTTAAGAAAGAGAGGGGTAGTCAGAATTGCCAAATTTAATTCACATATTGAAGGTGAATGTAACAACACATATGCAATGAAGGGAGTTTATTATTTGCCTGTGGTCTGAGTCTGAGATTTTTACATGGACAGAAGGAACAGGGCTGTAAGTAGAAAGGTAGATCTCTGAGCTGTCACCATGGCTATGGTAGAGAAATTTAGTGAATGCCTTAAGGACGTTCTTAAGTGGCAGTTAGGCAAGTAGGAAAAGAGTTAAGAGAGTTACAGGAAATAAAACCAGTTTTTATGTGTTTGAACATCACCACCACTGCATAAGGAAGTGTTCAAAATGAACGATTTTTGAATATTTTCCCAGTACATTCAACTGGAAGACTGAACACAAGGTTTTTTATTTGTTTTTAAGATAGAGGACAATGAAGTGGGCCTTCATTACAAATAAATAAGTAAATAAATCACACATCAACTTTCTTGTGAACAAGGAAGGTAAAAAAAAAAAAAAAAAAAAAAGCAAAGAATAAAGTTGATAAGTAGGTAATTCTTACTGTTGGTGTGAGAGAGACAGATTTCTTTAGAGAAATATAGTTGACCTAGGAAGATGCCATATGTGAAGGGAGGGGAATGATTTGAGGTGGAGGAAGCCAGGCCGATTGTAGGATTTTAACCAGAGCTGGAGTTATCAGTAGGAGCAGACGAAACTGCTGTTAGGGTTTGAGACAATATTCATCATTACTTCAGCTAACTTTTCATTGTTTCTGTAATCTTTGCAGTCTAATCCCTTCTTTGTATTGTGGTAGTTCAGCAAGGGATTTCTGGTTGGTTCAGTACAAACAGAACAAAAAGACAGTCTTGACACCAACACCTTGACAAGGCTGATGAAGAAACAAATAGATACAGGCAGAGTGGTGAAATGCAAGACAATGCTTGGTGTGCCAGTACTGATGAGAATGACTGTCAGTGGCTGAACACAATGATACTCATGACTGACTTTTGGGAAACATATTGCAAGAATAAATTATCATTTGTATTTTCAGATTAGACGATACAAGTAAGACTATCCTTGCTTATTTCATAAGCTTTTTTTTTTTTTTTTTTTTTTTGTGGTGCTTTGTATTTTTTCATAATCTTAATCTTAGCAAGCACTTTCTAATCAAACTACTTCGGATTTATTCAAGGATGTTGTCAAAGGTTTTCCTATTCAAGTTTTTGAAGAAGAGCACACAGCCCCAATTTCTGAGTGCAACTTGAGTCCTGATGACAGAAGGTGACTATTTGCTATCACAATTTATACAAATATAGCGTGACAATTTGTGTGGTTTTCAAGGTTAGATTTCACTGCACGTGGAAACACTTTATACAAGATGTAAAACAAATCAGTTATTTTTTCAATCCTTCCTATGTTTTCATAATTTTTATTACATCCAAGTCAAACTTTTTTTGCTTAATTTTCTGCTCCATTACCACTTTGTCTTACATCTCTCTTCCTTCATATATTCCTCCTAGTTCTCTATCCTTGCACTTTGCCTTATGCTGCCCAGACTCTAGTAGCAGTCAGTTTACTGCCAGACTCCTTCATCCACTCAAACTGCCGTAAATCTCACCTTGATCTCACCTACAATTTGTACAGGAGCTCTGAAATCTTTTGTTTTCCTTTGGTGTCCACTGGAGTAAATGGGAATCTTTCAGTGTCTTAAATGTATGGTGGAAAAGTCCGATAGATCGTGACTTCTTTTAGGGCAAAAAACTTATCTAATACTGGTTTTGAGTTATATGGGGCTGGAAGTCTATGCCATATGTTCTGAAAGGGGTATGTAAACATGTATTATTTGTATAAAAGAACAGCATTGAACTAGCCAAGGATCAGGGGTTCATCTGTCGGTGAGTATTATATGGTCATAAAAGGTATTTTCTATGTGTATTGTTTATTAATAATCTATGAGCTTTCCATTAAGCCTGTCAAGTTAATTCCAGAAGAAATGCATCATATCCAGTGTCAATCTACGGGCATAATAATTAAGACAACTGCAACATATATTAATACTTGGTTAAATAGGTTATGCATTGCCTCCAGGGGTACTATTTCTGGCATATTTTATCATTAAGTTGTACTTTATATCAATTTTTATCAGGTTAGAGCGTTGACTAATCATCTTTTTGATCACTGAACAGTGTAAGTGCTACACTGCCTGTTGCCATTGTCTACATCCTTGAATACTGCTAAACAGCAAGTGAAATACCATTGTCTCGGAAACCACCTTCCAGTTGAAAATGCTACCCATTCGTAACCTTCATGTGGTCTTTTGTGTTAAGCATTTCCATTTAGGAGCAGAGTTTGTGCAGATTGCAGGAAAAATGCACATATTGAAAAAAATAGGCTTACTAACATAATTGTGTTTTTAGTTGTGAGAATGTAAAGTTTCTTGGGTGAAATATATAGAAGTGACGTTGACTTAAAATGCCACAATGGTACTCAAAAAAATTTGTCCTATCTAATGAAATTAATTATAAAGGTTATTTCAGGTATTTGGACATCTTTCTAATAAAACTGTGTGAGGGAAAAATTCTTGACCTCCCATTTCATGGAAATCTGTCTCTTTCAGTAAACTTCATTGAATAGCTTTGTTGTATAATATGGCTTTGTGTTTGTGCAAAGCAGTGTCTTTGGTAGAGGGTTACCCAGCAACATAACTACTGAAAATCCAAAAAAAGCCCCAACTATCTAGGGACAAGAGCACCTCACATTCATTAAAGAAAGACATCATAATGGCTTTATTTTTTTTTCTAAAGTTAGAAATAATTAAATATCTTGTAATGCATTAAATGAAATTGAGTTGACTGCTTGCACTGAAAATTGCATGGATAGTATTATTATCAGTTTCTATCTGAAGTATAAATAATTCTTTTAAAAAGCGAACACTAATGTATGCAATAATTTTTGCTGCTGTGTTAAAAACTTATTTTAAGCTAGTGAATGTATGTTAAATCATTATCAGAATTAAATGTTGTCATTTATTTCTAAATAACTTCCTTTAAATGAAAACATTGAGTGCTGTTTTCATTGTCATTTTTAGAGTGGTGACATCATCCTATGATAACACTGTTAAGGCTTGGGATATGGAAACGGGGAAAATGCTTGTAGGTATCCTTTTGAATACATCCTGCAGAAGAGATAACTGTATAATTTGGCTATAGTTTTTTTTTTTTTTTTTTTTGGTAAATAAAAAATAAACATTTGTTAGCACAATACAGCATGGTTAGGGTAGGGTAGATAGGCTTGATTTTTAGTCCTAGTTTTGACACTGATTAATTCATTGAACATGTCTCAGTTATTGCAGATAAAAATGGGTATAATGATAATAACCTGTCTCAGAAGATATGTTTAAGATTGATTAAATCAACTTTTAGGATTTGAACAGGGTATACATATCTAATTTTAAGTTAATTACTAATGTAAAAATTGGATATAAATGCTTCGATCACTTTTCACCAAAATAAAGTAATATCAAAGCCCTTCTTTCCAAGCCTACTTACTGATTATCTGCCGTTAAACAGGTTTTATCTCTAACCTTCCAGCATAATTCTAAAACCTTTTATTTTCTCTTCAGTGGACAATGGAACATGAAGGCATTGTAACTTCATGCAATATTTCTTGTGATGGTAAATATGTGGTATCTGGCTCAGACAAAGGTAATGCCATATTTGTTTTTGACGCAGTAAGTGCAACACTGGTAGCACATGTCCAAGGTAAGACTTAATGCTTTTATATCTTGTTTATGCATGACTTTTTTCTATTTCTTACAAGAAAAAATAATTAGCTCAGTTCAAATACCCTTGCGTGAGAAGGGCAAAATAAACTTATCTGCAAGATAATAAGCCCACTATTTTTCACAGTAGATTTATAATATGAGATAATAGGGCCAAAATTAGACTAACAGTGATTATTTTTTTTTGAAGCATAATTTCCCTTTGGAGGTAATTTAACTAGTAAGAGCTCAGTCCCATGAGGCTTCCATTCAGGACTGCTGGTCACAGGGACTGTACCACTCCAGAATCAGCTCCTAATGCTACATGCAGTCCTTAGAAGTAATCGTCCCACTGGGTGTCTTTGCATAGGTCATCACAGAAGTACGATCACAAGATGCTGTTTTGATCCTGATAATCAACGGGTGACTTCAGTATCATACGATAAGACCATAAAGCTATGGGATATGACAACTCGATCCACCTCAATTACCATTAATGAGTAAGAAACAATACTGTTATTAATTATGTATGGTATTATTTGCATCTTTGACAATTATCAGTGAGATTTATTTTAACAATATTTTTTTTAAGTAAATTTAAGTAAAAATATTAAGTATAGAGAAAATGAACAGTAATTCTTGAACTAAAGCAAATAAGCAAATGACATAGAAAATATCATTTGACATGGAAATCATGAATAAAACGTACCATTCCAGCTTCCTGATGTAAATAATTGAACAAAAATAATTGTATTCTGATGTCTACAAGCATTTCTAGTGCTATATTTTAGTGCTTCTATGTTCTCAAGTACATATAGTGGAATAAGCATATGCAATACAATGCAAAGTATAAACTTCTGGTTGTGATTTCTACTAATTAGGAAATATATATAATTGTTGACTAATGAAGTCTTTAAAAAACGTAATGGAGTGAAGCAAAACTAATACAGAGAATTTTCCTAAATTGGATTATTTTGGCTGCAGCTTAAACTCCCATGCTTCTTTTTAGAACCACTTCAGACATGGAGAACAGATTATTCCCTTGTTTTCTGAATACATGTACAAGAACTTTTGTTATATCTACCGACTCATGTTTTCAGACGACAGAACCATCCTTGTTCATTTAATATTTTTCTTTCCTAGTTTTCTAATTGTTTTTGCTGTTCATCTCAGATATCTTTCCAGTGGGCCCACATTTTTTTGAATAATGCGAACAGTATTCCTTCTAACTAGAAGAGAAAAAGTATTACTGTTCATAGAGTATACCTCTGTTTCTCATACATATTGGATGTGATTTACTGTTGCTTTTTGAAAACATGATGATGAAGACGAGTCAATATTTGCCACATCATTTTTGCAGAACTGTAATATAGAGGCTATTGTTCCCACCCTTTATCTGTGCAGTTCATTATTTGTATGTTACTCTAAATGCCAGACTTGACCAAACTGACGTGGTCAGACAAGTCCTTAGACTAGATAATGGATTAAAACACTGTAACACTCTCACAAATTGCAGTGACTACAGCATTGTTTCCTATACAGACCATTATAACCCTTTATTTTCCCCATCATTTCTTCAATTTGTGAAGGTCACTTTGAATTTTAGTATTTTCTCCTCTAATTGCAGGCCCTTGGCTTCCTTCCATATCTCTTTATCTCATTATCTACATTGTTAATGGAAGTATGAAATAGGACTGAATTCAAAACAGATGCTGTGGACCCTATCAATATATACTTACATTTTCACAGTGAATGAATTATAGCCATTCTCTGAGTTTTGATACTGCTTTTCCAGATTATTTGTCCCTATTTACTTTTGGAGAATGTCATGCCCAGTACCAGCAATTATGCTTAATATGAGCTCCTGAGCCTTCCCATGCTAAACCCTTATATCTCTCACTGAAATTAGTATTATATCAAAAAATGATGTCAATATAAGGTATTATCGTTTTATGAAGAAAGCATGCAACAACAGATATCAAATCAGCTGTTAAAATTATCAGTCTTTAAATAAACTCAACTAATTTAGCTTTGAATTATAAAAACAATAAACAAAGTGCCATTAAACAGTAATAAAATCGTCTTTTGAGAGATTAGGTATTACTTTGGATGGGAAATTCAATATGGAACTTTGTAATAATATTTATTTTAAATCAAAATGACAACAGCACTGTTTCCTGTAAAAGATGCTCATAATCCTGTCCCCACTGTAGATTTCAGAAAGCCCTAGAATTCTCATCCAGTTCTGGAACTTCCAGACTTCTTTTCCTATGGGTATCACTGCTTCCAAAATTAGATTTCAATATAGAATTGATTCATCCTTTTCCTATGAGTATTTGAGTGTAAATTTACATGCAGAGTTTGTTGCATGCTGTATTTTTTTAATGAGTAATAAGTGGCTTTTTTGGTAACTTGCTTTTAATAAAGTGTATTTGTGTTGTAATTGCTAAACAGTTTTCTGTTAATCTGTGTTCAGCAACAACAACAAAACTGATCATTTGGTGCTGAACAAACAGGGTTCGAGCCTGTGAAATGACTTAATCAAATAAGGGATTTAAATGCATGCTGGCTGTGGGATTGTAAGCAGCTCTGGAAACTTTACAAAACTATTCATATAATTAAAATTCACTTTATAATGGTTTGTAATGGTTACAAAACCTCACTGTTCTGATATTTTTATCTGTATTTCAGGGGACACAGCAATGCTATCTCAGATTGCTGCTTTACCTCTGATGGTCGTTACTTGTGCACAGCATCCTGGGACAAGAGCTTAAAAATATGGGATATAAAGACAGGAGAATTCCGATGTCGTGAACCTCTTTCCCTGAACCAAGGACATGAGGGTTCTGTTAGTTCCTGCGTTTTTAGCCAGGATGGTGAGTTGTCTTCATACCAGTACGTGGTGTATCTCAGTATCTATGTATGTCACATAACAGATGAACCACGAGTGACCACTCTAATCATGTAAGTCGTTTGCGATTTCCAAGATAACATGTTTAATTATGAGAAAACAATGTCTATGTAAATGAGTAAATTGAAGTTGAAAGTAGTGGTTAAGACAGAAAATAGACTTTAGGCACTGGAACACTGCTTAATTGATGTACCCATCGAGAGGTATAATAAAAGGCCGTAAAGGAATAAAAGCACAATACCACTACAAGATTAACTTAGCACTTGCTGATATTCTCCTAATATTAGCTAGTAAACACCATGTTGAGTGAATACTGTACTGATGTGTAATGAAGTACCTCCTAAAGTTACTTCATAGTGCAAACAACATATGCCTGTATCTGAGTGGAGGTAGTGGAGAGCAATTTCCTACTGCACTTGTTCCCTTTCTTTCACTAGATCACAGTCCATTGTTAGTACCTCCACAAACATTAAATTTGTGTTATTGCAAACTGCTATTTCCAGATTTTCTTCTTTTCACTGCAGTGGACTAATACCAGTTTCTGTACATTGTGATCTAATTGGCTGTTTCCTTTTGCAACTTCATGTCTGAGTACTTGGTAAAGATAACTCCTGAACTGCTGACGTCTGATCAATCTGCAGGCATAACCAAACAGTGGCTTCTCAGCTAGACTTCTCATATAAATAAATAGCAACCGTGTATTGGGAAAAAATACCTGTGTTTTGAAGACATGCAAATGCAAATAGGCCTATGAATTGTGGAATTTAAAAACGTGCTTTCCATGCTGAACTCCTTAGTATTTTGTTTTTACTCAGAGTTGACCAAACAATTTTGAAAATATTCTCTATATTTAAACTTTTAAACAAAGTATCTTCTTGATTTTCTAAGACAATAAAAATTTCATGTGCTATTTCCACTCATTTGTGTGTTTACTAAATTTGTTTTACTATTTACAAAACCAAGAACATTAGCAACAAATAGCCAAAAGGAACTTTTAATATCTTGTTTAAGCATGACTAATAGCTCATTATTTAAATTTTATTAAGAAAGTCTGACTCACTGCTAGACGGAGTCTCTTCTATTAGTCTGTAGTGACAAAGCAAAGATATAATATAGTATTCTGATTTTATATTTCAGCATCGCTTGTTGTGTCTGGCGGATATGACAAAACTATAGCTATATGGGAAACAGATGCAGGCTATAAAAAGCTAAGCTTAAAGGTACTGAGGTCTTACTTGATCAGTAGTTTAATGAGAAGGTTTAAAATGTGTCGCTCTTTTAAAAGCATTGTATATTTTGATACCAGATACCCTTGCCCATCCTTTCCAGATATAGGCAGGAATATATTGTGGATTTCTGTGATTTAATTTGCCAGAACGATATATTTTTACGCAATTACCTACAAAGACACTACCTTTGTCAAGTCAGTTATTAATACGCTATTACTTTATTTATTTATTTTTAAGAACAAATTTATTTAATCATTATATGAATGGAGTTGTGCTTATGTTTTAGGAGATTCTTCCAGCAAGTAACAGGAGTCTGGATAGTGCATATATTAATTGTAAAATGCCATACTGTCTATGGCTTTATGTTTACATGCTTGCATATGTTCACAGAAAATAGTACATTAGAAGGGAAGCATTCCAAAAACTGTAAATACTAATGTTGAGGTTGTCAGGCTTAGTTCAGTCCCTAGGTTACGCACTTTATATTACTACCTGTATTGACTTGGACGTGGTCTGCCATGTTACGGTCCTTTATAGGATGATCAATTCTGTAAATGAGGTAGCTATTCAGTATTTAGCTATCCCTGCTTAGAGCTAGGACTGCTCTTTTCTTCCAGATCTATGGTAATACTACCCAAAATTTGAGGATATAAGTAATACCTGCATGAAAAAAGAGCACCCTACCTTCATTTCTTTTTTTGTGCCATCATGAGTTTATTTTTTGCAAACATCATATTGTATTATATTACCTTTCATTCATTTCTTATTTTAGTGGAAACAATCCACAAGACTCCAATTAATTATCACATATGAGTCAAAGAAAAGGATTAACAGTGTTCCTAACCTTATGTACGCATTTTGCAAATGTTAACTTCATAGAAGTCAGGCAATAACATCAGAGTTCAGATTTGCAACCTTGCCTCTTTCCTGTCTTGTGAAAATCTGATTTCAACAGACTTTTTTTTTTTTTTTTTAACTTACTACATACACTGTTCGAGGCTTAGTTAAGTCTCATGTTAACATGAGTTAAATGAGTTAACACTCATGAACAAACCCACCTGGCATATCTCAGAAAAGACAGCTTTCCTTCAAAGTCTTTTGAGTTTAAAAATAAATTTCAACTGCTCTTTGCATCCAAGATAACATCTTTGTATGGGAGATCTTAAAAGCTTGTGCCTCACCTGATACCTTAAATGTAAGCTTACATACCCTCCTGAGTTAGAACTGTAGTGATTAAACCTTTTGAACAGTAACAGCACACATTTGCCACAGCATAGGTGCTTTACCTAGTACAACTACTGCAAATTCCCAGTTCACAGCAATCTCTGTAAGTAACTCAGTTTCCCATAAAATGAGAAGGCATCTGTTTAAATGCTAATGTCTTTGTAACTATGGAGAATTGCAGTTTAGTATCTGTGCCTTGGTATAAATATATTCTGTGCTCATAACTAAATTTAAAAACATGTTTTAAAGATTCTGCAGTAAAATAGCGCTTACATTTTACATGTATGGATGGATGTTTTACTTTGTGCTTGAAAAATATACACTTGTTCCTCTATTGTAAGTTAACTCTTAGGTGTGGCATTAGTCTATCAAAATGACACAATGCCTTCCTAAACTCTAGGAATTTTATCTGTTAATTCCATTCATGTCTGAATAACGTCCTTCACTGGAGTAAACACATCATTTTAGATTTTAACCTGTCTCTATTCTTATGCCAACTCAATGCTGTTAACCTCAAATCAGCTGTGCTGCTGTTGTCAAAACGAGGATATCCGATACAGCTGCTTGACTTGGCCTGCTTCCAGCACCGGTTTCCTTCCCTTGAAATGGGGAGAGCTGCTGCCTGTTCCCAGACCTCTTCCCTCCCCTTTCACATGCAAAACAGCCTCAAGTCCTCCTCCCTTCCCCTTTTTTAAGGTAATGAGTATGAGGAATCAACTCTCTCTCTTTACAGTTCTTTAGTAATCTGTTTAAAAAAGTAGGAAAAAAAAGTCCTTAAATAGAGCTTAAGCCCATGCTAACTGTGTAGATGCAGTGCTTCTGATTGCTACAACCGGTGGTCTGCTTTCCAGAGATTATAACAGCCATTGTTTTCAGGTATAGGTAGGAAAACATGAGCTTCATAGCAACGTTTTTTCCTGACTTGACGTGAGAAGTGTAGACGAAAACTTTCTCTCTGCATTTCAAAATAAATACATGGTACAGATTGTTGTTTTTATTATTAGAAAAGTATTTTTTTACTTGTCTTAAAGTTAACTTTTGCTCTACTGTAGGGTCATTGTGACTGGGTGACAGATGTTGCAATTAGTGAAAACAAGAAATGGATTCTTTCAGCCTCAAAGGTAATCGCTAATTTCCTGATGTGGTTTAAGGAGCCAACTTATAAATGGATGTGAAGATTTCATCCCTTGTTTTCAGCTTTGGTTTGATGAAAATTAACACTGGTAAAGTTGCTTATAAAAATTATAAGTTCTAAGCAGTATTTTCCTCAAGTAATTAGAAAAAATCTTAAGAATTTGATACATGTTTTTATTTTTTATAACACATTGATATGTGTTATTATTTTAAAATGTGCATGCAGTTTTAAGATTGCTAAGGTTTCCAAAGATGTGATACTTAAATGTGAAATAGTTCAGCACTCTCAGGGTGAGAGCTCATCTGATAAAATGAGAATTCATCTTCCTGAAAATGATGAAGGTCACTGCTTTGGCAATATACAAACACATCAAAACAATTGCTTCTGTTTCTCAGGATTCTACTTTGAGATTGTGGAATATTGAGAAGATGGATCATATACCTTCAGTGATAGAAAGCAGAAAAGAAAAAGGCTCAAAAATCGCTCAGGTTCTATCATTTTATTTTCTAACGCCGCCTCATAATTTATTCAAAAAAATAATTTGAATTTTAGAGGAAAGCTGTAAGAATTGCTGACTGAAAACACAAATTGTGCTTCTTTTCTCTGTGTGAAGATTTTCAAATCATTTTTGGGGAGTGGAATGTAGTAGTTCTTTCTTTTAATTGATTGTGGTAAGGACACCAATTTGCATGTACAGGTGCATTTTCATTTTTAGAAAACAGACATTTATGTGTAACTCTAAAAATAAATATATTTTGTTTTTCTATGCTTGATGCTTCTGCAGAGTAACTACCTGCTTATATAAGAGTTGCAAACTTAAAAAGACAGGGCAGGTAATAAAAATGTTCCGAACATATATCAGCTTATAGGCATTCTAATTAGATGCTTTTTAAAACAGAGACTATATGTGTTCTGACCTCTGAAACATGAATTATAAGCAGATAAATGTTAGGAAAGTGGAACATTAACAAGCTTAATGCTGTTGAGATGTGCTTTTCTATATAGTTCCACAACTGGTTTTGATGGTGTATTTGCAAATTCTCTTGTATATTTTTCTTCTTATCAATAATTATGAAGTGAAATTGCATGGAAAAAAGAAACTTATTATTTATATATATATATATATATATATATAACCAGGCTTTCCTGTTGAACATCATTGGTTCAAAAGCAATGTACAGCTTTTTAAGCTTTTACATAAGTTTTATAAATGCACCAGCAGTGAAAATGTGTGCACTCCTAAAAAAATATCCATTGATGGAATTTTGAGAATACAGTTAAAATTGGTACTAAACAGGACTTTTGGTTAATTTTTAGCAATATTTAAAGTATATCAAACAATTAGAAAAATTTAATATTAACTTTTTAAATAAATATTTTCATAAGCATTAAATTTTGAATTAATGCTGTATGTGCTCTAATACTCATGAAGTTTACTCTGTTCCTATGTGTGGTCAGCAAAGTTTTTTTCAGCAGCACTATTTGTGTAAAGTTATGACAGCTATGCGCACCTAGTGCATCTCAAAAATCAGGCCTAGATATGTGTCTATATGGAGACGTATTTTTATGACTGAAATAATGCACATCTATTGCAAAATTTACTAAAATACCATTGTTTTCATATTTATATCAGTGTGAAGAATGCGAAAAACCTTTCTTAAGCCTGCAGTGTAGTGACTTTGAAATGATATCCAAGTGTGTATTCTGTCGTCTGTCTTCTCCAGTGACACGTATTTTGCCATTGCCACCTTCTGTCTCTCCTGATGTTTAAATTCATCTAGCAGTCTTTGGGTGTTAACATATCTAAGTATAAATGGAGTGTCTGTACATCTTTATGTACTGCACATACAAAGGTAAGGGCTTCCTCTAACCTTGCGCTACTGTGGTATTTTGTATGGAGAATAATAAACTGCTGTACAAATCCATTGAAAGCTGTGACTTGTCATGTAAAGAATGCAACTGCCCAGGAGTTGAAATCTATGTTGCGTGGTAGTAGAAAACAAAATTACTTACTTGTCCTTTGGTAAATTTTAAACAATTGTAAATTAATACTATAACTCCAGTCTCAGCTTAGTAAAGAATACATGTGAATGTATAAATCATGACATGTTTCCTTCCTTTCTTTAGTTAAACTGTTCTTCTTTACTATGGCACACACAGTTGCTTTCAGTGGATATCAGAAAGTTTTGTGAGTAAAACCATGAAGAAGACCATCAATGTTTTTTTAACCTGTTGCCATACTTCTTAGAAAAAATTTTGCAAATGAACTTTCAGCCATGAGAGTAAGTTGTAGGTTGCATCATGGCAGACTTTATGCAGCACAAGCTAGTTTTGTGCCATCCGCCAAGGAGCATAGTATTTTTACTACTCTTAGGAGCGTGAGAATGTCAATTACTAAAAGTTTTAGTGTTTCAGAATGTTTGGAAGCCTTGTTCCCGTGAATAGCATTTTCAAGCTTTTCAGCATTTCTTTCCTAAAGGAACAGAAATGGGAATAGAACTGGGCATGTGGCAGCCTGGAACACAGTTAAACTGTGGAATAAAAACACATTTGAGTAGGTAGATTATTTTTTCTTCTTTTAAATTATATGAAATGTGTAGCAACAATCACAGAATCCAAGGTTAAAAGAAAATACTTCTGGGATACATTTTGTATAGCTTTATGGCTTTGAATAAACATGAGGTGATAAAAATGCATTAATTTCTAACATTCTTTTCTGTACTGTACTTCTAAAATAAATAATACTTTTTGTTGATAGAGCAGCTAAAAGAAAATGCTGTGTCCATGCCCCTGATGTTATTTTTTTTTTTTTAACAGATTACAGGAAGTATGCATGTATTATAGCTGAAGTAATTTGGCTTGAATGTAGTTAGTAATACTGAACTAATTTCTGTATGTTAGAAAAGATTAGTCATTAATGTTGTTATATTAACATTGAAAGTGTTCTTTTTTTTTTTTTTTTTTTTTAATCCTTTTCAGCTGGAAAAAATCAATGCTTATTATTTTTTCCCCACTGAAACAGGAAAAAAAAAAAAACAATTGCTCTATAGAGGTTTGGTTTATTTTGCATTAGTAATATGAATAGGTTGCAATTTAAATGATTCCTCTTTTTATTTCCCAACGTTAGAAAAACAAGGAAAAAAGAATTCTTACTGAATTAAATTAAACCAGAATGTAAGTTTTATTATTTGTTGCTGTTACCTGTCCACTGCCATCACTTGTGTCCTGCTTGGGTGCCATGTGAGTCAGCTTCAGCCCTGAGCTGATCTCACCTGCAGCAGTAGGATTGTGTTTGTATGCAGAGTAGGTTTTGTGGAGAATGTGATAGCTATCGATAATTCACAGGGTGACTTTTTGTCTGCATTTATTGTGGGTTTTGTACCCTGCAGTTTGACTAATTCATTCAGGCTGATTTTTACCTGTTGACAAAGTTAAGAGAGAAGGCTGTTTTAGACCAACTAAGTGTGGCTGTCATTCTGTAGTGATTACTTGAAAAATAGCATCTATAATTTGGCTCTAAATATGCCTTAGGTGACTGTTAAATTGCTGAGGCAATCTCTGCATTTTGCAGATTCTGATTATACTCCAGGCCTGTAATCAGATCTATTCATGAGGTTTCTTTCTCTGATAACCTTTGGTTGTGGGCCAGGCTGCGTGTTCATTTGTGCCTCATTGCGACGTGCTTATACCATCAGTCTTCCTGCTGTGGCACATCCTCGCTGCCCTGCAGAGGTAACAGGCCAAGGGCTGAGGCTCTGCAGGACGTTTTACTGGTGGCAGCGTCAATTCTGTGTGAAGAACTCAGATTTGTTATATAGAAAACTGCAGCCTAAATCACTTTCTTCTCTAATTATTTAGCTTGCATAAAGGTGTGTGTGCGCATGCGTTCAGTCAGGAACTATTGTTACGGGCACAAATCCTACAGCAGTTAAGCAGTGTGTGCCCATGCACATCGTGGTTTAATTTCTGTGTTGTTACAGAGGTGATGGCAGTGTGAGGGCTACTATTCCCTCCTATCCTCGGTTGTGAACCCTGGGTGCTTGAGACAGTGGGTTTGGGATGAGGACTGGAGCCTAAACGCGAGCCTAAACCTTGCCGAAGTATCTTTCTTCACAGTCGCTACGTGCCTTGTGCCAAAAACAACCGCGTGACAGAGCCAAGCCTGGCAGTCTCTGCGCTGATCACGGCTGCCACACCAGAACTGCCCGGCCCCCTTGAGCCGCGCTGTGAGGCCGGACCTCTGCGGGGGCTGACAGGGGAGCGAGCCCCTGCCCGAGCCTGCCGGCCTGTGAGGGCAGCTCGGGGGCCGCGCTGGCCGCCTCGCCGGACCGGGGGCGGCGGGGGCCCGGCGGGATCCCCTCAGCAGCCTCTGAGGCACTGCCCAGGAGCCGCCGGCCGCTGTATTGGGGCCGCGCGGAGCAGGAGCCTATCGCCCGGCGCCGTGGCTTAGTTGGTTAAAGCGCCTGTCTAGTAAACAGGAGATCCTGGGTTCGAATCCCAGCGGTGCCTGCGCGGCTCGGTTCCCGCCTTTTGCCTGCGGCCGCTGTTTTAGCGCCGCCCGGGGCGCGGCGGGGACGGGCGGCTGGTGGGCGGCAAGCGCTGTGTGCGTGTGGAGTCCGGTGTGTGTGGTGTACCTAGATGGAGGGCGATGGCTGTACCACAGCCGTGCTCCTGCTGTCCGGCCTCAGTGCCTGTGGTGGCCGCGCTCCCGGCAGGCCCAGCAGAAGCTGCCTGTGTGTGTGTTGGTCGGCTGCCGACATGCCTGGGGAAAGGGAACGAGGAACAAAAAGTTCCAGTTTTAAAGCAGAGGATTTGTTTTTTCCCCGAGTTTTTTAACCGTGCAGAGCCAAGAAAATTCCTCTCTCTCAAACGTCTTTGCTTCCTGTCTGTAGATCTTCAGAAGTCTCTCAGGTTCTCTTCCCTTTTTTCTCTTTTTCCTCTAGTTTGTGTGAACGTTGGCTAGATGTCCAACACTGAGGCATTTGTCACCCCTTTTGTCACTACCCTTGTTTGCGTAGTCTGGCTTCTCCAAGTGACAGTCATGACGAGCACTGTGATCATTTCCCTGCCGTTAGTGACGCAGGAGGGGGACGGAGCTTTCCAGGACATCTTTAGAAGTCAAAGGCTAAATCCTCCCCCATTAGGCTTGTGAATTAGGTTTACTGAACTTATGCCAAATGTGACTGTAAACAAATGGGAATTCATCCTCAGATCTGAAGTCAAAAGCCTTAAAACCCATTAATACAGCAAGTCTCGGCCTTGCAGCTGTGTGCTTAGGCATTTTTTGGCCCACACGGCAGCTGATGGGAGTCAGTGGAGTCTGGCATGTTTGGAGGGTCAAGTTGTCAGGGTGCAGATCTACAGCCAAATCACAGGGGCTGGAAAAGAGCTTTCCCTAGCCCCTAATGCAATACCCGAGCCTAATGTCCAGGATCAGCATCTAGTTATAGCATCTGTCTGCAGGAATCTTTCTTTGAGCAGTGTTTTCCGTAAAAATGCAACATAGGTATTCAATACATGATAAGTATAAGCAAATAATAAGTGCAAATTTCAAAATGTTTCTTAACAATTAGGAGTATGCAGATTAAGGCTGTTTTCATCACATTCTTCAGTAACTCATTGATTTGTGTTACAAAGAAGACTGGGGAAGAGCAAGCCATGTTGAGTGTCAGCCAGGTCATCTGCTGCTCCTCAAGCAGGGTCTGTTTGGATTCTGCAGGAAACGACTTTGAAAATAAAAATCTCATGTGGATATTTTTGTTCCTCCAAGCATGTAACTGTTTCTTCTGGCTGCTGTAAGAGGGACTCTGCATTTTTGTATTATGAGGATGATTTGCATACTTACAGGGAACCAATATTTAAGCAAATTGATTGAATTATGGCATATTTTTTACGCATATGTAATGATATATAAATAAATCATACAGGTTGCTTGTTTTGGTTCTTACTCACATTTTAAATATGTATTCGGTAAATCCCTTCATCTGAGCACTGGGCTTTCACTGGCTGCCCAGAGGGTATCTGTGAATGGCCTGCTGTGCTGGACAGCTTGTTACATTTCTTATTTATGTTATAACATTCATAAAAAAAATCAAGAAACAATGTGAAAGTGATTTGGATGTGCTTGCTTTGGTTACAGTAGCAGTATCTCAGGGTTCGGTTTGCTCCCAAGATTTGCCACCAGCCTTTTTCATTGCACAAGGGCCTTGAACACCTTCAGTCTAATACCGCAGCCTGAAAAGGTCCAAGTCCATCTGCTTTCTGCCTTTACTTCTTTCCATTCTTTGTGCTACCTTTTGTATGTCATGTAAGCTTGCAGGGAAGAAGTGTGAGTGCTGTCTGTAGAGCATGCAAAAGTTCCCTGTCTCCAGAAAGGCTACATTTTTGATCGTTCTCAAAGAGGACACACAGAGACATTCTGGTTCATAAACAGAAGTGGTATTTGGCCTGTTGAAACTGGCTTCAATTTTGGCTGATCAGTAAACAATCTCACTCGTTTTCCTAGCAGGAATAGCCAGCTGGACTATTCTGTTAGGCCCACTGACCTCGGTGAAACTATTCCCATACAAACATTTTTGTGGGATTAAGGGCCTTAGTTGTTCTGTTATGGGTTATATGTAGATAAAATCTTGAGAGTTGGAGCATGAAACCCAAGAATATTCATCACTGTGATTGTGAAAAGTGTTTTAATGCATGTGATTAAAAAAAATGTATTAAAATGTCAGAATACTAGTCGTGTTAAAAGGTTCTATATTATTTATCATGTAAAGTTCCACACGATAGGTTTCTGAGGTAGTTTGAAATCACTAACATTTAAGCTAAATTTGCATGTTTAGTGTCTTTTTATTTTTTTACGTACATGTGGTGGAATAGGCCACATAAAGGCCACTTAAATCTAAAACAAAACTGTAATTACAGATTCTTCAGCAGTGTTAACACTGCATTGAAGTTTCTACATGCTCTGCCAGGTAGCAGGTAGTAGCAGCTGTTTTCACATAAGTATTTGCATTTTTATTCATGGTGTGATCTGAATAAGCTTCCTTCTCCCCACCCAAATGTCACACCATCCTGTCAATAACCAGTGAAGTAAAGCAGCTCTATATAATCATCATCAACTGCTCTAAATTACAGCAAGTGGTGCTCATAGACCCCCCTCACCCTTACTCTACTGGTATTTGCAATTTTGTGTTTGAAAATACATGCATACTCAAGTATGATCTGCATAATTTCCAACCAGCAAGAGAGAGCACAGTCAGCCTGGCCTTGTAAATCAAAGACCTCTTCTTGGCTCCTCAGCTGCTTCTTGGCTCTGGACACGGTGATTTTAACTTTTGACCTCTTTTGCCATTTGCAAAATTATAACGGTATTACTGACCTCACAAAGATGCTGTGAGAGTTAATTAATGTTGTATGAAACACTTTGAGCTTTTGGATAAAATCAATATTATTCAATCTATGTTTTTGTTTTTCTTCTCAGTGAGCTCTCAGTTTGGTCATGCTGATGGTGAGACTTTTCAACAGTGCTGGCAGGGTTCAAAGCTGCATTTGACTTGCAGGTATGTAATTATATCAGTATATGGCTGATATTGCCTGAGAAGAGTTTAGTGTAATAGGTAGTTTATAATAAGTACTTACTAAAATGTGGAAGATTTTTTTTTTTAATTTTTATCATTTGTAAAAATTACTGTTTTTTGATGGCAATCCCAAAACAAATGTGTTTAAAGTCACAGGATGCAAATTAACATTTGGTAAAGACAGGGGATCTTTCCAAATTAGGTGTGATAAATTATAAACTCTGTAAAAGGTTATTATAGAAGCTCATATATGACTCTGAACAATTCATGTGATATTAACAACGCTAGCGATTTGTGTCTTGTGCTATGGTCTTTTTAAGTGTACATTAGGGTAAGAAAAAGGCCAAATAAAAATCAGAAAAGAGATTGTGTCTGGGCAAGACATCTATTACAAAGCACACAGTGTGTATTTTTAGAGCTATAATGAATCTCTCTAATCATATTAAGGTGGAACCAAAGAATAATTTAATTACCAATACCAATTATATTGTTTTGTTTGTTTGTTTGTTTTTAAGCTGGAGGAGCAATGCCACCTGTCTTAGAAAATTTGGGATGGGGTAAATGGTATAAGTTTTAGAGCAGTAACTGTATTCTCTCTGTGGACATTGCACTTAAGTGGTTTAACCATGGTTTTCTCTAACAGTTCCTAAAAAGAACTGTGTGTCTTTACTTGCTGCTCAGATTCACCTTGATCTTCTAGCTTGGTAACTAAGGACAAAATCTATTGAGCCGTGAATACAGGGACAGTCACAAGACTCTGGATGTTGACACACAGCCTGTAAACAGGCCTATGGAAGTAGCACAGCACAGTCTAAATCTTGGCAAAAAGATTCTGACTCTAATAAGGCAGATATTCTCAATGAAATATGTTGCTTTTATATATTCTATGGGTGTTTATGGGACACCTTACTCTTGTACAGTTTAAATGCAAAGCATGCAAAATACGTACCAAAAGAACGTGGCCAGGTGACTCCAGCACAAACTACACTAGAGCTCTGGCTGCTCTGGCCTGAACCTGTTACTAGTTTTCATGTGACATTCTCATGTGTTCTGAGGTGAAAGTAAAGCCTTACCTTCATCTAGTCTAATAAAATACTTTCCATCTGGAGTAGAAATGACCATAATGCAGAGCTTTTTTATAAAGGCCTTAAAAAATAACTGTGCATGAATAAATGTAGTGTCTTTTTATCTATGTATTTGGGAGAGAATGTTATGTCAAAAAAAAAAATGATGTTTTACACCTGTTGTGGATAATTCACTGAGATGAAGAAGAGAGAAACAAGGAATTCGATTGCTTGTGTATTCTAAAATAAAGTGTTTCTTCTTGTTTTCTAGTAGTAGCTCAGAAAAAAATAGTGAAATTTTGGCAAGGTACTTACTATAAAAGAATACACACCTGAACACAGGAACTTCTCAACAGCTTATCCTTTGTATTTTAAAAAAGAAAGTGAAATAATGAAATAAAGTCAGTGTCTGATATTTTTAAGAATTCTCAAAGTGGCAGGAATTGCTCCAGAAAATCTTTAGCTCCCGTGCTGTTGTGAACAATAATTTTCCCAAGACTTTTATAACAATTTCTGTGAAATTGTACACAGAGTTTATCACAGTCATGGTGATTCTGTGCTACTGACTCAATGAAGTTAAGTATATTAAGTATCACTTAGCACAAGAAAATAAATGTACTCTTACTGAATCGGACCAAAGGTGCATCTAGCCTAGTGTCTCTCCATAGCTGCAGCCAGCAGCACATGTCTAAGGCAGGACATATGCACAGGGCAAACATACAGTGATATTTTGCCAGAATACTCTACCAGCCTTTGGTGATTTCCAGCTCGGGGTCTTGAACTCTCACATACAGATGTGATCAAATTTAATTTTTCATTTCTCCGTATTTGTGGGAAGGAAGAAGTGAAGGGACTCCTGCAGGCAGATGTGCATATTGGAGACATCTTCATCACAGGGACAGTTGCCTAAAGAAGGGAAATATTAGAGGCAGTCAAATGTTTAGTGGCTGTTTATTGTAGCAGTGACTATAGGCTTAGGGGAAGATATTTTCCAATTCGTTGGCAAGGGCTGGCATTGCTGCCTGCACATTATTCTCAAAGATTTGGATGAAAATGTTTGATGAAAACACTGAGTGAAGCCACATCGCCTGTTAACCTCAGTTTGCAAGACTGCCCTTTCCTGTTCCCTGACATACTGTTTTGTAATGTGTCGTGCTTTGACAGGCATGTCCTGTTGCTGTGTCATGCCTCTATAATGTGATGTGATGCTTCTGTCATGAAAGGATTTGCCAGAGTGTAATACATCATCTCTGAACTTTGGGGTTGGGGGAAACCGTTCGGGATACTGTAGTCTGTGTATTAGAAAACAAAGACATTCTCTGCTAATACTGCTTTGCTTCTTTGTAGAAATTTTGGGATGGATGTTTTCTTAGTTTGTAAATAATTTGCAGAAACGATATGTGCTACTTGTAGGATTGCTCTAAGATTTCCTTTGCCTATTCTTACAAAGTAAGTAATTACATTGAAGTGTCTTACTGAGAAGAGAGTGTCTTGCCCCCACCACTTTGCAGATCAGCTCCTCACATGTATTCGTTCTGCCAGTGATATTCACAGTTTGGACCTTTGTGGAGGTAAAACTGGCCTAGAACTTTACAGGTAGATATTCCACAGAGTATTGCTTAAATGTCAGAAAACACAACAGAGGGCAGTAGCAGAGAAGTAAGAGGCAGGCACTGAGCAATTTATATTCTTGCCAGTGAGGACCTGTGCTGTTGCTCCATTCTCCAGTAATTCAGCTTGTAATTATGTACACATGAATAGAAAATATATTTAAATTTTTGAAAGCTTGATTGTGCTTCAGAGTGAAAATCAAGATTCTCCAAGCAGGGAGATGGGTTAGCTAGAAAAATCTAAATGGTGTGCTCAACTGCTGCAAAGTGGAATTTTTTCATTCAAAAGGCTGCAATCTATAGCAACAAAACTTGGGGATCTGTAGGACCAAGGAGATGAATAAAGCAGTTTTGGCCATATGTGGCTGTTCTGAAAAATGGTATTTCATCAGTTATAATTGGCCCATGATTGAAAGGTTTATTTGTCATGGAACCTGGCCTCTTCCTTCTCATGTTTTAAATGCATATTGCTATTTTGGCAATTTACATTTGTTTTATTAGATTGTGAAACCATTGCAATTCAGTTTATTTTCAGCTTAACCTTCTATTTCTGTTCCAAAGGGATATAACCTAACATGGATTAAAAAAGGTAGTTTTTATATCTCGTTTTGCATAGGAATAGGTTGCATAGGTTTCAAACCAGTACTCACCTCACTGGATACCCATGTCCAAAGTGTGATTAAGAATATGGGCTTTGAAGATGGACGCTTTTTGCATGCCTGTAAAAAAAGTGTCTAAATCTATTACATGTATGTAGCCTTGTTGTTCACTTTGAGGAGTAGCTTAAAAAGAATTACCTGGAGCAAAGGGCAAGTGTTGTTAACAACTATGAACTAAAATCCACAGTGCTAACACCTCCTGTATGTAACGCTCCTTTTAGGGCACAGAGTCTTTCAGTCAAATAAGTTGAAATTTATTATAGGGTATTTGCTAATGCCTGTGTTCTTTCTCAGTCTCTGTGCATCATTATGATTAAGAAGATGAGGTTGCAAATGTTGTGGACAGACCAGTGAAACCTGCAATGCAATCACTGCAGGTGAGTGCTTTGCTCTGGCTTTGCTGCGGTTTATCTGTGTGAGTCCTGTTCTAAGACATGGCCTTTCTTATCCTGGAGACATAACATTTCATGGGCTCACACGTATTACTAATGGGGTTGTGGGAACTTCTGTTTCACAGCATTGGAAAGGCTAGTGTGGAAGTCATAATGCATTCAGCAACAACAGAAGAGCCAACATCTTACCCCTGGTTTAAGTCATTTGAAAGGTAATGCCTGAGGCATATGAAACAGGGAAGCATCTTTGATTCCTTGTTGCAACAGGTCTTTTCTTTCCTTCAAGCAACTGTACTTGAGCTGTGATTAAGGTTTAAATATAAAAGGATATTTTTAATATTAGTTGGTGAGGTAATCAAGAATTGACCTCACTGACGTCAATGGCAAAACTCCCACTGACTGTGCTGTAGTCAGGTTTTCATTCAATAAAAAAATAATAAAGAATCTGATTCATAATGAAGGGAGGAAAAGATGAATCAACCCAGGCTGTGTGGGTAGAGTTTTTCCTGTTATTAACTGTGCAGTGGCATCAAAACAACGAGGTCTGTCTTTATTTGCTGTAGTATTTGTGATTATTCTTTACTTACATATGACTAAACACAATTAGCCCTCACAGGATTCCTGCCAAAGTGTGTGCTGAGCTCTCATTGTAGTCAATGGAAACTACTGAGTACAGAGCTTTCTAAAAATCTCTTGATAATATTTGAACAGAAGTGTTTTTAAGATCCTTAACTGGAATACATTTTTTTTAATGACATAAATGTTGATTAGGTATCATTTCTGGATGATTTTTTAAACAAATGTTCCTTTTAATATCTATACGATATTCGTAAAAATATTGTTCTCTATTTTTCTCCTGTAGTAGCAAAATGTAATGGTTGAAATTGTGCCAATAGCAAATATGACCGTTTGTACCTATAATTTCATGTGGTGTTTCTCTCTGAATGAATATACTAAAATGCCATAGTCCAGACATAATAGTAGTTTCTCTAATTATTGATTAATATTTGGGAAATAAAGTCGCATAGAAGCTGTTCAGTTAACTTTTGGTGCTTATTTTTGACATATGACTCTATATAGTGCTTTTCTGTTAGAATAAATATTTATTGTCAGTAACATAGAAATTGTCAAATAACATGGTAAGTCAGTTCTGTTTGGCCAGCCCTAAGTGGCTGTTGTTTTCAGTACTGCACTTTTTGTTGTGCTTTTTTTCCTTAATTAACATTTAAATTTGCATGTCATTTTTATGCAGAACAGAATTAATCACACAAATGATCATTTTTTCTCCTCTGATATGGGTTATGCTCTTTTATGTGGTGCTTCTCATGGTCATTTGGGTTATCTTTACATAACAGATACACGTTATCTTAGTCGAGCAGCATACTATTATTTCCTTAACTTTAAAGCTACCGAGACTCGGTTTTTGTATACTGTTATCTGAAGTTTTCTTTTTATTTTCTTAATAGAATGTCCTTTAAAGTGTAAGAATCGTGTGTCCTTAATCACAATAACTGCACACGTGTGATGAAGGCTGGGATTGTGCAGACTGTACAGCTACCATTATCACATGACATCCTTTTCTTTAGGCTGAGAAAATTTAGCCAAGATATTTCTAGCAAATGCATTAGGTGAAACTACAGTGTGCAATGTTTGCATATCGAATGGAAGAAGAATACTCAAGAAGTAAGTACTTCTTGATAATACTTCAAAGATACTCAAGAAGAAAAAAACTTGAGGTGTAAACTGATAGAAATTCAGGAAGTCAAAGGCTCTAAGCAGCTGAAAAGGTACACAGGTCTCTGTCATGCAATTTTTTGACTACACAGGAAAACCATTTGGGGAATAGTCAACTCAGAACACTAGCTCAAAAGGAGTATATTCCCTTGGTTGCCATGGCCAAAATCTGTTTTTTTTATTTTTTTTTTTAAGATGGCAAGGATAGATGTGCTCCTTTAATACTGTTATCCATGAGGTCAATTGCCATTTCTTCTGGCAGTCTGTCTGACTGTGGTCTGTGGAAATATAACCTGGTAGATTAGAGGAGAATTAATGAATTAGTGACTGTAAAGACAAATTTGGAATGATTAGAGCCAATAACTGCTCTGAGTTGGCACATCTCTTGTAAAGGTGCTAGTGAGACTCACAATATAGCTAGATGCAGTGGTCCAAATTCAGTTTAATATGATGGCAAATAAGAGAAGGACTTAGAAATTTCTTTTGATACCAGCTTGTTGAATCTCTGACTCTAATTTCCAAATGATTTCACATAAATTGATTATGCAGCTGCTGCTGGTTTCTGTATTTGAGCAACTCTGAACATGGGACCCTCAGGAGAGCTTAAAAATAGATTTAGGGCTGTCTTGGCACCACTGGCTTTAGGCCTGCCTGACACTGATCAGAGCTAATTTGGCTGCAGAGCCCCCAGCTGGTACTGTACAATCTGAAATTCATCCGGGTCTTTGCTCTGTATCTGTTCTTCCCTGTGAAGAACTTCAGCAAGAACGTTCATTAATGATCTCTGGAGTGAAAATCCTCTGTAGGAAAAGAGTATACTTTATTCAGTAAATACAAATATTTCTGAAATTAAATTACTTTGCAGCAGCATTAAAATTGTGAATGCTTGCACATCAGGATTTGTGTCTTGCTAATGTTTTTTGCATTACCTTTTTGTCACCTGAGCTCTGGACATTACAGAGCTTTGCAGAAAACCTAAGGAGCCCTTCTGTACTGGAATGCATCAAGTAAATTGCCCACAAATACAGCTAGAATTGTGCTGAGCTAAATGTGGCTGCAGTGAGTAATTGTAATCATGTCCAGCTGGGATTACTGTACTTTCAGCAAATCTATAGACATGGGATGAAATATTTAAAATTGCTTGACAGTTAAATATTTTTTGCTAGTGTGCCTCACTTTTGAGAAATAGGAAACCTCTGTGATTCATACCTCCGTATCGGTACAATCAATGGGCACTGCTCTGCCACAATGTCCAGTGACAGCAGGATTGAGAACAAATGAGCTAATCACACAGTATCAAAGTTCTCTGCAGTAAGTGGAACGAGAAGAATTGAATTTGCGATTGTTACACCTTTGGCTGTGGAAGTGGATCCAGGTCATATTGCCTAATGAAACAATGGCATTAAATATTATCTCTTTGGATAACTGTTTCTTTAAGCCTAGTACAATGCCATTTTTATGGACATAACTAGTACTGTTTTTTTAATATCTAGAGCAGAAGAGTATTGAATAAGTAAGATAAATTAACGATTATTGTAATTGCTTTCACTATTGAAAATTGTCAAGTTACTGTAACAATAATAGTTTAAAATGCATAGGTTTTCCTAACTTGCATGAAAATTACATATAAGCTGCTATATTTTAAGAACTCAACAACATAGGCATGGAAGCATAAAATACTGTTGTTCATTTGTTCCAAGATGATCTCTGGATGATGATAAATTCATAAAAGCTAGTATACAGTGAACACCCAAAGCAACTGGTTGGTTGAGTTAGTAACTGAAAAATCACTGCAACCTGTCTACAAATGATTCCAACAAAATAAATACAAATGTAAGTATAAATAAGTATTTATTCTTTTAGTCAAATAAGTTTTAAAACTGGTTTAATCTTCACAGCACCACCCCAGACACTGGCAAACCAAAGAATGTGTTGCCATGGGAAAAAAGGGCTATAACAAAGGATGTTTGAACACTGATAGCTATAAATGCATATGCCAAGCTGGGTATCATGGGAATTTCTGTGGTATGTATATTACATTACCCTGAACTCTGAAATCTGTACTAAGATCAAAGTATGTTTCTGTTAGCTACTTTTAATTTAGCATTTGTGACTCTTCTGGTTCCATCTTCCAGCTTGACTGCTTTCTGTTTAAGAGAATTCATAAGCATGTAAAGTATAAATATAGAGAAACCTTATATATAAATTGTTTCAGTGTTATTGTTGCTTTTTGCATTTCCTTTTATTTTTTTCCTTCTCTTTTCCTTTGGAACATCTGTTTACTTTTGAGATTTCCCAGACTGATAACTCTGTACAGGAATTATATATTTAGGAAAGGCAAAATTACCTGTGCATAATTCTAAGTAGGCAACATTTTGTAAGATTCTCATTCATCTGCTCACTATTCTAGGTACTGGTGGATATTTTTGTAAATTGATCTACTGTAAATTTTTATTTTTTTTCTTTTTTTTTTTTTCCTTTTTTTGTTGTTCTACTTTTCCTTCATTTGGTTGGCTTCTCTATCTGGCACCTTCATCTCCCACTCAATTAAGGGAATAACTGGAATGTTTTGACAGCCTCATAAATATTCTGGGAAGGGATGACATCTCTGGGCAGCAGTGCGCAGCCATGCTACTGTTGCCCTCAAGGATAAATAAACAAATGTCAGCTCAGAGGCGTACCATTGATCCTGTGTATGGAGTTGATGCATATGAAAGAGGATCTCGGTTGACTCTACCTTCAGAAAAAGGAAAGTATGAGGGCAAGAATTTTTCTTGCATTTCTCTTGACTTTGTTTTTCATGTTTTGACAAATATTTTACCTCCTCTTTTTGGCATCATATTTACGTATGATGTTGTGTTATGGCAATATATACAGATATATAGTCCAAGTCTCGAGTCATATGAAGGATTTGAGTCATATGAACGCTTAAAAGTTTTGTGAAAACAAGTACCTGTGCTCTCTTAAAAGAGTTTTGATCTCTGTATCACTAGGTACTCTTTCTTTCTTTTTTTTTTTTTTTCCTACAAGCACATTTATAGACTGTGCATATGAATTTGCAGGGCTGCTATCTTGTTCATTCAGCTGCTTTCTTATGGTGTGGTTATTACACAATTGTTGCAATGATTTTTCCTTCACATTCTTCAGCTCATTTACCACAGTCTCTTTATTTACATGCTTTGGTCAGAATGTACAACTGGCATCTGTAGCTCTGCTGTGTGTAATGAGTCATAGTTAAAGGCTATATTGGATTACTTGGTTCCCTTTATGCAAAAGAAAATCTGACTTTTCATGGTTATAAGCTTCACTGAAGGGTGAAGCAGCTTTGATTCTTCTGCAAATCTCTGACATTTAGTTTTGTTCCATGGTTTATCCTTATCCTTTGTTTTTTGTTTTCTTCAACTCTTTCAGGACTGTGGTCTGAATTAGCATGTTGATTTGTCATAATGTTACCCATTTTTATATTAATCATTGTAGAGTTCGCTTGCACACTTCAGCTTTTATATTTTTGAGATTTTGTACACTAATATTAAAAACCAGCCTATGCAACAAGGAACAGAGATGAAATCATTGCACCTTCAGGGCAGACATGATTTCCTATCTGTAGCTACCAGCCCACCATACCTGACAATGTGCTTCCAGTTTTTGTTTGGGACACTGAGTGCTTACACTATAAATACTTACCACTGCTGCTGTTAACAGTTGGTTGAATCACTAATGTGCCAGAGAGAAGTGTTCGTTCATTCAGTGTGACACAGCAAAGATGCCAGAGCTTTTTCTATCATGGAAACATACCTCATGACTTAGTAGCTACGGACTCAACATGTCCTGCATCCCTTCCGTTACAAGTATTGGCACACAGTCTGCATAATGATTGAACATTCACATCTAAGCATGTGTTGGTATTTCTCTCTTGGTGCTTTAAAATGGCTTTTACTTTTAGTGAAATTAGCTAACAGACTATTGTTTTGATGAGCCAGTACATTGTGATCCTTATGTCCTTGTTAATACATTATATGTACTATGAATCTGGCTGTATTATCCCTGCAAAAAATAGAGAAAATTTTCTAGGCAAGTTCATGCATTCCTTTACATCCTTTTTCATTCTTTCTGTGGAACAGCCTCACTCATGCATGGTTCCAAATTTTCGCTGTGTTATTTATCTGTGCATGTTAAGAAGAGCTTTGCAATCATTTGGGAAATAAGATGTAATTTGCTCTTTTATGAACCCCAAATCACTGTGTTATGAATATGTATTGAGAACTTATACAAAAAATGCAGAAGAAATTTGTTAGTAATGATCTTAGATGATTCCAAGGACATGCTTGTAGTGTAAAATCAGTAAGACTCTTAAAACAGTAGAGTATTGCAATGAATGAGAAATACAACACTTCGTGCAGCATGGGCCTAATAGAACTTGACACTTAGAAACATGCCACTGGAATTTCAGAAAATGTAACTGTAGTTGACAAATCAAGGCAAAGAAACCATAAACCAGTGTTAGGGACAATCCCCAGGTAAACTGGGACATAAGCTATGTTCTCTAGGACTGAGTTTAGCATCTAAAGGAAGGGTTTGGGCCAAATTTTAATGAAAACGAGTAGCCACAACAGTTAATTTTAAGGCGTCAGTAACACAATGAGGAGTAGTAAAAAATCTGCAAACTTACTTAGTTGTCAGTAAGGCATGAGGAGCGTGATTATCCTCAGCCTCTGTTGTACTTTTCCTGCTGAACCAGGAGATGGATGTAAGTAAAATGGCAGTCTGTAGTAAGCATACTGGATAGTACAGATGACCATTTTATTCACTTTACAGTGAAGTTGATGCAGTGCTCAGAGTCCAAGCCAGAGTCGCACTCGTGGGTGTTGCTGTGATTTATCCCGGCACTTGCGGGTGGCGCTGGCAGAGCACCGGCTCCGAGCTCCTTGCTGCACTGCTCCTCAGCTGTCAGCTTGCTGAAGCACACAGTCCGGCTGACTTATATCAGTCTAGAATCTTTGCATAAGTTTCTTAGTCATAAGAGGGGATGGAAGACAGCTCTAAAAATTATTGGTATTCCCAGCCTATGGGTAATGTTACACCACAGATCAGTTTCAAGGCCAGCAGTGGGAACAGTACGGGGAAGCTACTCTGCAGCCTCTCCATCCATGTTGTAGTTGTGTTCAGCACTTCCCCACCCAGTACAAGTGTCAGTCACTGAACTTATTTGAAAGGTGTCTGTTCAGTCCTAATTAAAGATTTTATAGATGCCTCACTGCATGCAACACCTTTTCAAAATTTCTGTTGTTATTTTTTAAAAATTAAATGATATTGGGGGCTGGAAGCACTGCTGAGCCACTTCATGTGGCTACTTTCATTTGCTCTGATAACAATATGTGTACAGAGCAAAGAAAATATTTGTTCTTTCCCAAGGAGTTGATTTTAGTGCACATTCACTTTGTTCATCCTGTGACTTAGAGGGGTTTTCGTGTTTCTAATTCCAAGTTGTTTGATCTCCCACTTAAATGCTAAAATAAGTTTGTAGTAACTGATGCAGCTATTGCATGTTTGGCTAGGAGTGTACTGATAGTTTGTGACGGTGACATTTTCTTTGGTAGGAAATAAGTAAATAAACACAACTTCAGGTCCTACTGAGACCATCATTTCCCTGAATTTCTGTATGTGAAGAGGAATCTGAAAACATTCATACATCTGAAATGTGATTCAGACATAATTTGGCATTGCTGTTTTATCATTTACAAACAGAAGAAACACTTCTGAGTTATTTCAGCCTTGATTTACCACATATCTATATATATTTAATGTCAAGAAGAATAGTAAATCCTTTAATGACTCCAGCTCTGGTAGAGAGAGTAAGTCTCTAACACAAGCAAAGCATAAAAGGATTTATCATAACCTAAATTAAATTGTCCAAACTCTGCTCATCAGTAGATATGAAGTAACAGGCAAAAAAAGGAATCAGTTTAGCCATCTTAGTGGATCAGTGGCATGCAGTGTTTTTCTACTACATGGATACTGAAAACTAGCATCACTACAGCTTAAATCAGTCCATACATAGTAAATGATAAAGCTGCCGGGAGAGGTAGGAGGTGTGGTGTGGTGTCAAAATAGCCTTTAACTGTGGACTCACGAGTGAAATAAAATTGGAGGAACTGATCCTGCCTGTGTAAGCTGCAGAGCGGCTGGGCAGCATCATGGGACTGGGAAGCAGCTCGAAGGACACCAGGAGCTAGGACTCAGGAGCGCGCTGCAGGCACAGCCACGTCTGTTGGCAGGTGACAGTCGAGAACCTCGCGGAACAATTGATAGAATTGCTGGCATAAAACAGTGCTACGAGATTACACTTTTAAAACTGAATCATGCTGAAAATATTTAAAGGCAAGAAGGAGAGAGAAATTAAACAGATCTTCTGCTCTTGGCCTGTTTGTTTTTTCCTGTTTTAATTGTTCAGAATGACTTGTTGTCCAAAGGAACTTAATTGTTAAACTGCACTTTATAAATTTGATAAGAAATCCTGATTAACTTCCTCAAATTATTTCTGTAAGGATTAAAAAATGAGGATATTCTGATTCTCTTCTGTAATTGTCCTGCAAGATTAAAAACTCTGTCAATAACACCGTTAAATAAAAACGAGACCTAATTTACTTAATGGAGCAGGTTATGTAGACCGCTCAGTTTTGTTAAGAGAGTTAAGTTATAACTATTAAAAAAAAAAAAAAAAAAAAGGCAATTAATGCTGCCTTGATAATAGTTACAAAGACGACCCTTTCAAGAGAGAATGATTTTATTTTTCAAGCAATTACCCTAATGTAATTGCTACTCATAATCTGGTCTGCTTGATACAAATACGAACTTTTATTAAACGTTCAGAGTATCGTGGAGGAATATCACAGCTTTGCACTTTCTTTGGAAAAATGCCTACACATTGGTGATCATGCTATAGTAGTTCTCCATCAAAAAAATACCTGGATTCGCTTTACTGTAATACCAAGTTGCCTATATTTGTTCCTGTCACATTTAATAAAATGAATGTGAATTACAATGGATTTCTTCAGCTCTTCATAGAATACATGCATAACAAATTTCTAAGGAAGAGTAAGGAAAATAGCTCACTCTGAAGTTTAGTAACCATCTATGATAGATCAAGACAGGAGTAGTGTTAAGGTCAGTGCAGCAAAGTACCCTTGAGGATTTTCTTCCCTTTCAGGGAAAGTGCATTTGTCACTAAATGTAAACCCTGTTAAATGCAGCCCGATAGTGTTTTGTGGTGGTGCAGTATGAACTCTTGTAAAAAATAAAGCTAACTGTAAACTAAGCGAGCTTGAGACAAATAGCATATGTTACTACACCTAATGTTTTCTAACCAATTTTTCTTTAATGCCAGATTTCAAAAAAGAACAGAGGTGATGAAAATAGATGGGATTTCAGGCTTGTTTATCTACACATCTCTATACATGCTACCTTTTATTTGAAACTGATTTATGGAGGAAGAGAGAGAAACGCTTAGAAAGAACTTTTGGAACAGGTAAAATTGAGGTTTTACTTTAAAGAAATCTCAACCAAATTAATGCAAAGAAACAAGCACAAACATGAGCTACAAAAATCAGATGCAGAGGGAACTGACATGGAAAATGTAATAAAACTGGATGTTGGCAGACTGAGACAGAGATTACTCATGGACAAGTTAAGGTTCCAGATTATTTTAACATTTTTAGTACTAATATCAATGAAATCCATAATCTTAGTCAACATTGCTAATTATTTTATGATGTCTTCATCTTCACTGCATATTTTTTACAAATAATTTGTAATATCTGTTGAATGCACTCAGTAAAATTTTATCAGAACTATTTTGTTGGTGTTATAATCAAGACTTTGTGTGATCCAATTCTGTCAAATGCAGTAGCATGTGTAATGTGTAACTTCTTCTAATGAGTTTCCTACAGCCACATGTTCTGACACTGGATATGAAGTCTTGAAACAGCTCCAGCTATGGTTTAACTTACAACACTTTTAAAATGATTTTAAAATAATCTGCGAATCATCCTGCAGTGGAACACCTAGAATGGGTTCTACTGATTATATTTTAAAGGTGTGTGGATGTTGTAGTGAGATCATGAATCCCACTGTAACCAATAGATACAGGAGCATATGGATATGTAATTTCATATATACTTTTCTAATATATTTCTGTGAAGACAAAATGTTAAGACTGAAAACTAGGACTTAAATTTTAAGTTAGTCTTATGTGAAGGCCAAGTATAAGGATAAATCTTAAACTGACTGGATTTTATCTTAACAAGTTATTGGCATGGTTAAAAAAAGAACATGCACATTGCTTTGCTTTCAGCCCTATATAAGTCTTCTGTTTAAGTGATATGCAAAGATACTATTTAATGGAAATGAGAGATGCACTTTACTCATTATTATCATAAAAAGGGTTAATGTGGAATGTAGAGGTGACTAGATACATTATTTTATTACAATAATAGACTTACTGAGGAAAAACTCTTTTATGACACATTCCATTATTGCTGTTTCAAACCCATAATTTGAAGATTACTGCTCAAAAACCCAGACAGAAATGATTTTACAATCATAGGCCCATTAAAGGTTTAAGAATTGTCTGGTTAGATTAGGAAGAATTTAGTTGTAGAAAACACTCTGTGATTTATTATGCTACTTAAAAAGTGCACAACACATGTGCTTGTAAACCAGCCTGAATGGGCAGAACAGCCAGGTCCTCTCTGTGCTGCGTGCGGGGCCTTCTCACCTCCCGATAAACTTTGTTTGCATCGATCCGCTTATTATTTCTGCATCTTTAGCATAGTGGACGTATTTATTTTAACATTCAGTTCTCTCATCCCAAGTAGACAAGACGTGATATTATTGATCCTCAGGCCAGCCATCCATTAGGCATCCATTAAGATCCAGAGTGATAGACAAATGTGAATTACAATTATTATAATTCCATCAAAGGGTTGCTGAGATAAGGCCCAAGTCTACAGCTCAGTGAGGATAAGGATCACCTGAACCCCTGAGATATTACTGTAGCCACACTTTATATTGTTGAAATAAAAAGGTCTAAAGCAATATCTCAGTGTGCTGAGAGATGTCCTTTGGTGAACCCTGGTGCTTTCAGGCATTAAAGCCCTTAGCCCTCCATTTCACCACTCTGCCAGAGTTTTTCCACTATCAAATAAGAATCAGCGAAAGGAAACTGGAGCCTGTGCTTTGACTTTAATGTGCTTTCTGCAGCCAACACGATCTGCTTCCCGTAGACTCTCCAGAAAGTAGCTGTCACCACCAGCCCTGAAATAGTTTCAGCCAGGCCTGCTGTTTTCTCATCCATTGCTGCCTTTTCTTTCTTATCTGGTGTTTCCTTTCCCGATTTTTAATTTGATCTCTTTCTTTCTTTCCCTGGCCAAAGCTTTCTGCTGAGTGGATTAATTTTAAACAAGATACAGTGCCATGAGAGTAGCTCTGTGGAGTGGTTTTATTGTAGACACGTTTAAAAGAATTTGTATAACTGAGATGTGTGTTTAAAATTGCACTCAAGAGCTTATGGGCAAATGAAGATCATAGTTCTAATTAATATTTTTAAACTGTACAGCACCCCAGGCAACTTAAATATGCTTTTCTCTCCTCTTTTAATCATATAAACATTTAGAGTTGTACAGCTGTTTTCCTAGGTGAGGCGTGCATAATTAACAAATAACTGAAATATCTGAGTGGGTACCTGGGCGTGCATCAGACAGGCGTTGTGTGTGAGAAGCGTCATCTTTTACACGCCTGAGGGAATACCTGGGGCAGGGCTTGGGAAACCCAGCCCTCTACACAGCCACTTGCTTCCCTGGCCGTGCTCAGTTCCGTTATTATGCAGGATCATTAGCACTCTTTCACATTGCCTTATCTTTAAGCTGACTTGGGCAGTACCTGATTGAAACCTGACTCAGATGACAATTGAAATGGCACAAAGCTTTCAGTGTGGGGTAGCACCTGTAACTTATTTTGTTGCATCTTTTTTGTGAGAATCTTGTTCGTGGTGTGGGTGCTGCTACACATCGATGCTAGCTGATAGCAAATGCCTGGGCTTTATCTCACCATCCTGTTTCCTCTTACAAATGTTTGTTGCTTTTCATGTCCTTCCTCAGACTGTGGTGCTTTTGATAGGCTCACTCTGCCACGTCTCACCAGGATGAAGAGCTGAACCCAGGCCCCAAGACAGCCGAATAACTGAGTGTGTTTCTGTGACTGCACAGTGCCTGACGCTGCTTGAATGGTAGGGAGCTCCAGCCGGTGCTTGTGACTTCACACGTCTATCATTAGTGCCATCAGAGCCTAATGTCAAGCAGACAACCCTTAAATGTGAATTTTACTTATTGCATCATTTTAGGGGGAAGCTGGGTAAAAAATAGATGTTATTGTTTTGTGTTGCTGATTATATTGATCAATTTTTAATACAATGGGAGAGTTTCTGTTGTAAATAGTATCCCCATAGACTGTATGCCTGCTGTCTCTAGTGTGGTACAGCCGCAGGATGCAAAGATGCAATTTTTTTCAAGCATAGGGAAAACTTCCTGTGTTTGTAGTGAAATACTGCAAGACCTCACCTTTGCCCTGGAGGAGTAGTACACTGTGATATATGGCAGAGCCCTCGTTTGTGCAGGTTAAGGAATGGTGCTGTCACGGAGTCCTGCGTTGTTGGTAGCTGTGGGCTGAGGTAAGACGCTGCTCAGCAGGCTGCACACACAGCTCGTGGCAGGGCAGGGCTGGTGGGGCTTTGCTCCTGCCAAGGGAGCAGCTCTGTGGGAAGATGTGAGCTGTTGCCAGGGCTCTGGGGAGGGCGGTGAGCACCTGCCACTTGGAAAACTGTGAAGTTGAGGGAATGTCTGAGGCAGAGGTGGTTCATTTCTGTAATTCGCCTGGACAAGATTCCTTCATCTATTATTATTTTCCTACTCAGCTCATGAATCTCCCCGTTAACTTTGTGGTCCTGCTGCTCCTCGTGAACTTGTGAGACTTTCCCCGTGCCTTTGTCCGTTCTCAGGGGAGCCCCGTGGCCTTACAGCGCTCCCCTTGACCCCGGCGTGCTGCGGAGCCTCGCTCGGCTCGCTGTACGCCCAGCTCCCCTCAGTTTCGCCCCCGGCAGGCCGGGGCCAGCCCCCTCCGAGGGGGGCACTGCCGCCCCGGGGGCAGCTCGGCGAGGCAAGGCCGGGCCGCGCCGCCTCAGCGCGGCTCGGGGCCGCTCCCCCGGCAGGGGGGCCCGGCGGGGCGCTGCCTCACAGCCCCCCGTGAGCCGGGGGGGGGCTCGCCATGTCCCCGGGCGCCTCGGCGGCGCGGAGCGGGCTGAGGCGGGGGCCGCGGGTGGCTGACAGGAAACCCGGCGCTGCGCGGGCGGGCTCGGCCCTCGCCTTCCCTTCCGCCGCGGGCCGCGCTCCGCCTGCCGGCGGCCCCTCAGGTGTGCGCGGCGCGGCGCGGGGCAGAGCGGAGCGGAGCGGGGCGGTGCAGCTCAGCGCGGCGCTCCCCGAGCCCTCCGGCCCGGCCGCCGTTACCGCCGCCGCCTCCCGGCGGGCCCGTCACGTGGGGCGGCGGCGCTGCCGCTGCGGTCCGTCCTCCTCCACCTGCCCCGCAGCGCCGGCCGCGGCCATGGGGCTGCGGCGGGAGGCGCCCGCCCCACTGCCGGCTCCCCGGGCGGCGCGGCGGGCCGGCCCCGCCGGCGGCTCGGCGTAGAGGAGAGGAGAGGAGGGAGCGGAGCTGCCGCGGTTCCCCCCCCCCTCCCTCTCCCCGCTCCCCGCCGCGCTGAAGGGCAGGCAGGCAGGCGGCGACCCGCCATGGAGAAGGCAGCGGCCGCGGAGCTCCGGCAGGGCGCGCTGGTGCCGCTCACCGCCATCTGCCTGGGTGAGTGAGGGAGGGAGGGAGCGAGTCAGCGGCGGGGCAGGGCCGGCAGCGGGGCGCTGGGGGCAGGCGGCACCTGCGGGGTGCGGGGAGCACAGGGGGTCGCGTCAGCGTGTGTCCCCCTCCCCGTGTCCCCGTCCCCGCTCCCCGCAGGGACTCGGGTCCCTCCCGCCGTGCCCTCGGCCGCGGAGCCCCGCGCGGCGCTTCAGAAAAAAATACCCAAAAAGTTTAGGCTGCGCCGGTGCCTCCCGCAGGCTGGAACCGCAGCAAGGCGGTGTTGCCCTCGCCCCCTGCCGCGCTCCGCTCCCCTCCTGCCCTCCCGGCCGCTCGCAGCGCTCCCCGCCGAGCAGGTGGCGAGCGGCGGCGCGGGCAGACGGCTCCCGGGCTGGCAGCCCCTGCCGGCACCCGGGGGGGTCGGTCCTAGGCTGGAAGCGTTGAAGCCTGCGGCTGGAAGCAGCCGAGAGGCCGCCCGGAGGCACCAGGGCCGGGCACGAAGCGGGAGCTGCTGGAGCGCTCCGCTCCTGCCCCAGGTTCTGCTGAAGCGCAGCGGGGCCGGGGCTGCCCGCGGCTCTGCCGGCTGCTGGCTCCGACAAACTGCCACGGCTCGTGGAGAAAGATGTGAGAAACCCGCTGCTGTTTGCTAAGAAAGCGGATAAAGTTCCTTTGTGATAATCCCCAGGATAGGTGGTGGTGTCCCTTATGTAAACTATCAGAAATGGGTGTCCGTGGCTGGGCTGCTCACTCTGGTCTTGTACAAGTTCTCTTTGACATCAGTGCTTGCCTCGGAAAAAGCAGAAAGTTAAAAGCTGCTCTGGTTACTTCAAATATGTCTATTTTGACTAACGGAAGTACAACCTAAAAAGCTATCTGAACTACTAAGTTTGAACAGGGGCTGTAGCTGCTGTTACTTTTCTGCAGAGGCTTAAAGGGATGTCAGAAATGTGTGCAGCATGAGGGTAACGCCTGCTGTACTGTTTATGCAAAGTTAAAGGAAAGATAAAAGTTTCAGCCAGTTCTCTGAATGTCTTGGGTGGCTTTTCTTTCTTGTGGCTCGGTCAGACCTTTGTTAAAGCTTTTGTTATTTAACAGGAATAGCACAATTGTTCTAAAAATGAGTAAGATATGATTATTGAAGATCATGTGAATTCTAGAGTTCGAGTGAGAGAGCGCTTCTTGTACTTAGCAGTGGGTAATGTGCAGTTGAAAGTTTGCTAGATTTCTGCTTTCTATGACTTCTAGAATTTCACTGTCTGGCTCTTCTTTTCAGCTGGAATGCTTTATTCCTATTCCTTGCACAACTGACAGTAGTGGAAGTTGAGAAACATGAGAGGTGGGAAGCTTGTCAGGTATTCTTCAGCCAAACCTTAGAATATAATGCTGCCGCTTTAACTATGTTGTGTTTTACTTCCTGCTTGTCTGTCCCTTCCAGTCATCTTTACTTTTTTATTTTTTTTTTTTTTTTTTTTTTACTTTACTTTCAGTTCCTGCCTTCTTGCTTCTTCAGCCCCACTTTACTTTTACTTTTTGTTCTCCCGGAGGCTTTATGTGCTGTTTGGTGTCTGCATAAATGCGCTGCCACTGACCATTGCTATGTGTGACCTCAGCTGTTCACCGCTGCTCCAGACAGGGGAACTGGGTTTGTTGCAACTGTTCTTCCGTAAGGCCATTTCATTTCTCATTCTTGAGAAATTCTGGAGGGCATAGAAAGTTACCTAACAGGGAAATGATCAAAACACCAATGTCAATGTCTCTCCTTCTGCTTGTGGGAAAAGACAGGTAGCTGACATTTTGTTCAGAGGCGCCAAGATGCAAATTTCTCTTCTGGTACAAATTAACTGCTTTCCCAGCTGAAAACTTCGCCCTGACAATTACTTAGCAATCCAAATGAACAGCACAGTTAGTTTCCTATGTGGAGCTCAAGCCAGCTGAAGTGCTTTTGTTCTTTTCTGGCTTTCCCGTAATTCTACTAAACTGTTATGAAAAAGAGCACCTAGAAAACTTTCTGGCATTCCCCTGGTCTCTCACTGGCTTTGTATTGATGGGATTTTGATTTGACAAGAGGTGAGAAAACCAGCAGGGAATGGCTGTTCTTTCTTTTGGGCCTCTGAGAGCTTCAGAAGATGCTGGTTACAGTGCTTGTGCAATTTGCATAGATGGTCTTGAGTGAGACCGAGAGCGAGGAAAGCAGATGTTGGGGAAAGTGCCTGATGTGAAAGACCTTTATTCTGAAGAACTGTTCTTGACTGCTGGCTCCTTAGTGTAAAGGAACTTGAAAATGGAAGGAAACTTGCAGTGACAGCCAGTAGATGTTTTGTATTTGCATAGGTGAAAGAGCGTTTCTGGGGGGTGTCTTTTTTTAGTTGTGTGCTGGGCCTGGTGTGCAGTGCTGTCTGTAACTCTGTCTTGCTGGTGGTAAACCAGAGCTGCTTGTTTAACGGTGCTCAGAAGAAAGTACCATGGCTCTGAGTCATCTGGTTCCGCTCTGTCAGGCCCTTGTCTTCATGCTGCTTATTTCCATTTAAAGGGCAGTGGCAGCCTTGGTCAGGCTTGTGAGGGAGTCTCTGCTTGGGAGCTCGTGTTCTGTTACCTTGGGGAGGTTCGGGTAGGAAACGTGGAAAGGCTGCAGAGTGCCACTAACAGCCCCTGGCATTCCCATGCCTCTCACACAGTCCCTTCAGTCCTGGCTGTTAACAGTTCTGCCGAGTGTATTCCTTTACCTTCTTTGGAGCAAAATATTTTAATTTTCATAAAATCAAATTAGCGACTTAACCACTGGTTAATTTATTCTCAGCCTTTATGACTAAATTACTATGGTTACAGGAGTAGCGGCGCTTTAATACCGCGTGAGGAAGCCGTGTGTTGCTGTTACTGCTGCGATCCCAGGTCTGTCACGTGCGGACTTGCAGCTTTGTCACGGAGCAGGAACCCGGGACAGGGCTGGGGATCGCTCCTGGGTGCGCTCGCTGACCTGCCGGAGCGAGCTGGCGCTGCGAAACAAAGGAAATAATTACATAGCACATTGTCATGATCGTGTAACAAATGTTGCTGTGCATTAATTATGCAATAAAATCAGTGCTATTAAGGTCCTTTGAACATAGTGTTAATGCTTATTAGCACAAATCTGCAGCTTGAGCCTGGTTCTTCTCAAGCCACAGCATACACATGCTGTTGTTCAGCTGCTGTCCTTCCCTTGTGTGCTGCTAAAAAGCTCCTCCATCCTGCAGCTGTTTAGAAGGAGCTTCCCTTGCATATGTGGTGATGCCCCCTTGTCAGTAACATTGTTCCTGTGTGAAGGGCGGTGCTGGGAGCAGTTGTTCTCTGCTCTGTAGGGCCTGGCCTCGGCTGAGGTGTGCAGCAGTCTGCATGCCTGGGAAGTCCCTACCTGCATGGGGCTCTTGGAGCTCTGGCTTTGGAAAGGAAAAATTGTGGACATCCAGGTGTAAGGCATGGCACAAGTGCTGTAGGCATCTCAGCTGCTGGAATTTGCTAACAGATCAAGTCCACAAGTGAGTGAAAGCTGCGTCAGGACAACTCGCAGTGGCAAGCTGAGGGTTGGTTTTAGCTTTTCCACTTCCAGCCCTTGAGCGCTAGGTACTGCCTTTCTCCCGTGCTGGTTTAAGTCCTACCAGAAGGTGGTCGGAGCAAGGCTCATTGTCTTGTGATGTTTGGGCAGTGTCTAAGACAATGGGGCCTGTATTCAGGCATGCTGCTCTGGTACATAAATAGTATTAATTGCCAGTAGCTTCCCATTGACTGTTGGAAACAGGGCCAGTTTCTGTTCCTAGTTTCTCCTATTGTTCATTTTTTAATGATTTTTTTTTTCCTAAATGCTTGCTGACAGATCAGCTACAGAAGGATTTAGGACTTAACACATGCAAAATAAAGCCAAAGGGTGTGCCTGGCTGAGATGTTGTGAATTAAGTTTTGGTAACCTTTTAAACCTTTCTAATTTGCTTTAACGTTTGTCGTGTTATTAATAAGCTGTCTGTGTAGATTACGGAACGCTGCTGCGATGAGAGCAGTTAGTGAAGTGCACTGTAATCATTAGAGAAGTGCCTTGAAGAATATATGGGGAAACTCTATGGAAGTACATCTTAATATTGAAAAAAAAAATTTGGCAATAGCCCCTCTTATCAGATCACTCTGATGATATATATATATTGTGAGAGGAGACATCAGAGGAAAGAGTATTTAGAGACTAATTTGTAAGTCAGATGTGCACTGTAAGCACCACCTTATCCTATTTTGATTTTGCCAGTGGACCTTTTGGAAAACTTCATTGCTGTTGATTAGACAAGTTAATCATATTAGCTTTTTCAGCTTATTTTCAAGGTGACATTTACCTAAGAGGAACAAACTTTGCTTTATTCAGAGGGGATGTATTTAAAAGTAACAAGCTCGTTAATTATTTTCCAGCATTTAAGCAGGTAAAGCAACTAGCTGTGATTATGAATGTTTTAGTGTAATTGTTCTTCTGTCTTCCCCAATTCATAAAAAACAAAACAATTCCACAGAAGACAAGAGAGAAGATTGGCAGTTGTTTCTGTTGGTAACATATTTGACGGGTACTAAACTAACATTGTGTGTTGCCTTTTTATAGCCACAGTGAAGGATAGGAGTTGATTTATGTGAATTCTCCGTGTAGATAAGCTACGTTCTTTTTGGAAGACTGCAATATATTTGTATTAGCGCTGCAGCAAACACTTAGAAATGGTTGACTACTAACTGCCACCCTGTGCCACTGGAACCTGTATAAACATTATTTTTCTGTCTTTACACAGTGAATCTCTTCTTGACTGGGAAAATAGAGAGTGCTGTTACCTCATTAGGTAAGACATACTTTTCTTATTTGTGTTTATTGTTCTTTTGAAGTTGTAACTGTTTCTTTGCCATGTTAAGAGGCCTTTAAACAAAACAGTATGACCTTTGTTTGAGAGAGAGTAACAGTGACATTTTAGGAAGCTCAGAACTTTGAAGTCTTGCTGGACTGGTTATTGGACTCCATCGGTGTCACCATGCTAGAAAAAACTCTTAAGCTTGAGGCTAAGGTCACAGTACGTGCTGATTTGTTTAGGGAAAAATCTGTGTTTAGGAAACATGCCTGGGAATATCAAGCTGGGGACAGTGGCCCATTCCCTGAGGAGCTAAAACCAGAATGTTAAAAATGTCTCATCTCAGAGTGGAAATTCAGCCAGAATCATGGCACTGAGTGTAATTTTCTTCTCCATAGCAGTACTGGGGCTTGCTGACATAACTGCTGCATTACAGTCAGGGTCCTCTTAGTGGTAAGGGCCCTCTTGTGCCTGTCAATCCACAGTCACGTTGTTAGATGTACTTTATACCCAAAGAGGTTGTGACTTAAATTAAAACAGAATAACCAAATATGGGAAATAGGAGGAAAGGAAATGGGAAAACAAAAATAATTGTAAGGCAGTGGTTTGATTGATGTGGGAATTGGAGCATGCCAGTCAACGTGGGGGTTTGAGAGAAGATTTAAATTGGGAAAGGGTAGTAATTTTGTGAGTAGGTGACTTCCTTTGGCTTAGCTTGGGGGGACCTTGATGCACCACATAGGACATTTATTGTTTACAACACTGTATTTCCATTCCTTCATTGGAAGGAGTCCAGAATGTGACCTGTGTCCCAGTCCATTCTGCCTGAATTGTTCTTTGCTTTGCATGGAGTTTGGCATCCCTTGGCTGCATGGTATATGGGTTTATGAAGTGTAACTTGAGTAATTACACAGTGTCTGACCTAGGCTGGTGATCCTACCTCAACCTGAAATCTGTAACACTTCACTCAGTGGGCACTAATGCTTTCTAATGCTGTTCTTTTGCTAGAAACAGAGTTGTAACGTTTCCCTTTTATTCTTTTAAGTATAGGAAAACCTTAGAGTACTGTAGCCTTCATGTTTTCTTGTCCTGATACAGCTTTGAGTTACTCTGTCTCTTGGCAGTGTAACTGGAGCAGGGTGAAAAATGATCATAAAAGGTCATTGCAACAGTGTGATGTGATGATTCATGTCCAGCTTCTCTTACCTGTGCAGTGGAGGATAACGGGTTAGGATGGTACAGCTGTAAGGCAGATAACCCTGTTGGGAATCCTCTTGCAGGGGGTGTTCCTCAGGAGCCCTGATAAAAGTGGGGAGGGATATTTGCTGTCCTAAACGTGCCCTGACGAAGCAGCTATTACAGATTTGATCTCTAGAGTAAGGCATAGCAACGTTTCTCTTCAGAAAGCTAGTAATAGCAGCAGTAATGAGTTCTGCAGAGCACGGGCCGAGCCACCATCTCAGCTGCATTGTACAATGACTTCAAGCCATTAAAGCCGCTGCTGCTGCTGGAAGGGAGCAGCCCTCCCACTGCGTCCCCCTCCCCGAGCTCAAGGTGAGCCAGCTGAGCCTGTAGGACCAGCGGAGCACCTGCTCGGGTTTTGTCAGACCAGCGAGTTGAACCCTCGGGCTTTGCCTTCGCTGGTTCTGGGCCTGGGGCCAGCAGCAGCCGGCTGTGAGACTGGATGAACGAAGGGGAGTCTTCCTTCAGGCCTTTCTGTCCACAGGTGAAAGGGGGCTGTGTTAAGCATCATGTGCAAACACTCCTTGAGGGAGGACTCAGAGAACTTGGGGAGTGTTTTCTGCCAGCCTTGAGGCAGCTACCAAGGAGGCGTTTGTTGCCAAATGTTAATTTTCCAGAGAAGGTTCCTTGTGGCAGGTGCAAACCATCCCTTATCCTGGAGCAGATGGTTGGGCTGTGTCATCTGTGACTGGGGCAGACCCTGGGCCATCACAGAAGGGTGCAAAACGGCAGGATTTATTTTCTGCTGGGGTCATCTGAAAATTTATTCCTGCTCAGCTTAGTAACCCCAGCACAAACTGTGCTGTCCTCTGGTGCAGTTCAACGTCTGTTCTGTTATAGTTGCTTTTGCAAAAAATAAGAGCGATGTTATTCATGTAATGTTATGGAAACTTTCTTGGAAGTTTTTAGTAGCAAGAATTAGTGGCATATTTAACTAGCAGGGGGAATTTACTGCTGTTTACAGTATAAGAAATCCATTTAATCATTACAGAAAGAGCCTCATTAAGATTTATGTCTGCCTGACGGAAACTCTGAACTCAAACCTCTTCTGGCATTGAAAGGTTGTGTTTGTTTGTTTGTTTTTTTTTTATTTTTTTTAAATCTATAAAAGATTCATTATTGTTTGTCTTCAGAATACATATATTTTTAAAAACCACCTCAGTAGGATTTTGGTGAGTTGGTTTGTGTGTCCAGGGATTGGTATTTTCTTGCATTACGCTTTTTCAATACTCCAGAACGTGGAAAACATGAGCTGTTTTGGGCTTTCTGTAATCTGGGTTTTCAGTTTGTTTCTAGGTTTGTGCATAAAGACACAAACATTTGTTGCAAAAAAGTTGTCACTGTTCTTGTTGTGCATTGCCACTGATAAGACCTTCCGAATCCAGGAGAGTGCCTTTCTATTTAGAGACTTCCCTTTTCCTTTAGATGTTTTGGCAGTTTGAAAAGACTTTTGTTCAGTTCCCTTAAGGTATCCCACTGTCATGCTGAAGCCCAGCGTACTAACACAATAGTTCACGCAGGTATGTGGTTCTCTGTGCTTCGTGGCCAGGAACTGAGAAGGGAATTGAGGCTCCTGCATTGACACTGAAACCCCAACAGTATGAAAACGTGCCCTTGTGGTTTTTCTGTTTTCGTGCCGGCACTGAAGGCTTTGTTTAGTGCAGGTTTTTCTTTCAAAATAAACTTGTCACTTACGTAGGTGAAAGAACAGCTGCTCTAAAGCAGCGTGCGAATGCTTCACCTTGTCTACCACACAGCAGTCTGCACACAAGGAGGAAAGAGGCAGAGACAACTCGTTAGGAAGGAGATCTATTGATCTGTTGCAAATGCCGTAGTGATGAGCATTGATGGGAAATGAGAGGCATCAAAGGCATATGGCAAATGAAGTGAGGTTTGCGTAGACAGAATAGAAGTTCTCTGTGTGTTTCCCCTCCCCGGTTTGTCCCAGTAGGTTCAGGGGACTATGCACACATCCTTAAAGTAGTGTGAGTATGCTTTGGCAGTGTGAATTAAGGTTAGTGGTCCATTCAAATGAGGAGTCTTCGTGGGAGCAAAACAGTTGTCCTTTTAATTTTGTGCAGGGTGAGTCTGAAATGCTTGTGTGTCGGAAGGGTAAAACCATGAGAAGATATTGAGCAACAACAACCACTGCCGGATGAACCGCCCAAAGTGGTGTGAGTGCAGCCCTCACCATGCTCATGGCTGTAGATTTTCACAGCTACAACGCTGCTGTTAAAATGGAAAATCTTTTTGCTTTATCTGTTCTTCTTTTCATGTCCCATGTTTGTAGCAGATGTGCAGAGTTAGTAAGAAAAAGTGTTTCTCACTGAGAAACTGTCATGTTGCATCAGATCCACCGCTTAGGAATTAGGGAACTGTACATTGCTGCAAAAGAAAAAGCTGCTCATGACATTCCTTAAGAAAATCTGAGATGTGTCAAATAACTGTTGGTCTTTGTAAATGCCTTCTAGAGCCGAGGAGCAAGTATTTAGGACATAAAGGCTCTGCTAAACTGCAGTGATGAATGTGAGTGAAGGTGCTTGTGTGGAGTCACCAGTGTGTTGATGGCACCTCCTCAGATAGAAGCTAAAATGAGCTTTGTGTAGCTCTTGGTTTTTGTTCTCTGCTCTGATGCATACACTGTCAGCACAGGCTATTAATCCAGAGCAGTGGTTGGTACAAGGGGAACAGAAATATTTGCAAAGCTGTGCTGGAAGCCTTTGGATATAGTGCTGCGTGGTGTGTTTGTTCTCTTGGCTTTGTGCATACCGTCTCCTTCCCATTGAGAAGTTCTGGTAAGCTGGCAGTTATGAAATGCAGTCTTCCAGCTCCTTTATGTGGTTGCTAGCTCTAGGTCCTCGCATGCTGCTACGATATGTTTATGCAGTGACAAGTGTGTGGAGGAGCACATTTAAAGGCCTGAGTAGGCTGATGTGGTGTGTGTAATGAAACAGATCAAGAATGGTAGTTGAAAAATCCCGTGGATCTTAGATTTGCTTTTATAATTCTGGAATTGCATCTTGGTATTTTGTCAGTGTCTAGTGTGGAGCCTCTCTGGTTTTAGAAATGTGCTAACAAAGATTTTCTTGTATTTTTTGTAAGTGTTTTACTGCAAAATATTTGTTTGGAAAATAGCTGTTTACTTGTGTCTATGTATTCTGTAAGTTTCTGTGGTCTTTGAAACTAGGAGGAATTATGTACATACGTTTCAGTGGAATGCCCTGCTTGGAGGGTGAAAATAATGGCTTTTCATATCTTTTGCCTCAGGTAGATTACTCACCTCATGCTTTTTATATTCCTGTGGCTCTCACTTCAAAAGTGCTTACTGTGAACAAACAGAATAGTGCCAAGCACGGCTTTACCAGGGGGGATGCTGCAGCCGGGCCCTGGCCCCATCCCCAGCTGGGCGCTCTGCAGGCAGCCCTGCACCTGCCTCCACTGCAGCCGAGCGGCTCTGCCAGCACAGCTTCACCCCATCCCTTCAGGGCAGCTGATCCTGGTCCTGGCTGTGGATCAAAAATGATGTGTTTGTGGCTGAATTTTTAGCAATGCTGTGAGTCTCTGATTTGTGGCGTGGTGTGTTCTCTGTGTTGTGTGTCCTCAAACACGATGTGTGTGTGCCTGAGGGAACTTCAGGTGTAGGCATCCTTTTCTTTGTTGGCACCTTTTACATCTGTGAGAAATGGAACTTGTCAAAAATTGGAATATTATGCTGCAATCCACAAGTCATGCTCTAGATAGTCATTTGATTTAAAAATAGTTTTAAAAATATATTTGGAGAAGGTTCAGAATAGCTATTGCATTACACAGAATTTCCCCGCTTGTAGTCTACTGAGAGTACATCTTCCCAGCAGAAGAGCTTTCCCTCTTGTCCTTGGAACATTTCACTTTCATTTTTGAATTGCTTAATTACAAATTATTAGTATTTGATGTAGCTTTAATTGGTCTTCTCTTTTCCATAGGAGGATCTGAAAGGACTTTGAAAATATAGAGCTTTATTTAGCCCTTTTTGCTACTTTCCCTGTCTGGAAAACTGCTATCTGTGGGAGTTCAGAAAGAATTTAGAGTACTGAGGAATTCTCAATGAAAACATTTGACGTCAGAGTCGAGTTTACACTTTTTCTTCTTTTGCTGGGGATTTTTTTAACCATTACAAAGTCTTTGGGTCTGTCTGCTAGGAGAATGAATGATGCTGCCAGAAACAGGGTATAGGAAAAGGAGCTTCTAGGTATTTACACCGACTGTGGATCTTCTCCAGTCGGTGAGTGTCATACCCAGGCTTTTGGGAGCTGGTTAGAAGGATTTCTGTGTTACATCCTCTTGGCAGATCCATGCAGTAATATTGATTTTAGCCTTTGGTAGATTCACACAAGGTTATTGATTGATCTTGCATTGAAATACAGGTTATGCTTACCTGTGCTTCAAGTGGGTGTCTTAATTAAAAATTGGGGCAGGGAAGAAAGTAGTAAAAGGATGAAACTATTGACTCTCATTTGTCTGCAATCCCCAGAAATTGATGAAAGCTCTTGTAGTAATGGGAGTTGTTGATTAGGTGAAGCATTAATAATATTTTTTCCTCCTTATTAACAGCTGCTTGCAGTGGAGAACTTGAACAGCACACAGAGAGACGGGGAGTCATTTATAGTCCTTCCTGGCCACTAAACTATCCTCCAGGTGTAAACTGCAGCTGGTACATTCAAGGAGATCGAGGAGACATGATAACAATCAGGTATGTTTTGTGATATTCTGTATGGATAACAGATTGCTTTGCTGAAATGAAAGAGCGTGAGTTCTTATCTGATACACCAATATCAGAGTGTTTGTCAGAGCTACTGAATGCTTGAAGGATGGAATCTGTACTTGATCACACTGGAGCATGGTTGCACATTGAGCACCTCCATTTCAGAAATGCTCCACTATCTTGTTTCTGTAGGTTACTCCTGACATCCATTATTATATATGCAAATCATTCGTAGTCTTCTAATTTATTTATCTGCACAATACCTGTGCGAGATTTCATCCACCTCTGATAGATGAGGAGATGGGAAACGTGATATATTTACTCACATTAAGTAGTCACCTTTCTCTTCATTGCCTATAAATAGGAATAGGTGAAGGATATGAAATCTGGAGCAGCCTCAGCGGGGTGTGGTATTAAGAATCTTAGTTCAGTGGGTTATTTAAGATTCTTAGAGCAAAAAATGGCCTTTTCTGTAATGTCTTGAAATGCCACTGTATTTAATTGTCAGATGAAGATGATCATTACGTATTGTTACTTGTTAACCAGAAGACACATGCTTTTTTGCTTAATATTTATTTCCAACAGAATTAACTAATAGTTAACATTGGTGGCACAATTTTAGCCCTTTCTATAAAAATGCTGTTCAGAAAAGATTAGAATGTATTACAAATGGTTTGTTAAGAATTTTTAGGCTATAATATAAGCATAGTGTGAATTTGTTTAGTTTCATTGGGCTAATTGTAGTATCCTTCTCAAACCAAGAATGGCTTATTAAAAAAAAAAAAAAACTAGGAAAGGTTTTTTGTTTGATTTTTTTTAGTACTGTTGTATTTGACACCATCTGCTCATTCTTTGCTCAGCTGCTTAAAAGGACTGCAAACCTCTTCAACTGCAGATGCTCAGCAATTAAAAACAAATCTGCCACAGATGGAATAATAGGAGGGCTCCACCATCCGTAGTTCAAAATAGGAACTACTCATCAAAAGTAAGGAAGTAGATACCTGCCAGCATTTGAGATCCATAAATAGAAACACGCTTTTAAACCCCATTAAATTGTATTGGACTTGGGGAATTTGTTTCAAAGCAGAGATTGTTGGAAGCTCTGAGGAAGCATACAAATGAGACACAGGACTTGGCTCTGGAGAATAGTACTGCATTTTATGCTATGAAAACATCTCATAGCTCCCAGTTAGAATTAGGATTCTCTTCTGCAAGTGTGGATGTGGTAGAAGCTAAAAAGTTGAAGGAAAGCAAGATGAGGAAACTGGTAATAAAGCATACACAGTTTCAATGTGTGCAGCAGCAATAAGGTTTTGAAAGATTTCTTTTTAATGGGTTTGTTTTCTGTCAGTGGATACACAGCCATATCCTGCCCTCATATGCACACGCAAACAATGGGAGCTATGTGTTTACATCCTAGGGAGTAGTTTGCCTTGTGGGTAGCAGACGTGTTGTAGTGCTACGTTTCTGACTATAAATGTACTTGGAATGACTCACTCCAGTATATGAAATGCAAAACGTTAGAGCATCTGAGGATTTCTTTAGAAGGATATAGCCCTCATAACGCCAAGGACGTAAAAGCAGGAGCTGACTTCCCTAAGCTAGCATGATACAGGCAAACTGGGAAGCAGGGTTCAAATGCAAACATTTTTTTCCTCTTGGGGAATGCTATGCTTCTTGTCACAGCAGTGTGCTGATAGGAGCATAAAAGAGTAGCTTTTCTAATTTTCCTAGGAAAATCAAACACATTTTATGTGATAAGATCTGCATTTTGACAGGTTGTTTAAAAATAATAAAAAAGCAAAAAAAGCAAGCTACCGCCTTTTGTGTTGTGTTATACTGAATGCATTTCCCTTGATCTTGAATTCTCATTGACGGTAAGACAGCAATGTTATATAAGCAGCATATTTGGGATACAGCAGGAGTCACTAAGAGATAAAATTGCAGCTGAAAGTAGTTGTGATTTCTAAAACATTTGCAGTCAGTGGTCATTTTTTATAAACCTGTTATTCAGCAGCTTTTAATAGAACAGTACCCAGATCTAGATGTGGATGTAAGATGCTGTCATCTGCAGACATGTGTCCTTTACAAGCTTAGTTAATATCTGCCTTTCATGTTTGTATTGATTTTCTTCATATCCTCACATTTCCATGCTTACTGTTTTGCTTTATAGTTTACTTTTTTTGAATCCTTGTGAGAGTCTTCACAGGAACAGGAAATATGTTTTCTCTTGTTTTTATCTCTGTTAATTCTGCACATTTCCCTACTTTCTTCCAAGTGTGTGTGTTTGATGGAATCATGCTGTAGAGATCAGAGAATTAGCGTGTAGCTACTATTTTTAGCATTATATTGTGTCACTTTATATTCAGGTAAACAGTCTACTAGTTACTGTTTTGGAAACTACTCAATTTTTATCTAATTTTCTCTAGTTTTAGGTCTTATTTTCACAGGGGACTACATAAAATCATGTAAGATGAGACAAAGATACCATATGCAGTAACTACCTTTTCGGACCGTCCTTTACAGGCTTTATATGTATACGTTTCCTCACATCTGAGAAAAGGATTGTTTTTGTTTAGCATTTGATTCTTGCAATTAGCACAGATGTGGGCACAGTATAAGTGAATTGCTTTTTATTATAGAAATTTATGGGACTGAGAGTAAAATGTGCTCCGTGTTCAGAATTCAGGGTAAGAGTAATGAGAAGTGATCTACTTAGTGACCCACTCAAGCTGTTTCTTAGTAATTGAGGGGGGATATCACCTTTGCTGCTTTCAATTCAGTGATTTGCATCATTGGCTTTGGAAAAAATACCATCTGAGCTTCAGATTCTGAGTAAAACCAGGGCCTGTACTTGTAAAGGCTTGATGGTCTGTATTTATGCGATGAATTCAAGGGACTGCTTTGTGTTTTACTTACTGAACCCACAGTGTTTCAGAGTTTGACATTAGTGGGAAAAACTCATGACAGCCATGTATTTAATTAAGTTGCATGGGCTCAGCTTTTTGAAGAAAAACAGCCTGTGTCTCCTGCCCGAGGTTACACGATTGGTGCTTGGGAGTGGGGAACAGAATAGAGCTTTCCTGACTTCCAGGGCCTTGTGCTTCAGTGGTTAAGCAGAAGTTTTTAATGAGCCAATTAAGTCATCAGTTGTTCACAGTCTGCACTTGCTGTGAGAGGTTGGCAAATAGAAGTAACTTTTCTTGCTTAATTGGCCAGTCTGTTTTATTTTGGGACTGTGCTCTACTGATCTACCCATAATATTTATTCTCCAATTTTTTAATGAGTTCAGAGGGCCAAATCGGACTTCTTTCTTGTTTCTACTTTCATTCAGATTTTACAGCTGCTGAGCCTTCAGCAGTTTACAGTTTTTTGTTCATATTTATGGTCATCCCATGCGTGTCTTTTTACAGTTAAGAGTACTTTTTTTCCCAGCTTTAATCTGTAGTTGCTCATGCTTAAATTACTAAGAGTTGTAGGAAATTCCTTGCATTATTTATAGAAGTACTTTCCTTTTTCTAGCTGCTATTGCTCCTTTTAGTGTAGATGGCAAAAAAAGCTTAGCTTTGTTTAGCATTAGTTTTGCAGGTGACGTGTTTTTTTTCTTTCTTACACAGCATAAATGACTATTTATGATAAGTTGGTTTAGTGAAATTCTTTTCAGAAATGTACAAATACTTGACAGTTAATAGGAAAATATAATTGTAGGCTACTGTTGCTGCATTTGAGTATATTTGTAGGCTGGATCTGATAAGCAACCAGTCCTGTAATTCACTGTAAGTTCCTGAGTCCTGCTCAGTGTGGGAGGTAACCTTTTTTCAGTAACATACTACTGAAAGAGAAATGAGGTGATTTTACCTATTTCTGCCACTCTGTAAAAGCAGATTGTGCTATTTGTCAGTTCACATTGAGTTGTTCTGATACTCAGGGTTTGAATAATCCCAATGTTTAATGGACTATTCTTGTACTTCTGTATACAATTTTTTTTTTTTTTAAAGGAATTAGGTACAGAAGAGATTTTCTCCCTTACTTCTACTCTACACCATCAATCATTCAACTGCTGGGCTGATCCTTTTGGCAGAAAAATTTGCATTACAGTTTGAGAGAGTTCAACTGAATAAGTAAATGTTCCCGTGCTCTATTTTGTGGGTAGCAGGATTAAATTATTCTTCAGGAGACTGTAACAGCAGCACTAGATCTAATTACAGATGATGAAAGAAGTGGAGTAGCAGAGGTTGAATGCATGATTCAGAACTCTTAGGTAAAATAAATCAGTGAGCTATTTAATGTCAGATTAATATGGGAGAAACTTCTGACACAAAACCTTGTTGCAAATGGGTTATAAAGTGAAAACCAATTTGCTATATTTCTACATGCACTCATTTGTATACATGTTGTTTCATATTTTGTCATAAAGGAGTGTTTTTTCTTGGGAGGTTGGTTGATGGCTCATTCAAATATATTATGTTTTTAGACTTGCATGAAATCACCGTCAATTTAGACGGGGCAAAATTGGCTTCCATTGACAACAATATAACTTAAAAGGATGCTGGTGCAAAATTGTTATAGAGTCACAATGCCTTAATCAAAGAACAAGTTGTTAAAATAAGTCTCTTGATTATAGTCTGTGTGAAGTAGAACAATTGTTTTGACTTTGCTTTTGCCCTCAGAAATTTTGTAACTGCTATGGCATCTATTATATATAAAACTTTACATCGAAACTAGAACATATTTCAGAGAAATTGCATTTATTCAATGGTGTTTCTAACTTCTAGGCACCGTTGTGTTTAAGGTAAGCACCTTAGAAAAGTGCTTTTAGAAACTTTTAGGAAAAGGTCATTCTTGTGAATAATTTGTATCACCGTTTTTTTGAATACCAAGACATTTGTTTCAGTAACTCATGCATTGCTCTGTGTTGGTGTTTTCAGAGAGGCTGTTAAAGGTGTTACCTTCTTGCATGTATATTCTGCCTCATCACCCATGTACTCAGGTGGTTTTGTGGCTAAAGCTTGGATTTCTGAGTGGAGAAGTTTGGGATTCTGTTCTGAATCTCAGATCCACAGCTGATGCTCAGGAAAATCAGTTATCCTCTATATGCTTGTGCTTTTACTTTAGAAAGTTTATTCTTCGTCCTCACCTCTTCCTTACCCTTCGTAATAAACTGTCCTTCTCCTTTATTAGCAGTGTACAATACGATGTTCTCAAGGTGCAAACAGATGTATTGTTAATTATTTACAAATACAAGCTCTTCAGATATATTGCTCATTTGCAAAAGAGATTGTGAACAAGGCATGCCAGTGTAGCTGACTTTTTTTTCTTCCTTATCGTGAATCTTAGAAGTGCTAATCCTTTTCTTTTTGTTCTAGGAAAAAGGCCCACATTTTAAGATGCAAACAACTTCTTATAATGGCAAATTCTCCTCTGGGTTTGATGGATACTTAACTGCAAAAAGTAAAAGTAGCTCTTTTCAGCAGAGTGGTGAAAATGAGTGAGCTGTGAGACCTGGCAGGAGTGCTGGGAGCTGGGCAGGGTAGGAGAACAAATTGTTTAGCTCTGTAAGGTTGTTCCTGGTACATTTGAAATCTCTATAGAAGATCAAAAGATGTAGTAAATGATCTTATTTGTCTTGCACAAGCATGAGTTTTTCTGGTTATTCCCCCACCCACCCAGTTGTGAGTTTCCATTACTTGATTTGGTGAGTGACTGACTGTTCCCTTTACTTACAAATTTTGTTGGGAAGATAGATATTTCTAATACTCGCCAAAGAAGTCTTTATGAGAAGAAAACCCTACAAATAATTCTCCAAGTGAATGATAGAAACCCTTCTTGATAACGAAATAAGTTAAAGAAAGTGAAACCAGTGTGGTAGCTCATTAATACTGTCTCAAATCTCTTGCAAAAGACTTGAAGTGCAAAGCAGTAGTTTCACAGCTGCTTTGTGTAACTCCTTTTCATGCTATGGTGCCAGTTTGTACATTTGATCATTAAGAAGCTTTTGCAGAACGCCTGGGACAGAGGTGTTCTTTAGTTTACCTTTACGTGGTTGAATAATTCAATCTTTTTATTCTGACTGTTGTCATCTAAAACTTCCTTGCAAAATCTGCTGATTTCAAAAGCTTGATGAGATTCCCACAGTACTTAATACTTTGCTATAAGCAATATTTCTTCCAAGTTGGGAATGTACATAGAGCACGATGGAAGAAAAAGAGTTAGCAAAGAGGAAGGACAGATCTGTGTCTGACAAGCTGTTGGGACATCTTTTAATTTAACACTTTCAGGGCTCTCTTACTTGGCATTCTAATCCTGATAACTTTTCTTTGTGCAGTTTTCAAGTTGGTATGTTTTGGCAGAACCTTCAGGTGTGTGTAGGCTGGAACTCCTGCTTAAATGAATTAATGAACTGCCTAGATCACACAGTTGCTGTTCGTTCCCTTTCACCATCAAAGAGCAAGATCTGGGAGGCATATACAGCCTTTTGTACATACCCCGTGATAACAGAAAATTATCATCTGTTTATCTTTTTCAAATAATTCCTCTTCTATGTTTGTGAGAAATCCTTTGTGGAAGAAGATCCCTATTTCATAGTAGCTTTTCAGTTTTTCTGATTTTCTGTCCAGGTGTTTGTACCAAGTATGCACAGGCTTCTACTAAGTTAATTGTGTGTAGCTGAGTTTGGTGAAAGGAACAAAATACATTTCTAAGTGTCCTGAACAGTGTGCCCTTTCATAATGAGCTGTGCTTCTCTGTGCAAAGCTATTGCCACTGCAGATTACTGAATGCAAATGTAATCTGTTCCGTCAGACTGAACAAATACCCCGTGTGGTTCCTGAGCTACAGGTTAGGGAGCATTATTTGTTTGTGTTCGGTGTTCTGCAAACAGTTGGGCACCTCGTTGCCCTAGGTAAGCTGCTATTGATTAGCCATTGGGCTTGGGTCAGCAGAAGAGGTGGATGCTTGACTCTGAGAGGTTATAGGCTCAATCCCTCTGCGTTTGCATTCCCAGAAAGGGAATATTTTTGTCTGAAATAATTGTAAATAATGGTAGTGTTAGAGAGACTTTGTTCCATCTGTGCTGCTTGCTGTCCTCATCTCTTCTTGTCTTCTCCCTGCTTAACCGCAGCTTGGAAAATTGATTTTTGACTCACTTCTTTGTCCCTTTAGGGTTTTTTGTACTGCTCCCTATTGCTCTTTTTCCAAGACAGTAGTTTCCCATTTCATTCCATTGTTTAATAGATTTTAAGGTCAGAAAAAAACTGAAATGATTTAGTCTGCCTTCCATACAATGTATTTTGGACTTCTGCTTTTACTTGGATTGGTGTTTTAGGAAGCAGTTTTGTTTAAGGGCTCTGAGTGGAAGAGGATTAATCCTTTCAGCTTTTGGAGCCACGTGGCATGCAGTTTATGCCATTGAGATGTGTGCTTTTCCAAACTGGGGGAATTTGAGTGCTATGTTTATATGTACTCAAGATGTTGTAGGTGTTTCATTATGTTTGAATGTGATTTCTTTATGTCAGCTTGGTGCAGAAACTCAATTGGTACTGTCTGTTTTTTTTTCCTCTGTTTAGGTTGTTCCAAATTTTGTTACTTGTTTTCTTTTGTTCCCAACAGTTTTAAGAATTTTGATTTGGAAGACTCTCAGAAATGTGCAGTAGACTGGCTGATGATTGGCCCATCTTCCAAGAGAGAGGAGTACAAAGTGTGTGGATCTTCCATCCCTCCATCTTTCATCTCTGCAAGGGATCATGTTTGGATATTTTTTCACTCAGATGCATCAAGCTCAGGACAGGCTCAGGGATTTCGCCTTTCTTATATTAGAGGTAAAACCTTACAGTTTTGTTGGCTTCACTTACGCTCCCTCTGGTAAAATTTGAAGACAGTAGTGTTTTTTGTTAACAAGATTTGCGTGCCAATCTTGATGACTGTTAGCAAGGAAACATTAATTTTTCCACTTAGACTTCAGGAACGCTGTTAAAAGCTGCTGGCCTGACCGACTGATTTGTGACACATGGGTGTAGATTTTAAAAAGTGACATCAGATGGTACCAAAAGTTTCGATACTGACTTTTTTTTTCCTTGTCTTCTTTCACAGGAAAGATCGGTCAGGCTGTGTGCCAGTCAGATGAATTCCACTGCACAAACGGAAAGTGTATTCCCAGTACTTGGAAGTGTAATTCCATGGATGAGTGCGGGGATAACTCAGATGAGAGGAACTGCACTGTCCCTCCGACAGAGCCTCCATCCAGCATCTGTCCCTCAGGAACATTCCAGTGCAGCGTAGCCCACTCCACCAAGTGCTTGATGAATGAGCTGAGGTGTAATTCCGTTAAGGACTGCAGTGACGGTTCAGATGAAGACAATTGTCCTGATCTTTCCTGTGGCAAAAGGCTGGGTAATTTTTATGGATCTTTTGCTTCCCCAGACTTATTCCGTGCTGATCACAGCAGGTCAGACCTTCGTTGCACATGGTACGTGGACACACAAGATAATCGGCATGTTTTGTTGCAGTTTGACTTACAGTTAGGCTACAATGACTACGTAAAGGTGTATGATGGCATTGGAGAGAGAGGTGATAAATTATTGCAAACATTTTCGTATCACAACAACAGGCATTCGGTGAGCGTGGAGTCATCAAAGGGCCAGCTCACTGTCTCGTATCATGCCCGCTCCAAGAGCACTGGTCACGGGTTCAATGCAACCTATCAGGTGAAAGGCTATTGCCTCCCTTGGGAACACCCCTGTGGAAGTGATGAGGAGTGTTTCACGGACAAGCAGCATTGTGATGGCTGGTGGCACTGTCCAAATGGCAAAGATGAGGAGAACTGTCCAGCTTGCCAGAAGAATGAGTACCCATGTGAAGGAAACAGTGGGCTTTGCTACTCAATACTTGACCGCTGTAATAACCAAAAGAACTGCCCAGATGGCTCAGATGAAAAAAACTGCTTTTCTTGCCAGCCAGGAAACTTCCATTGTGGTACAAATCTGTGCATCTTTGAGACTTGGCGCTGTGATGGCCAAGAAGACTGCCAGGATGGAAGTGATGAACATAACTGCCTGGTGATCGTTCCCAGGAAGGTCATCACAGCTGCTCTGATTGGGAGTCTGGTTTGTGGCCTGCTGCTGGTGATAGCACTGGGTTGTGCATTTAAATTGTACTCTCTGAGGACCAGGGAATACAGGTAAGCATCTTGTTTTTATGATGCTTTAGTAGCTGAGTTTGTTTTTTTTTTTTTTTTTTACTTTCAAAGAAAAGAAAGTCAATTGTTAACCAGGAAAATTCTGTGAAATCAATCTGAGAAACTGATGACAATTAAGTAGTAGTCACCACATTAGGCTTAGGGAAGAGTAGTCAAGATTTTCAGAAGTAGGGGAATATCAGCTCTTTTGTCATCTATGGGAAATATGTGTTCATAGTGCAGCCTGGCAGAACCTGAATCTAAAACAAATCAAAACTGTTCTGAGAAATTTCCTTCCCCTGCCTGTGCCCGTGTTTTGTATGTTTGTGCAACAGTGGTTTTGCCCTTTGGGAGAAAGTCGTAAGGGGCTTTCTGATGCCTGTCTCTCATCACATGCACCAGCTTTGTGCCATGCTGCTGACAACATCAGTGTTTTCAGCACAGTGTGCTTTTTGTTCTTTCCTGATCAAATGTGCCTGATGAAGGAGCTGGAAAAAGCCACCATGCTATGTTGGGAACCTCTGGACCTCAGTTCTGGCATGACAGCCACAGGTCTGCAGCTGCAGGCCTGCCCATTCTGTGTGCTTGTTCCAGTGCTAAATGTTGTATTTTCCAAAAATAACCTTTGGGTCCTAGCTGAACAAGTTAACTCTTTTACTGGTGTATGTTTTCCTATATGGAAAACCTACAGTTACCACAGACTTCAAACCGGGACTGTACTGAAGTGTTAACACTATTTCTTTTGTTTATTTTATCATCCTGATAAGATTGTCACAGAACCCAGATAAAGGTTTGCCTTTTAGCTGCTATTTTGAAGCATTCTGCGCTGTTTCTGTGCATTAACGTGAGGGGAGGCAGGACAAACTGACTGCTCTTCTTTCTTTTTCCCCATTGTGTTTTCATTTCCAGAGCATTTGAGACACAGATGACACGACTCGAAGCAGAGTTTGTGCGGCGAGAAGCTCCACCTTCCTATGGGCAGTTGATTGCACAAGGGCTCATCCCCCCAGTTGAAGACTTCCCCGTGTACAATGCATCACAAGTACGGAGACATGAGTACCAAAGAATTTAGCAGTAGCCAAACTACTATAAATTAGACAGAATTGACCTGCAAGTGTTTTCTTTGAATAGGAATGAAGCTATGCTCATTATATGGAAGTGCTCTTACAAAAATGCATGTTTTACTTTGAGGTGAAGAATCACGGTTGCATATCTTGGTGCTGTGGGTAGTTTTGAACACATTAAATGTGTTTGCTAGGGAACAGCAGTGAGATAAGGACATGATGTTTTGCTGTATATCGAGAATGAACCAGAGACGGAGGTCAGAAAGTCAACAGAAGAAAAGGCTTTCCATGCTGAAAATGTAAAACTGTCTGAAGTGTTAAGAAAGTAGGTCTCTAGCAGTATTTTGGGGAAATTCTGCACTTATTTTTCACTTAGAAATACATTAAACTGGGAAACCATTACATTATATTTCACTGCTGATTTCTCAAGAATCTTCTTTGCCTTGTCAAAAGTAACCCACTGTGATTCAGTTCCTAGATAGTACAGTTCCTAGTGCACCTGTAGTTTGTTACTAAGTTGTAGAAGTATTTGAGTTAGTCTGTCTTCTCTGTTGTTGTCATCAGGTTTTGAGAATCCTCTGCTTATTGCTGATGACAGAGGACTTGGTGGCTGTAGTCTGGTTCTTTGGTGGTGATCTGATAGCAGGTGTGGAGCATTTTGCTGAGGCAAACAAGTAAAGATTAAACTCATTATGGACACTCTTTAAGGAAGAGTGTTTTGGTAGAGGCAGAGCACTGTTAATGGTTCATTTAAAATATAAATTTAACCAGGATGCATGTGGATCAAGCCTGAGAATTCTGGTAAGATATTAGTGAACAAGCTTTAGGAGAAGTCTTCTGAGTGTGTGTGAAATCAGTTTCTGTTTGTTACAGGCCTCTGTGCTGCAGAACATCCGAACAGCCATGAGGAGACAGATGAGACGTCACTCATCAAGACGAAGCTCATCTCGGCGGCGCCTTGGCCGACTCTGGAACAGACTCTTCCACAGACCTCGGGTGAGAGGACAGATCCCACTCCTGACACCTGCCCGCACTTCACAGACTACACTGGGTGATGGAATCATTAACCATGCTGAAGGGACTACCAGGAGTCCTCCACCTTCACCCGAGGGACCTAATTTACAGGCAGATGCCCATGGCCATGCCAGGGGCCTACAAGAAGCTGGATGTAGCAGCTTGCAGCCAGAGACTGAAATCACAGAGCCATCACCTTCAAATGTCTTACCTAATACTTGCACAGCTGTACACACAGAGCCTGAGACTGGACACGCTGATAAATCTTTAGGTGCTGAGACCTCTGGCAGTGAGCTTAAGCAGCCCAGTAAAGTGGATTCAGGAAAGGCTTTCAGAGATCCTTTGTCTGAAAGTGTTACAGAAACGATCCATGGCGGGTCAGCATCCAGGAGGACTGTCCCTGAGGGCAGTAATTTAAGTAGAAGTCAACCATTGAGTGAAGAGCCATGTAGGTTACCCTTAAAAAAGTGGGAGTCTGCTTATTCAGACAGCCCTGTGAATGTTCATATCCAAGTGGAAGGACAAAACCGGTGTTGCCCTAATTCTCATCGGGAGGAGCCTTTGGGTATTCATGCGGCTTGTTGCCATTCTGTGGAAGTGCCAATGTTAGAGTCCTCTACCCCCCTCTCTGAAGTCAATACAAGTGATGATGAATCTTTACTTGTTTGCTAATAAAGTCTTTTGTTTTGGCCCTGTAAACTTTGTAACTTCATTGTTTATATGACAGTGCACTTTGATTTTAGGTGGTCAGTGCTCTCAACTTTGCCTGTCAAAACCAGTGTGCTTTAATCCCCAGGGAGTACAATGCAGGACTAAATGGGACAGGTTTCTGTCTTTGTTGCTATTCCTGAAACTCCAGTGGGGCAGAAGTAGGCCAGTATGTGATGTCAGGGGCTAGGAGAGCTAGAATGTGCCATTGCAGGTTGGAGGCATCTCCATCCTCTTATTTCTTCTGTGTTTTTATTCACTTTGCATTCAGGGAATTTGTGTTTCTTTGCTTTTCAAGTGGTCTTACTGAAATCAGCGCTCTGTTGGAACCTGGGGCAGGCACCAGATGTGACCGAGTACTATACAAGAAATAACGTCGTCTTTTTAGACATCATAATTTAACTAAAGTTTAATAGTTTTAATTAAAAATATTTAGAAGGTAATAAAATGCTTTGTAACTCCCTCTTCATAGAAGTTTGTTTCCTTTGCCCCCTTCCAAAATGTTTTTTGATGGCCATATGTACCTTAAAGTATCCACTAAAACCAAAGTTTCTATATAGAGTATGCAGAATATCAGGTTTCCTATCTGCTATGACTGTAGTAAGAAATCAGCAGTGTTCAGTACAAGTGGAGTTCTTTGAACCCCATTTGCAGCAATATTTATTTATGTAGTCATACATTCATAGCAATGTTGTGAAGGTTGAAGAATTGTTTGCTTTCTCCTTGCCCTCTTTTTCCCCTCCTCTCTTCTGTCCTGTTTTCAGGGACTTTTATGATTTATATCACTTTGGTTATACCCTGAAGGTTACTGAGGCTTCACAGCTCCTGTTGGCCACAATAGGAAGCACTGAACACTTGGTAACTGTCAACATCAGACTCTTTATTTTGTGATAAATTCTGCTTCACAAGTTTGCTTATAAATCTGTTACCTAGGTGCAACTGTATATTTTTAAGAGGATTTTAGAAGTTTGCTTTTTTTTTTTCTTTTAAGAACTGAAATAGGTCAGTGCCAGTTTCAAAGCTGACACTGTGTGGATTGTATGCTTCTTTAAACTGGTGCCTTTTTCTTTTTTAGAGTGCAATTAGGAGCAAACAAATTATTTACTTGGAAGAAGGGTGACATTGATTAATCAGGAGTGACCTGGTACAGGATGACAGCTGGTTATGGTGTGATAGTTTGGCCTCTCTGCGATGGATAGGATGCAGCCATGAATTGGTGTTGGCCACGCTTCCCCATACCCTTACAGGAGCTCTGCTTCAATCCCTGGTGAGGTAGTGACAAACTAAAATGCTATATATAGCAATTAACAAGCAAGTTATTGCTGCTGCTCCCCTGTAAATATGAGTGCTCTGATGCCTGTTTATTGCTGTAGGAATTCAAGTTGCCCAAAATTAATAACTGAACTTGTAAAGCTGAGGTAGACTTTGGCATCTGAATAAGTGGGCTCTGCTGTCCACAGATCCTCCTGGCTGCAGCAACACACAGTCTTTTGCTGTGAACAGTTCAGTTTACATTGAAATGTCAAAGATGTTTTTCTTTTAAATGGGCTATATTTTGCCCTGAATCTTTTGCTGAGAACTCCCCTTGGGAGTGCCTTAAAACAAGGAATAGGAATTCGGCTTCATCAAAAAGTAATGTGGGAGAATTAAATTAGAGTGATTTTTTTTTCTTCAGTTGCAAATTGGTTTCTGGTCTGTGTGTCCAGAGGCAGAAGATTCAAAGTCTTTAAGAGCATAGAAGGGATTGTGGCAAAATGCATAATGAGTAAGAGTTGTAGTTACATTAAATAAGTACTGCTAACTCATTTTTTTCCAAGTGCTTTTGTGATCAGAATTCATTTCATCAAGGGAAATGAAGCTTTGAAAGATATTTTAACAACATAGCATTTGTAAACATTTCAGGTGCGTTCCACCTTTGCAAGGCCATGTACTGTATACTGTAGCCATCACACTGCCAGGATTGTTTGCATCAAAGGCTAGAGATTTTAGTATCTTTTTTTTTTTTTTTTTTTTTAATTTAAAATATATAGAGCTGTATTTGTAAAGTAGGAAGCTTAATTTTAACGGGGAGGAAGATTATATTTCAAGGTTGTGATGATATGAAGGACCTTCAAAATAAGTATATATTTAATTGTGTTACAGAAATGTATTTCTATAATAAAATCATTTTGATCATACTATGCCTTAAATTATCACCACTGTAAGGCTCTTAAAATTGAAATACATTGAAATCTTAGAGCTGAAATATATGCTTCAAAATACTGCTATATTCTGGGAACAACCCTGAACAGCTACAACTGTATTTTATTTTAAGATGTGTAACTTAACATAATTTCTTAACTATATTGTGGATATTTTGCATACTGATCCATTTGGTAACTCAGTGGAAATTTCAGTGAGAAGGTTTTATTTTTAGAAACTTACAAAAATCCAGGTTAATGATAATTTTATGCTTGAAGTGTATAGAAATGTTCACAGCCGTCACTATTGAAACTTACAGCCTTGCTTAAATGAGACGTACAAGCCTGGTGCTTTTGTGAGCACCTAACTTTTGTATTCTGCAATACAGTATTCTCTCCTGGCTTCCCCAGCTCATTCCTTGGAGTCAAGAGCCACAGATTTGCTGTTAATTTTGCAGAAGAAACCTGCACACGTGTGCTGTGAGCACAAACAAGTGCATCACAGTGTCCTGAAATGAAGGAAACCACAAAGTCTGCCTTTTCTCCAGCGCTTGTAAGCATTAAGCAGAGAACTGACCATCATCAAAGATCATCCAGTTTCTGTTTCATGTAAGCTGCCTCCTTATGTTCAGAATTTACTTAAAAGAAAAAAAAAAATGTGGAAAACTGCTACTATGCCAGAAATGTAAACAGGAAAATCTCATTGTTCCATTTCTTTGCTCAGTGGAAAATATCATCACACTTTAATGACTATACAACCTAATCAACTAATACATTTATTTTTCTTTTCTAAATGTTAAGAATGCTTTTCTGCGTTTTTTAAAGATTTTCATTGAAGGGAAACAAAATATTTAAGATTTTATTTTAAAACAAAAAACCTACAAAACTCCCCTATCCAAATTCCCTCAAGAAAACTTCCTAAAAAAAAACATTCTATTTAGACAGGAATACCTAAGCCTTTCCTTGATCTAAGAAGAACAAAAGCTCACAGGCAGCATCAAAGGAAAATATGCTCTCTGACATTAAAACCCAGGGTGTATTTCTGTCTGAAATTTTGGCACCAGCTTGTGTATGACTCTGTGACATCCCCTAAATGTACTTGTTTTTTTTCTGTTCTCTGCTTTTTTGTTTTGTTGTTGTATACATTCACTGAAATATGACATTTTACTGTAATGTATGTACAGGTGTATGGTTCAGGTATGGCATCATGGTTACCAGTGTTTGCTGGCTCCTGGACAATGATACTATCTGAGTAAGATGCTGGGCATCATCATACTTTGCTCTTGATTTGATCTCTTAATTTTTAATAAAACTCCATGCGTCCAGATACTGTGGGTTTCTGACTGTCACTTGAGGGTGCTTAAACTGTAAACACTACCAAAGACTTGTATGTTGAGTAGGTTATGAACCTTCAGTGTGAGATCTAAAGATCTTTTTTTTTTTTTTTTTTTCTTTTCTTGGCTGTGTACTTTTTGCTGGTAGTTGAAGCTGTGGACCTGCATTGCTTTTTCTAGCTAGTACGTGTGAAACCTTACCACTAGCAATTCCCTGTTGTATACAACTGTCTTTAAAAGACACATATACACATGCCCCAAGTAACAAAACATAGCCCTGAAGCATACATCTGGTTAGGTGTTATTACAGGGGTTAAAATAACAAAAAACCCCAAACCACTCCTAAAATGTAGCACTTCATTTCCTATAGCTGGGGGCTGTGCTTGTTTTGCTGATGCTTCCTCCTCACCAGCTTTTGCTTACATCTTTGGAGGGAACCACTGGTTATATTCTGCTGCTTTTTTTGGTAGAAGGTTTGGGACTGAGTTCTTTTGTGTTGTTAGAAATTTACAGGCTTAGAAATCTTTACCTGTGTGGGAGGGAATTGCACAGACTTCATGGTCCTTCAGATATATCCATAATCAAAAGGCATGGGAGGACACAGCTTGATTTGGAGGGACAGTACCACCTCACCTGGTAGGAAGTGTTTGTTTCGCTTCATCACGAAGTGCTGATTCAGCCGCAATGATAGCGGCACAAGCACTAATACAAACCTAATAACTGAGGTAAGCAAGGCTGAAATGAATATAGCCCATAAAATGGAAATAAAGTAATAAATGACACCCATGCACTTGCAGCAGTGTTTGTTGACAGCCTGTGTAGCACAACAGATGTGTCTTCTGACAAACCAAGGAGTTAACTTGAAAAGCCTTAAGGGATTTATGTATTTTTTTAATCTGACTTTTGAGAGAGTGCACTGCTTTTGCTTATTTAAGATTTTTGGTCTTCACAGGAAGCAGCTTTAATCCTCCCAAGCAGGAGGTAGGATTTAGAAGCAAACTCTCCATCTGTGACCTGAACCTTGCAGGTAGCAAGCATAATCTTATGTCTCTTGTTAGCCTGTTAACATAGCAAATTGTTAAATAAGCCGTCCTTCTCTTTTCAGATGCTGTCTCTTGTGTTCTTGGCTCCAGTGATTAAATGGTCATGAGGGCTGGTGTGAGTGGTGGAAGTTTACTTCCCCCCCCCCCCCCCTTTATTCTATGTTTCCTGCCTTGTTATGCCTTCCAAGTTTCCCTCCCTTCTATTACTATCTCTTACCACAGGACTTTAAGACTTTTCTTTTTGGTCTCTAATACAAACAACATCCCTTGGCTACTTTCTGATCCTTTTCCTTGTATTCTCCTTTTTCATTTGTCCAAGAGCAGAAGGTTCTCATATGGTTGAAGCTAGAGTACTGGTGTGAAACACTGAGGAATGAAAAGTGTAAAAAACAAACTAACAACAAGGCTTTGCTTTTATTAGCAGGAGACTGCTCCATGCTGGTAACTGCTCCCAAGCAAGGTGACCCCAGTCAGGATTCTGAAGATTAAGGAAAAAAACTCCAAGCAAGGTTTACCCTGATTTTTTTTTTGTAATGAAGTTTTCATTTATGACGTATAGTTCAGTATTTCTAAAACTCCTCAGCAGCTCAATAATTGCCAGCTTCTTGTCATGTAGTGGTTGGTGCAAATGAGTCAGAAACCAAATGTGTTTTATTTTCAAAGTTTCAAGAATTCACAAATAAGGGAGACAAAAATGAGAATTACCTTGTTGAAGACATCTGAAAATTGCTTGGGACAGCATGTGATTGAGCTTGGCTGGTAAAATTTTGTTTGCCTATCTTTTGATGCATTTTAGTAAAGATACTTCCAACTAATATGCTTGCACATATAATGTTAAATACACAATGACTCATTAATCCTTTCTGAGTTGGGTGAAAGCTTTGAACTGATAAGTCTCTTACCTTGACCCTGCTGAGGTCAAGGTGGTCTGCTTTATGTACTAATATGGATTGAAAACAACCAATTCTTGCACCAAGTTTAAGAAAAGACTTCAGAGTGGCTAGGTCAGCAGAGGTTGTGCTGGGCAGCCTTGGCTCATTACCCTTGTGTTTTCTCATCTGTGCCCACACAGCTCCTATTGCCTATTGAATGCAGTCTTATCTGGGAGAGGGACTGTCTTCCTGTTGTTTAGTAGTGTGTAGCACAATGGTGACATGGTCTGTGATAATCATACGGTGATAATGTGGATAAGAACAAGCCAATACAACTTCTACTGACTTCAGTCCAAAGCTAATTTCAGGTAGTGCTTCTTAAAGTATTTGCCTTATGTCTGTTTCCCCTTTGAGGTTCTCTGAATGATGTATTATTGCCAGCACTAGAAGAATAAACAGCTCAGAGTATTTTTCTGCATTATAGCCTCTACTATTTTATATGTATATATACAGATACATAAATATAATAGTGTATAATATAGTTTTGTATAGCAATACATTGATTTTAAAGCTTTGTTTAAACTCATTTTAACACCACTGTTCATACCAGTTTAATTCAGTTAAAGTAGCAGTGGTCTGTTTTGTATGAAGATAGCTGTAAAATTGTATGACTTCATTTCAGAGAATGACCTGGACTGAGAGAAAGTGCACATATTGCAGCTGAGGTAGAGTTATGCATTGTTCTGTTTGCTTTAGGAGTTTCTCCTTCAGAGCAGAAAAGCTAATGCACAGGTTATCGTGATTTACCTGTCAGTAAAAGTAAGGTTGAAATGCTGCAGAAAACAAAAATCAGCAAGAGTTGTAATTGCTACAGCAAATATATTAAAATTACAAGGATCTCAAAAAACAGAATCTTCCTTTTGGAAGGGACTTGCTTTTCTGCATCAAGTAGCACGATATTCTTGACGTGCTTGTAGTGTCAGCTGTCTTGGGATTTTTCTTTTGTTCAGCGGGCTTTAAAATAATAGCAGTTATGTCTCCTTCAGGCCTTTTGCTTCATCTTTTGGAAAAATCATACTCACACAGTTGCGCACGCCTCTAAATTTCATTCAGCATATGAATTTGTCTTACTAGTTCTCTACATTGATTTCTGTGGTTAGAAATTGTATGCTCTATGAAGTGGCTTTTGCAAAGCCTTTAAAAAATATGCATGATGTTGGGAGCACAGATGAAGCTGTTTCTAAAAATGAAATAAGACATCTTGGAACAGCATTTGGGGATGGGTATGTAATTCAAAGATGAGTTCTACTAAACCATCCTGTTCTAAATTCAGCCTTCCATTTTCAGGCCAAATGTTGATTGTTTTAAAGCATTAAAATACAATCAGGGAAAACTTGAGCCAGAACTAGTTAACACCTATGAGGCAATTGGTCCTTTAATTTTCGTTGATTTCCTTAAACAAAACTCAAAGAATGCCTGGGTAGCGGTTACAGAATATTATTGTTATTACCTTTCTCATTTACTGTACAGACTTGTCTCAAGAACTGCAAAGTTTCTGTGATGGCTGACTTCCATGGCTTAATTGTTTAAACAAACAAAAATAAAACCACACCAAAATTTGGCAATTCTGAAAACAATTACTGTTAAAGGTGCTGTACTATGTTTAATTTGCCCACTAGATAATAAAGTTAAAGCAGATATTAATCCGTTAGAAATTGTCACAGTGGATTTTGAACTACGGAAAATAAGACTTAGTCACAAGGGCCTCAGACAACAGGCTGTTTGCATGCTATTTAGCCAGTGTAAATGTGGTAGGTATACACTGAATGGTAAAGAAAAAAAAGCTAAAAATATGATTTTTATTAGCAGACTTCATATACTCTTACTGTTATTTAAGATGTGATATCACTTTGTGTGTGTGTAAATGTACACACAAAACCACACTTCTCTTTAGCTCAATACGTATTTTAATCTCTTATAATTAATTGCCTTATACAGAAGAGGAGTATAAACTGAGTTTCTTTCTAGTGTCTACCATCCAAAAGTTTGGAGAGAGATGGATAGATATTTAAAAACAAAAATACTAAATAATGAATTATAGTGGAAAGACACTTTCCTTGAACTCGCCCAATATTTTGAGTCTATTCTTATATCTTTGTATAGCATATGGTATTTGGCAAACTGGGGGATTAATGAACCCCTAATTTTTCCATAGAAAAAAGGCTTGTGACACACAGAAAGATAGTTTTAAAATTAATACTTTTAAAATTAAATTCTTATGGCTGTTACCAAGGCTACTGAATACGATACTATTTATTTTCAAAAGTTGCAAAAGAACAGTAGCTATTCAGAATGTTGCTTAGAGCTATTCTTGCATTATTCATTTTCAAAAGATTCTTTGGTGTGAAAGGGGCCATATTGCTACAGCAGCAAATCTCTATAAATTAATTAAATACATGAACTACATTTTTTAAAAAAGTGTTTGGCACAAATAAAATATGCAAAACACCTTCTAAAGAGCATCTGATGTGAGAATGATTTAGGCTCATTCTTTCACTGAGCACAGTTAAAATGGAGAGTTTGTCTCCAAATCAATGTGGAGCATCACCCGCCTGGTTCGTAACAAAGAACGCCAGGCTTTGTTCCTGGGTCTCCCTCAAGCTCCCACTGCTGTGCAAACCCCTGCACGTCTCCTTCTCCCTGGGGCTGGACACTGAGCTCTTCCTCAGGCCTGGGATACAAGACACCTCTTTGCAAAATGCTTCAAAAATGTAGATATTTGAGATTTTATCACTACTGCATTTTTTTTTTCCCTCTGTGTCACCAAATGTGGTCTGGACTCAATCTGACTGTTGATTTTGTACAATTTACTCCCAATGTCCACTCAGGCTAGCTCCTGTCCAACGTGATTTCCTTGCCCCTTCCAGCCCTGGTCACATGGATGCTCCAATGACCTGTTCTTTTGCTCTTTCAGGTATATATATGCAAGTGTGATCTTTAGACTGTAACTTCAAGACCTCAGATGTCATGCTCTGTGGAGATTCACCTGACTCAGGGGCAGCAATAGGATTTTTATGTTGGCATATTGTCCCAGCGTCTCTTCCTCTTGATTTTTCCATTTTGATTTTGCAACAGGAAACTGACCTGCTTCTGAAATGCCCAAATCTGTCTGTGATAGACCCTTATGTCTGCTAAAATAAGTATTTCAGAGCTGTAGCTGTGCTGCATTCCCCTGCTGAGCAAGCGTGCTACCAGAAATAAAAACAACTGGTGTCTTATTTTATATTTTATTTTATTTTTTTCCTTTTTTTCATTTTTTTTCCTCAGGGAAAAACTAAAAGATACAGATGCCATAAAGGGTGTAGCTCACTATTGGATCTCTAAAAACATTTTTTTTTTTTTTTAATTCCAGAAAAAACTTTTTGCAAAAATCGGCATGTAAACAAGAAGCCCCTTCAGCCCCAGAGGCCGCTCCATTATTTCCTCAGGGAGGTCTCGCTGGCCGGCACCTGGGAGCGGGCAGCGGGCACCTCATCCTCTTCGGGCACCCCATCCTGGGGGTAGACCACAAAACACAGCTTCTGTCCCCAGCATGTCACCGACTCTGCAGAGAGCAAGTGTGCAGCGGTTAGCGCGGCAGCTCGAGCGCTCCTCAACATTGCTGTGGCGCCTGAGGGGTGTAATGCCTGACGTGGCGGCCATTTTCCTGGCTGAGGCCTTTGACCCTGCTGCACTGCCCCCCAGCCCTCCAACAGCTTTTATCTCTAGCGAAGTGACAAAGAAGTGTTCGCAAAGCACAGGTGGGTTAAAATTGGGCTGTTTTAGAAACGACTCTTTGATGTGAGGGGTCCTTCACTCTGCCCAGAGGCTTGTGGAGCCAGCGCGTGAGGCAGGGGAGCTGGGCCGGGCCTGGCGCTGCGCTGTCCCTGAGGAGCCTGAGGAGAGCCCGGCTGCAGGCAGCATCTCACCTGAGGTGAGGGCTCCTTTTCCCTTCTCTCCTCATGGGAAGTTTTTTTCTCAGAGCAAAGCAGTTTCAAGCCAAGCACAGCTAAATCCCAAACGACTTGTGCAGTTTTATGCGAGTGATAAAGTAAGGCCTTCCTATCTTTTGAGCGTGAAATAATTCATCATGCTGTACAGGCACTGTGTAGTGCTGGTGGGAGGAAAGCAGATTGAGGGACAGACAGGGCTTTTTATCATTCTTTTTGTGATAGTTCAGTTGGGCTTTACATGCTTAAAGTGATATTCTTGTGAATCTGCTTTGTGGCTGAGGCCGCAGCGAACAAGCTGGGTGGATGGGGGGATGCCCAGGGACACAAAAGGAGGCACATATGCTGAGGAGTGAGGAAAGCAGTTGCCCACGTGAGCGTGCTGCACAGCCACAAAAATACAACCGCTTCCTCATGTCCGGGGAGTCACCCACACCATGTCTGACTGCCCGACAGCTTGTCATTACTTCTGATTTAAAACCAATTTCCATCTGCAAGCAGCACATGGCCTGCTTTGTAGAGGAGTCTAAGGGCTGTGCATGACTGGCAGTGGTGGTTGGGCTTGCTGGAGGACTTGGCACTGGCTGCGTGGAGGCTGTGAAGAGCACTGCAGACCCCACTGTGAGTGTTGGCCACAAGGAGTGCACCAAGTCATTGCGGTGTTGCTTACCTGTTAACCTATTTACACACTTTGGTTTGTTTCTCCAGTAGACTCCAAGAAAAAACACTGGCACTCCAGTTAAAATGATAATGAGTCCGACTCCACAGACAACTGGCTCAGAGTATATGCTGAAGATCAGTAGAAATGCCCAAAATGCCAGGTAAGTGACAGGGATGAGGAGGTTCACCTGTGGGGAGAGAATAGAGCAGAGCATGACTGTGCAGAGTGACAGTGGTGGCTGGCTGGCAGTGGGGGCCAAGGCATCTGGAGTCCCCTGGGTTTCATCCCCCTTCCTTCTGCCACTGCCATCCTCTCTGCCCATCCCATCAAGTTTAGTTCTGGAAGCCTTTGTATCCTATTTTTATACTAATGGCACTGTGTGGCATGATTTGGGACCCTGAAATGTTACCATTACATCACCAAAAGAACTGATCTTCAAAGCTGGGGGACAGAGGGTTTGATTTGCCTGTCCTGCCCTTTGCATTGCTACTGCAGCCAAGGGATTTAGCTTTAACATTTTTACCTTGATAGGTCTGAAGATTTTGGGTTTCTTCCAGCGTAACACAATCAGGCCTATAATTGTCACTCCATAGCAGAGGTAGTTAATAAATGACACATAGTTGATTAGTGTGTATGTGTCTCCAACAAGCATGATGATAAGAGTGGCCAAACACTGTAGAGAGAAAGATAGTCTTATATGACTCATAACTAATAAGGTAGCTTAAGAGCAACAAAGGCAAGCAAAAATAAATAAATAAATAAATAAATAAAAGCAGTTAAACTCCTGTGTTTACAGTCCTGCTGTGTTGCCAGAACAGGACATTTCTGTACCTGCTTTCAATGACTGCACTCCACCAATTTTCATTTTAAAAGCTATTGGACCCTATAATAGGGACTTCTGGCAAAGGTCAGGTTGTCTATTATGAGGAAAAAAAGGATTTCTGGTAGACTAATATTTTGTTGTCAGTACACGACTTTGTTGCAAGTGCCCTGTATGTTATAAAGAATAAAAGCTTTGCCCTTTCTCCCTGCTGTCCCGTGGCTCATGCTGCAGATGACCACCATCATTAATCTCCTGCACATTACTCGTGTTAGGAAACTGGCAGATGGATGATGGAAATTTCCATGCAGACTCTTGCTTGTTTGTACTTTATTTCTGAATAACTCTGTAAAGTTAGGAGAGCTGACTCAGGGTTCACAGGGTTGCTCCTCAGATCCTGTCCCCCCGGCCCAGTCGTACCACATGGTATGAAGACCCCTCATGCCATGGACCCATCCTGTAAATGTTGTCTGCTGGTGGCCAAAACCTAAGGGAAACTGAGTGTCCAAATCCCTCCAGAGAGCTTTCAGGACTTGGTTCTGTGTCACTGCAGGCTCTCTTTTTGCTTATGTCCTTTTTTCTTAATTGGCTGTTTTAATAGCAAAGGCCTCTAGGGAAGGACGATTTGTGTACCACTGGCACCAGTAATTACGCACCACCATAATCAAATGACCCGTTGGTCTCTCCATTCCCCTGTTAAAAGCCTTGCAGGCTATGCAGGGGTGGAGGGGATTTCAACATCCTGAGCAGTCTCACCACAAAATTCATTTAAAATAGGGCAGTGTTGTACACTGGTGTCACATGACATGCTTCCTGCTTCCCTCTGAAAGGTGGACAGTGTCAGACATACATCTGACCCTTTCCTGCCCCTAGCAGATTTTGCATTGAAGACACTTAGGGCGATGAGGTTTCTTGCGTAGGTGACATGAATGTGTCAGAGCTGCTTGCTGTGTGGGCGTAATTCCTGAGAGGTACTGGGCTGCAGAGGAGTGTGCTGTTTCCTCCCCTGATTACCATGCCTGACGACAGCCTCGCGCAGCAGGCGTGAGAGCCTGTCACTCTCTGCTGTCTTGCAAAAAAAAAAAAAAAAAAAAAAAAGTCAGTTTATTTTGCATTTAGCTTGGACTGTTCATTTTTGAAAGAATTAGTAATAACACAGGTCTCACTGGTGATGCTAAAAAGGCCTTTATGTACAAAGAAACCTTTCTCCGTGCAAAAAGCTGCTAGATGTTATGCACTGCAAAAGAAAAGAGAACCTAATGTATTAATTAGATTTGCCTGAAGTCTGACCTAATTTGCTATTGTAGCTGCCTACACTATATTATTTTTATATTTATTTGTTAAGAAATTAATATTTCATAGCAGCATTTGATATACCCTGTGCTGCATTAAAGTACCCTCCAATGATGAATTGATATGCAGTGTTAGTTCTGTAATTTGCACTGTAATTTAAGGGAAATGTTTGGAGCAGACTGGGAGGCTGGCATACGCCTGATTTATCAGCCCTGCTCTGTGCAGGCAGCCTGCTCGTGTTGTGGCTATTTCCCAGTGAAACAGCCTCTGAAACTCAGCACGTTATTTGAGCTGATGTATTTCTAAGGGCAAAGAAGTTTTGCTTCATCGGCATCAGCCAAGTTCAGCTGCCTGGCATGAGTCCAGGATGGAGCCAGTGCTTTCTGTTTGCTTGAGACAGGACAGATGGGCTATATGGTTTACCCCAAAACCCTGTACAGGCAATGCACGAGATGTTTGTTGTCAAGCACTAAGCCCCAGGAATGCCATAAAGCCTCAACTACACAGGTATTTTGTCATAAAAGTGGTATATGTGCAGAAGGCTTATCTGATAAAATTATGTCAGTGTATTGTGCCAGAATTGCTGTTAGAGCCAGGAGAGTCACGTGAATGTGTGCCTTCTTAGTGCATCTTGCGTCAAATCCTCATTGTTTTGAAATCAGTGGCAAATCTGCAGTTGACTTTGATGCCACTGAGATTTCAAGCAGATGCCCTTGGGAGAATACCCTTGCTTGGGCTATGAAGTCAGGGAGTGCAGTATCAGGGGTTATTCTTCCTCTTTAGTGTCGTCTTTGCCACAGTAAAAAACACCACATATTCTAACTTAGCTCTTTGTAAAAGTGTATAAAGATCTTTGTTTCAAGTAACAACTTCCATAAGTCATTAGCATCATGGAAATTTTCAATGTCTAAGCAAAATAGAGAGATCTTCCTTCAGGGAAACAGCAACCCAACAAGCCCAAAGCTTCCCAACATTCTGACTGGTGTTTTCTACTCTTTGTGGATTGTCCTCTTGTATGCCTGATGTATTCATTCAGCAGATACTTTATTCAGTGCTGCTGTAATGCCTGACTGTACTTGCTTGTTTTTACAGAAAATAAATATTCCAGGTCCTCAGAGCACTGCGGTCTCATCCCTCTCAATACATTTTGCTCATTGTGTGTAACATTTGGAGCACTTTGTCCTCTCCCTGGGACCTGCCATGTCTATGGCTTTGGCAACAGGATCTAAACTAGTCCTGCCAGAGTGGAGTTAGCAGTGAGCACGGGGATTTCCTCTGTGTTAAATGTTTGCAAAAAGCAGGCAAAATTGGAATTTGGAGGGGGGCGGGGGGAAAGCTAATATTTTCTTAAATGAGGTATCTCCATTTCCAGACAAAGACACAGTCTGTCACCCTTGTGGGTAGGAGAAGTGATAATGGGCTTAAATTGCAGCTCAAGTTAGATGTTAGGGAATCACTCCAAACTGCAAGGGTAGTTGTGAGTGACATTATTTAGGAGGCTGAAGGCTGCTTCCCCCTGGAGCTGTCAGAGCTCCTCAGGCAGCACCCACCAGAAGTCCTCCTGGACAGCTTGTTTTTCCTCAGGAATATAAATGACCTCTCCAGGATTTTTCTAGCTCTCCTTTTCATGATTCAATATTTCTAAGAGCTTGCCCCGGTCCAAGCAGGTTACAGGACGACAGGGCAGGGGCGGCAAAACTTACACAGACGAGCAGGGCGGGGATGGGCGTGCAGTGCTTCACGTGGATCATGGCAAGCAAACTTGGTAAATGGCCTTCTCGGGCACCAGAGAAACATAACCTGAAAATGAGAATAGGAACACTAATCCACTGCATGTACAACAGCTTTTTCAGTATCTAGCTGTACAGGGTCTCTAATCTCAACTGCCCTCATGGGTCTTGGAGTGGAAGGAACCTGCTCTCATTTAATGCTGGTTTGAGGCTGGGGAGACCACAGCTTGTTTCTTACTTTCACAGGAGACTCATGCATAACCTGGCGTAAGTTGTTTAAACTAGACCATTTGTTATATGAGGCCTTTAGTGGCTAAATGTCATCTGTGAAACCAATTGGTCTGAGATGCCTAATTACCTCTGAGGATGACGACTGAAATCTGTTCAGTCCCTGTCTGCCAGTGGCATTGCCTCTTTATCCAGGGTAGGGTGAATACAGTGCAGGTTGTGAGGTGAGCAGCCATATGTCTCTAAGGCACAAAAAATCTCTCAGATAGTGTTTCTAGTGTCAGAAGAGTTTTGGATAAGGTTTCATGTGCCTTAAGATTTCACTTTTAAATGCTTAACCTGTTACATATGTACTCAGATTTGTACCTTATTATGCTTGTGTAAGTGCTAAGATAAATAACTTTCCTGAGGTACTTAAGAGTTGGATTGTTTCCTCAAATTTTGTCTATAACTTTAAAATTGAGTTCAGACAGGTCAATTAATACAAATAGACTTTACAGATTCTGGTCCTGCTATCAGCAGTGTACATGCAAAGCATCTTGCCTGGAAGGAGTTTCTTCATCACGAGAATGACATGTCTGTAACTGGGAACAGAACCAGGCCCGAAAACTCCTTTTTCAGCTAAGCATAATTTAGCTTGTAGCTACTAGAGCTTTATTGATGTAAAATTACTTTGTTTCCGTACTGAAGCTGTGTTTGGCACTTACTGTGAGTTGTTCCACATCTGCAGACACTTTTAGTAGCTCATAAGGATTATTTTGCAAGAGATTCTGTGATTCAATATTACATTTGCTGATTGAAACAGAGCAATTCATAACTGAATGTATCCAACATGCCCAACAATGATCTCATGTGCTATAACATCCAAAATGTCTAGCTAGCATTTCTTTAGCAAATTAAATTAAAACAGCCCCTCCCCAAATCAGATAATGTTCATAAAATTGTACTCCATCTAACCTTGATGAGGTAAAAAGGTATCCATTTATTCCTCCAAATGTAGATAGGGCCACTGAGACTGGCATAACCCAGGAAAAATAGCCCAGTAACTTTTCACCAAATGTCTAAAGCAACAGAAGGCAGAGAAACTGAAATACACTGCAAAGCACAGAACTGAAATCAAAGTGTATTTTAGACATCCAGGGAATGGTTTACTTACTACCGCCACAGCGTTGGAAGACAAGAGCTCTTGGGGTGACATGGCAGTGAAATATGCAATGTTGGTGAACGTGTACACAAATGTCACCAATGGGATGGATATGAATATGGCACGAGGTAGGTTCCTAATAAAAGAATTAGGAAGGTAGATAAGAATTGAGTCATACACAGTGAGACCACAACAGCCTTGTACAGCCTGGGGTGTTCGTCCAGCCACATGTTTTTTTTCTGCTGTTTCTCAGGCTGTGACTGAAAGAGCACCGCCTCTATTTCCTGTTCTACCCATCGTGATTTTAAGAAGGTTGAAACTCTATGAAGCTTTGCCATGCTTCATGTGCTAAAAAATGCCCCATGCTTCCATAGGGCTATTTGGATTAAGGCAGCATGTTACAAAATAAAATGCCTTGGTTTGCTTTAGCTTCATCTACTCTGGAACTGAATTGGATCCTGTCATTCAGGTAGCTACCTTGGCCCATCCCATCCCATCCCATAAAGCTTATTTGGTCATACAATGCCATGGTAACCTACCAGAGTGAAGATTTGCTAAATTGCTAATCCATAGACCTCTTTAGAGGTGTACAGCTAAATAGTTCTGCATCTAATGCAATAATGCATTTTTTCTTCTGTCCATCAGATTTGGAAAAAAAGGCATTTTTCAATGCTTTAACCTTTGTTATTTTGATTGGATTTAGTAAAAATTGGAAGATATTTTTGGTTACTGAACAACCTTTTATATTTTATTTTCCCCCCAGAGGCTGCAAAAATAATAATAATAATAATAATAAAAACTCCATCCACTCCCTTTTTATTTCTCAACTGAGACCATATTTGCCTTATTTAAAACATAACTTTTCATTGTTCAGCTTTGAAATTGTGGTGGCCCATTAAAATGCTGGTATTTTAATGAGGGAACACATTACTGATCTTTCTTTATTCCTGCCAAGATCTCTGGGTGTGCACTTTAACACTCAGTTGTGTGAAGACATGTGCAGGGCTGCTTGTGAGATTGCAGCTTTAATTCATTTTCATCCAGGCTGTGTGAGAGCTTAAACTTCTCCTAGTTTAATTGCTGTGTGCATTGAATGCCCAGAAATAACTGATGCTCCGAGAACTGCTTTTGGCATTCATCATTCCACTTTATCATCTCAGAAATTTTGAAACTTTGGAGCTTTGCTTTACTAAACTAAAAATCTCTTTCCCTTTGGCTTTCCCAGCCTGCTGGTGATAAATCATTTCAAAGCCCCTTCCCACACGCACGATCCCCAGGGACATGACATGTGGCACCCTGGAGGGTGGGTGCCCGCAGCTGCGCTGCAGCTACAGGTGCACGGCTGAGAATGCTACCTGCACTGCTAAATAACTTTCCAATCTTCTCTTTCAGATGTTTGTGCAAGATCCCTTTGGGTGAACAAGCAAAGCAACTTGCAGAATAATTCAACGCTTCTCTAAAAGCAGACAGCTTCTCTAAAAGCATACCTCTCCCTGTAGGTATGTGTGACATCTCATCAGTGGTTAATTTGCTGTTACAGATTCACCGTACGATTTGACACTACCACAATGATAATACTTTGTCCATCAGCTGTTTTGATTGAGTTGATGCTTTGTGCAATCTGTTTCTAATTTTCAGCATTGTGTTTCTTTAACTTGCCTGTTATCCTTTCTAAACAACAAATCTCTCCTCTAGAAACGCCAGTCCTGTGGACATATAACGACATTGCTGCAGCTTATTAAATGAATGATATTATCAGATGGCCCCAAAGTCTCAGCACTTCAAAAAAAAATTGGATGACACGGAAATGGATACTTGCCTGCGGGGATCAACCAACTCTTCTGTTACATAGTTCAAGAAGTTCCAGCCACTGAATGCAAATGACCCTTGAAGGAAAGCTAACGCTAAATGCCCCACGGATGGAGTCATCCAAAAATTGAATGCTTTGCTGGGTGTCAGCTCTTCATAGTTTCCTGCACAGGAAGCACAAGCAAGAGGTTAAGCCTTCCCCTGAGAGAAGTGCTACCCCCCAGAGCCACCAGGAACTGGGTGATCTTTTATTCTTTTTTTATTGCTCGAGTGGATTTGAGACTTCGTGCTCATCATGTTCTACAAGTCACCACGGGCTGACACTGCACTCGCAGTGCTTTCTAGGGGTCGGCATCCTGGGTAGGCAGCTCGGGCTGTACACACAGGCATTGCTCTGCAGCTCTCTGCAACAGCACCAGCTTCTGCAACATACAGCACCCTTTGTCAACTTGCACTGTTCGAGGATGCTTCCTTGACAGGGTAGAATCCTGTCCATTCTTAATGCAATTTTCTTTTGCAAGAGTTTGATGTTGTTTAGTAGAAATACTGGAAAAATAAAATGTCTATGGGGCTGGAAGATTTGTCAAGACTGTTGGACTGTTATCACTGAGAAAACACAATTTCTGCTCTGTAAGTGCCCTGTTTCGTCTTTCCTTACGTGACTCATCATACACATGATGAAAACATCATGAGCCTTTTGTGTTCTCTGTTTTCAATTAAGGTGGCAATTCAGCAAGACATTTTTGCCAGTTTTTAATCTTACAAGAGACTTTTTGTAGGAAATCAGACTTATGCCCCAAGTGAATCAGGTGTCTTCCTGAGCTGGGCCCAGCATTGCTTATTCAGTCTATGAACCTAAAATTTGAGGAGCATACAATAGATCATAAATTTTCTGTAACTACTGTAAAACATCTTCAGATGCACTCCTTTATTCTGTCAAAATCAACAACGCAGGGCAGAAAGAAATGTGGTTAAGGACACAGCTGATTTCTCTGTTGCGCCATCTTTTCATGACTCCGTACACTATTGTCATACAGAGGATATACCTCCAGTGTGCCTGTGCTTGGAAGAAATCCCTCAGCAGCACCTGAGATGAATGATTTTCCACTGGGTCACATACATCTGCTGTATGGGGGTGTCTTTGTCCAGGTGCCCTGACCTGAAAACAGCTCCATTGAGCCCAGAGAGCACCCGCAGCCACCACAGCCCTTTGCAGCACAGGGGCTGCTCCGAGGGGCGCAACCAGGCCCTGCTGCTCAGCTAAAACCTGTCACCCCTTTGGGTTGCTCTGTAAGGAGGGTAGAAAAAATCAAGTCTAGCAACAGTACCATACCCGTGTTAGAGCTGTCTCACAGAGTACCTTTAAAGATCTGTATGAAGCCCACAGTAATGATAAGGGCCAAGGCTAAGAGTTTTCCTGCTGTAAATATATCCTGAATGCGTGTTGCCCATCGAACGCTGGAGCTGTTCACCCAGGTCAGGAGTACTGGAGAGCAAAAGACTGAATTCAGTGAAACGAAATTACGTTTATTTAAGAACACAGTCAAAGCACTGCAAAACACCGACTGCTGCATGTGTTCCCCCAGGGAGCTTGGCTTGGCTGTGAGGAGGGGAACGGTCTTGCCCTAAGGGGCACCCAGCTGCAGACAGCACCTGTTGCAGCTTTCCCCTGTGGGGCTCTGCTGCTGGGGCTCCCCCAGCTCGATGAACTGTGCCTGGTCAGAGCCCAATGTGCCGACTGCGCCAGGATTTCTGCCTCCTCATGGGAACCAGTGAACATCTTCTTTCCCTGAAGCTCCACCTCACTCCTGCCAGCACTGTAAGTAATTAATGCAGAGCCAGTGGCGGTCTGCACTTCTTACATACTTGTATTTGTGAATGTAAAAAAGGTGGTGGGAAACCTGCATTTGGTGAGCTCCCCAGGACCTGCTCCTTGCAGGTAGGTGAGGAGGGACTGAACGTCCCACATGGGGCACAGTGTCTGTTCTGGGACCTTTCCGCCTGCTTTTTAGGTTGCAGCTGTGCCCCCATACAGCGGGGCTGTATGCCCAGCCCTGCTGGAGCAGTCCCTTGAGTGGTCTTGTGCAAAACTGAGGCAAGCTTTGTGTACGCGAGAAGGAAATACTCACGTAAACACACCATGGAGAGGATCCTGGAGGCATTATAGGGGGGAATACAGTTAGGGAACACAGGCTGCAGGACATAGTTTGAGAAGGTCAGTGCAATGACAGCCAGACTGGTAGGGTACATGATAAGCACAGCGCTCCAGAGCAGCAGAAACCTGAAAACAAGAAAAAGCACAAGAAAAAAGGGCTAGGGTGTGCTGGAGGAGCTGGAGTCACCTGCTTGTGGTTCTCATCGCTTTTCCCATGCTCTCAGAACAATCTAGATTTTAAGTGAAGCATTTCTAAGCAAAGCACAGTTTAGAAATGTGTTAAGAGTGAGCACTCAGATCATTGGGCACCCTTAGATTTAGCTTTGCATGTTGAAGTGAAGGTGGCTCTGTTGCTCCTGGGTTGATGTGTTACCATGTTTCAGGCATCTCCAAGGGGCTTGGGCTGCTGCCGCCTCCCTGCCAGGTACTGGCTGCTTTCTTGGCAGGTCAGCTCTGCACCGTGAGGGCAGTTCGATGCAGAAGTGCTCTGCGTTCACCCAGCCTGGTGCCTGGCCTCAGCTGTGGCTGAAGGCGATTGCACCAAACCAGGAGGAATCCTGGCAGATACAAAATTGTTCTCACTCCAGGAGCAGCAGCGGACCCAGTTTGTGTTTTAAAATATTTGAAGTGTTACAATTTCTGTAGAGAAAAATGGTCATTGCAAGAAAGTGAACTCTTTCTTGCCATATACACATAGATAATTGTAACTACAGATGTATACACACATTAATTCATTCTATTCATGCACCAGTACAGTGTGCAGGGGTGTCTGGCACAAATGAGGATCAGAAATGACATTTCCAGGTAAAATAGCATAATGTCTAGATGATGCTGTGTTGCTCTTTTAAGGGCTGCTCACTCCCAGCATGCCTGCCTGCTGCCTGCCCCCTCAATCTAGTGCAGCTGGGGAGGTCACTGCTGGTGCAGCTGACCTGGTGGGAGGGCTGTGCCTGGTGCTCGTGGCTAAGGTGGTGAGTGTTTCTCAAACTTCTCCTTTGCCTTGCCTTGTTGTTTCTGAGAAGTATGGGGCAAGCTGGCACTTCCCTTTTCTTATTAACTTCAGAGAGTTAATTTGGTAAATTGCCATGATGCAAGTACTTCCCAAATGGTGCTGCTGGTTTTTAAAACCCAGTGCGTGTACGTGAGACTCCTTTTTTCAATTCTTAACGCTTCTTATTGTGGTTCAGAGTGGCTTCCTCTGGTAACTAGTTTGGTCTTGTAGTGAGAAGGGTGACAAAGTCAGGCTGGGGCAGCTCTGCAGACTCTGCTCACCCAGCAGGAGCCTGGGTGCTGGGGACAGCACAGGAACCTGCTTGGTTACATCACTGAGGACTACCTATGTTGTCTTGAAGACTGCAATGATCATTTGTGATAGTGTTCTGGTGGTGCTGGGTGAATTCAAGCTCAGACCTTATTGCCCTTGAATGAGTCCCAGCTGTGCGTGCCCCAGAGGCATCACCTGCAGCTGGTTGGGATCTGTCAGAGCCACACAGGTGGGGGCTTTTTGGGGTAGAACCCCCTCGTTCCTCCCTATGGCTTTTGTCTTCTTCCCGTACAGTCTGTGTAGAACAGAGAGCTGAATTCAGTTAAAAATGTTCAGTGTGAAGAATTATTCTGAAAACAGTATATCAGCCAAAATTGGCACTTACTTCTGTGTTGTAATATAAAGTGCATTAAAGTTGGTATCTGGTGGAATACAGTTTAATGAGAATGTGAATAATTCAGTAGATTTCTGACAGTCAATTTGTTTCATGCTGAATTGAAATACATGCAGGACTGATAACAGCAATTAAAGTAAATGCAGAATTTTAGCAGAGGGTCACAAAGTTGCACTGTCAAACAGGAAGCTCGGATGAGAGATGGCATTAAAATAAGAAGCAAGCTTGTCTAAGATGTAAGCCCAATGCTATCTTATTTTGTCAGGTAAGTCTTAAGCAAAGCCTAGTTCTGATAAAAAGCTATCAATGCTGGTCTCTCAGATGATATTGGAGCTGGGCAACTCTGCTGTGCCCTCGCCTTGTTCCTGTGGTTTGCCCCAGGTGCAGGCTGCCATGGCTGGCCCGTCTGTCTGGGGCTGTATGTGCTGGTGTTACGCTGGTGGCATGACCCAGGGCGTGCTATGGCTGGTGGGTAGGAATCAGTATGGATGTGAATACCCAACCCTTGGAGCCTGCTAGGAAATGGTTGCTTTTAAAGTACCATCTTTTATTCCTACCTTGTGTTGGAAGACTTGAGAACAGGATTTCCCTAGTGAAGAACAACTGTTTCAGATCTGCTGTAATTAAATAAGGTAACGCAGTTATGTCTGCAAGAAATCTCAGCCCTAAGTTTCAGATGTTCTCACTATCAGAGTGTGCACAAGCTGACAAATTGAGCTGCAAGCCCCATGGTTCAGGGTGTGCTTTCTGTCCATGGCAGTCCTGGATGGGTGTGCAAAGGTAGCGTGCCTGGTGCTGGAAGCCCAAAGCCCAGTTTGAAGCAGGGAAATGTCCTGGCACCTGCAGGGTAGCTCAGCCTGGCTGTTCAAACAGAAAGGGTGGTCCCCTGAGTTGTGGCTGAGGGCTTTGGGGCTGAGCCCTTTCTGATAAGCTTTCCCAATTACTCAGTAATTTACAGTACCACCAGAACCTGAGAAGTTGTTTTCACTCATCTCTGACTAAGAGGATGCCAGACCTTTAGAAAAAGGCTCAAGACAGCTGAATGTACAGAAAAAGGAAGATGTAGCTGTTCTTGTGATTCTCCTGCTCGGGAAGTCTGAGTGTTGCAGTTTGCGTGGGAAATCTGAGCTGCTGCGTGTGCTGATGGCCAAAGGGCTGCTAAAGCAGCCTCCTGCCTGCGTGCTTCTGAGCAAGCCCTGCTCACGTAATGAGCATAAATGCTAGCTGGACGGCCTCCGCCGTGCTCTTTGGTGTTGAATCTGGTCCAAAGTCCATTGAAGTTAATGGCTATCCTCCCATCAATTTGGATGTGTACTAGACAATGTCTCTAATTAGATGTTTTTTACCCCCCCTCATTTTAGAAACGCTCTGCAATAAGTGACAATCTGTTGTGGGGCTTCCTGCTTTTAGGAAGCAGTGGTATTCCTCTGGAAGTGCCAATCCTTCCTGGACCAGACGTGTGTTTTACGCAGACACCCCTGTATGCTAATTTGCTCACCCGTGGAAAGCAATGAACAGCACGGATTGATCTGCATCTCTAATAGAGTCCAGTGGAGTTAGTGAAACCAGTTCTCAAATACATATTTGGGATGTGCCTGTGCTCCCAAAATGATGTCACATTAGATGTATCATAGAGTCAGAGCAGCCTATAAAACCAGAAAGGCAGAGTGTATGGTACTTGGGTGTTATTAACAAAAGAATACAATTTGTGTTAGAAACTGCTGCTCAGATCAGCCTATTGTAGGAGAAGCTGAATAAGTTCAAGGCAGTATGAGCTAGTTTGAACATTATTCATATTATCCCATGTTGCTGAAAGAATTATTGTCTTTGGAAACTTTAGATTGTGCAACAACAACAAAAAGGAAATACAGAAATACATTTGAAGTGTGTTTTACTTGTGGTTTGAAGTAACATTTATCAAAGCTTTGGGTGAGAGCTCTCTGCTGACTTCAACACTTAATGATTTTATAGTAAGGGTGTATGTTCAGTCATCAATCAGTGCTGGTGAAAGCTACATTAGTTGCAATGCTATTGCTGAGCATCCAAAAGGAAGTTGTATTTATCAGAAATACACTAGTGGGTTTTTCATAAAGCTGAACTTTGTTGTTTTCTTCTGGAAGTACACCTATTAAACTTACTTACTATTTTGGGTAAAGTTAGTTTTCTGACCTGCATAACCGTGCAAGTACCTATGCAAGCAAATGAACTGTGCTGTTACACTGCTCCGCAGCATGGGATGTGACAAGTTCCCTGCGCTTAGTTTGCCCGTGTACAAATGCTATTTAAACCCAACATGCTTCCAAACAAAGCTAAAAGTGGAAAGTCTGTTCTCTGGTACCAGCCCAGAGCCTGGAGCAAGAGGAGCTTGTCTCATCCTTCTCCCTGGACATGCTGCTGGGAAGGCTGAGCTTGTGCAGAGGTGAGAGCAGCCAAAGGCCCCCGGCTCCCATGTGCTGCTGGGGTACTAGCAGTAACTCATGGGTGCAGCCCTGGTGCGTGTTCCAACCCTTTTTAAAGACCTCTGGGTCTTTAATCTGGTCTTCCAAATGTGCTCCCAGACTTTCTCATTGCCTTTTCTTCTGCGTTTGGGGTAGGTGCTGTGTCCCTACTGCAGAACAACCTGCGCATGCGTTTCCCTGCCGCTGCACAGCATTTCATGCACTGTGCTTTGACGTGGAGCCCAGCCATGCAGCCAGAGCTTCTGCACTTTGGGAGTGCCTCTCTCCCGCCTGTGTCTCTTTAATTCTCTTCATCTTCTTACATCCCACTTAGCAGCATTACAATTTCCATCCCCACCTCCTGCCCCCTGCACAACCAAACGCCAGTACTGCCAGGCACAGAACATGCAGCACCAAGTACTCTGAAGGCTGCTATGATCAAACAGTTCTTCCTTGTTCCTTATACCTAATGAGGGAAAACAGGATTGGGGTGGTGCTGTGGATTTTGTGTGCAGGAAGGTTAGGGATAAGCAAGAAAAGTGAGAGGAGGTGTTGGGGTCTGGGTGGGTACATCTCATGCTCCTGTGGTAAATGTCTTCTGCCTGAATAGACCAAACCAGACAGACTTGTCATTGGGGGGGGAGAGTCTCAGAAATTCCTTCCACAGATGGACTAAACTTGTGTGTGCTAAATTGGTTACTCTGCTATAGGAGGATTGGATCAGAAGACAAAAATGAACTTTGGAGAACGGAGCATTTCTTTTTCTGGGGGGTGATGTGCAGGTTCCCAAAGCCCTGCTTTCAGCTCAGACCTGCTGATGAGTGCTGGGGGCCCATGCGATTCTGGAGTAGAAAACAGAGTGCTTGTGATAGTGCTGCTGAACCAGTATAAGGCAGTGGCTCAAGTCTGACAAGCATCAGGAAAATGCCTTGTCATCCAGCAGGTCTTCAGGTGCTGGCTTTGCAGGGTGTGCAGGTGGTGCTGCGCCATGGCAGGCATGAACAAGGATACAGCTTGTGGGACAGGGTGACTGCCTGCTTGCATTATGCCTGGCCCAATCTTCAGCAGCTAGCCAAACTGCGGTGAGCTTGTTTTCTAATGGTTTGCTTTCTCTAGTTTGCAGTTACTGTGTTTATTTTATTTTATTTTATTTTTTGTAAATGAAACACCAACACATTGCATGGCCTCATTACTTAAGAATTAATGAACTGGCCACAACATTTTGGTGTTCCTTTACTGAGCTGCCAGTACAGGGAGACAATTTAAGTTTCCTTGTTAAACACACAATGAAATGTACAGTAAAATATACAAGATGACCTCTTTTCACTTGTCCCTTCCTCCTTTAGCCATTTAGCTTTTTCTATTTTCAAAGAGAAGCCATTCCCTGAGTTAGCATCCCCCCATTTGCGTTTACAAGGCTTTGTGCTTTGTGCAGCTGCAGCTGAGGAAGCGGAGCTACAAGCTGGCATCTGTGCCCAGGCCACTTCTGTGGGCCAAATTCCTCCTTGAGGAACTCTCTGTGTTCTGCTGCAGGAAGGTCTTGCAGTGTAGTGCCATAGCATTATTTGCTGCCTTCTCACCACCAGCTAATGGAGGGCTTTGATTTATGGGAAGCAGCTCCAGCCTGGTAACCCTGGTGTGCGAAGCTCCTCAAACACAACGTGCTTGCACTCCTGGCTTGCACACAGGAATGTCATGTGGACACAGCTTTGCTTATAGCGTTGTTCACTGTCATTGATTTGATTAAGTCGGAGAGGAAAGTGGAAGCATCCGTTGCGTTCAGTCTGAAGACAGAATCAGGAGCCCTGCATAGGGGCGATGGGGTGTTTCAAGTGAGAACGGAAAGGATGACGTTACAAAAGCATGTTATTGACAAATGTTCTGTTTCTTCCACATCAGATGTCTTTTCCTCACTAAATACTTAATGCAAATGTGTTTTTAAATGACTGAAGAGATATGGTACTTACCCAGCTAACCCACCAAAAATCTCAGTGACGTAGGAATAGTCCCCTCCTGACTTGGGGATTGTAACTCCTAGCTCAGCGTAACACAGTGATCCAAGGGCAGCGACCCCACCGCCGAGCACCCAAATAATGAGAGCGAGTCCCACCGAGCCGGTGTGCTCCAAAACCCCTTTGGGTGAAATAAAGATCCCAGAACCAATGATGTTACCTGGAAGGAACAAGGGTTTGCAGTGAGATAAGTCAGTGAGAAACTTGTTTTATATTCTGTAAAGGCAAACAAGCATCGCACCCCATCTCCCACCCCAACACCTCTTTACCAGGTTTCACTTGCTTATTTTATCTGATTAAACTCTGGGGAAAACGCTGCCGTTTATCAGAAATGAGGCAGGGTAAGAGCGTACTCAGATCTGCTGAAGCACTTCAGAGATATGGTGAACATCTGTGTTTAGAGGTTTTGTGGCATGAATTCAGGCAGCTTGAAAAACTGCCTGCTGCCACCTGCTATGCCCAAATATTTTATTGAAGGGAGTTAAAAATGTCTTTTTGATAAAGATTTTTCATCTCCTTCTGAGGATGGGAGTTCATTTTTTTTTTCTGTAAGTAGGATTATTTATAATGTAGGGCTAAGAGGGGCTCTTGTCACAAGGGCAAATTAAAGGTTGTGCTTGGAAAAGTCACTTCAAAGTCTGGAAATATTAGAAATCTATTAACATTTAATGTTTTCAATACATATGCTGCTTAGTCATTGCCCCTAGATCTTAGGGGGATATTGTGGTGTGACTGCAATATGGGACAATGTGGACTTTGTCCTTCTGATTTTGTTCGGTCAGCACATGAACCGAGGGGGTGCTGGGTGTCGCAGACACTCTTTGTGTGTGTGGGGTCAGGGCATGGTCATCCTCCAGGAGCAGCGGGAGCTGCCCTGCATGAAGCGAGGTCTCATAACTGCTCAGATTATGGAGGGGGACTTCTTGGTGTTGGACAGACTGGGGATTTTTTGAGCAATATCTAAATAACACTCGTTCCCAAAAGGGCGTGAAGACCTTATGTCATAGAACTCAGCTGAGACTTTTCTTCCTTTATGAGTTGGTGTTAAAAGCCTCACTTGCAAAACTGACTTTCAGCCTATGCTGTTGAACTGCATTTCTTATCAGTACAGTTACAAAAAAAAAAAAGTCAATCCAAACCAAGAACTGGATACCAGTTGTTAATGAGTTATTGGCATCTAAATGAGTTTCTCTGCAGTCTTTGAACCTGTGTGTCAGCAAATCTAAGTTTGCTTCCTCCCCTCTGCTTTATAAGTTCTTCTCAGCTCGCAGCGGATAGCACGTTCCATAAACGCATCCAGGCTTTCCAAATTTTGCTGCGTTTTGCTTCAATTCTGTTCTTGCATTTCTGAAAGCAGCTTCTGTGAGTGCAGAGAACCCAGCTGGTTGTGCTTGTATGTAGCTATGGGTTTGCAGCACGTGTGTTGAGGCAGATAATCTATCTGTGGTTTAAAATGAAATTAGGGTAGAAAATAGACATCTCCTGCAACTGATAAGCAGGTGGCTGCTTCCTGGAAAAAGAGGGAGGGTGAGTGGCCACGGGGGAGCTCTGCAGCTTGCAGATCCCTGCTGGAGGACCCAGAGGGTTTCAGGCTTCATGAAGCAATAGGCTGCTTGTTGCCTGAGGGTTTCACCATGGGTGAAACTATTCCCTGGGTAATAAAGTGTTAGTGTAGCATTGTAATGACAAACCAGAGAATCGAACTAAATGCAATAATATATAATTCAACAAAGATACAGTCTTGGGATGATGTGGCTGGACGCTTGCTGTGCCTTTTCTATTCACTGATGTGTCAGTTTGTGGAAGGGCACAGCTCCTTACTGGTGCTATGTCAGGAATAAAAGCAGTCTTTTCAACATTACAACTGAACCCAGCTACAAAGTGCCCCCAGGCTGCTTCATCTGTGGTGCAGCAGCTGAAAGTAGCATTGTCCCTGCTCAGTAGAAAGGAAGTACTGGTGCAGATTAAATAAACTGATGCAGACACCCCACAAGTTGTAAAATCAGTTTAAAAAGTCATGACATTGACCAGACTTCTTTTCAAGTTTTCATTTTAATCAGTAAGCTTTAAGGATACCCCTGTTCACCTTTTAAAGAGTCCTTCTGCTGCCAGAGGAAGGCCACAATCACTTTCTCTTTAGATGAAAGTTGAGAGTCACAGCCGTCTTTTGAAGAAAAACACTAAATATCACCAAAATGTTGATAACACCTTTGAAGTGATGTCATTAAATCTTACGTGGTACCTGAAAGCCACGTTAAAAGAAGAAAAGATTTGCTGATGTACTGTTAAAGGGCTTAGCAAGCCATGTCTGTAGCTGGCTCACCTGCCTGCTAACGATGCTCAATCCATTGGCCAGCACCTTCCCTCCTGGTGTCACTTGTTGGGTACCACTGTCCTTTTGATACTGGGTAACTAAGTGCAGCCGTGTGAACCCCCTCAGCCTGCCCCAGGGAGGGGTGCAGGGACCCTCCTCTGGCACCACGGATTGTGTATGGAGAGATGGGAACAAATAAGACAACCTGGGAAGACGCAGGGAGCTATGTGAGGGAAATACAACACCCACCTCTTCCTGCCTATGCTCTTCCTTCCTTCCTTACCCTCCAGAGAGCGAGGGCTTCGGCAGGAGGACGTGCCCGGCCAGTAATGGAGCGGAAAGAAAGGTGGGGGGCCAGGCCGGCTGCTTCCTCCTGCAGCGAGCTGCTCTGGTGGCTGAGCAGGAGGATGTCCAAATTTAACTCTTGTGTAAATAACAGGGGGAAGGGAGTAATCACAAACTGGAGGTCACTCAGATGGGATGCAGGCAGGAGCAGTGCCAGGACTGGTACGGGCACATCTGCCCTGCCCTTCCCTTTCCTTTCCCTCTGAGACCTACGAGTTTTAGAACGGACATCTTTCTTGGTTTGTATAATTCTGCTCCTCCCTGATTCTGTATGAGGAAACAGCCTCCCTTGGTGGGTGCTTGGGTTTGCTTTTGGGACCAGAAGTGCTTTCTATGCATTAAAAAAATATATATTAAAAAAAATCAGATGAGGAATCACAGCAGCTTGTGCTGAAGGAATGTCCTGATGCGATTGAGTTGCCCCATGATTTTCAGAGTTAACAGATTTGTTCTGGGCCTTCCATACTGGGAACCTACATGGCTGGAATGGAGTGGGCAAACCTTTCAAGAAGACAGATGAAGAGTTAATGTATTGCTAAAGCATACATAATACCTGATAAATTTTATGTGTTTTTTTTTGGTCATAGTTTCTAGTGGTGACTGAAGTGTCACAACTCTCTAAAAACAAATAAGCATTTCTGGAAGACTAGTTGTGCCCTGTTCAAGAGCTGCAGTAACCCCTGAATTGAAGCTGAAAAAGAAATAACTGCCTAGGAGCTTAAAAACTGTCCTGATGAAATCCCTTGTAGCACTGCACACTACTTATATGTATGAAGGAAGACCTTAAGTTACAAGGACACTTAAAAGTGATCCCCTACCTGCCAGCACAACGCCAGTGTTTCTCTACTTTTCAAAATGCACCTGGAAACAATGCAGTTTTGGAGGGAGCCAGTGGTATTTTGGGGAATATATTGAATTGGGGACATTCTGCTGCTCGCCCCAATAGACCTGTAGGTTTTAACTTCCTGCTTGGGATGGGACAGCATTCCTGCTCTGGCAACCCCAGTGCTGAACTGCCTGAACACCCCACAGCTGAGCCCCTGACCCACCCTGTGCCTGCCCCTGCCCAGCACTCCCGTGTTCAGGTAGCTCCTGCGCCTTTTGGTAGCAAGCAGTGAATGCAAATGCCCATCCTTCAGTAAGCTGTGTGCAAGTGTTTCCACCTCCGTATGATTTTTGTCACCTTATAATTGTGTCATTACGTGTAGAAAGGAGAAAATCCCACCACAGCATGGTATTCCAACTGGTAACGGACAAGAAATTGAGAAAATCTTCAAGCTCACGTGTAGTGCAGTATCCATCTCTGGAGGTCCCTGAGCACTTTCAGGCTGTTTTCATGCCTGAGTTTTCTCTACCTGCTCAGGTACTTTGGCTGTAATGGGAAGATCTGTGGTGGGCTGGAAAGAGTGGGGAAATGGAGAGATCAGTGGCTGGAAGCAGTGTCATCAGGCCATGACACTGAACCCAAGGGAGGGAGAGTTGAGTGCTGGTGAGGTGCAACCATAGCGACAAGGTGGCAGCAGTGATAAAGTGCAGTCTAAATGCACAGACAGAAAGTTGGCAGCTCGGTGTGCTTTTAGATGTGCGCACTTGGCCTTGACAAAACCCTGACTCGCTCTGTGCTTTGGGTTTCCATCCCAAGGAGAGGGCATTGCTCAGCACCGTGAGCCTGAGCACTGGGTGGCAGAGAGCTTGCTGACAGAAAAAAACTGTGGTTTGGACCCAAAGAGCTGAGGAGAGGAGAGATCTGTGACACAGCACATCTTGGAGTAACACCCTCCTGCTACGGCAAGACCTCCAACACAGCCCTCCTTGTGCACAAGGCTGTGCTACACCAGGAATAGCCAGTATGTCATTTAGTCAAGGTTAATTTGAGGTATAGCCATCTGTAGGAGCAGGACAGGAGGAACTGGCAGCCTTCTGGAGGCTCATTTCATGCAAACATTCACTGAATTTTTTGGTTAAATTAAGTAGTTATATTTAAAAATCTAATGTCCTTCATCAATGAGTATGTTATAAGGCAAAACTCTGCTCCAAACTCATTAGGATTTCCTATTATTTTGCTTACGCAACATGTGCGAAAGTTGTATCAGCCGGAGTGGAAGTGCTACACCCCTTCTGACAACAAAATGTTCTTATGGAAACGTGCCATGGCTGTGGCAATGTGCCTGGGAAGTACCTTCGCTTCACTCAGTGTAGATGTGTTTAAAAATAGATATGGTGGAGATGCTGAAATGCTTCAAGAAGATGAGATGCCAGAAACTGCCTGATGAGAAGCAGAATTTTAAGGAGGTACCTTGTTCTTAGGCCAGTAGATTTAGCAGTAAGGCAAACACTTTACCCACAAATAGGTATTTCTAAGCAAACCCTGGTCAGCAAGAACTGAAGGGAATTTGGAGAGCAATTCCACGGTGAGAACAAAACTGGCTGTGTGGTGCCGGGAGAGAGGCATTACTGAGCTCACTGTGTCAGGGATAATTTGTTCCAGCTTTACTACTGCTGGTATTCCTGATACTCACTACATGTATTTATTTATTTATTTATTTTTCTTCTAAGAAGTGAATATGTGAAAAAAAGGAATTCCTTCTTGTAAAACAGTCACTCTTTCCACTCCTTTGTGGCCTTTGCTAGAACTTCTTGCAGCAAAACTACCTATTGAAACCTAAAGGAAACTAATGCTTAAATCACATGTATTCATGTCTTGGCTATATCTTATAATACAGAATAAGATATTTAGATCCATGAATCTATATATAGATATGTTTGTATATATAAACTCTTGTTGGAAGTAATACAGCCTTAGTCCTGAATGGGAGATATCAGCCAGGTACTGGGAAGCTGCGTGACCAATTCCCACAAACCAGCACTAAGCAACCACAACAAACACCACCTCAACTACCAAGGCTGAATCATGAGCTTCCCATGTGGGCAATGTGCCCCCCACCTTCAGATCAAGGCAACAGAGGGGCTGATGCATTCACGCAGCACAACTCCTTGGACAAAGCCTGTGAATGCACACTTGTGTTGCTGTGCACCCCTCGCTTGCTACAGGTGTTCAGTGCATTCCACCAGCTACAAAAGTAGAGGATAGAGAGAGGCTGAGCCATTTGAAGCGGGGTAGGTGAAGTGTGATGGAAATTAAGGGCTGGGACTTAAAGCAAACACGTCTGAAAGGAAGGCTTTACCCCTGAATGTGTCCAGGAGTGTAGGATGTGACTGAGCAGGTATGATTTGCCAGGAGCTGAAATTTGAGTAAAAAGTGCAAGAGACGATGGCTTTTTTGCACTTGCTGAGCTATGCTGTGAGAAGAAGCAGGGGCAGCCTATTGAGAAGGGACAAATGATGATAAAGAACATACCAGAAGACAATCACAATGTAGCACTTCTGTTTAATTGCTTTGTTCAGGGTAAGGCATGTATGTTACTGCAGTGGCAATAGCAGAAGAAATATTTTTAGCCTTTTTTCATATTATGCAGTGTGATATTGCATATACAGGACGCTTCCAACATGTGCAACAGGAATACTTCTGCTGTCACCCAAACCACTGAAAGACTGCCTGGCACTAAACGCTCTGATTCTGTATTGCTTCTGTAGTTCTTACATTAAGTGTAGAAACTCCTTCAGAGACGTATATAAATAACATCCAGCATTTCTGCCTTGGGTACCTGCCACCACACCTGGGTGCCTTTGTTAATGTTCTCGGCCTCTGACCTTCCGCTGTCCCTGTGAGTGGCACTAGTGGCTTAAGGCAGAGAGTATAGAAGTTTTTGGTCTTGGCCACAAATCAAAAGCATGCTCTGAAACTCGCTCAAGTTAAAATCCTGACTGAGGCTAACAGAGTTCATAATTCATGTATGAACCAGCAGACCAAGTGAAGTCTCTTCTCAGACCCGTTACTGTGTTTGGCAATTGCTTTGGCTTTCCCAGGGTTTTTATCTTGACGTCCACTCTTGTACTGGATGATGGAGGTGAATCTGGGTCAGCTGGGCTGAGCACTTGCCTGTTCTTCCTCTTGCCTTGCTGGGACTGAGTGGAACAATTCTGGCCTCTTCCATATAATAAAATGCTTCCTCCTGCTGTATTATTTTACAAGGGAAAAAAAATATTTGCTGAAGTTCCATAAGATCTTGTTCTTTAGTCTTGACTGAAATTATCCACTTCTCAAGCATGACAGAAGGTGGTGTACCAAAAATGATTACAGCCTCAAGTAAAGAGTAAGTGGCACGAAGAACAAAAATGAGAAAAAGAACACTAATTTGTGAAAATATTTCTACTACTAATAAAGGAAAAAAAAAAAAGAAGGGATAGTTACCTGCTCAGCTCTCTCAAATTCCTAACCTTAAACAAGCATCAGTTTTTTGCAGGACAGAAACTGACATCAGCCCAGTGCTGTGTTCTGTAGTACCACTGAGTCGTGAAAGGACATCCTGCAAAAATACCAACCCTTGGAACAAAATCCTCTTTCTGGAGTCAGTTGCGAATTTGTAAAGGAGATTTTGTGAGCTCTGAACTTGACAAATTCCATTAATTTACTTTCTGTTTATTCATAACGACAATGTTCTGTGATAGGGGAGAGAAGAAAGGTAGACCTCACAGCTACGCCTGTTTGACATTAAAGAAAAGCCTTTCTGTTCTTAACTTAGAGAAATTGGCCCATAAAATTGGCCGGGAGCTGCTCACTTGTGTGAAAAAATGACCCCTGCAGCACTGCCAAAGTCAGTGAGACCTTGGGTGATCTGCTGCAGTGCTGCTGATCGCATGCATCCCCTCAGCCCTGGGGCTGTTTTCACTCGCCCGCGCAGCACTGCTGAGATGCGTTAACTTGACTGGAGAGGTAAAGAAACACAGCCATTTCTTCCCACTTTTCTTTTTTTTTTCTTTCCTATTTTTCTAGGATATGGAAACCACTCTCAGTATTGTTTAAAAAAAAAACAACACAACACAAAACATCGTGATACTGGATTCAATCATAAGATCTTAAAGAAGTTTTATTTCAGGCTATTTTACTTGCCTTCTGGGTTTTGTATTTTTTTTTTTTTAAGGTTTCATGGTTCAGATTAAGGAAATTTTCTAAAACACCCATGAGGGTTAGGGTCATACTTCTTAAACAAAAGCTGCGGTTCTTATGGAATAACATCACTTCAAGAATTATTGTGAAAGGAAAAAAAAAAGGCAACAACCTAGATATGAGAGATGACAAAATGACATGCTGTATATGGGAAAGAATGCATACTGCTGCAGCTGGCTATAGTGATGTAATAGGATGCAGATAGAGGGGAAAAATAAGCCCTATAATATAGGATTTTTTTTTTCTTTTTAATATTGAGAAAGTCTTTTCCCAGCTGCACTTTGAATGCAGTGCTGTAAGCGGCTGCTGGGGAGTTCTGTCTGAGATGGCAGAAATCTGACTGTCCTTTGTGAGGGGCATTCACAGCCCAGGCGGGCAGAGCCACGGTGACCGAGGGGGCCTGCTGGTGACACCGAGCCCAGTGGAGTACTGCTGAAAACAAAACAACTGTTGTAGCATGGCCGTGAGCTGTGCACGTTGTGGCTTGGCATTTTGGGGGCTCATTGGGATGGGATAATGCTGTGGGTCTTCAAACAGCTAAAGGGAATCACTCCTTGGTAGATATTGCTAGTAGTCTAGGAAAGGCAATCCCCTTTGCCTTTAAAACTGGGTTTTGAACTGGTGTGCTAATGGTTTCAGGGGTGGTCTGTGATTTTAGGTAGTATTAGTCCAAGTGCATGGAGGGGATCTTTCCTGTGTTTAACGGTGATTTCTGGGCAATGTGTTATGTGCTGCTGCTGCAGTGCCACACAAGGAATGAAAGTGCCAGATGTGCAGTGCTCCAGAACCATGGTGCTGGTTAGACATTAAGGCAAGGGACTCTACTGGAAAATCCAAGTTTTTTCTTTTTTTTTTTTTTTTTGTGCCTCTGGCTTTTGAACTACGAGAGTCAATTTGTGATCGGGTTTTGATGTTTTCCCATAACTATGGGGGCTGAAACTCAACTTTTAGTCAAAAGCTGAATTCTCATTAAAACACTTCAGGAACTGCATGTTGAAATAAAACCCTAAATGTGACAGCCCTTGTGAGAAATAAAGGGATCTGGGATACTTTGTGCAGTCACTTAGAGTGCAAAGTCCTTAGGGCATCTTTTATTTATCTGCAGCACACAGTCCATGCAGGCTGTAAAAATAATGGATCTTGCAGCCTGTTGAAAGTATTCAGCAGTTCTTTAGGAAAGAGCTTACTGATTGTATTTAGAGACCATATTTCTGATAAAACTAAGCAATTTCCTGTGTGGTTACCAAAGAAAATATCACTCGTGCATTTTTACTGCTTGTGCTTTTCATTATGGATCTATATTATATATCTGAAATTCTGAATGGGTCTGTAAAGTCAACTAGAAATTTGTATAAGCAGTTCTTTCCTCTAAAAAGTGAAATATTCACACAGATTTCACAGAATTTCTAGGTTGGAAGAGACCTCAAGGTCATCGAGTCCAACCTCCAACCTAACGCTAACAGCCCTCCACTAAACCATATCCCTAAGCTCTACATCTAAACGTCTTTTGAAGACTTCCAAGGATGGTGACTCCACCACTTCCCTGGGCAGCCTGTTCCAGTGCCTCACAACCCTTTCAGTGAAGAAGTTCTTCCTAACATCTAGCCTAAAACTCCCCTGGCTCAACTTAAACCCATTCCCCCTCGTCCTGTCACCAGGCACGTGGGAGAACAGGCCAACCCCCACCTCGCTACAGCCTCCCTTGAGGTACCCATAGAGAGCGATATTATCCAAAAAAAAGGGGGAAAAAAATCTGCGCTTTTTTGCTGCAGTCAGGTAAATCACTATGTGACTAGTTTTTCAGTGAAAGATTGCAGCAGGCAGCATTTCTGAAAAATCGTGTATGGTTCACAAGCATAAATCGTGCCAGACTCTGGCTTTCATTGAGTGCTGCTTATTTTTGTCAGGAGAGCATAATCCAAGCTCAGCGCGGGTAGTGCAGCGCTCAGCAGCGTGGTGCAGGTGAAGAAGTGGCGAGGATGCAGCGTTCGAACGCAGCCTCTAGCAGGTAGCACTGACAGACGGAAACTGGCATCAGCTGGGCATCCTGCTTCCCTCGGTGTTGTTGTGCAGGCATGTCCCACGGGTATTGAATCAGAGCAGGAATTAGGAAGAGGCAATTTCTTCTCAAACGCTGCAGTCAACATCATTAAGGATTATATTCCCCAACTGTAGATTGGGTGCTCCATGGCCATAGTTGTAACAGATGGTCTGGATGTCTCGCCTATGAAGGGCAAACCCAGCATCCTTTCCCAGTGCTGAGGTAGGGAATGTAAGCCATTAATTATCAGTTTCTTCTTTTTTTTATATGGAGTCATGGAAAATGACATTTTAAAGACTTTAAATAAAATGTTTGAAACCAATCTGGTTTCAGTTACAGCTTTCTTTAGATATATTGATATACTATATCTTTGATAGTAGACTAAGACAGTGTTCATTGACAGCTGTGAATAGAAGAATAATTGAAACGCTGCCCATCCTTTCAGGACTCCTGGGTCGAAGCAGACATTGCTCAGTCCAACAGGACGACCGTCTGCCATTGCTTGAGAGAGCTCTTAGGAACAAGTGCTGAAGCTTTGCCTTCTCCTTTGAGTTAATAAACCTGTTTTACCTGAATAAGGAATATTGTAAAGATTTGAGATTACTGTTTAAAAGAAAAAAAAGGCTTAGATGAGAGGAATTGTGCTTTACAAATTTACATTGAATCTAAATATGACGTGGATTGCATCAGTAATGGTGATGGTGTAACTCACTGTGGGTTATTTATTTATTTCGCAGAAAACCACTACACTAAGCAGCCTCCAGTCCAGATAATTGTTAGCTACTAATTGGCTCTGAGGAGTTAAGCACTCATAATTGAGGACATTAGTGACTGGTTTGGATCATCATTGCCGTCTGTGAGCTCAGGACATGACACACCTACACAACCAGCCAAGAAGTGACACGCGTAGCTCACAGTTGTGGTGCTAACCAGAAATGTTGTCACGGTACGGGCAGTCCTGTGGGCTCCTGTGGTTCCAGGGAATACCCGTGCCACTCTGCCCTGGGCACAAGGTGGATGGGTCCCTGAGGCTGGCCTCAGGCCATGTAATGGTATGGATGTGCTACGGATGTGCACAGGGGGCTGCTTGGCTTCTGCCCTGCTCCTCTCCAGCATGTTGGCAGCAGTGCAGCCTTTAATACATAAATGCCCCCGCTTCTGAAATACAAAGGGTGGGTGAAGTTCTGAATCAACAGAGCATCCAGGCTCAAGAATTTACTAAGTATAGGGATGCTGCTGAATTAAACACAGCACAGCATGCCTTTTCTTGACCTCTTGTCAAGCATGAAGTTAGGCGATGTGGCAGTGTTTTACAGATTTCATGGAACAGCCTTGAACTTCTTTGCTTTTAAATAGCATTCGGAAAACTCTTAATGAAGAATGGTTGAAGAATAAAAGAATCTATAGAGCTTGGCATGAAACTAATAACTGTTTAATTTCATATGTGAGGAAAAAGATATAACTGTTGTACCAGTGGAAAATGAGTTATGGCTCCTCTGCTAATACACTTGGAAAAAAATGAAAAATGGCTATAAAATAACAGTGGTAATTTAATGTCTACGGGGAGTGGTATTTAACAAAATTAAATGATCTTAAAACCTGACTGGTTCAAATTCCTAGCAAGTAAGAACAGGACCAGCGATCACAAGCTGATTCCAGCATTCCAGGTGGATTTGGCTGGGTTACCAACTCGTAATCTGCTTACCCTACGCCCAATTTTAAAGCTCCTTAAAACCAGGCTGCTCAAAAACACCGGCAAAAGCGTTCCCCTCAGCCTATCGCGGGCTGGTAAGGGAGCTGTTCGCCTCCCGAGTAACCAAAATACGGCTCCGCTCTGCGGGACTCGAGGCTCTCCTGGAGCAGCAGCCGGGCCCTGAGGGCGCCGCCGCCCGGGCTCGCTCCCAGCCCCGCTGCCAGCCCCGCTGCCGGCCCTCCCGTGCCCCCTGGCGGCCGGAGCGGCCCGGCCGTGCCCCGGCAGCCCCGGGCCGGGCGATCTCGGGCCGGGCGCTGCGGCTGCCCGCGGGCTTACCCGGGGTTCGCCCCGTCCGCAAGGCGGCGGCGCGGAGCCTTCCCCGAGAGCAGCCCCCCTCCGCTCGCCGCGGGTTTAGGTGGATGCGAGGCCGCCTGCTTGGGTCGAGAGGGAAGCGAGGAGCACAAGGAGCTCTTCTCGGGTGCTGCCTGCGCTGCGCGGGGCTGATTTTGGTGGGCGGTAGGCAGCCGCGTTGCAATTCACGGTCTAGAGGGGAGCAGTCAGAGCAAACTTGTGAAAACCTCTATCCTCAGCCTTTAAAAGCTCTCGCTGAGCTGAGTGCTTTTGCAGCCTGGTGGTGCGGGGAGCTCTCAGCCCCTCAGCCTTGTGGAGGAGGCACAACCCACAGTGTGGAGCATCCCAGGCCTCTTGCTGCTCTGGGGCCACTGGAAAAGTTCTTCAAAAGATACAAGCTGCACATTCGGCTCTAGCTTAAATTGTGCAGATTGTTTAATAAAGATGATTAGTTTGGAATTACTCTCCACTAGTAGCCTCAAAGACAAGGAGTGTTTGTGAAACCTGCAAGGTGCATTTTTGGGGCTGCAGATTTTGCTGTTTACCTGCATGCTGCTGCTTGCTGTACAAGGCTGACCACGCTCAAACCATTAATAGTCCAACCTCTGCCCAATAGTTTAAAAACAGAAAATATGGCAGTTTAAAATTATCCCTTTCTGAAAAAGGATGCACTTTTATCTTCTTGTAAAATTAGTCATAATGTGACAATTTCTTTTCTTATACAGAAGAGGGTTAAACAAGAAAAACTTCAAGCTTTTAAAGCCATTTTGCTAACAGTCTTCACAAAATAATCTGTCACTTGAATAACATTCAAAGGAGGCGACACTGACAGGTACTGACTGTACTTTCAGGAAGGGCGCACCAGGACTGTAAATGACCTCGCTGCAAAAGATGTGATGTGGGCTATGATCAGTATAGTACTTACAGGCAAATGCAAATGCTACCTCAACCAAAAACAGCCCTGCAAACACCCTGATCCCGTTCTGTAACTGACAAGCATCATTTGGGAACTGTCCTGAGTATGTACGTGGGCACACACTGGATATGACCAATTAATTTACAAATTGCTCAAAATTACAAATTGTTCAAAACTGCAGAGCCTTGTTTAGCACTGGGAAGGAGAGCTGGTTGTGCCCACCCACACGGCACCTTCCTGCACTGACCTGTACGGAGGGCAGACCTGCACTACGGTCCTTATGGTCCTTGGTCCTTACGTGGTGAGGGGAGGCTGGGAGGCGGCCTCATGTAAGTAACAAAGAAGACGGGCGTGCTGCTAGTGCTTGGTTCTGTTCCATTTTATTTGAGTAGTGCTGCTGCAATGTGTTTATATCAAAGGAGAAGTTAAAGCCTGTATGATAGGATTTTTGTTGTTTTGAATTGAGAACTCCTTTTATTCTGCTAATCCTTTCACCGGCTGCAGGCTCTGTCTGCTCTTTTCAAGCTCACAGTCCACTGCTTTATTTCCTGCTCCTCTGTTCTGACTCTTGTACTTGGTCTGATTTCTCTACTTCCTTAACTTCTGACTTGTTCTCCTCTTCTCTTGCCAGTGTGGGGATATGTGGGCTGCATTTCATTACCTTGGTGAGCAAACCTCAGCCTGCCTTGCCCCCTCTATGTGCTGCAATGAATACCGCAGATAAGGCAGAAATACTGGGAAAAGCCTTCTGCTACGGAGTAGGAGACATTTTCCTGGGGAGTTTGTCACAGGAGTAACACAGTGTGAGCTCCAGCACACTGCCATGCAGCGTGTGTGGTGGCAGGGCTGGGGCCATGCAGGGATTACAACCAGCCACCTTGGAGCTTCATATCCCACCTTCCCTTTCTGCTCTTGTCCTGGGCACCTAGAGCAGCATTCACAGTAGGGCAGTGCTGCCAGATGAGACAAGGGGGCCCCTTGCCTGTGGGCATTTAGTATATAAAGGACGCTTGAAGCAGAACACTAATGTGGTGTTAAGAGAAGGCTTTGCACCGTCTGCTAATTTCCAAAGAGAAACTGAACCCCAAACCTACTGTGGTGCTCTGAGAGGGATGGAAAGGAAACCCCTCTTGTTTCTAAAATGCCTGGGTTGCCCTGGAAAGAAAGTGCAGCACTGCACACTATAAATAGTGCAGCTTTGTGCTGTATTAGCCCTTGTTATCTGACTGTCTTATGTCTGTTTTCTGTGCTCTTTGGGCCTCAGTATCCAGACCTGGAAGTTTACCTGAAAGCAGCACAGAGGTGTTGTTAAATCTGATGTAGGTCCTAACACCCTGCCCTGCAGGCATGCTGGGGGTAGGGTGGGGGTCTTCTCTAGCACACCATTTGCCTGATCACCAGCAGAAAACTCCTGATTTTCTGAAAAGCAACTGATAGTAGAACAAGACATCCCAGTTGTGGCTCAAGAGGCAGATGCCAGACCATGCAACTGGTTTAATGTTTGTTCCTTGGCTGAGAAATCTTACTAGAGACAGTTGTGCCTCTGGGACAGCTCTCCCGTGCCCTCTGCACCTGCAATAATCTTCAGTATTTATCAAGAAGAAAAGCAATTACAAAACGCTGCTCTGCAGCTCACCAGCCTAGCTTTAATACCAGCCAAAGAGTTCAGCTGTGTTGGGGAATGCTGTGGGTCAGACGAGGACAATATGACGAATACAGCTTTTTGCCAGCCCAGGCTCTTCAGTCCTGCTCAGTCCAGTGGCAGGGACCCTTGCACCGAGCATAACTTGTGTCATGGAAAAATGTATATATTTTTAAATCTCTATTTGTCTGGCTCATTGTGTATGAGCATGGTGAACAGATTTATTGAACAGTCTGGAAAATTTATCAGCAATTGCTGCCCAGCAGGAAAGCCTCTTCCTGTCTGTTCCTGAAAGTTGTCAGTCTTCATGGAGGTATCATCATTTGCCCAGTTGCCTAATTAGAAAGATGCAATGGTATGCAATTTCAGGAGTTGCACAGTACACTCATCCAAGGGCACAGAAGGAACTTCTTTGTGAGATGGTGCCAGCGGAAGAGACCAGCCTGGAAGCTGGCACTGGCTCCCTGACCCCCACCTCGCTGTGGCACCTCCCTGCTCACCTCGCCTGGGATCATTCTGCAGCTTTTTGCTGCAAAAAACATTCCTCCTTTAATGCACGTACATTCAGCAAAGTGAATTTTGTGAATTCAAAATGTCTTTACATGCATTGGGGCCCTTTCAACTCTCAGCTGTGGCTGCCAGAACCTGCAAGTGAGCCGTGCTTACCCCAGGACTCTGTAGCAGCAAAGGGACTCGGGGTGACAGCTGGCAGTGCATATTTAAAACAAGAAAATATGAAAGGAATAGCAACAAGCTACCCAAAAACTGTTGTGGTATATGTCAGGTTAGAGGAAGAGGTTGAATAGAAATCTCCTTTAAGCTCTACTGCCATTGCTTGTGCTCTTACACAAACTGTATTTTGGATGCAGATATAAACGGGACATGCACAAAGTTTGCTGCTCTTGTAGGTTTCACAGCTCTGTGATCAGAAATCAGTCAGGCACTCAAGTTTACATTCTGGTTGTAAATCTGTGCTAACAAAATTCTGCTGTAGTTAACGTTACCTGTATTAGCACAGTGTCATTACATCTCTAAATGGCTTTGTCTCTGTTCTAGCAAATACAAAGATATCCTTAAGTTTCATTAAAGTCAACAAACTCATGTGGAATTTAAAAGCAAAAAATGGTATTCAAGTATGTTTCCCGGGGTGGGCACAACTACTGCACAGTGGCTTGGGACCAGTTAAGAAAAAGGTCTTTAATCTTCTGTTGGGAGCCCGAGCGCTAAGGGGAGGCATTCCTTCTGTATGTACTCAAAATATGTACAGGATTTCGGTACCTTTTGTAATAGTCTGCTTAAATCTTAATGTGTTGCTTGGTAACTAGCTGTGTCCACGGTGAACAAACACACAGACATATCCTACTGGTCTCTGGCAGAGTTTACTGTAAGAAATTGCTTTAATGCAACAAGATCTACTAGCAGTAGTACAAAAAAAGTTTGTTGGCTTATTTTTAATTCCAAGTATTTTAATTCTGTGATAAAAATAGAAATCTCTTCAAAGCTGAAGGCTAGGCATGTGAAGACACCACCCAGAAACAAATATTTCTTTCCCTTTTCTTAAAATATCAATTCAGCTATTTTTTAATTTAGCTGAGTCTAAGCACAGTGTTTGGAAGTAACAAGCTTGGGTACTTTGCTGGTTTATGCTAACTCATGTTATTACTATTTTCAAGATGCTTAATAAAATGAGCTGATTATTTATGTTTCCAAAGTGCATGGCTTTTCAAGTTTTCAGACTGAAATTAAGAAAATCGGAAACAATGAAACTTATAAGCATTTACCAGAGTTCAAGCTCAGCACTACTTCTTTGGAAAGCCAAACCAAACCAGTCTGCACCCCCTCACCATTTAGAAGAGTTAATCTGCTATCAGTAGCACTGTTTATTTCCAAGATTTCTCGTTCATTTTGTCAGTTTGCATTTATGAAGTCCTAGGACGGTGTTTCTGAAATGGTTTGGTCTGCCATTCAAGGACATCAGAACTGTCTATGTTGTTTAAAATTAGTGATGAAACAAGGTTCGAACCCCCAGGTTTCCAGCTACCCAGGAGACAGGTCTGCTATAAAAACAGGACAAAATCTGAGCAGAATAAATAAGTCAGAAGGAAATGAAAATGAAATATAGTTTGAGATGACCTCCCTGAAAACAAGCAAGAAAGCCCCGTTGTATTAAGCTCTCGGGAGAACTGTTAAAGAATTCTGAAAGTAATTCAGAGAAGGAACTCAGCCTCTTGTTTTCATCCTTCTAGTCCATTCCTTGCTATTCCCTAACAAAAACTGATCCCAGGAGTGTTTTGTACTAAAGGATGATTTTTTTGTGGTATGAAAGCATACAGTTTTAAGCCGTAAGTCCTTGTATTCCTTGAAAATCATTATCTTTAACTTTATGGAGATGCACATACTGATCCTTTCCAAGGCACGGGTTGGCAGGGAGGAAAGGAATGCTCCTCTGAATTCATAAACCTTCCTCACAGGGTGTGAGCAGGAGTGAATGATCTCACAGCAGTATATGGGACTACGAAATACCCATCTTATATGATGTGTGCTAATAGTTGGTTCTGACTGTCTCACAGTAATTGCACAATGTAACAGCAAAAAGATGGAAAATGCTCAGGAACTACAAAACACTAGAAAACTATTGATGCTTTTCTTTGCCGAACCATTAGCTTATTATGTTATGCACAAATATTCAACTGCAAGGAGTTTCCTGGAAAACTGCTTAATTTGTAGAGAAGGCACTTCCATATGTGAGCTCAACTTCTGTTGTCCATTGTCTGAATGCTTCTCTGTAGGGACTAAAGAGATCTAGAAAAGAAAAGCAGCTTTTTCTAGCTGTATTGCCCATCCCTGTGTGATTATCTGGTCCAGATTTAATGTAGCATTATTAATGCATCTGTGACTTGTCTGGTGTCACAGGTGAATGTAACAGGCAGCCTCATGACATGAAGTGACATAGATCATATAACATTGTAGATTTTAGTTCTCTGACCTAGTGTATTTGATCAAAGAATGAGATTCTTTCTTAAGTTGATTTTTCCTGGCTTTTGTGACTCTAAATAAGGTCTTTTTATTGTTTAAATATATATTTTTTGGTTTATTATATTAAGATGTTTGGCCTGATCTAGATTATGTGGCTTCATGAAACTGATGAAAGAACTATTGTTCTTCACAGAAGAAAAACTGCCGCTCATCCAGATCACTGACCTATTTCTTGGAGTCAGAAGTAACCTTTCTGAAGTCTTCCTGATTTCTAATGCTATGTTTTACATTATTGATCTTGAAGCCCTATGTTTGATGTGCAGTTACAACAGTATTTAAGGATCAAGTAAAAAAAAATCAACTTGCCAAATGCCGAAATGGTTTATTTCTTCATAAGGTTTAGTACTATTCTAAAGAAAGCTGGAAATGAATTGGAGCAATTCAGCTGTTGGGGTTATTCCATTACTCAATGATACAGCCATTCCTCAGACTTAAACATCACCAGTAAATGCCTCTCCACCTTTCTTTCTCTGAAATCCAGTGGAATTTGTCCCTGTTGTCTGAAAGGAATGAGGAAGCATGTCCAGGAGCAAGAATTCAATCAGCTCATGGTAACACGAGAGTGGGCCATTCATTACCCCGAAATCAGAAAAATAGAACGTATGAGTTCCTGAAGATGGGAACAATTTGTAGAGAGCCATTCCTCTAATCTTGCTTTTCAGCCCCAACGACCAGAGGCCAGTGTCAGAAGAACATGACAGGAGAATAAACTACTACTGCATAAGGAGTTTTTTTTTGAGGCTGGCATGCGAAGAAAATGTATTTACCATTATATATGGCTTTCTTCTGCAGGAGAACAGGGCTTTCGTATTCTCTATGCTTTCTCACTATACAGAGAGGGACACAGGCATTTAAAATGGAATTAGGATGCCGAGATGCTCAGTCCATGCTGGATTGCTGGTTCTTCACCATAGAATATCTGCTAAAGAAGTCTTTGGAAGACTTCTGGGTTTTTCAGGACCAGAAGAAAAAACAACACTGTTAGGATATTTTATATTTGGGGCACTTTGGTACTGACAAATGCCTTCTCATTTTGTCATGCAGCAATCAAGATGACAAAAAAGCGTGGCAGCTAATAGAAACTCCCCCTGCAGCCCAACAAAAAAAACGGGGTCTTGAAAGGAAAAGTTTGGCACACAAAAAGCTCCAAACACAAAAAAGCTAAACCTCCACCAAACCATTTCTGCTTGTTGTGAGCTTGCCAAAGCAGAACAGACTTTCTCAACAGAAAAGGCTACATTATACTAGAAGGAAATGAGCTGCAAGGCACAGGAAAAGGGAACACGAGTGGAGATTTATGGCGCCACTGAAAGCAGGCACTGTACTGCCAGATCAGGAGTAAGACACTACTAAAAGATGCTACCTTTGTTTTTCTGTCTGTCAAGGAAGGAGAGTTTCTGTTGCAGTGTATCTGCAGTATTGACGTCCATAACAAAGTCCATCAATTCAGCCTTCTGATCAGAGCAGCTGTGGTCTGCCTAATCAGAATTTTCCATTTTTTAGAAAAACAGAAGGAAAAAAAAAACACTCAAACCCGAACCACCAGTCAATGAACATCTGCCAGTTACTAACTAGCAAGGAGAACTGTTACAAACGTTGCAAGTTTCGCTTAAGTACCGACAACTTCCTAAAGTACAAATCTTGTGTGTGTTTTATTTTTTATTCTTTGAAAAAGTTTTCATTGTCTACTAATGCTGTTTCTGAAGATCATATGGAGGAATTTGGAAGGATTTGTTCATACTGATATTAACTTTTTTTTTTTTTTTTTTTTATTGCTGTTCTTGCTCTCGGTATTGTACATGGGGGACGTCATGTGCTGAGTCCTCATGGATACAGACTGCGGCAGAAAGGCACATCTGTGGACAAACAAAACAGTTTCCCATTTCTGGCATGACTCAGTTAAGAAAAATATAAAGTTGTTTGTATTAATTAATTAACTTATGTTTATGCCAGGAATTTCTAGTTAGAGCTCTTTTTTGCCTCCCTCTGTGAAATCAGCCTGCGAGGTAGCCGGCTAGCCCTGAGAAGCTGCAGGACCTCCCTGGAATTTTACCAAGCTGAATTTGCACTTTGCCACGGATTTACTTGCAAGTAAAAACAACAGCATGTTTTCAGCTCCCTAAATGCACATGAAGGCCTACTCCAAAGGATCCTGATGGAGAACTATGTTGGCACCACCTCGAAAAACATGAGAACGCACTATGGTCCCTTAAAATATATCATCCTATAAATGTAACTTGTACAAGCACTCTGGACGGACCTTTCTAGGTTTCTTTCTCTCAAAATGTAATATATGATCTTTCTCAGTAGCATACACCTTTTTTGATACTGGGTATCACCCAACTGAGGACACCTATCAGCTTTTCTTTACATATGGAACCTGGACATTGAATTTTCAGTAGTTAGGAAGCTCAGCCTATGACTCTGGACTGTGTGGAAAAATTCCTTCTCAAGTACTTCAAAAGTACCTTTGTGGTTTCTTATTACCAGGGAAGATGTACCATTTATCTTGAACAAAAACTGACTCTATTTATTTAACCATAATTTGCATTTATAAGAGGACAAGATATTGAATTACATTTCTATGCAGTCTAGGTCTGTCCTATTGTCCTGAAAAAAAGTAGTCATGTAGGTTTAAATACATTGTCTGCTATGCCAGCAAGCACCACGTGGAACTGAATGCTCAAAATATAAGTTAGCAACAAGTGTAACGGAGATAAGGAAGACTCTTTCTTTTTAGAAACATCTTTGTGTGTGTGTGTGAGAGAGAGAGAGAGACAGAACCACTGAGGTAATCTGTATTGCTCTCACAAGCCAGCAAACAAAAGCGTGTCCTGAAACTTCAGCTAGCTATGAAAGTGCACTGCTCACACACAGGCTCAGAGAGGGAGAAGCTCCTTGCTGCAACACCATTGTTTTCTGTGATTCCAGGTAGGATCACAGAAGTAGAAAGAAATCACCTCGAGATGTGGGTGTTTGTCATCTTTCTCTCATAATGTTTCTTTCTGCTACAGTCCTGTGACTTGGATACTGCTCCAGGAGAGTCCACCTGGCCTGTCTAGGAATGATCTCCTAATTATTCCTTAGGCTACTTGATAAAGAGGTGGATCTGACCAGCGCTGGTTGATTCAATGACCAACAAGCAGTTTCCTCAAGCAACAATGGCACATGAAACATTACCAAGTAGCTGGCATTAATACCTATCCATTACCACTTAAGTTCTTGTATTTTTTAAAAAACATAAGTATAAAAACTATTCCTAGCTCTTCATGTTCTCCTTGCTTAGTGTTAAGCGAGCAGCCTGCTGGATCCTGTAGTAGATTTCTGTATAAAAGCCTGTGGGACTTAGGGCATGTTAACATGACAGGAAGCACGCAGGAAGGCTGGTAAGTAGAGTTTTCTGTGAAGGGCAAGGAGGAAAAATCACATCCAGTGCAATTATAGCTCTTGGTATCTCAGAGCGCTGTCCTTGGAAGTGGTATTTATGCAAATGTAAACTTCCTGTAGATCCTGTAGATGGATGCGTCGTTGTTAGTTAATGAGAACAATGCCAGGCAGGTGTAGTGGCAATCAAGGACATTTATTTGGTGGTTTTCTTGATGCATTAGCATCATGCAGATAATATTTTCCATTATGTGTTATGACAGTCCTGACAGGAGGAAGCACCTGCGATGTAAGGAGGCTTTTCGGCTCATATATATTCTGCTGAGACCATCAATAAGGTGGCTGGCTAACATCACCTGTGGGACAAAGTGAGTGTTGGTTTTTGGGTGATGTTGACAGACCAATTCCAGAAAGCTATTTCCAGAAACAGCAATAGCTGAACGTATTGCTCACAGGCCATCTGATAACAGTTCTGATAATATCACTGTGGGATGGGCTTGAATTGGGAAGCTGTTTATAGGAGATCTTATGCCAAGCTTAGGTGTGAACAGAATAAGTACTTCAAACGTGTTCAAGCAACCAACTGAAAGTTGGCTGATGCAGATAAATTCCACCTATGCTCAGCAATATAAGGAGATGTATTTAGTTTTAGCTGGCATATTGCATTGTGGCTCAATTTGAAGGTCTTCTAGTGGGTCTTATATAGCCTGGTTTATGCTATATGGATGTATGGATTTATACAACAGACTTCACCAAAATGTGAGTGTGACCCTATGCCGAATTGCATGCAGCTTTACAAGCCCAATAAACAAATGCTTTGAGAAGTTTAACTGGTATACATATATATATGTATGTATAAAACCACTTAATCTGTATAAAACAAGCAGTCAGACATCTCTTATTAAACAGTTAAACATCTCATGTATGCAACTTGTGCATACAGTTTCATGTACATTTCTAATGTAAGAATGGTAATTTTGTAACTCAGACCGAAAGTATCAGGCTGGTATCAGACCTTAATCAGGCTGCTGTTTGTAATTCTTGTACTTTTCTAAAGAACAGTGGAATGTGGCAGGAGCCACACAGAGCCAAGTCATGGAACTTCTTACCCTGTTTTCATCTGCATTGGCACAACTCTTATTGAAGGCACTGGATAAGAATTTCTCTGTATAGCTCATGTGCCTGTGCTCATAGAAAAGGCATGCAATAATCTTAATCACACATAGAGCTCTACAAATAATGTATAACCAGCTACGTAGAACATGCATAAAATAACCGTTGAATTAAATATGACATTGATTTGTGTGTCTCCTAAATAAATAGTAATTGGGTTTTCATGCAATTAGATAGTATCTACAAGTTATTACTTAGTAGACAATAAAGCACGTTACTACTTTTTAAGCTGCACCACTTCATCGGAGTATTGGCAAGGTTAATTTGCAGTGTAATTGAGTACGTTAGGAGGTTATTAATAGCATGAGAGATTTGTTTTCACTGTCTGTAACCATACTTAAGATGAAGCAGTTTGGGTGCTCCTACAGCAAGTCTCAGGCACTTTCCAAAATTCTGTAGCAGAGATGAATTGCCAGAAGGATTTGTTACTAAACTAAACACAGTGCTCAGTTTTACAGTCATTAAGTATCAGTTTCTTTTTAGCATTAAAACAACAAGTTTTTATATTTAGTACCTGTGTTTATATAAGGACACCCCTAAGAGGTGTTTTTTGCCTTAATTTGAAACAGTCTTCTTCTCTGAGTAGGCTTGTCTGCACACAAATCTTAAAGATGTTAAAGTAACAAAGTCCTAAGTGATGTGAGAAAGCTAGGCTGCTGGGAGAAGTCAGGGGCCATGAGATGGCTATAGAATAGGCATATTTGTATTCCTAACTCGATATACTTTGTTCTGCCATTTTTGGGGGGAATATTTTCCGTTACGAGACCAGTATTTTTAGGAAAAAGTTTTTCAGAACTCTATAAAGAGAGGATAACATTTTGTTTTGTAAATCTACTAAGATGGCATAGCAGTTTTCATGACATTGACAAATACCTCACTTGTAAAAGTAGTAAGAAAATTGTCCTACAATTGAACATACAGAAGGACGATGGAAGAGGAACAGTTTCTTTGCGGGGCGTTAGCACAGGCTGGGTCTGCCCCTGCTCCCTGAGCCAGGATGCGTCCCGTGGTGTAGGGCAGTTGGGGCGCTGCTGCTGGCTCTAGCAGCTGGAAGCCTGCAAAGCCTGAGCTGGATGAAGCGGTGCACCTGTACCTTGAGACGCTTCTTATTTCCACGGGTGCGACTGTGAAACTTCCTGGGGTTGTAATGGGCTACGAAGTATTGGGTGACTCTGATGTAACTGGGGTGCTCCCAAACACAGTGGTATCGATGTTCACACCTCAGTGCCTTCTCTTTCACCTTGCAGCATTGTGCTGGGGAGCGCTCAGAAATCAATCCGATTTGTTCCTTCGATTGCAAGTCATAGAATGCTTTATTTTAAACTAGCAGAATTAGTGTACAGTTGGCAATCACAAGCTTATTAATCACGTTTATACTCTGATATTCACAGTATTTCCCAAACACCCCCTCATGTTTTCCCTTCCTTTTACTAATTAGCAAAGATTTTCATTCCCTACATCCAACCTGTGGCTGGCAGGAACTGCAGCCGTCAGCTACAACGGGACGCTTGGCGGAGAGCTTACAGCTCACCGCATCAAACTAACTTTATCTCACAGCGCCAAACCATCCTCTTACATTTTTGTATCCGCAGCACCTCTCCACACTATTGGCATAAAGAAAACTTGCCAGAACATTGAGCGAAAAAGAAACAGCACTAACTCCACGCAGAGCAAGAAGAGGTTTAGCTCAAAGGCGGCATTTTCCCAGGGTTTCCAAGCAATCCGCCTTTGCCATGGGACGCGCCGGGCTTGGATAATTAAACCCCAGAAGGGAAAAAGGGTTTTGCCCCAGACGCGGGGACAGGGGCTGGCTCGGGAGCCCGGGGCTGCCGCCGTGCCCGAGCCCTCTGCACACCCTCCCCGCGCTACCTTTAGCGGGCAGGGAACCTGCGAGCCGCCCGGCAGCCTCGTGCCTCGAGACCCCCAACCCAGCCTCCCCTTCCCTCCCGCTCCGCTCGGCGGCAGCCACCGGTGCCGGGGGGCGAGCCGGGGGGCGAGCCGTCCCGCCCTTACCGATGATGATGGCACAGGCGCTGCCCAGCCCGATCTCCTTCTGCAGCGCCACCCGCGCCGGGCCGCCGGGCCGCTCCCCGCGCTGCTCCCCGCCCGCCATCGCTGCCCCGCGCCGCGCTGCGCTGCCCCGCTCGGCCCCGCGCCGCGCATGCGCCGCCCCCGCTGAGGGGACGCTGAGGGGGGCTGAGGGCAGGGCGCTGGGGCTGGTGCGGGGCGAGGCGTTAGCGGCCGGCAGCGGGAGGGAGGGGGCAGCCCCGGCTCAGCCGCTGTCCCGCCGCCTTCCTTCCGTCACACAGTGCGGTGATTTGAAGGAAAAAGCCGCCCCGACCCGCGCCGGTGCGCTGTGGGCACAACCCGTGTCGGTGCACTGTCTGCCTCATCATCGGTAACATCACTGAGGCGGCGGCAGGAGGTGCGAAGTGTTTCTGCCTTTGTTTGCCTTCCCGGTCTCCGGGCTGAGGGGAAAAAGCGCACAAAAAGCCCCGTACAGCGGCTCCGTGTGTGCCGCTGTCCATACCGCCTCGGTCCTGGGGGCTCACCTGCGGCCGCCGTGCCCTCGGACAGCAATTAATGCTGAGGTAAATTTAGGTGAGATAATGTCCCTTAGTAACTCACATCACTCCCTGAACAAGCTGCTTCACAGAGTGACAGTGGCTCACGTTTTCTGTGCTCTCAGATGAAGTCAGAAAGTTAAACCCGAGGTTGAGAGCTCTTCTGTTCAAGCTGTGACTGCCCAGGGTTTACTGACGGAAATTCCCGCTCCTTGCATATAAGCCAAGGTAAATGCCACCCTGAGAGCAGTTCTGCGTTCATCATGTGGGCCCTCCGCACCTAAGGGAGTATCCCCCTGGGGGCGACCTGTTCTGAAAGTGCAGAGGCAGAAACATTTCCTCACAAGAAAATGTGCTCTCCAGGAGATGTAGGAAGAAGGTAGGCATGGGCCAGTGGAGTGGCCAAGAGAGAGATGGAAATTGGTCATGGGGCACTGGTGTCGATGGGAGGAAGAAGGTCTGGGATTGTAAGACCTTGGCAAAGAAAAGTGGCAAGTTTCTATGCTGACATAGGTCTGATTTTGTTTGACTTTAGAATGAAAAGTATGGCCTGGAAACTGGTGAGTCATCTGAGGGAATCAGTGGACTGTTCTCACAAAGCTGATAATCGTAAGTGATTTTGCTTCATAAAGCTGCTTTATGCCGCCACTCTTATAGAAAGATTTATTGATTTTTCGGAGACTGAGACTTGTTTCGTAAATTGATCTATCACTCCACAGAATTGTTGTTTCTAAACGAATTGCCTCACTAACTACTTCTAAAATGCTCTTTTATTGAATTACTATGTCCTTTTTGTAAGGAAGCATTTTACAGGAAGATTTTCTTTCTGAACTACATAAATGGTAGTACTGTTCTCATTTTAAAGACAGGGAAATGTGAAGGCTACAAATTAAAGTTCAGATGCTCAAAAGCAACCTGATCTTTTACGTATTTCTCCTAAGTGGTTTAAATGATCATTTCAGAGCTATGCTTTTCACTGGCAGCAACTGAAGTTATTTCTAGTACCTCTGAAAGTCTCTATATGCTAATCTTATATAGGTATTATAATTAACTCAGTGCAAATTTATCTGTGACAGTCTATTGTTTTGTTCAAGATAAAAAGAATATCGGATAGAACTTCATCAAAGTACAAAAATCAAGAAATAAAGAATGAATCTGTTGTTAACAGTTACTAACTGCATTACTGAGTTCTAAGAGCCTGATGATGAAGTTTAAGACCATTTAACCTTTACAGATCAACCACAAAATCTGTTAAGTGAATGACCACTTAGAAGGATAACACTACACACAGTTTCTTTTGCTGTGGTAGAAATGTTGGTTTGCTCTGAAATATGTGCATAATCTTTGTGGTTTTGTGCGGAAGATAAAAATCCCAGTCAGCCCTCTTATGGTGATTAGCAAGAAACAGTGTGCGCTGGCTGTGGGATGATGAAAACAAATACTAGAATTAAATTAACTCTAATAATCTTCTCTAACTCTACTGTGCAGTAGCTGCAGTTCTTTTTTCTTTTTTTTTTTTTTTTGACTCCTCTCACCCTTACCCTTTAACATTCTGACCAATTTAGGGGACTCCGCCAAGGAAAATAAAAACATTAAACAATCATACACGTGTATGCTCTGCTTATTGATATAAATATCTTGTTCCATGACTGTTCCTCCTTGCTGAAAGACACGAGGCACATCTCTGTGATTTGATTCATATGTTTTTAAGTATTTTACTGGTATTAAGTTTGGAAAAACCTAACAGAAAAGCACTGGGGGAGGCACACAACAAAACATTAAAACTCAAACAAAAAAAAACCAAAAACTCAACAAAAACATTAAAACTCAAAAAAGCAGAGGAACCTTCAGAACATTCTTTCTTCCCATTCGATTTCACATTGGGTGCATTTTGAACAAGGCTAAAAGAACAGTGCTGGCACAGGAGAACCACAGGGTGGAATCTCATCTCCATGCCAGGAAGACTTTGCAACAGAAACGCTAATGAACGGGCACATCTGATAGTGGCTCAGCAAGGCAAGGAAGTCACGGACTATACCTTGCAGGTTCAGCACCAGATCCTGTTTTGGGAGTTCCATGTTTGAGGGCATCAAACTCCCCTGCCTTTGTGTGGGCCTCTTCCCAGAAGGACCAGGAGGCCTTTGGCTGCTGGGCAGTGTGGGTTCCCAGGGCAGCTGCTCTCTCTGAGCCTCCTATGGGAAAGACCTAAACCCTCAGCTGCCCACCCAAAGAAGGATCTTATGAACATCCATTTGAAGAGACCTGCACAGATAAAGGTATATGATAGTCCTTTTCTCAATATGCACAGGATTTTTTGGTAGGTGCTTATTTGTGATGTCTGCCAGAATGTACTTCCTACTGCAGACAATAAGCTTGTAAGAAGCTTAGTCTAATTACCTGGTTGTGGGGGTAACAAACATGGTAGGCAAACAAGGTTGGATGCAACTGTGCCGGTGATGGAGGCTGAGGATGGCTGTTGGGCAGTAGCGGCGCAGTCTCTCTGCGCTGTTTGAGGCTGAGTACATGGTGTGTGGGAAAGTGGTTATAGGCAAGGGGATACAGCCAGGAAACCCATCTGGGTAATTTAATTTAGGAGTGTAGCCTTGGATCCTTGTATACTACTTCATTTTCTCCTCTGTCTTTGGAAAGAAGATAAATTCTTTACCTAAATCCATATAAAGAACTTTGATTTACTGTTTCTTTTCCCAGTGTGTGCATAAGTAATGACTTCCCTTTTTAAAGTTTAAGTGTTTTTCTGTTGCTGAAGGAGAAAGCAGGTGGCAGTTTACGACATGAGCATTCGATAAGCCAATATCCATAGCAAAACACAGGAGTGTAAAACAGCAGTGGTCCAGAAACCTGTTGGAAAAGACAGCAATGACAAAGGTTGCCCTCATTAGCTGCCAAAAAAGAGTTATTTATTTATTTATTTAGGCTGAGTGCCTGCCTGTTTCACTGTGCTTTCTGCATGAGGGTGAAGAGAGGATTTTGCTCATCACTTTTTTTGTGGTAGTATTGGCTGCTTATTTAAGTTGTGCATTCTGTCCTATGGCTAGTAATGTTCCAAAATAAGCAAGTCAGAGGGCATGTACGTTCTAATTAGTAGTTATCTGAGACAGCTTTCAGTGCAAAGACTTCTTTTAAATTGTTTTGGATCTGAACGTACTGTATCTACTTGAATGACGAAATGTTAGTAAGCAAAAAAGCCAAAGTTCTTTGTAGGAAGGCAATTGCTGCATAGCAACTGCACAGAGAGGATGCAATGAAGCTTGCATGTGTTCTTTTGTTGCTATTTTGGTCCTCCTTTTCTCAATGTTCTGAAATGTACAGAAATTATTAAAGTTGTTGGAACTAGTCACTTCATTCATTGCTACTTATACTCTTAAAAAAAAAAAAAAAGAAAGAAAAAAGAAAAAGCAGGGGCAAACATTGCCATTTTGGTGTTTGTATTTTGGGAAGAAATAATAATGGAATTTAATATGACAGCTAAGAAGGGATGCTCTAGTTTTCAAATGAATATAGTCTTTAACGTACATGGAGCATATTAGAAGAGAGCTAGGTTAAAGCAATGCACAGATTGTCTATGAGATTATACTCTTTCCAATCTGACTTTTTTTTTTTTGTATCCTTCCAAACAAATTTCTATTTTCTTAAAAGATATCCAGCTGTTCAAAATTGAAACATACTACGACTGTTGCTGAAAATAGTTGTTCAACTTTCAATTTAATGGGGTCACCATAAACAGCAGCTGGGAAATAGTTACATGGAAGGATAAAGTATCTTGTAGTGAATCTTTAAACAAAGCAGTAGGCTGACTGATTTAGCAAAAGGCAATTTGGGGAGCAATGGGATTGTAAAGTGAATCTTAATTGCTAATAAACTTGAACGTAAGGTTTGCCATGTTTGCTTGATTGTTAGAAATTTCATATCATTGCAAATTTTATTTATAAAAAAGAAACATCCTTTTACTTTTGTAACTTCCTAAATGATTAAGTGAGGGCTGAGTAACCAGGATGTGGGGAGCATTCTTTACCAAGAAGTATGAAGATCCTTCGCACCAGACACTGCCCTACACTTGAGCTTCAGAACAGTTCAAATGTGGTGTGCCAAGAAGTGGAGTTTTCTGCTCCATAACGGTTAGTGTGGGTGCTGAGAACACAGAGCTATACATGGGAATCCAGCAACCATCGTTAGCCAAAAAGATCTTGTGGCATGCAGGTGGTGAGAGGTCTCTGCATGTAATCAAGCATTTGATTGTCTCCTCTCATCTGAAGTTTTTGAGACTAGTCACATCCCCTTCAGTAAGGGACAGGATTGTCACCAAGAGCTGGAGTTAGCAAGTACATGGTCTTCAGGCTTACAACAGGGACTTTTGAGTGGGTTGAGCTTTAAGAGTGTGTTCCAGGCTTGCTGAATGGAGATCTGGATAAGATGATCAGAAAAGTAAGCTGAGAACTGGGTCGTCTGTGAAGCTCTCTTCTGAATTCTGCAACGTGTTGCATTATTTGAGTGTTGGGAACACCTTAGTTGGTAAGGCTGACTGGACTGACTGGTTTCACTCTTTCATGGTCCTTTGCAAGATCTGGGAACTTGAATCCAGTGATTTAGAAGGTTCAGGAGATTCTTCAGGCCATATCACTGTGTTTTGAGCTCCTGTAGGAGGGATGTGACTGTACTCAGTGAAGGCTCACCTAGCATTAATAACTCCTGCCAAAGACCCTGCAAAAGACAGTAATGTACCAAAAATCAGCTCACTTTGAGTAGCAGGCTTTCACCCTTAGATTCTGGTAACCAGAATATTTGTTGTCTTTTAGGTAAATTATTCATCAAGTGTGAACTGCTGGACACCTAGCAAGACTTTGTATTTCTAAATTTCCAGCTGTATAAAACAGGCCATTGCATGTTAAATTATATCACTGCTTGAAAGACATTTCATGATGGCTCATAAGTAGATGAGTGTAAGGAGATTATGTAAAGAGTTGTTTGTAGGTTGTTGATGAATTAGGTTTCCAGAGCCAGGGTTATTGAAAGAACCCCCTTTCAGTTGACCGCTCATACAGTTAGCATATGCTGGAGTACATGGGGATGCAGTCATGTAGGGGACTTGAGAGGATGATCAATTTTGGATCAAACATTTGTTTTCTGATTTTTTTTAAAAGATCTCTAGCAGCACAGTAGTATTTTAACTGTAATGACTAAAAAGCTTTTCTCAATCATCAATTTATTTTTTCTTTGTAATGAACATAATTCTATTTTTTCTTCCTTGGTGGTCAGGAGGAAATTGACTCATTTTCTGTAACAGCATGCTTTAGTTCATTTATTTATTTATTTATTTATTTATTTATCAAGAAAGGTTTCGAAACCCTGTTCTTACTGCTTTCGTCTGGACTGGCTTCAATTTCTGAAGATGGTGGCTTAAGCTGGACATAGCATTGAAGCTAATGCATTGCAACTGCTAACTAGGTTGAAATAGTCACCTGCATTTCTTCCAAGTGGCATTTCAAGTGTTGTTCTGTTGGCTCAGGTTTTTGGTTTGAGGTTAACCATGGCGTGTTTCGCTTCCTTTTCAGAAGGAAAAGTCCCACCATGTTCTTTTCCCTCTACATTGCTACTTACCCTGTCCATCCCTATACTGCATCTGTGTGCTAGATCCTTTGGTTCTTCTTGGACCAGTCCATTAGTTGAATATAATTGCCCTATGATATCTCCGTATCAGTTGAGACTATCCAGAATTACATTCCATGTTTCTTCTTTCAGTTCAGTTGCTCTCTGCTTGGTGCACCCAAAAATTATTGGTCTCTGGTCACTCAAAATAAATAATATTTGTCCCTGGATAGATTCTAGGGGACTTACCTCGAAATTTCTTTCCCATTTGTCAGTACATTGTGAATAACAATTGAGAGAGCTTTTTTTTTTTTTTTTTTTTTCACAAACTAGTTTCACATGTAACTTACAATTCTCACTTGGCTTTTATTTCTTATTATCTTGCTTATGAATATAATACTTAGGGCAGAGTTGAAGGCTCTACTTTCTAAAGGTAATTAGTTTGTGTCCACTCTCCCCTTTACTCGCTAACACTAATTCCATCCTCATCGGACACAAAAACCATGACTCGAAATGCTGTGCACGCCTGTCATCCTCTGTGAAGCCCAGTAGATGGCACTCTGGTCCTGTAACTCAGTATTTTAAAGTGATCACAAGTGTCCCCGTGCTGATGATTTTAAGTAGTCGTTTCTCAAAGTCTGGCCTCTAAGCTTGAAATTAAAATTACTGTGGGAGTATTAAAATTAAACTAACTATTGAAGTAAAAGTGTTGTTGACATGGGTTTGGGTTAACATAGTCTTAAAAAAAGATAATAATCCTTCTGGGTATATCTACAAAGCACAATTTGATATAGTACACCACTGAGGGAGTGAGCTGTGTCTGTGAGGATGTGTGTCAGTGTGCTGTGGGCTTGCACGCAGGGCAGCTGCCTTCTTGCAGGGTGTAAGTCAACTGCCAGAGGAAACCTCAGGGCTGCTAGTCCAAACACTTCCCACTGAGACATGATGCAGCCTCTTACCTTTTTGATACTCTCCCTGATAACTGATTGTTTCAAGGCAGAGTCAGTGGTGCCTAGCCTAACCTTAGCTCTGCCTTGTAAGGGGCTAATGCCTACCGTGTCAGTTAGCTCCATTAATCCAGGAGTCTGGAGCTCTCTCAACTCTCCCTGACCCGTGAGCACTTTTGACTCTTCCAGGACAAAATCAAACAAGTTAGCTGAGCCATCACCATCTGGCAGTGGTTTGAACCAACTTGTTTGACTTTGCCCTAGAACAGACTAGAAGTGCTTACGCAGTCAGTTACTGGGTCTCAGCTGGAAGGTGTTAACCTGCAGCTGAGAAACAGAAAGGAACAGCTTTTAAATGGCCTGTGAACTGTGTACTCAGGGTGAGAGGCATTACATGAGCCTATTGGCTTTTCCTGAAAGAGACAAGGTGAGCTCCTATGGCCCATGTCAATGGAGAGGTGATTTAAGAAGCCAGCCAGTCTCTGATGCTGGCTAGTGCTAGCATCTCATCCTCCAAAGGTGTGTTCCCTGCCTGTAGATGGGATTGCTGTGCCTGAGTGCGCCCACCCACTGCTCTGCGGGTGTGCTGCAAGCACCTCGGGACAGAGTCGTTTGTAGAGAGAGCCTTGTTTTATTGTCTGCTTCAGAGAATGAGGAAGCCAGTTCAGCGCACCAGATTATCTAACAGCCTTCAAGATCTGAAAAACAAAATGACAACAACAAAACAAAAACACACAAAAAAGCCACTTTTCCCCTTATTAGTAAGCTGGCATCTCTATTGTATCATGTGATAGTAAGGAACTCATAACATCTGTACAATATTGATTCTGAGGAGAGTAACAAATTGGAACATGCATCATGCTCTTCATTTACCACACTGGTGAAAGTTTGCACAGCAAACTTACTACAAATAAAATAGATTATACGCAAGATAGAGAGCTGTCTTGCAGACAGAAATGTATATTTGGTTTCGGCAGTAATCAGTGCATTGTGCTTAAAGTTCATACACATCCCCTCCAGTATTTACCTATTAAAAGAGTTCACAGAAACTACGCTGTAAACCTGCCGGAATAATTTTTATTAAATAATTTTCATTGGTAAACAGGGAAAACAGAGCTGCAAGGAGGTTAAACTCTGGGCTTGGCTTCCCCACTAATGACAAACTCTGGCCCCAGAAATTGCTGAGACAGAGATGACAGGCTCTCGCAAGTACATGGGGTCATCCGTCCACCCCTCCTTTCTGTTGCTGCAGGGTACAGGTGCACTCCAGCAGAAGGACTGGGTTATTTTGAGCTTTGCTCACACACAAGGCAAAGCAAGAGGGAGGTGTGGATAGTGTCCACTGTCTCATGGACTTGAGTCTCCTGCCACCTGTCTCGTGCACTTGAGCAACACCAAACCTTTCTTTCCTTACACTGCTTGAAGAATATGGACTACATGAGCACTGCAGCACTTTTGGTAGTTTTATTTCAGTACTTGATCATCATTTATAACCTGCCAGCCCTGGATGGTTCCCAGTCAAAATAACTTGTGTGTAGAGAAAAGGTTCCTGAGAGCAGGGATGCTACGCACAGGCAGGATTGCTAGTGAGCCCATTGCTCACATCTGCTCTGTGCCCTAGACTGGGAAACAGCGAGTGATACTCAAACTTACTGTAATCTTGGACAATTGTACCTCTCTAGCTTTGGCTGCCTATCTCTAAAACAGATGTTTTCTTCCCATTGCAATCTGCCTTGAGACTTAGTCTTATGTGTTGTATTATATTTTGGTATTATCACTGGTAGACTTTTTCAAGTGGAGGAGGGACAGGAGGCCTTTTCTTTGTTGGGCTTTGATATCATCATCACAGGAGTAGGGGATCTGCTGTTCAGTGCATCATCCCAAACATTTCTGATGATAGCATCGGATTTTTCTCCTACTTGCCCTTTTCCCTAGAAAGGGGCTAGACTCTTTGGGTGTTGCCTGACAAAATTCAGGAGGTGGGTGGGTGCGGTGTGATTTTCTGGCTGCACTTCTCTGTAGGGTTACCCAGAGTGCAAAGGGCCCTCAATGCAGACAGGGAGCAGCCTGCACAAATGCAACTAGAGGCAGAAGATTCTCCAAGGCAGCATTTCTTCCTCCTGGAGCAACTTGCCAATAAAGAAGGAGATTATGCTGGAAAACAGCTGGGCTCTTCTCTTTTGTGTGTATTTGGCCGATCATCCTTCATGTGAACACATCAAACCTCTTGGAAAGATTCAGTTTAAGCCAGGTGTTGGTATTCACTTGCTGTCTGCACATTAGGATTAAGGAAATGGAAAGGGAATTTGTAAGCTAGTGAACGGCCATGTGTCTAACAGAGAGGAGGACCAGCATTTAGAGCTCACTCTTGTAATCCCACTGACCTCCCTTCCAGTAGTGTTCTGGCTGTTCACACAATAAACGTTGCTGCATGTCCTGCAGCTCAACCTAACTTTGGTGGCTTCTTTCTGCCTCCCTTCAGAGCTGTGCACAATGTACTTTCTTGACTGTCTGTGTATGTGCCTATGTACCTCAGGAACATCTCTGTCCTTCTTTCAAGCTTGAAAGATGTGGACAGACACTTACGGAATGACTGCAAAACCTTGTGTTCTTGGGAAATCTTGCTGAAAAGAGCAACATTTTTAAAGACATCGAGTTTCAAAGCAGTGAGGTGCAGAAGTTCAGCACTACATGGACTGTAGCATCGAAAATAGTGATAATCTAGACCTTGTATCACCTGTGAACTATAGGACAGCAGACAGTTGTGCAAGTGCTCTTAATGAAGCATGTGCTTAAGTGCTTTGTTGAACTGGAACCACAGTCAGCCTGTGGCACATGGACTATTTTCAATTGGAAAGTCTCAAATTGTAGAGTCAAGTCCTGTATTGTTTCAGGAATAGCTCAAGGAGCTGCTGACAGCTTGGACAAATTGGTGTTTTTCTACCTGAGTTGTTGGCTGTTCAAGCTGAGCTCATAGCAAATCTTTGGGGCTTTGGGGAAGCCAGTGACAAATCAGAGAACCTTGTTTAACTTGGCCATGGCTGAATGCTGTACATCCTTGTGAGACTTGGTATACATACTCCTCTGATTCACAAAAAACATCTGCTTCTCTTCACTGACAATTCCTAAGATGAGCTCTTGAAGGAAGAGAGCGAGGCTAATTGGATGAAACGCTGGTGATTCTCAACAGAGAAATTGCAGATGTGTGCAGGAAGTCAAAGCCAAGTGTGCTGGATGAACACCTGTGTGCTGCCACGGCTGAATACATCTGTTGTACCTGTTTCTCTTGGCTTACCCAGCACTGATTACTGGTGGTGCCATTAGGTGAATGTATTTCAGGGCACTCAGCCTCCTGAAGTCTAAAGGGCATGGTTAAATACTCTGCAAGGCTTAGGAACGTCTAGGTATACTTTTGGGTACTTAATGTTAAGTATTACCAACACGTAACACTAGCTACAGACTGGTGCTCTCTCACTTTGTCTGGTCTCTAGTCATGGTATTCTATACACCTCTCCTGTCTGTTTCTCCCAGTGTACCCGTCATACATCGTGTCCATTTTACCATGTGTTGACCAAGCATACCTGGACCTGGGTAGGAGTTTTGTTTGACCGGAGCTTTCCTGGAAATGGCAACCAGAGAGCCTGGCCCACCTGGTGGCACAAACTTAAAGTTCCATTACTGCTCTGAATCACACCTTGACTCCACACCCTGAGTCACATATTAAAATAAAACTGTGGGAAATAATAAAACCCACTTATATGAATGTGTTTTTTATTATACAAGTTCTTAAATTTTTTTTTATTACTGCTTTGAGGCCAACTCATCGTCTTTTGTTATGTTCATTACAAAAGGCTTTGCTCCAATCCCTGTTAAGTCAAAGGGAAAGGAGCGCAGTGCTTGGGGAGAAGAGCAGTTCCTTGCTGGCATCCATTCCCATGTCCTCAGTGTGCCTCAGTCTTTACCACAGCTGCCCTACAGGAGCCCTCTGGGGTAGGTGGTGTTACAGAGGAGGTTGACCAGGCAAGTTTGCAGAAGACAACTCACAGAAAGGGGGTCAGATCCAGTTCTCTACAGTCTCATACCTAGTGCTCTAGCCCATGGCCTCTGTTGTTTAAAGTACACCTGAAATGAGCTACTGTCCTTTATCAAACAACTATGAAATAGTTTTCAGCCCTGCAGTTGTAATGCCAGCTCTATCCCCAGAAAAAAATGAAAAGCCTTTCTCACAAAGAGGTAGAAGACGAGATTGGAGGAAAAAAAAACAAACAAACAAAGAAAAAAGAAAGTAGGGATGGGAAGGCTTGTTTATAGCTACTAATTAGAAAAGTAAATTGTTCCTACTGAAAAAGGAAAAATCTGCAAGACCATGTTTTTAATAAATATTTAAGCTCTGTAGATTGGAAAATGGTTGGAGCACCTTTTCTTCCTAGGACTTAGTATAGTGAAAAGTTTGTATCTTGATTGAGAAATCCCTTTTCATCTTTACTTTTAGGGCATACTTGTTGACCACACTACTCCTTGCTTACAGATCACATGCTCCGTGCCACTTACTCTCTACCTAAAAAGCAGCTGAATGTACACATGCTTAGTTCTTGACCAATGCTACACTGGAGTCTGGTGTCATATCAGAATAAAGCAATCCCTCCCTGCATCTCTGGCTACAGTTTCCAAAGGCCCCTTTTTAAAAAACAAAAATAAAAAAATGTCTCAGATACTGGTGTGGCCCAGCCTGAACTCTAGGAGTAGTTTGATATTCAAGACCTTCCTCTATTGCAGTGCAGGTTACTTTCTCTCATCCTTGCCACACATCTATAGGTCATCTGAATGTCTTTTGGCTTTTGGAAGAGCAGGTGCTTCTGAGACAACAGCCTGAAGCCCTGATTGAGCAGATTAAGTCAGAAGCTGGCTTCCTACTTACTCTGTGTGGAGAAGGTGCTGAAGTCTTTATTACAGATGTGCTGTAGCTTTCTTCTGAAGCTTCTCATAGAGGCACTGGTCAAACAGGTGATTTTTGTGATGTGGGCTTCTAGTCATATAAAACTGTGATGCCACCAAATTTGCAGTTCACAGGGCACCCAAGAACTGTCTAGTGTTGAGTTGTGGTGGTGAATGACTTCCCTGTGGTCTTTTTGTATAAATTGTGTTCTGTCTGTTTCTGGACACGTATTAAATAATCCTCCAACATCAGAAATGCAATAAATGTTCCCTGACTGACCATCCACAAATCATTTAAATAGTATTCTTCTGGTTTATTGAATGTCTTTTGTGACATTTATTATTCTCTGCTTAGTAAAACATACAGGATCTAAAAATGTGGCGAGCCCACTTGATCTCTGAGGATGGCATGTATTTTAAAATGATTTTAACCTGTAGACTCATTAAATCATCAGACATTTTCTGCTTCACTGCTAGGAAATAAATAGAAGTTCCTGTCAGGTAATCAAAAACCCAATAGACCAAGAAACTGGCTCTTGAAAGATACAATAGATCAAAAGCATAGCCCCATGTGGACCAAAATGCCTGGAAACTGGGCATCGTCTGAAAATAATGTATACAATGGTTGAAACCTCTGGGCACAGCTGTGAAATTCCTGCAGGTGTTTTATTCCCTGTTTCTCAGTAATTCAGGTGACTTTTGTAAGGCTAATGCCTAGGGAGCTCCCTTGGAAACGAAAACTAATGATAGAAATAGAGATGGGGAGAAACATGTTACAAAGGCTTCACAAAAGCTCCTAATCCATGAGATCTAACAAGTACTGTTGAGGATATTGGATAATGGATTTGCTCATAGTACCGATGTAAAGCTCATTACAGGCACCTTTCACTGTGATGTTCTGAAAGTGTTCATGCAGTCTCTGATGTCCACCTTTTTGGTTTAGAGTTATTATACTAGGATATATTATCAAACTGAAATACTGTCTGCTGTGCTCTTTCTGTTTCTGTGGTTTGTCAGAGCTTCTGCATTTCCGAAAAAAAGTGTAGTTTTAAGGGAAGAAAATGACAGCTTTTGGACCTGGGTGTTGCCTCACAGAGTAGCTGTTCATGGTCCTTCTGTTTCTGTGAGCAATCGGTCTAGGTCCTGGGCACTCAGTATCTAATATTTTGTACACAATGAGTGGGTGAATGACTTACATCCATGGCAGTGGTGCATAGCCATGGCAGTGGTGCCTGTGGGTAGTCAGAACAACTGGGAAATTCAGTTCTTATAAATCTATTAAAATAGCTAAGAGGTGTAATGTACTGTAAAGCTGCCACATTAACATCCACTGGGCTGTCTTTTGATTGTTTTGATAAGCAGCAATAGTTTTATGGCTGTTTCAGAAGGTGTTATAAAGCTTTGTTTCAACATGGATAATATTCCAAATCCACATTTTGCTTCATTTTTATGTGGTTTCAGAAAACTAAAATTAACCACAGTGCATTTTCATTTACCCTGCTTGTCACAATTACAAGGCAGGTGCAGAAATAATGAGAGTTGGTTTCATTTAATAGCAAAGATTCAGCAGTGTTTGTCTTATCCAACTGTCTAATTTTTTTTCCTTGTTGGTGAATTGTGAACCAGAGGTGGAGATACATGGTCACTAGCTGTAGTTGCTCACCCTTTTTTTGCCTCTCTTTCACCATGCCTCCATGGAGTCACTCAGGAGAGCTGGTACAACTCAGCTAACTAGTGTGTCAGTCCCCAAAGCAAATGGGAGAGAAGTGGCCTGGTATGTGTTGTAAGGTGACAAGCGCCAGTGCTGCTGTACTCCTGACAGCATCCCAAGAGATGTTTTAATAGTCAGCAATGTCTGTGCTCTGACTCTCCCCTTTAGTTTGCCTTTGTTCATCTGCAAACTCAAGGGAACAAAGTCTCAAAACAAACTCATGAACTGCTGCCTCCACACCCAAGCTGTCTTCCCCTTCCTTCTTCTTCATCCCTTAAGGTGGAAAGGGACTTGTTTGTTGACTTCATGACACACGTTCATTACTCTCTTCCCTGTGCTTTCTACCCTATCTTCAGTTTATCTTCCTGATGAGAAGACAAGGAAGAGGAGAAACCCTGAAGGGGACTGAAGTCATGATAAACTTAGGTCCAATGTCAAGACTTGTGGCTTTTCCCCTATGGCCACAGTAGGACAGCTAATGGGACCTTTCTTGTGTTACTCCCCTATTTCTTTTTACAGCAACAAACATTTATTTGAAACAGTTTCCAGACCCCAATGGAAAAACCCTGTAGTATGGAAGGCTCTTACTTGGACATGCTGCTGATCTGCACAATTCCTGGACTAGACAGAAAAGCAGTCTGAAAGGGGGCCATGAGCTGAATAACACCCAGGCTAATACTGACTTACTCTACCGTGTTTGCTGTCTGAAAGGTGGAATGCCTTTGAGTGATAAACTTTCACCATGGTGCTTCCCTGAGAAAGCATCCTGACTTTCTTTGACTATCTCTGCTTTATGTTAGTACAATATATGTAGTATAACACAGCTGATAATTATGCTCTTACATCGTACCAGCAGACTGTAGCTCTGGCTGAGAAATGTATGACCACACAAAACTGCATTGATGTGGAGAAGAGGAATGAGTTCTGAACAGAGATTTTAAGTGATGAGCATTAGATTTTTTTTTAAATTTTAATTTTAATTTTTTTACGGTATAGGTTGTCCTACTTAACAACTGTGTTTCAGCTTTAGTGCAAATAACAAATGACACAAAACAAAACACCCTGATTATCTTGAGTGCTAATGCAAAAATGAGCATTTTGCCAGAACTCTGGAACTGGGACCATAAATGACTGTTTGTAGATGAACTGAGCAGGAGCCTGCATGCAGGGTTCTGCCCATTACGAAACTTTGTGCTGTGAGGATGGGGGGAGAAGAGCTGACCCATTCCTCTCTTCTGGCTGCCTGTTCCACAGACTCCGGGTAACATCAGTAGGAGAGGCAAAGGGGAACCCCCCCAGAAGTGAGCTCAGGTCAGTGCTTTGCTCTGTTAGACAGTCTGCATTCTTTTCATGTGCCCTTCCAAGGATGTTTTTAAAACAAATAAACAAAAACACATTTGCCTCAGGCAGGCATATTTCTGTTTTATTTTAGTGTGAAGCAGTGGTTTAATTGTTGATAATACAGCTGAACGGAGACTACCTGCTTCCTGTTGGAAGTATTATTCCTTTAGTGTTGTAAAAGTTACACAGACCTTCAGCTCACTTGGTTTGCTTCAATTTCTCAGTTACTGTGGATCATGTACTAATTAAGTTATTTTTTATTCGCTTGTTAGTAGTAGCATCTGTGAAGGAAAGTTCAGAATGTAAAAAAGTTTTAAATGCTAGAAGGTGAAGAATCTGTTGGTGAATGTAGACTTGAATGGAGCAGTAATTACAAAGAATTTCAAAGTATTTTTAAAAACAAACAAACAAAAACGACACAAAACTGGATGTGATTAACTTGAAACTGTTTTGAAACCAACAAACACCAGTTAAGGATCTGATTCAGTAAGCAGTGGTTAATGCCATAGATGCTGGCATTAAACTCAAGATATCTTTGGAGGACTGGGCCCCAAATGTGATTCTTTGGTTTCATCTTGAGCTGTGGGTGAGTAGGTGTATGCTGTATGACAGCGAGGTTGCTGTAGTAATTATTCATTAGCTTTAAATAACAGGGTAATTATGAAGGTAAAATTCATATACCCTGACACACCCTTTTTTGCTAGCTTTTCAATTTCTGAAGAATGCCTACAGCCCTCTGCTTTGTGTTGTAAAACAGGGCACTGCCCCTAGTTGTGTGTGGTTGTTTCTTTGCTTTTTGCATGCTCTTTGCAAGAACGTGAACTGGGGTGAAAAGGTAACATGAATCAGGGAGGCAGGCACCTGAGGAGAATCAAAACTCAGTTTCTTCTGTGCCTCCAAGGATAATGAAGGTCACTCTGGTGCCCATAAATACAGGTATACTGCATGTAGGTTGGTTCTCTCTGAAAATTCTTGAATTCTGTTTTCTCATTTTCTGTTTGTTTCTCTTCTGGGATGAAAAGCAGCTAGCAGAGCAGAAGGGAAGAAGCAATGTTTTGTGAGGACAGAAGCCCAGTCTGGTGATTTGTACCTTGGATATTTAAGTCTTTTGGGTGCCGTGACATGAGTGGTGAGCTTGTGTTACATAGGCAGAATTGGCAGAGTTGGAATGATTCTGGATAAAAGTCCAGATACTGGAATCAGTTTATCTTGGGTGGATTGAACCTTATTCACTGTATTCAGAATCTCAGAGTTAAGTCCATAAAAATGACTCTTTTGACCTGTAATCAGGGACAGCTGCACATGATACAGTGTGGATGTGCTCAGAATGCTTTGTGTTAGCTGCTCTGATGTCCTGCAGACATGAAGGGCTGCCACACTGCTGGTACCATGAGCCTGCTACGCAATGTGTCCTGTAGAGCACTGCGAGCTGTATGCGCAGTGGGTAAAAAAAGGTCCTCTGCGCTCTTGTGGTCCTGTGCATAACCAGAGGCTAACTCAGCTTCGTTCTGTCCTCCTTCCTGTGCTGCGAAACCCATACCCCTGTGTTAGGCAGCATGGCCTTCACACAGTGAATGGAGTGGATCATTTGGCAAGGGCAATGTGCTCAGCAGGGCTCTCCCAGCCAGCTTGTCAAGGACAGTTTATTTCATTGGCAGTTTCTTGAACTGAAGTTAGGTTTTGCATGGAGCCACTTACACTCATTGGAAGGGACACATTGCTGTCCTTCACCCCCTGAGTGCTACAAACACTTGCTAAGGATTAATTACCTGTTTCTTGTACCATGAACATTATATTGTGACTGCACAGTGGAACGTAATAGAGCTCAAGCCTAGAAAGGTGACATGCCGGAGTTCTGTGTGTTCTGAACTCGAGAGTTGAAGTAGTTCTAGCACAGTAATGAGCTGGTGCAATTTCCTTAGCAGATGAAAGGCTGAGAAGACTGGAGAGATGGACAGACTTGTGGTAAGGGAAGAAATAAATTGTCAGAAACTGAAGTAGCTCTAAGGTTTTTGGAAGAAAACTCTCCCTCTCTTGAGGAGATCTGTGGGTGCAGATCTGTGAGACTAAGAGTGGAAAACTGATTGAAAATGAAATGGTTATTAGAGAGCTAATTCTTGAAGACTAACAGTGGCTTTTCAGTGGTGAGCTATTTTGTAGGTGTAGTGTCTGCATGCTCTATTCCTGCACTAGAGGCCTCTTGTATTAGTTTGAGACATCCTTTTATGTTATAAAACCTGATTTTAAGAGAAAGCTGAGAGTTATATGTAAACTGTTGGATAAAATTACAGTCAACTATTGGTCTTCATACAAAAACAAAACCCCTAAACAAACAAAACCAAAAAACAACAAGTCCCTTTGCATGGTCACTGAATTAAGAAATGAGCAGTAAGAATCTACGCATGTAAGAGAAAAGCAAGCTCTTGTCCAAGCAGCCTGGACAGGGTGATAACACCTCAAATCCTCAGCAATTTGTTAGTGGGGCCCTACCTTTGCCTGGTTTTCTGCCTTCTCTTGGTCTTTGTCCTCAAAGCAAGCACTCTTATTTTTATATACCCCAGCAGCTTTGAAAGAAAATGCTCCATTAGGCTTTTCCAGTAGCTCTTTCTCTGTTGATCTACAGATAAATCCTGACAGCCTACCTGCTCCACTGTGCACTCCAGCAGAAACGGAGATGCCAGACACAACTGTAACACAGTCTGCCATGCAGCATGACACATAGCTGGGTGGAAGACCGGACAACTAAGTGCTTGACATCACAAGAGTATTTGAGACCTTATAGAAATAAGATCGGAATCTCTGTAAGAAATACACCAAATAAACAATCCTTTACACATAGGAAAATGAAAGATGATACGGAAGTAATTTGTAACAGATAATCTCTGGTGGTTCAGTTTTTTGCATTAAACCAAATGTAGTTGTTAAGCTATACACAAAAGTTATGGGGAAAAATAAAAGGTTGAGAACACATACATCCTTTTATTGCAAAATACTATAAGCTGCATACATGTGTGAGGTATATAAATATACATTGTTCACTTCTGTGTATTCCTGAAACCTCACAGCTGTATCATTTCATAAATAGAATCTCTATAGTGCCTATTCTATTGAGCCTTTTGGTTATTTTTATTTCATAATACTAACATGTTGTTTTTCAGTCCTATTAATCTAAGAACATCTGAGAGCTGAGCAACTCTTTAAAAGAAGCGTGTTTACCTGTATTAGTGGATTACTTTGCCAATGCCTCTGGTCTCATCACAAATTTTGGATCCTACTATTACAGAAACACTAACCTATTTTGAGAGCCACGTAAACACTGCAGTTACCAAACACAATGTTTGCATCCTACAGACTGGGCCTTTACCTTTGCAAAGTAAAGCTTCAAAATCTGGATGCCTAGCGTTGGATGCTGATGACTTTACCATACCAGACAATCATAAAAGCAGTTGTCTTCAGAGGAACCATTGGTGCTCAGTGCTTCTGAAAAGCTGAGCAAGGAGGTCAGGTGTCTCAGGCAGGATTCTGTGAACTAACACTTCTGTGAATCTCAGCTTTGACTCACAGTGATCAAATTTAGCCCTGATTCCTACAGATTGTTGATGTATCAGGCAGGAACAGGACCCTTTCTTGTTGTCTTTCCATGCTCTGAGTTAACCACAGAGTCATTCTTCTCATGTCACTCTGATGAAATGGCTGACATGTCAGTCCTCTACTTTAGAGGTGAATGGCTGCATTGAAAGTAATATTGGAGGCCCTTGTGGCAAAGCAGAAACCCTGTAACACTTTTTTCTTTCTGATTCCTCTAGTTCTGACAAGTGGCATGGGGGTTGGAAGTGGAAAAAAAAGCTTTTTGTATCCTGATTTCTGTCAGTGACATTGGTCAGTGAACCCAGGATTTTTTCACTGGAGTTAATCCAGTCTTTTATTCATTTTCCATTTTCCTCTTTGCAGAGCAGCAGTGGAGAAGAGTGAATTTTTAATTGAAATGTTGAGACTGATCTCTTCATTCTTTAAAAAGTATCAGTTTGTGGAAATCTGAAGTATTTTGTAAATGGAAGTGAATAAAAACTGCATTATAGATTCTCAGAAAAACAGGATTGTAAAAGCATTAAATGAATGTCTGCTTATTAAGTAGGATTATCTGTCATACATGTATTCAGGTGTAGCAAGCACAAGCAGAAATCAAGGAATCTTCTCACCTTTAGAGCATGGTGTCCCGTCCTTTTCCTTAAGGTGTCCTGTACCGACATAACATTATGGTTTCAGTTAAAAGTTCTGTGTTAAGAACAAGCAAAAGAGCACAACCCTTCCCCCTATAGTGCAGAGAATGAACAGAATTGCAAAATATTTTAAACAGGAAAAGCTGCTAGGAGAGTTAAAAAAAAAAAAAAAAAAAAAAAAAAGAGGAAGTTGGTATTGCTAAATTAGGAAGTGGAAGTTCATATGAAAGACGTTTTCCTCAGGAAAAGATTGGTAAATGTGAGGCAAGGTGATCTGCTATTGCAATATAGCAGCCTTCAGCTCTCTCTCAGCCTGAGTTCTTCCAGTATCACATTTTGTCTGTGTTCATCATGTACCTGGTACCCAAATGATGGTAGTACAGAATGAGGCTCTACCTGGTGGTCTGGGCAGTGAACAAAGACTCTGTAATAGGAATGTATTTGGTGTTAGTGATGGCTAATGATTATCACCTCTTTTTAGCTGTGTTTTTTGGTGTCACACTTCCCTCCCTCCCCCTGGCACCAACGTGGACCAGGAGCAATATACAGGAATCAGTATCACATTTTGTGGTCAGGATAAGTTCTATGCAGATAATTAGCTATAAATACATCAATGTTCATTCCAAAAGTTCTTCTGGAGTGCTTTAGGGGGAAAACAGCAACATTTAAAACTGTATGATTTCCCATTCTGTTTCTTTATCACTTTACAATGTGACTTCAAGTTATTAAAGCATGTTTCCCCAAATCAAGACATCTGTATTTATCAAAAAGCTTAAGGGTTACAGCATATTGTTACAGTTGTTTTTTTTTTTTGTGTTAGTTTACTTGTTCATTCTGGTATGTATGCTAAGGTTTTTCTGTTGATGATTCCAGTTAACCAGTTTAATTAATTACAGTTTGTTCAAAACCCACATGAAATAGCTGGTCTCCAACCCCAAAAAATATTAGTTAGAAAAAGAAAAACAAACATCTTTATGCTTGTGGGTTATATGGGTTAGATCCAGGAATTCAGATAACAAATGTTAAAAAAGAAAAAGACATTCTCTATGGAAAAGGAGGCTCAGCAAGGAATTATTTAATGTTTTCATTCTTCTCTCAGAGGCATGCAACAAAAGGACAAGCTCAATGGTCACAAGCTGTAACAAGAGATATTTCAACGGGGTGGGAGGAAAAACTGTCACTGTGTGGGTATTCCAGCACTGGAACAGGTTGCCCAAGGAGGCTGTGAGTCTCCACTCTTGGAGATATTCAAAAGCTGAGCCATGAGCAAAGTGCTTTAGTTGGCCCTGTGCTGAGCTTGGCACCTGGACTGGAGGTCTCCAAACATCTCTTCCAACCTCAGCTATCCTGTGATCTGTGTGGTTCTGTATAGCTTAGTGTTATAAATGGTTTATAGGCCAGGTTTTTCAATACTGTAGCACAAATGTAACTCATGAGGTTAATCATTTCTCTTCGAAAAATTGGTGAATTCAGCATACATTTAAATAGACTTAATCGTATGTTTATTATGCATTTCAGTTATTTTAAGCAAAATAACTTGTCCTGTCTGTCTTTTACCTCATCCTTTGATCTTGTCCTTTAATAGAAGGTCACAATTAGATTTATAGTTTTCTGGCCTGTTTCTCTTCATACAGGAAGGACCAACAGAGTAACAAACTGCATTTAAACACTATCAGTTTCACAGTCATTTGGCCAGTGGGACTTATGTGTGCTACAGCACTATGAAATTTGAATTTACCTTGTGAATAATAACAGTTATATCCCCACTCTCCAAATGTCCACATGTATGTGCCTAATTCTTTGTGAAAATTAATTATGTTTTGAATGACATTGAAACCAGGGTATCTGTATTCATAGTGGTTGGTTCCTGTAGATGATGTCTTTTGCCTGATGACCTGCAAATAATTGCTGTGATCATTATGTTTGCTAATTATTTTCAAATAATAAATCTGAGGCACTTTTAACGAGTTTCACTGGTTGGAAAAAGCTTTGTCTTATGCTATAATTATTTAATAAGCTAAGAAAAAGGCTGGAAAAAAATGTCGTTCTTTTGCAGATGTTACATCTCTTTTAATGTGAAATGTTATTCTAATGCTTTAGAAAGTGTTTATCTTTGGTCTGAGCAATTATCTGATTGGCACCTTTTTTCTTTCTCATCCCCCACTATCTTTTCCCTAGTCTGGCTTCTTCAGTTTCCCTCCTTTTCTGAGCACTGAATAATTAAAAAAAGTCTCATTAAAATACAGTTAGTTAAATATGTATGTTTTAACAATTATTTCTAATGGAAAACTCCACTTGTGATGGCTGTGCTATTATATGTATTTTGAAATCATTCTAGATTTGGAAAATTCATCTTGCGTGGACAGACAAAACCTTTCCCTTCCAGAGGTAATTTCTGTCCTGACGGTGCTTGATTCAACATGCTTAGACTCTATATGAGATGAAAAAGTGGGGAATGGAGAAGCATATGTAGAGCCTGAAGAAAATAGTCAGTTATTAAAACAATTTAGCTTGCCATTAAATCTCACAATTTTTGAATATAAATAGCTTTCTCTTCCCTTTGTCTCATCTGTCTTTCTATTATAGCAGAAAATCTCGTGCTGAGCAAAATAGGCAGGGTAGCCCAGCAGTGAAAACAGAATTAGAATGCAGGATCTTGATTTTTAGTCTGACTCCATGAATGACAAGCTGTATCATAGCTGTATCATCCTATGCAACTTACCTAACCCCTGAGTCTCACTTACCACTCTGTAAATGGCATATAACAACATAGGATGCTGAGAGGTTTAATTAGAATTAATTTTAGTCTTTCAAGTACTGTGTGTTTCTCAGATGAAACGTGCTGTGCAAGTGTGAAGGATAATTATTATGTTGCGTCTGTGTTTTTCTGATACATTATTACTACTCTTTTATTAACCGTGTTTTGAAAAAAACCCCACGGTACTTACTGGTGTGCAGTTTTGTTTGTATGGTTTAAAGTTAGTCCCTATGAGCGCAGTAAGTAATTAAACTAATGTTGGCATTGAGATGTGGGTTTTTTCATTTAAGAATGTTAATGGCTATTAGTAGATTGGCACAAAATGCCTGTCTGTTTTGATACTTTGAGCACCTTGAATTATGCACTTAAGTGTCAGATGGGCCTTATTGCTTTTAAATATAGTGAAGCAGCCAAGCAATAAAAACCTACAAAGTCTCTGCTGATAGTTTCCTTGTAGCTGGTCAGACTTGACCCAGATGGCCTTGCAGAGCAAATACCCAGAGAATTGTCCTAGTAATCGGTGCCTGGTGCCTCCTTAACCGTTTGCCAGTCTTGTCAGGAGCTGAGTATACCTTATGCAACAAGCCACCGCCTGTTTCTCCTTTTTTTTTTTTTTGTTCAACTGAAACCCTGAAGTCCGGGGAAAGCCGAGATACCAGGGGATGTGACACGTAGCACATGGAAGCACACTGTCTTGTTGGATAGGAGATAACTGTGTTGTTTCCAGATGGAATCACTGCTACATGAGAAATAAAAATAACTGATTGTAGCAGAAACTGTGTGTCCCAAGGACATAATATTTCAGAAAGTGTTGAGTTATAAACTGTGCTTGTACTTTAACATGGATTTGAGCATGTGATTGGGCTTTTCTTGTAGCTGAGTGTTCGTGAGCCTTAAATAGAAAGGCAGTATTAACAAATGAGATCAGATCACTTCAGGATAATGAACTTCTTTCAATAAGGTTATTGTTTTATAGGCAGGTCACATTCTTTTTGTCCTTACTTGCCACATACTATGAAGTGTTACTCTGACACACAGGACTCCTGTGTTAATTGCCATGAGATGAACATGTCCAGAGAGACCATCTTCTCCAGGCAAGGCCACAGATGCAATGAAGCAGATTTACCTTGCTGGACATGCTGCCTGGAAAACTGCTTGAGCTGCTTTGCTGCTCCCTTTCCGAAGTAGATTAGAGTATAAAAATGAAAAGGAGATGAATAGATTTATACCATTCTCACACGTTATGAGAGCAACATGCAGATGACTTTAGCTGTCCCACAATGCTACCCAGACAAAACGTAGACCCAGCTCATCCACCAAAGCTGCATTTTTGTCTGACTCTATCTAGTACAACCACACTTAAGCAATGTCCTTAGCAGTGGCAGTCTTACGAGTATAGCTGTGTCTCCTCTGTCTTCATCCTAAGTACATGTATTAAGTACCATTTCATGATCTGGATAGACACAGGATAGGGCTGGCCTGAAACTGTAAGTATATGTCTGGCCAGTGTAAGCTCTGCCAGTTTAATGCAATAGACTTCTTCTCATGCATAGAGCAGATACTAACTTCAGGATTCCAAACTTTCAAAAAAAGTGCTTCTTAAATGCTAATGCAGCCCTGACTGAGGTTCATTAGCATGGGTACTCCAGGCTGATAGCAAAGTGCCACGTACTAGTTGGCTGTTCTTTTGCAGGTAGGAGTCTTTGGCTTACCTGTCAACTTGTAGGATGAAACTGGCAAATAAAGACGTGTGAGTTTTTTGAGGCACATTAAGTCAAAAATGTTCTTTTATGTGCTTAACTAGTATTAAAAGAATGGTATGGTACTGGATTGTTCTCAGAGCAGGGATAGACACAGATACATTTGATGACCCCATTTGTTTCTCCCTTGCCATCTGTGTCAGCCAGTGATGCCTGCATTAACGCACAGGATTTGAGATGTGAAATAATGTCACAAACTAAATGCCAATTGTGCTGTAATGTCTGATGACCACTCAGATGCCCGGGGTCTGATGGTTCTGGCACCATACTGGGCAGACAGCAGTTTGCTGTCCAGCACATCTTTGTTGTCCTTTGAGAAATAACTGGTCATGGCTATGAATCTAGCTGAGCTAACGACAGAGACTACGAGGTCCATGAAGAGACTGACAGACAGCAAGGGAATGCAGATGGATGCTACACATTTGCAAGTGTTTATTTTTTAAAGTCTCTGACTGGGAAATATATAGAATGAAAAGGTCAGGGAAAGACAGTATGCCTTTCTGGCTTTGCCTTTCAGATTTTAGGATCAAAAAGAAAGAAGGAGGAATATGTCACGTTGCAGGTAATTAAGGATTCATCAGGAAATAAGGAACACTTGGTTCTTTCATAGCTTTGAGGACAAAAGGTGAAGGGTATCTGGTATATTTTCCATATGTGGCATGCTAATTGGAGGGATAGAAATGAGGTATTTGGAAATCTGAATCTAAGCTCTTATAAATGGAAATTGGTTTTGCTTAATGAGTTTGCTGGTAGGCTCAGTGATTTACATTTGGAAACATAAAAGATTTTTGATGATATATTTGAAAATTAGGGCTGGCCTACTTGCCAAGTGAGCTCTAAAGATTTAATAATCTGTCAGTGAAGAATTATTTTTTCCTTCCCTATAAATGTTTGGGATTTGAATGATGATTCCTAAGAATTGCAGTATTTTATTGTTACTAATACCCAGGAGTTGTTGTAGGTGTAGTCTAGGCTGTTGGCATTTTATTCCAAATCTTTCCAGAGTTTTGAAAACCTCACTTTGGAAATAACATACAGAAAAATTTTCTTTCTCAGACCTTACTAAAGTGTGGGGCTTATTCCAATTAGGTATACCATTGTTTTTGAGGATAAAAAAGAATCACTATTGTTTGTTTTTATATACATTCCCTGGCCCAGAGAAGATGAATCACTGCATTCAGCTGAGCTGAGCCAAAACAAACAAACACCTTCTGGATAGTTATGTCCTCCAAACTTTCAAGTTTGTTTGTGATGGAGTGGGCACGATTTATCTATTAAGGGCTGTAACGTGAGAAACGTCGAGAGGAGGAGTTATGCAATATTACCACTAGATGGCAATTAAGACACATCAGATGAAACTGGTTGGTGAAGCTAGCCAAAAGCTTTCAAACTCATGTAGCTTACTTCAAAGTGTTAAAAGCTGGGCTTTTGAGTAAGACTTTGGGATATCTGTATTTTCCTTGGAGTGGAGCGTGCAATAATTTCCATATGACAAAGGAAAGATTGTTAAAGCTGAACCGAATTTTGGATTGCACATTTGGATTCATACATGTCTTGGCAGTTTTGGAAAGGATGTATTTGGTTTCTGTGCTGTAGAACCTCCACCTCCTTGGGGAGGGGGAGTAGTAGAGTCAGCAGCAAGTAGGAGAGGTCTTGGCAGGGTGGCCTCTTCAAACTTTGCTGCCAGGAAGCTAGGAGAGCCCTAATTAGGCAGGCAAGTAGAGTCTGATCCAAAGCCTGCTGAAGTTAATGGGAGTATCTTGGTTTTGTGCATTTTTTTCCCCCTATTTCAGGTAAACCTACCAAATGAGACTGTCCTCTTTAGCATTCTGCTTTATATGCGTTACATCATCTACTGCAATTGCTAGCATATTAGCTATAAATGCATGCCTTTATTATTTGTAATGAAGATATGACATTTGCATGCGCTGTATGAATAACTTAAAAGAATATATGTGATGTAACTGGATTGTTTTTCTATTTTTTCCTAATTAGGGTTTGAAACAGTATAATTTTCTCACGTGTGTGTTGGAGAGTATAATTTCTTTGAATGAAGGGGAGGGGCACCTTTTATCCTGACTTTTGCCTCAATATATTTCAGTTAAAGTTCTAATTAAATGCAGAATGTCACATGTTGGGCTGCCCTAGCATACACCCGGGGACCTTAATCACAGCTGGTCCTGGACTTACAAAATGTCATAGCTAGCAGAATTCAGGCAAAAGCTGCAATGGAGTTAATCCTACTTTTCTATTTAAAGTTACTCCAGTACTGGCAATACTCATCTTAGAGATAACTAATGTGAAATACTGGAAATGATTCTGTGCTCCATAATCAAGAAAAATTCCCCACAGATTCAGTGGGAATTCTGCCTGGGTAAACCCGCAGGTATTGTGTGCTTTGTGAGATTGCATGCAAAGGAAGATCGTCGCTATAAACTAACTTTATGGCCTGATTTAAAAAAAAAAAAATCTAAATAAAGATTAATGGAAACAGCTTCTCTGATTACACCATTACTTTATGCTTATTTGAGCAACTTTAAATAGATAAGGAAATATGAGTTTCAATCTGTGCCTGGTGCCCCAGAGTAATTGAAACTCCCCTCTGTTGCAGAAGTGCTGGCTAGAACCACTGTAAAGCAGTAAAACGTCTGTCAGATATTCTTGCAGAATTTTGTTTTTGTCTGTCAAAGTTTATTCTCCCAATTCACACAATATTAATACAATTTTTATACTTATTTTAAAAGATATACTTAATCATTTCATTACAAAAGCACACCGTATGAAAAATGGCAGATTGGCACTTTCAGGGTTTTCATACTGGTAAGTCACATTTGGATTCAGATAGCTTTATGTTGTTTTGTACAGAGTTGAGGCATTTGAGATTACACAAGGGCTTTAGTTTCCTAATGGCAGACAATGACTGCTACATGTTGTACAGAGAAGGTGTCTGTATTTTTCAGTTCAGCTGAGTTAGTGTAGCATCCCTGAAAGGCTCAGTTCACTTCTGCAAGATTTTGAGCTGCCAGTCTCAGGGAGTAATGGAGTTCCCTGTTTGTATGGATGGGTGACGTAGCTGCCTTTTATGATAAAGGCAGATGAATTTGATCCTGTCACCTCGCAGCCAACTCTTGATGTGCTCTGTGTAGATGCTTTCATATTCTAGGCTTGGGCTTCCCCCTTACTCTTTCAGTGCTCTCATCCTCTGATTGGATTTTCTTTTATCTTACCTTTTTCAACATAGTAGACAGTTTGCATTGATCAGCTTGCAAGGGAACTGAGCTGGATTAATCTGGGAGGAAAACGCAAGGCAGTGGTCATGGGGTACTCAGATGAGGGAAACTCCTGCTGTTTGTACTTTGACCAGATTTTCAGACTTGGAGGAAAAATTCAGGTAAGAACTTAGTTCTTGGGCAGTGTTGGCTTAACATCCTAATGGAGTACTGGGGTTCCCAGTTCCCAGGTGAACTCTCTGAGCACCTGGTGAGGGAGACAAATTTATGTTGGCTTCTCCTTTTTATCTTCTGCTCCAGTGAGTCCTGAATTACTTTCTGCACTTGAGCATGGCTTCAACAGAGTGTACATTGCTCTCTGTGTTTTAAAAGAGTGAGGCCTTCTGAGTGAGCTATGTCAGACGTAGCTGAGACTGGCAAGGCAAGAGGCCTTGGTGGATGGATGATGTTGAATTCCTTCATCCTGATCCAGGTTAGCTGTTGCATAGGTGCTGAGCAGAACTCAAGGAGTAAGAATATGTGGCAAACTTCAAGGGTTCCTTGGAAGTTAGGGCGTATCCAGATTAGGTGTCAGGTTTTTACATCAGTTTGTTACTAAGACATCTACCTTCCTCCTATGTTATATTTCCGAATGCCTGCATCTTTCAGTAGAGTCAATCCTTGGATGCATATGCATTTTATAAATAAATGTGGCCTGTTATTCAAAATGCTTGTATCTACTGCTTTGATTTAGTTCAATTGTATTAGAATATATACAGGACACAAAATATACTTTCAAATGGGTTATTGTTAAGCCTCGAGTGGCAAGATATTGGTAGGGTTGTCCCATGTCAAAAAGTGAGTGTGGAAAAAATGCAAGAAGATGACAGTGCAGTCACTGAACGTTGGCTGTCAGATGCCTGAGAGAAGCAGATATTCAATTGCTGTACATGACAGCATGTAAATGTTGTTCTACTGGTGCTTAAGGATAAATTTTAACATATTTCTTGTAATGTCTGAACTGATTTGAGCCTCTACAGAACTGAAACGTGCAAAATAAGTTAGTGTGAGACTGCTTTACCCTGAATGAGGTGCTATGAGAGATCTCAAAAATCAAACACGGGAGGTTTCATTTTGTTGGCAAGAGGAGATCTGAGTAGAGCAAAGGCCTTGCAGAATAGTGTGATAACCACTGGAGAATCCTTGGTCAGAGTGGACCAATGTGCTGATTCATGCTCTGGCACTCAGAGTGATTGTGCTGTTTGTTGGGAATCACTTCATTGTATCAGTGGAACTGAGGTGGAAAAAGCCTAGGAATTCATTCTGGCTCTTCATTAGACTTCATGACTCCTGGCTGTATTTTATATTGCAGTATCTTTCTGCTGCCAGAGAAGGTTTGAAAGAACCATGTGGCAATGTTCCCTGCCAGGAGTGAGCCTGCTATTAGATTGCTGGTGGGCTTCTATCCCATCTCCTCAAATACTCAGATGACCTTCAGTTCCCCTTTCCTTAGTAATTCCAGGCAAGTTAATGGTTGCTACTGGAGGTTAATTAAAAGGTGGAAAGATGCCCAGAGAATGGGAGGAATGTAGTCCCGGTGAATAAGTCATGGAACAGGAAATGTGAGAGGACCTGGGTTCCAGCACCACCTCTTCTGCAGAGCTGGTGTGTCTTTGCTGTGTCTTGTTGCTTGTCTGTGAACTAAAGCTAAACAATTTGCTTCTGCTTTAGAGTATCTGAGGATTGTGAGTGAAAATGTAACTGCTAAGCAAATCTTATAAATTGCTTTTTATATTGTGGGACCATCTCATTTCAAATATAAGCTCTGTAAATCCATAAAGAAATCTTCAGGAGAAATTATTTGGGAATGAGTAGCAGAATTTCAGATGCAGTGAAGCTATAACAATATTACAGTGCTGTAGCATTTCAGTTCCTCAATCACTATGTGAAACGAAGACTTAATTTTGAAAATTGCCAGGGGTTGCCAGACAGCAGAAACAAGTGAAAACATTATTACAATTAGCAGAGGTAACGTTATTAAAAATAATGGGCAATATGATTGTACAACTAGTATTTATGTATTTACCCCAAGTTGTGTCTTTTTTTTTTTTTTTCTTTTTGCTGAGGGGTGGTAAGGGAAGGTATAATGGCTCAGCAGCTAGTTAAAAAGGTGCTTTTCTGAGAATTTTGTCTTGTAGTGGAAGCAAAATCTATGTGTAACACCCAGTGTGCCAGAGGATGAGTTCCAAGCCAGCCTGCAGTATTGCTGTGTTCCAGCAGCAGTTTTAATAGACATCTGCTAAAGTTCTGCTAGGAGAGGGTTCCAACTCTGCTCAAATATATATATATAGCATGAAGTTACATTTTAGTAAGCTCATCTTCTGTTTATTTAACCACAAAGATTTTTTTTTTTTTTGACTTGACAGTCAGGTGTTAGCCATGTTTGCTGACATGGGCAATTCAGTTGGAGATGTATTTTTTTTCATTGTTTACTTTCAGTTATCTTTGAAATCTTTTACGCTCCAGTTGCCATAAGGAAAGCTGCAAAACAGCAAGTAAATAAATCTCAAATGATATGAATTCTGTGACATGTTCTCCAAATCCCAGATGGGAACGTATCAGAAGGAAGGGGTCAGTCATTAGTACATGTATATGGGCAATCAAACAAAAAAAATAAAATGTGTCTCTCCAGTTGACCTTATTGTGTTCCAGTTAAAGGTTTTGTGCTTGGTATACTACAGCAGATAAAGGGCTAGGTATGACAAAGAGAGCAGGAACTTTGTTTTTGTGGAAGCTAAGAAGATGGTGGTTCTGCAGGACTCAGCTCATGGGAATAGTTGAAACAAACAAGAAACTCCTAAGCAGGTTGGAATCTTGAATCATGCTCATTCTGCTGTACAGCAGAAGAGCTATCACTGATGATGACAATACATGACATCCTAGGACAAGTTTAAGCCCCACTGTTTAATGGTCCCACTCATGGAGCCCCACTCTTGCTGTGGGGGTGAATTATGATGTTGCTAAGGCAGCAGAGCTTCTCAGGCTCCTTGCTGCCAGCGTTCAGAGCTGCTGTGTCAAGGCACTCCTGTGATTGCTGGTGTCAAAAAGGAGGTTCTTGAGCTCTGGTTCTAGCACATCACATACTGTATGAGCACTGCTTTTTCTTTTGCTGTGAGGGTTTCCCATCACTTCCGACAGTACACAAACCTTTTGAGAGTGAAACTGAGGGCCAAGGTAAGACGACATCATCTGAGAATCACACCACTGCATCTCTGTTCATCCCAAACTGTACTGCTGATTTTTCCTTTGCCCCAGCATAAAGAATCTACACTGTTAGTCTGGCTTGTCTTGAACTAGGTTTCCTAGAGCAGCTGCAGTTTAGTATTACTTCTTGGCATCCTACACCTCCAACTTGAAAAGAGTATACGTCAGTGTTTTTTTTATTATTTTTTTATTTTTTTATTTTTAGCTTTTGAGACTTGTCTAGATTGAAAGGTGATAATAACTTAAGTGTTGCTAAGGCAATTTCCCTTGTTTTAAATACTCACTTTCATCTTTCACAGTAAATCCCTGGAAGTTCAATTTGAGATTAGAGCGAAGAAACACATTAAAAATTCAGTAGTTAAATAGAACGTGCAATAAACTGGTGCAGATATACCTCTGAATTTCATAGGCAAACATTAGGTGACAGCACGCAAACTGGGTAGTGCATATACCTTTGTGTACCTGTCTATGCAAGTACCCCTATGGTACCTGTCCATGCAAGTAGCCTTATCAATAAGCAGTATTTGCATATGCGTATTTCTTTTTTGCACAGAAGACATTCTTCACTGTCTGGAATTTTTGCCTAAATTGTACTTTCACTTGTAATGCTTTCATTAGAAACTGTAGAAGAATGAAAGGTAAAGAATTACTCAAGGAATTCATATTCAGAAAATGCATTAAGATGCAGACAAAACTTGAACGTTTGTGGATGTGTCACGGGAGAAAATAAAATCTCAACTGTGAGAGTCTCTGGGCAAGAAGCATGGGTATTCAGGAGGATAACACTGGTCTCCTGTGGAAGATACACATCTAGCCAGCTGGAGAATGAAACTGTAGCCAGTGCCAGTAGTGTGAGGACAGGGGACAAATCTCAGCTAGCAGAGATGTACTGTTCCAACATGTTCAGCTTGTCTGCACCTCCTCCAGTAACACAGCACTTGCTTTCTCTGGCTTCCTTCTCAGCTTGTACGATACCCTCCAGGCCAGTCCCTGACAAACGTACAGCTGGACTGAGCTGGACTGTCAGCTGCAGAAAGTGTCAACAAAAAGGTTCTGATTCTGTGGAGCAGATGACAGCAATTATAATGTTGCAGAAGGTGCCCCAAATGTGCTTCATGACTTCTATGCTCAGGAGATTTATCTGCCCTTATTTACAAATCACTAGCAATAAAATCCCAGAAGACAGGATGACAAAAATCAGATGGCTGGTGTTTTTTCAGAGGTGATGTATAGGCTGACCTACTTGTGTATATCATGTATTGCTTACACCAGCATGATGACTGATTTCAGTGGTACAGGCAAGAAGGGTTAATGTCACCCTTTGGCAAAGGTATTGTTCTTAAATCCCACATAAGGCCCATTTAGAGAGTTTCAGTGAGACTTCAGCACTGCCAAGAGTTTTTGTGCTGGAGGAGTACGGGTTGGCAGGATCAGCCCTAACACGTTAAGTGCTGTTTATGATATTATTATTGCTTTGTGAATTCATTTCCCACAGAGACAGACTGGAGATGCAATGTTCAGATTCAAACTTCCTCTGTGCTCTGGGGTGTCAGCTCCATGGTTTAGTTTTGGGCCCATTTCAAACGTCTAGTTATTAACAGCTATACTCAGTATTGTGTTTATAGACTATACTGTAAACTGTATGAAGAATGCAAACAGTTGATTTTCGTGAAAAGCCTAGGAAGATGTTATTTTCAAGAATAAAGGGAACATAATCACCCTTCATAGGTAAGATATGTTATTTACACTATGGGGATTCATGTCAGTACATTTTAAGTAAGTTGCTTGGCTGAACTTGTTATCTAGCTGCCAAGAACGGAAGTGAGAGAGAAGAGCCAGTGAGAATTATTGGACTCTACACTCCAAACTTACATCATGTAAACATTTATAACATGACTTTTATTTTCAGCATTGACCATTCTGGTGGGGGCCTCTTTGTTGCTTTATTGCTGGCAGACTGCTTTTGATGGCACTTTTTGGCTTATCTGTGAGGAAGCAGCAGTCCAACAGACCTGGAACTACATGATATTTGCAACATGTACAATTAAAATTTCTGGTCATCCTTTTCTCTTTCCAGGTTCCCAGCAACAGCCAGCTGCTTGGGTTTAAGCGCTTCCTTATGCCCCTACTGTTAATGTTGACTTGCAGTGACCGATGGTCCCACCCTGCTTTCTCAGCATGTAGTGGTGAAATCAGTAATCATAGATGAGAGAAAGAGGCTGACTTTTCCATTTCTCCTTAGTCTCACGTTTAAAAAAAAAAGGATATCGATTCCAAAGATGTAATTTTCCATCTCAGAATACCTACAGATAACAATTTGCAATATACCTGGCAACATTTATGTTAGGTCAAGAAGCAGTCTTGCAGCAAAGTCCATCCTTCCTACTGGCATCAGTAGTGCTTTGGTCTTTCATGGTATCAATATATGCTCCTCCAAAATCAGCAGTTCACATTAATGATGAAATGCATACATGTAATTCAGAAAAGTTATTTCTTTTAGATGCATGCTGTCTGTGAAACTATACAGTGCAAAGCAGAGCAGTGGGGAAGAGAGGAATAACTGAGCTTTCTTCCTTTGTGCAGTTTTCAGATTTCTGATGATGCTACAAGTATCCAACCCAGTTCAATTACATGGGTGAACTCAGTAAGTTTTTCTTACCATTTGTTGCAGTTCATCAGCTTTGTAGCATTTAGGCTGCAGACACAGCTCAGTTTATACACAAGTTTTGTTTGTTGTTGTTGTTTTCAGAGCCCCTTAATGCTCCTCACTGACCCTTTTATAAGCTATAACTTTTGCTCACACTCCATAAGTCAGGCAGTCTTCAGTAAAAGAGCCTATCAAGAAAAAAAATCTGGGATCCTTTCCAGGGAAAGGCATGTATAATAGAGAATTCTGGCAGTTTTTCATCTGGCACTAATTTATTATTTCAAGCTGGCTTGCTCTTTAGACTATAATAAACAGTATTTTACATCTAACAAATCACTTTTAATATCCCTGACCTTGACAATGTGTATCTACTATGGGTTTAAAAGAAAAACTCTAACCAGAAAAACAGTGGGTCACAAACTGATGTAATCATAGTTCTTTAAGTTTCAGCATTCCTAGTGAAATGAAAGGTGCATGGAAGAATAGGTGGTTTTAATAGAGATATCTACTATCTTGAGCTATGCCATATATGCTAGGTTTTGAAGAGCACAGTCTTTATGTTTAGTCTAAAAGAATTTAAATGATATAATAATGGAAGATGATGTTAGATTCAATGAAGTGACAGCAGTGTTTTGTTGAAGTCAGAAGGCTGCTGTTCGTGCACCCTTAAGAATTCAAACAAATATTGTATCAACACATTTAAGCTGTGTTTAAATGGGAGTTACATTCATTTTTATGTTCCTTTTTTATCTCACGTTAAAAAAGATTGTTCTTATTAAAAAGCACATGTAAGCCCCCAAAAGACAACAATGTCAGAAGGTTCTCCATGGCACCGTGCTCATCATGTCCCTGAATGGGAGAAAGGATGAGAAGCTGAAATATGTCTTGGTTTCATAGCAGCAGAAGACTACTTGCTTCATGATCCAAGCAACAGGCTGACTCTTTCCAGTTCTTTACTACAATTTCTAAGTGTACACATAGAATATTTCAGACTTATTGAAATGTGATACTGGCCAGTAGGCAGAAGTTTTTCATCGTTTTCCAGCTACATTATCTGTATTTTAAATTATAAGCAAGTTAGGGGAAAGGTAACATGGGTAGATGTTTTGCATAATTTAGAAGCAGTTGCTCTACATGTGTGCACACACCTACACAAAGCCATGTAACAAACACAGTAAAGTGTGTCCAATTCCAATATGTTTTGCATTATGTTAGGAGAGTTATTGATAAAAGAAAGCTCCAACTCCTAGCTTGTTATGACCATCCAAGTAGCAAAGAAATAGGTGCTTATTTATGAAGAAATGGCTTCTTATTTGTGTAATACTATTAGTAGATGTGCTCCCAGGAATGCTAACCCACTGTTTCTCTTATTAGCCTGCACCTGACTTCAAAGCTTGCTGAAATTAAGCTTATTAGTTCTACTCATGTTGTCATTATGCAGACACCTGTTCAATGTAGTCCTTGTAGTCTTTTTTTTTTCTTTTTTTTTTTTTTTCTTCTCTCGATTCTCTTTCTCCAACCCTTATTTAAGGTGAGGCTTGGGTCCTCTGTGGTTTCTTTTCATTTCAAAAGTTAGGAATTTTGTTTCTAGCCTGTACTGCTGGTATTTTTCAAGGGCATGAAGATGGGAAGTGTTTCCCAAAATAAATGATAAATGCTTATTGCAGAATATTACAGAGCTTCTGTGATTTTAGTGATTAGATTAGCTTGGTATTGCCTTTCTTTAGCATTTCCTTCCAACATCTTAAGTGTGTGTGTACATTTGTAAAATGTATGTTTTCAAGGATATTTTTGATACAAAACTTGAATGACATAAGAAGACATTCTTCAGTTATTATTATGGAGGATATACAGGGCTTTCTAACAGTGTAAATTTGAGGTTGTCTGGATGTACTTTTCTGATTTTATTCAAGAAGACAGAAAAAGAGAAGTTGTGAGGGTTTGTAATAGCTTTCCAACTCTTAACCATCTTGTACTTACCCTGTGTAACAGAGGGGAATTATATCTGATAATACCTTTCCAAGCTCTGATCATTTGGGCCCCCAAAAGTTTTGTTTCAGAAACTCTGCAATCAGGGATGTGAGCACAATGTGACCACTCAAAGAACTTAAAGCACAATCCATAATGATTTTTTAAAATGGGAATGGTGTATAAGTCCTGCATCTCATTCATGCACGCGTTCCCTTTGAAGCCAAGAGATTGATTGTATGACCAGACACTGATTGAATGTATACAAAATATTGTGTAAATTTACAGTGCTAGATAGAGGAATTTGAATAACTGTAAAACATGCAGACATCCAGTCATGTTGGGTATCCCTGGTCTGGTTACCATAGCAAATAAATTAGCTTTCTGTCTCGGCTGTTGAACTAAAGTTAGTGAAACATTTGTATGTGAATGCAAAACACCAACAAAAAAATAGCTTTTGAAGGAAACAGTTTAGCTAAAAATGTGCCAGATGTTCAGACTAAAATACCAGTTATCCAATTTTCTTGTGAAAAGTTAATCTCCTCTTACATTTCAACCATGCTGTGTTATGTGAGGTTATACTGGAGTACAATGTGAAGGGATGGATCATGCCATATTGTCAGCAATACAATGGAATAGCTTATATTTGAATGGAGAAACACATTTTCAGATTTGTTGCCAGGAAGATCTGCACATTTTGTGTTTCAATGGGTAAGTCAACAAGCCATGCTGTTGAAGAACAAATTAACATTGACTGAGGCCAATGCCATATCTTCCCTTAAAGTACAGCCTACATATTAATTAACATTTGTAAAGCACTTTGAGGTGCTGGATGAAAGGCAGCGTAGAGTACAAAGTTGTTGCTATGATTAATTAGTTATCACACTGAACATGTGAAGTTCTGTATGAGAGTGTTGCAGACCATTATTTATTAATTGCTGCTTTTGCCTGTGGCCTTCTTTGTTCCATCCCTTACCTACTGTGTTACTGCCCTTATTAATTATGTTCTTTGGTCTGGAAGGGAATGCTTTGACCTGTGTGGCAAAGGCCACAGATTTTCATCAAGTGATACCTGCAGGAACCATTATCTTCTAGTAAGGTACCAAGACATCTGACCTTGATGTAAAGGCTTCAATCCCACAATCCTAACAACTTGCACTATTAAAAATACATGACATGTATTTTGCTCATCTAAAACTTCTGCTTCCTTTGTGTCCTGTTATGCATTTGTCTGTAAATCAAAGGCTATCATTTTTTTCCCCTAACATGGGACACTGAGCAGGCCAACTGTCTGTCTTTACAGTGGACATGCCAAAGTGGAGCGCTGGTAGTACCGACATCCTGGGCCTCCTGGGTCCTGGCAGCAGCCTGGCTACAGCAGCAGTGGAGCCCAGATGAGCTACTGCTGCTTGAGGTGTGTGTGTGGGGTGGAAATTATCCTGGTGAATCTGTGTGCTAATTCAGCTAGACTATTTCCCCTACCCAAACCATGTTCTTGAAAACTATCACTTTATTGTGCTATCCGTTGTGACTTTTCAGATTTCTGTGTAGACATTCCCCATGGACAGATCCCTTCCTAATCTTTTCTCCTGTAAATAGATTGAGCTCCTCAAGAGTGATTAAAAGGTGGATTTTCCAGAGCTCAAATTATTTTTCTTGTTTTCTTCGGAACTCTGTCAAATCCCTTTGAAGCTTGGGTATAAAACTCATGGCACTATGTTTTGTCACAGTGCTAATGCCATCTTTTTGCTCTACTGACGTTCTTCCATTCATATGTGCAAGGAGTACTCATGCTTTCTTTACTGTTGCATTACAGCAGCATTCCATGTTAACTGCATGTGAAAAATGGAGCCATGGATTTTCTTGTCTAGTAGACTCTGTATCATATTTATGGTGATTAGAACAATGTTATAATAATTAGTGCTACATAGAGGGAGAAGCTGAAAAACATGCTGGGCTTTGAGAGCTGAGGCCTCAAATTCGTGGTTGTGATAATTCCTTTAGAGAAAATGCAGTGTTTTTCAGTGCTGTGGTATGTCTGTGTATCCTGCTGAGTATGTGCCAGTGCTGAAATGGGAAAAGCCCTGGATATTAGAGGCTGGAGCAGTAGTCATGGACTAAACTACTGTGGAGAAGAGGTTAAGAGAGTCTACAGAAGTGATGAAACCAGCATGAAACAGTAAAGTGGGAAATAATTTTTCTTTTGTAACTGTAATATCTAGTTTAAATATAAGAAGCAGATTTTTCACTTTTCCAAATGACTCTGCATGTGAATGCAACTGGACACCAAGGGGGTAATAATCTACTTGGTGCACATGAGATTGGATCTCACTGCTAGGAAGAGGGAGCATAGTCATTGAAATACGGCCCATTCCCATGACCCTTGATCTCCATGCTAGAAAACTTCTCAGTAGCTCAGTTCAGCATGGGTTTTTGGCTTTTCAGGATACTAGATTATGGATAGGAAAGCCCAGTCTGTGCTCCCATTAGGCCTATAGCTTTTCTGAAATGAGCTTTGGCAGAAACCAAATCCAAAGCGTGGCTTGCTCTTTTCAGGGCTATGGAGCAAATCCTGCTACTGGTTTTGTCCAGGGTCACATGAAGCTGAATTTGGGCACTTGCTTCTCTTTGTCTCTTATTTCTGTGGTTTGAATGAAAAAGTAGAAAACCTGCACCCACCGCTCAAGATGATAAATAAATAGATAGGGTGCAAAGGTCGTTTTGTCACTATTCCTCCTCCAAGATAAAATCAACTCTTCCTAGAACTTTCAGCCAGAGACTTCTGCAACTGGTCTTTAAAGACCTTCAGTGCCCAGAGGTTGCTCTGTTCCCCAGCCATTCTCAGTGGTGGAGAGCTCTTCCTAACAGGGAGTTGCAACATCCCTTGATAACAGCTCATGTCCTAGAAGAAACCTTTTACAGAGCTGAAAACTGTTTACCTAGTATTTGTTTTTCTGTTGTTTGGACAGCTTTATTTTTTTTCTCTTTTTCTTCTCTTCTCTGAACCACTGGGCTGCAGTGCCACTTACCAGTTGTTGAAGGTGAATTGCAGCTGGCCGAGGAGTCCAGGTGCCTGTGTCGGCACTTCATCCATGCCAGCCATGAAGTATGGGAGCTGTGGCACACCTTACCTTGTCCGGCATCTCTCAAACCTCTGCTACACTGAGGGTGGGTTTCCATTGCCTATTCCTTCCTTAACCATTCCTATCCACTCTTTGGCCTGCAAAAGAGATCTTGAGAGAGCTTAATTTAACTGAGAAATGTAGTTAGGGTCAGATAGACCTCTTCCTTTGGTAAGTATGTCCCTTGTTTTGCATCATATGTGTGTACCCAAGACTGGCAAGCTTTTAAGACCACCGAGACCTTTGTATACAGACCTCACAGGGTATGCTTCTCTTTATAAATGTACCGAAAGTCATTTTTTTTTCTTCTCTGATTTGAAGGCTTTTCCGAAGTCTGATTGCTCTGATACTTAGAAATGTTCTTTCGATTATCAACTGACATTATTCCAGGCCAGCTTATATTAATTTGTCAATGAGCAAATACTGTTTATGAGTTTAAATTGGTTTTCCTTCTTTAGTGCTTATTCATGTAGCTGTACTCATAAACAATGATCTCGTCTCTTCTTGGCATTTGCTAACCAAGCCTGCTCTTTGAGCTCTCTGGATTTCCTTTCCATGAGGTTTTCTCTTTGCTACTCTTATTCTGTGACCTTCTTTGCACAGATATACCAGTTTCAAAGGATGTATCAAAAAGGAGTGACTGGATTTATTTATTTATTTTATTTATATTATTTTTTACATGGCACTGCTGTTTCCCTAGCTGCTGGAAAAGCCTTTTTCAATCCATTCTGAAACTGCAGTTGACTTTGGTTTCGGTGTTGTGTCATTGCTTCATAACCATTCCATAGGCCAGGTCCTAATCTGTGTTATTTCATTGACAAAACTCCTAATTTATTGCAGTGTTTTTGTCATTAACCCAGCACTACATGGATGGGCCTTTTATGACTTTCAGATGCAAATTTTTTAGCATAACTATTATGTGATTGTTGAGGAAGTAAAACAGAAAAATAGAATATACCAATGCTCAAAGAAGACTTATATGAGACATGAATACTATGTCACTGATTCTGCTATGTGTTCCTAGAAATGACTTGAATGCATTTTGATGATGTTTCACGTGTGCCAGGCAATTAACACACTACATTCAGTATTTTAAAAATATTCTTTACATTTTTTTGTGTCTGGAAATTACCATGGACTTTTGATTACGGTGCTCTTTGTAGGTGAAAACTGCTTACTGCTTTTCAGACATGCAATGCCCATGCCTTGTGTGTGTATAAATCAACAGAAGGAGCGAGTTGGTACAGAATAGAGACTTATATACAGAGTATCATTAGACCGAATATGAGATATGAGATGGAGGGGAGTAGTACAAAGATTTTACTAGCACTTACTTGAGACTGTTGGTATTACTCCCTTGACTTCACCATTTTATGAGACTGTGTGGCTCTCCCAAGCTCATGCTGATAACGCAGTCACCATCCCATAGTATCTGGTAATTACTGTGTCTACACCAGGTATTATAAATACAGACAGAGAAAGGAAGAGAAAAAACAATGCTGTGCTAAAAGATTAAACAATGGCAGAATTAATTAGTTGCAATTGATGAATTTGATCATGCCTACAAACACCTTTAATTCCTTAAAAGCTGTTACACAGACAGATGTAAAAGCTCAACCTGTGGAAATGGAGAAAATTCTTGGATTGCCTCACCCTTGCATCTGTCTTCAAAAGCTATTTCTAATCTTGCACAGGCTGTTAATGTGGAGATAGTAGCAGTTATGAAACCTGGGCTAGATTCCAGATATGTTGTATCAAAGTGTAGAATGAAAAGGAAATCAATAGTCACTCCTCGAGGAAAGTTATGCCAGAATTGTCCAGTATGGTCTAGATTAATCAAAGCTATAACAGCTTTTTTTCATTAGTAGAACATTAACAAGTAAACAACATTCCTGTTTTGTTATTTAGCTGTACTAACCTTTTTCAACAGCTAGGCCCAGTGATAAGTCTGGATTTTCTCTGTTTATAGAAAACTGGTACGTCAGCAGATAATAGTACAACTCAATATTTATGGAGTGCTGGCTTTCTGGAAATGGGGAAACTGGAAGTTATTACTAGACTAGTTCATTAAAATGTAAACAGGAGTGAGGAGACAGCACTGACAATGTTTGTTTATTTATTTTTGCTATTGTCTGATTATACAGCAATGTCATGGCTATGGTGTGAAAGTGGGAGTTGGTTTTGGCAGAAGTTTTTCTGCTGACCCCCTGGAAGGAGGTAAATAACAGCAGCATGTAACACTGCTTCAGTGACACCTCGGTGCACGGATGTGGTGTGGCACATCCCAGTGTCTGCGTGAGCAGGACCTGTTTTCTGACTCTGATATTTATCTGTATTTAAACCAGAACTGTTCTGTTCTTGGGGTATCTGCAACAATCTTTTAAAGAACCTGTGACAATGGAGAGGCCACATAATGTTGTTGTGATTTAATTGACCAACATGCGTTGCTTTATGAATACCAAGTAGAGAGGTGTATTTTAGCTGTTACGTAAGCCTAGCAATAAATTTATTAGAAGATGACAAACTACTTGGCATATAAGAGTGAAAAAAAAAAGGAACAATACTTGTTCTACAGAGTTTTATTATCTGTATGAGAGAGATCTCATGCATAATTAGATAGTGAGCCATATATATTTTAACTATTGTTTTTAAAATTAACTTCCTCCTTGAGTTGTGTTGCTCAAGCCTCTGTGAGGAAGGATTTGAATGAGCAGAAGATGGCTGAACAGCACAGATAAGCAAGAAGAGGGAAAATAAAAGTGTTCATAGCATAAATGGGCAGCATAGAAGTGACAAGGTAAAGACTGGGAAACGTGTGTGATTGATTTGGTCGATTCAGAAGTTTGTGGGTTCTTCAGCAGCAGTGATGCATGAACTGTGGTGTCTAGCGTTTTGTACTGAAATGCTTGTAAGATATCTCAAGATTGATTTTTTCCAAATAAGAAAAATGCAAAAGTTTCAGCTCTTTTACATCAAAGCAGAGCTCCTTTCTGCATTTGTAAGAATTTCAGAAGTCCTGTGGTACTTCTGAATTGTGGCAGGGTTTGTCTTGGTGTGAGGGGCCAAGGACTTATATTCCCACTTACTGAATGCTCCCTTGGACAGGGGAGTGTTGCTCCAGGATTCCAGAGCTTGCAGCATTTCTTTGGTATTCTTTGTACACAGCTTTCAGAGTGTTTTTGGATGAAAAGTACTATGCAAATACAAAAGATTAATAATTAAGATTGTGTTGATTTGCAGTAATTGTGCATAATGTAGTGCACCACAGGAATTCCTCTTTTGGGCTGACTGGTCTGTTGCCTTTTTTTTTTTTTTTTTAAAGACAGGTTAATTATGAGATTCATAACCATAACTATGCAATTATCACAGGATAGGCAATCCTATTGATATGCATAAAAGTGATTTCATGAATCACAAGGACTTTTGGCTTATTTAACCAGTCATGAAAACTCAACAGCAATCTTGTGTTTCATAAGGTTGCCCTTTTCACGGGTCACTACAGAAGTAACAGGGATATGGTGTACTACAGAGGGCTCAAACCACTCCACAGTTGTGTGGTTGTTCCTGATCACACTCCTGAAGTGCCGTTACCACTCTGTGCTATATTTCAAGAGAGGACATTAAAACACAGTAAGGATAAATAATTGGAAAAATCCCATTTTTCTACTGGTGGTGTAAAAGAAACCAAGAGATGGTTTAAAACAACACGTGAGCTGTATTTTATACCTTCTGTAGTCTCTAGCATGGGTAACTTGAAGTCCTGAAGACTTCTGTTTACATACAGGAGCCCCTCACTATTAAAGATACAAAGATCCACGCCCTCACACAGCCGGTCCCCTTGAACTACCTAGGCTGCTCATGTGCATCAGGCTGAATGGGGTTGGGGCTCAGCACGTTCCTCCATCCCTCAGTTGAAGTGCTGTTAATTACTAGGTAGAGAACTGCACTTTGACACTGAGAGCCATGACTGGCTCTGTGTAACCTTTGAGTACTGTTCATATAAGCTAAAGTGCATCCAAAAAAATAATCAAAAAAACTCCTCCTGTAAGCCAGTGTGGCTCAGGATTGAACTATGGTTAGGAATATTAGCTGTGCTATTTTTAATCCACATTAGGAACTGAAAAAGTGGGCCACAAATGCAGGCAAGATCATGAAGTTAGCCAACTGTAGTCTTTTCTGAGTGATACTTCACAGCAAAGTCTCTGAACAGCTTCACTATTACATTTACTTATATTGAATGATTTTGAACATGTCTATGGATGAAGAATGAGGTGAATGAATGAAATCATTGCTTTCTGTAGCCTAACTAGATTTTTTTAAGACAACAACATTTTTTATACACAGTTGTGAGGGAATAGAAGAGCGGTGCTGAAGAACCTGCTTAACCTAAGGGTGTGCTCACAGCTTGAGCGGGGCTTGTGCAGGTATCTTCAGATCTGGTTGAGGATCAAAGCAAACCTTGGTAACCCCAGCACATTCAGACTGAAATGAGGGAGGGACAAGAGAATATTGCCAAGAGAGAAAATCTAAATTCTGGCAAATCTTAAATGTAGGTGGAAGATGGTAGATAAGAAGGCGTGGTAGAAATCAAGCGAGTCCTCCTACTCCCGTAATACAGTGGAAGAAATCATGTGTCATGTAATCTGGATGCCTGTGGTGCCAGAAAGAATAGGGTGGGGTTAGCTCTTCCTCTTTGTATCTTATTTTTCCCATTTCAGCTTTCTTGCCTTTGATTTTGGCTTCTCTTTGCATCTTCCCCACTGCTGATGCCTGAATTCTCCTGAAACTTCCTGTGTCTGACAGCCAAAAGACCACTGTTTCTGTTCCTGTCTCTTCTGCGATCTGCACAATAAAACAATTTTTATCTTTATCTCCAAGATAAAAAAAAAAAAAAAAAATCTGCAAATCACCAAGTTAGTTTCTCTTCACCAAATTTAAAAACATGTGAATGCTGCTGCTTGTCAGGTGAAATTCTCCTTTTGTACCAAACATTTCAAACATTTTTTGGTAAGTTTGTTTTTATCCAGTTGCCCAGCAGTTAAGGCAGTTGCTCTGGATTACAGATGTCTTGTTCCTATTCTGACTGCCAGGATTGGAGGCAGCATGGTCTAAGAGAGCACACAGCTGCCATCACTGGCGTGTGGTCTGGGCTCCCTCAGTTGCTCTCAGTCTATCCTTTTCTTGTTTCACTTTGCAGAAAATCTTAAATACCCACTCTTCAGCAACTTCAACCTTTTCATCCCATCTTGTCAACAGTCAGGTAATGGAGTAATTTTCTCCTTGCTCCCTTATCCTTCACACATGCTGAGTAAAAGTCTTTCATACAGAGTGAAATAGTGTTAATGTGAGGGACTGCTCCTTCCCTCCTTCTCGGCACAGTGCAGCCTTCTGAATGCCCAAGGGCAAGGCACTTCCAGAAATGTTGGTTCAGATGCCATCAGCCAGAAAATGCAACTGATCCCACACAACCTGAATGAGCGTGCTGACAGCTGAGCTTCTGGGTATGGGGGGTTAACACTAACACTTCCTCAGGCAGTTTTCTGAGTCTGCTCCCCCTCTGCCCCTGATAATTCTCTCCAGATGAAACTAGTTGACCACTTAACAGTTTCAGGATGACTAAAGCAGCATTTGCCAGTAAATTCACCCTCCTCCACTCTACTGCTGACCATGCTCCTTCACTGGAATTCTTGTTTCTTTAACATGTCTCTCAATTTTTTCTTCCTCCTTTTTATATTTCCTTTTCCTGGTTACCTTCTTCCCCATTTATGAGCCCTTCTGAGTTGTCCATCCACCTTGTTCAATGTGACTCTGCTCTTTTCTTTGAAGTTCCCACTTTCATGGCTCAAGTCACTAGAACACAAATTCTTCAGGGTTGGGCCAAAATACCTGACATCTCCAAATAAGCTCCTTTAGTGATAGGAAGCATTCTGAGTAGGCTAGTTAGCCCAAAATAGTTCTAAAAGGTATAATTCCTCTTTTTCCTCTGCACACTCAGAGAAACGTGCAGATCACAACAGTCACTCCGCATTTCAGTGTTCTCAGGTGTTGCCTCGTGAACAATGAGTTACTTAACACCAGTTGGCAAAACAAAGCTGGCATAAAACCCATGTGAGACTTTCCAATTGTTCTCTGAGTTGTCTTTAAAATGTTTTTTTAAAATTGGGTCTAGATTTGGACTTTGGAGATCAGGGATAAAACATCTCTGTTTTAAGCTCACAGCTACTATGTGTTTTTGGAAAACAAAACAAAACCAGAGAATCTCTTTGAAAGCGTTTTCCTTTAATCTGTGCCAGCAGCAAGGGTTCAATACTGAGTTGTACCAGGCAAAGCGCAACAAGCATCAGGCAACTGATGTGTAAACTGATCTTGCAGTGATACCCTCCCACCTGCAGCGCATGTTGGAGATGTTAAAGGTAAATGAGCAGAGCTCCAGTCTGCTGGAATTATTCTATCCATTTCATTACTTAACTCCTGTAGGTTGGGATTATTTTTCTTTTGTATTTGAACAGAGCCTGAAACAATAGGGTCTGTTTCATAATATGTGCTATCAGAATACAAACATGAATGAATGGAATTAAGAACTTGATTGACTTTCTTAGCTTTCTAGGTACCCCCACAACCAATCTATTTTAAAGGAGATTACAAGGCTTGAGACAAGAATTTTACTGAATAATACGGCTTTCCGTTTTCCCCTTGGTGTTATCTTCACAAGTTTCCAATCTTTTTGTGCCATACGGATTTAAAAACTTAAATTTTACTGGCTGTCAGAATGCCATTAGATTTGATGCGTTTTACGTGGCCTCACTCCTATATGGCGATGAGAGGAGTGGAATCTTAAAACCCATATATAAATAAACACAGTTTCTGGGGAAAACGGATTTGGGATGCACTTTTGTTCTGGCAGAAGCATGACAATCCTTTTTTTATTTTTCAGGTGTATGATGCACAAATCATAGTTTTGACTTTAACAGGTTTTAAAAATTGTCAGATTTTAAATACCAGAACAAAACCAAAGAAGGAGTTTTAGACTTTATTTGCTGTTTCCCTTATTTGTTGCACAACTGAAATAACGACATGAAATTATTTAGCAGCCTGCGATTACTACAAACAATGGAAGGAGATTGTTTATCCGCTTGCTTCTGCAATGAAATGTGAATGCTATGCAGCTGACTACTCTGATGTTAATAGCCGTGAAATCAATTCTCCCTTAGTCTGTTCAAGTGTTTTACTGACTAAGTGAAATTTTTCTAGTTTAAAATTCCAGCTTTTTTTCCAGTTTAAAAATTGTAAATCTCTCTGATGAGATTTATGACCAGTTAATGGTTTTTAATTCAATATGAACAAAAATACAGAAGGAATTTGTGTGATTTTTAGTCACTACTACAGTCCCTGAAGATTCTGCCTCAGACCCTTTCCTCACATCTAAGATGCTAGGTCTCCAAAAGCCCTGGAGCCCTTCTTTTGGTCACTATCTGTTGGTGCAAGTACAGGAACCTCCTGTCAGGGGTAAGGTTTTGGTGTAGGGGCTTTGGTAGCATTGTGCTCCGAGGGCCAAATGCTCATGGGAAATCAGCGGGGAAAGAAAGTCTCCCTGTTCACACCCTCAGCATATCTCACTTCCTTCTTGAAGTGGAACAGGAGCAGAGCAGTAACCACACTTGTGTTGACGTCCCTCATGAAAAGGGCTGTCACAGGAGCCATTCGGAGTGGGACCAAAGCTTCCTCTTCCCTGTGCTTGTCTCTGTCAATGGCCAGAGGCAGATGCTGAGAGGAGAGAGAAAGTGCAGGCAAACACGTGGTACCCCATGGATCCCATCCCACCTCCGTCTGTTTGCAGCTCAGCAGCTTCCATCATTTCCCCCTTGAGAACACTCCCACAGAATTAAGGCCACAGAATGTAGGCTCTGTCCCTTTCCATCAAATCTGAGGCACCCACAAGTTCTGATATGTATAAACTGAAATTCATAGTTGGGCAATTTTCACATATTAGTGACTCAGAATAAGGAAAGTGTAATTTTAATGAGCTTTATCTGGTTAGCATTCATGGACTCACTCCTGGGATGTTTCTGGTATCCTGGTGTAACCCAATGGCTATTAAGAGGAGAGCGTGAGGCATGGACAGAGCCATCAGACATGGAAAAGACAATGATACCAGCTAGGTGCTCATTTCTGTTAAAACTTTCTCACCCTCTCAATTCTACCGCTGAAGGAAAGTGAAAAAACAATTCCCTGCAAGCAAATGAAGGCAAAGAAATTTCAGGCAGCTTGTGTCTGTAAACCAGTGCTGGCAGCAGATGATATTAGAGTCTTCTTCCTCTAACCTTTTTTCCTGTTTCTCCGTGTTAGTTCCACCTGTCAGTGAAAGAAAGTGGAGGGTTTGGGCATTTCAATAGATGCAGCATCAGCCTTGCTGCAGCTGGAAGACACTCAGCCAATATTGTGCGTGATACTTTAGAGCAGGAGTTGCAGTCTAGGCAAAGGGTGCCTCAGAGTGAAGGGAGCTCTTTGTAAGAGCATCTTTGTTATGCCCAGATTTGAGCTCCTGTAGTTTTCAGTGTACATAGATACGAGCCACAGTGAATCCCAGAACATGCATAGAGACTTGTAGCTTTCAGAAACAATCTTCCGTTCACTACAATGGGATTTACAAGGGAAGTAGCAGAGGGTGGGTTAGTCTTGTACTAAGTACGTGCTGCTAAGGGAAGAATGGAGGGTATCATCTCTCTTTTTAAACCAAGAGATTGTTACCTGGCTACCTATGTTTAATGAAAGTTCAGCATTGCTTGAAATGGGAGAAAAAAAAAAAAAAAAAAACACAAACCAAACCAAAACCAAAACCAACAAAACAAAAAGCACCACCAAACCAAACTCCAGAAACCTTGGTGCCATAGAGATGGTGTCATGTCTTCTGGTATGTATCTAATCCTATTCCTAGGTCCTTTGGTTTTTGTTTCAGATTGTTAATGAAATCAAAGCATATCCTGGGCCTATCCAGGGAGTGGTTTAGTTTGTGTAGCTGAAGAACAATCACAAGACAATTTTCTAAAAACAATAGGAGATGAAAGAGGAAGTTTAAACCACTTCCCAGTTGAGAAAACACAATTCTGCTGATTCACATCTGTGCAGAATGATAGTTTTCTTTCTTTTGCACAGTTGTTCTCAGATTGCCCAGATTATATTAATATGAGTGCAATAGGACACTCCCAGTTGTAAAGCCCAGTAATCAAACAGAAATTCTTTTAACTGTAATTATCTCTTCAAATTTCATCTTAGGTTTCAGTTTTTAGCTTCCCTTCCTGTCGTACTCTTTGTACAAATAGACTTGTGTTATTCAAGGATGCTTGTGCAGAAAAAACAAATCTACTGATGCACCACAGATTCTGAAAGGGTGTATCAACAATAGCACCAATACCATTTGTAGGTCAGAAAATCACTCTGTGCAGGATGTGAATGTTTAACTGAAATAACCTATTAGTTAGGTAAATTGAACACCACCACTGTGAGCAGAGGGATGGCATGGCCTTTATAAGTTAGCTCTTGAGTCCTTCAGAAAAACAATGGCTAGCCAACCTTTGAACTTTTAGCCTAAGGAGACGGGTCACAAAAGGAGACTTCAGGATGTACGGAAGGCAATACTTTCTGTACAAGATATACTCACTGTAAAAGAGGAACTTCAGATATTTTCACTGTCAAGTTTCATAATACTGACGATAATTAGGAAAAAAAAAACACATATCTGACCTACCTAAAGAAGCCAAGATGGTATATGAGCTTTTAAGTAAAATTAATTGACTATTCAATGTGTACAGTTTGGAAGAAAATGCAGTCACATACATTGTGATTTGCCCTGGTTGAAATTAAACGTAAAAATCCTGTTAACTCTTGGTTGTCTCCAAGCAGGACAAAGTACCTGTCAGATTTCCTGGGAGTAAGCCTTCTCTTGTTGTGTAGAGGCTCTCTTGATCAACTTCTGTGTTTCACACGCTCATTTAAGTAGTATTTAAGTCATGGAGGTGCTTTGCTGCTCTTCCATAGCTGCCAGAGCATGAGCTCATAATAATAGCTGTTATTTTGCACAGATACCATATATAGAGCCTAGGATTAATGGCACAGTGTGGTTTCCTGAGTCACTGGGTAGTCCTTTGGCTTTTCCACAATGGTTTTGTGAGGTGAGAAAGGCCACAGACCTCGATCCTGGCCCTTGATGTGTCTTCTGTCTCTTACACATTTCCACAGCAGGACAGGTGCATGGGACTTTCTGTAGCACAGGGGGAGTGAGGGAAGAGTGGCAGGATGGGCTCTCACCAAAGTGCTCCGGAGGACATTGGGGAAGTCTGCTTCCAGCCAAAAAGACCAGAAAAACGGGGCTGACATCCAATCAAGCCAAATGTGGCACCAAAATGATTACTGGCTGTCATTAATATTTGAGCTTCAGCTCAACGATTCACTACTTTTTCCATGGAAAGTCAGGGCTATTTTCACAAATGGATCATGGCAGTAATAATTAGTTAAAAACCAGTTGTTAAACTTCCCATTCTTTATTTGGAACACAAGTTCTTAAAAGACATGACTGAAAATTTTTCTTATTGTATTCAAATTTTCTGGTAAGTTAGAAAAGAGTCTTAAAGTCTTGCCAAAAGTCTGTTCATCTACCTCTCCCTTATTCTGAAAAAAAAATCAGGTTCTATAGCTTACTACTTTACTATTTCTGTAGCGGTTAGCATTTAACTAGCCCCACTTGCTGAGTGCTTGACTTACATCTCGTTGCACGTGCTGGCCATCTGCATGGATGCTACTGAGAAGAAACACAGACTGTGACCCAGCAACAAAGACCTTCATTTGCATGCGTGCGTAAGCCTGCATTTTTCTAAAAGGATATTTGTGAATTAGTTGAAATAGATTAAAAATTAATACTTCTTAATACAAAACCCAGTATTTTAAGTTATGATCTTCTAAATCTTTTTCATCTTTTTTTTTTTTTTTTTTTCCCCATCATGCCACTATTATACCATCAAAAGGGATAAAAGGGTTAAGAAATAAAGCAGTGGAAAATTTGAGAATATCAAAATGATTGGTTGGCTTTAACATGTTTAACTGTAGATAATTTATATTGTAACTTTAATATAATTAAAGAAAAATACTATATTTAAATTACCAAAATTTCTAGATAATTTTTTGGTCATTTTTTTTGACAAGTTCTTGCTAATGTGGGTATAGTATTTTAGAACAAGTATTTTAATGTAGCACTGTAATAAAATTTTACACTTATTTGGATAGCCTCATTGACCATCAGAACATCTCAGCAATTACTAACAATCTCCAGAGGCTGAAGTATGGGACTGGAATCGTCCTTTCTAAGAAACAGATTTGAAAGCCATCGTATTGGTATCCATGGAGACTAGCAGCAAAAATATTGGCAATGAACCTATCGGGGGAGTTTATGGGAAATGCTTGATATAAGGGAGATGATTTCCTTTCTTTTTTTCTTCCTTTCTTTCTTTTTTTTTTTTTTTTTTTAGAATTGCAAAAGCCAAACATAAAAAATCGCATTCCATGAGTGAAAAATAAAAGAAACAGTTTGTATTTATTTTAAGTTATGTTATTTGAATAAAAAGAGCTCAGCAGTCACTGCAGGAACTTGAGAGTTTGTAGAGCCGCTACTTTTTTGTAGGCATTTCTTAATACAGCTGTCACAGCTAATATTAATGTTGAGGGTAAACATGAATCAGATTATGCAGCAGAGAATAAAAGTCTTCACTAACTTGCAACATTTCATTCAGAAAGAATTTTTTTGTTGTTCATATCAATAGGAATTACAGTAAATCTCCAAGATGTGTAATATTACAACTCTGGAACATTATACAAGCTTGTAAATTCTTATACCCAATACTCAGAATAAAAGGCCAGTTGTATCGTTAGTTACTACTGTGCACTCAGCACAAACTAGCTGGGTTTAAATCCTGCCAGATTGTACAGTACTGTGACATACATAGGGCCAAATTTAAGGTACAGCTTTTTCAAAACTAAGAATTAGGAATATTAATTCTCATGGAGGTCTGTAGAAGTCAAAGGAGCCAAAATAATTTCTGGCAACTTTGATTCATCCTGACATAGAAATGATGTCATTAGCTTGAGTCCTGGGAGAGGTTCTGTGCTCCGTGCTCTCTTATCCCTGAGATTCCTTTACAGATACCAGTTGAGCAGAGTCAGGAAAACATGGTTTAAAACAACCCAAGTCCTTCTTTTGTCTCAAAATATATGTCTGTCTGGAGACATAGAAACATGTCACAGATGTTAATCAAGATTCTTAATGCAAAAAGTCTATGAGAAAGATTCTGGAGAGCCACTCAATTGTTACTGGGATGGATAGTATAAAATTGACATAATCCAGAAGAGAAATAAATCGTTACTGCTCATAGCAATTATGAACTCTCTAGAAGGGTTAAATGTGTTCCCTAGAGAATGCCAAAGAACTGCCTCTGTTCTTAGTCTGAATAGTGGTTTAGTTTGCAGGTCCCTTTGAACATTTCCAGTATGTGTATATCTTTTCTGTATCTCTGTACTTCATAATTCAGGCATTATTCTTCCTTTCTTGACTGAATTCCTATGTAAGGATCAGGGTTGCTGCTCGCCCTTCCCGTCCCTTTTCTCAGGAGGTAGAAGATTCGGCACCTTTTCCTGGGCAACATGGCTGTTGTGTGTGTGATGTTTTGCTGTTTCAGAGAAAGCATATTTTTATAACATCTCATCTAACACTAGCATTAGCTGACTAGCACTAACCTAACTACTAATTTGAGTGGCGTTAGGGCAGAGTGTTTTATAAGAGTCTTTCAATTTGCTGTCCTGAAAATAATATCTGAAGTGTATTTTATGTTTGATTGTTAGGGGCATTTAGTGTTGCCTTGCTTAGTGTAAAAGAAGCATTTTTTAACTAAATAGCAAGGCATAATTTTGGCAGTGGAATTCTTTGGTTAGATGCCTTTGTGTAAAATAGGATTGTTATTTACATTTATTAAAGTTGTTTGTATATGTCTTGGCTCTCGTGAAATTCTCCATAGGCTGACAGATCTGGAGAGCAGGGCAATGCAGGCACCGTCCACAATGCTGCCATCCCATGCATACCTCACAATTCTGAGAAAGGCTGCCAGTCAGTGAGGGACTCCCACACCCTTGGAAACCTCAGAGTAATGGAATTTATTTGAGCTGGCCTCAAAGTCCGTGACTGGACAGTGGGTTTGTGAGAGAGGTGCTCAGGCAGATCGAAGCTCGGAGATGTTAACAGCTTTGTTAAGGAGTCAGTCCTATCTGAGCAATTGAACTAGAGTAACCTTTGCTTGCTCTCTGTTTATACAGCACCAACACCCCTGGAGACAGCTCTGTGTGTATCTATGAATATCTACTTATAATAGTAATATAAAGTCCAAAGCTTTGGAGTTTGGATAACAAGATTGTTTTTCTTACCAGCTAGTGAGATACAGTAGTGGATAATCTCTCCTATTATGGCATGGATTCCCATGCTTGCTCTTAAAGCTCTTTGGCAATACTGCTCTTAGATGGCTCTGACTACCTAATTGAAGTGTCTGATCTGGAGCACAGTTGACTCCTCGTAGAAAGAGCAAACTTCTTGTGCGGGTTGATTCCAATTTAAGGAGGTTGGATTGTCCTGTAGATATGTCTCTTTCTTGTCATTGGCTTTTAAACATCTCCATTTTAGAATGGCTCTTTTTGTAGCAAAAGCAGAGATATAGGAGTTGAAAAATCTGGGCTTTAATCCTAATGGTTTCCTGTTTGGACAACTCACTTGCCCTGTGTGCATTTCATTTTGCTTTTTGGTTTTCTGCCTTGTTTTCTCATTTACAAGTAGTGCATGCTTATCTCCAAAGGTTATTGTTCAAAGCCTGAAGAAATTTCAGTTTCTCAGGTGAAAGGTCTTATATAATCTTAAAGGATTATATTTGGGAGTTACTAAAGCCTACAGTTAGACAGGAAAACAAATTTATTTAAACTTTTGTATGTGCATACTTATATAGCCATTTTAAGCTCTACTTTTAAAACAAAGGGACATCTTAATTCTTTTGCCACTGATTTTACCTGAATTTGATCAAATCCCCAGTCGTGTATGAGCTATGGAGACTTACATTTTCATTCTTTTCCTAGTTTAATCTCAGCTTTTTGAGCTTCTCTGAACAGCAAACTGAAGTTGTAATTCTCTAAATGGAACTGCTTTGTGTTCCCTTGTGGTCTGGAAACTGTGTGAAAACTGTGCAATATCTTAACCTTTTTGCAAAGGACACTTAGTAAACACACTAGAAACCCTAGTAAAATTTCTTGTTATGATCTGCTCTCTGTCTCCATTGCAGCCTTCGTTCTCGAATTCTCGGCTCAGGCAGTAAGTCCTGCTGTCCTTACGTGCACCCTGGCTGGGCCAAATTCCTACTCACAGCAACAGCCCTTTGCTTGCATAAAGCCTGAGGGACAAAGTGTCAAGGCCATGAGAGAGGGCTGCTTTGCAGTGACTTTTTGTGGATCCTGGCATTTTGTGACTGCAGTTTACACCACTCAGCTCTGCGGATGTGAGTTCTGTGGGGACCCCCTGCACATCCTGAAGTTATATGGCAATTTAGCAGAGGTTTCCGTGTGTTTGGGGTGAGATTATTGTCATTGCTTAGGTGATATGCTGTGCCTTCATACACCCACTCCAGTTCTTTAGGAAGCATAGATTTACCTGGACTGAGGCTTCAGGATTATGGAGAAAAAATATAAAAATGCCAAAGAATGCCCGAGCCGTGGTTTAGATCAATGCAATGTACATTACATTTCTGGTCTAATCCAGGAGAGGGTGCTAACTTTCTAGCCATCACAACTGGCACACTGTGCTGGAGGAGGATTTTTCACCGCTGATATCCCATGTCTGACTGATTATTCACATATGCTGTCCCCAAAGGAGAGTCATCTTGGGAGTGCAAAACCACCCTCTCAAAACATTGGTTACCTCTGTTCAGTGCAGTAAATATAATTACATGACATATTCTTGACAGGGGAGTATTTATTGTTAATGTACTTAATTTAAATGCTGTTACGTATCGTTTGCTCTGTTCCCTCACTCTTCTGCCTTTCGCCTATTAAGGAATATTAACAGGCTCTGAATTTAGGTTTCCCCGCTGCAGTAACCCCTGCTCTCTGTGGCATTATGGGCAGCAACGCCCCCCACACAGCGCAGCAGTGTGCATGTCAGCAAGCTCCGTGCCTGCAGCTTGCTGCCAGCCTCAGTTAGTGACTAGGCGCAGGGCGAAATGTGTGTGAAGCAAAGTGTGCCCACAGCAGCACCCTGCGTGTGAAGGGAGCAAGGAAGCGGTGTGTGGAGCCCAGCTAGAGGAGCGTGTCCACGCTGCTGGGCCCTCCTGCCCAGTGCCTCCTTACAAACCCCTCCCCACAAAGCTTCCGCCTCTGTTGTCGCCTGGGCTGGGGAGATGCAGGACAGAGAAATAACCAAACCCTATTTGCTGAAGTAAGTTAATGAGCTAGAGAGGAGCACAAAAGAAAGAAGGGAGATGGGCTGGGGTGTTTTATGGGCCCACAGAGGGGAAATGCGCAGGCAATTGTGCAGAACATCTGCCCGTGGCCTGTCCTGGTGAATTGTTGGCCCTGGGTGCATGTGGTGTGCTCATGCACCTCCTAGAGCCACATGTCCCCAAAAGATTGGAAAGCATGAGGCTGACCTTTGCTTCCTTGGCCTGTTGGAGTGCTCTGGCAGTCACTGGCACTGACCCCATCTCCACCCTGGCACCCCGGTCCCCTCCCAGGCAAGGAATCCCTGCTGAGTCAGCAATCCCAGGGCGGTCTTCTCTCTTTCCCTCTCTTTTTTTTCTTTTCTCTCCCTCTCTTCCCCCCCTGTTGAACTCTCTCTAATTTTAAGCTGTAATTGTTAAGCAGAAGGCTTTGAAAAACTGCCACGTGTATAACAGAGAAGTGCAGACACCAGCAAGAAAATGGAAAGAAAATTAAAGTTCTGTTTCTGTGTGAGTGTGTTTGGGTTACTTGATGAATTTGATTAATAATAATTAGTTTTAATCTAATGTTGAATTCGTTTTAATCAAACCTTGTGATTTTGGGTGCTTGAGGTTGGAGAAAATTTTACTGTGAAGAGTGGCTCTGAGGCACTCCTTTGCTCTCTGCATAGAGCCCAGCATCTCTGAAGGCATAAACAACCAAGGGCAGAGCAGATGGAATCATTTTTCTTTGTTAGTTATTTTAATACACAGGAATATAGGAAAATTAATATGGAAAATACAAAATCAATTTGCCACATATTTAAAATGAACAGAACATGAAAGTTCAAGAGAAAGGGAAAGAATTTTTTAAGCCTTTAAACATTTGTCATGTTGTTTCTCAATACTCTGTTAGTAAACAAGTAAAACCAAAGGCAAGAGAAATGCTCTACAGCATGTTATCTAGCAAGAAATTGAGATCCAATTTAACAAGGAGTAAATCAACAATGTGGGTTCGAGTATAGTAGGCTTGTGTATTAGCACAGAGGTGTGTATAAGTTGAGTTGATAATATAGGCTCAAGCTGTCTGCAATGAGAAAGTAACACGGGGAGCCATACATGCTCTTGATGTCTTGAAATGGTCTGACTTGGGACAGTCAGCTCAAAAACACATCCCACGCCAGTGGAAAATACTCAGTAATACTTTAATAGTCCTCCTGAAAATTGTATCCATGAAGAATGGCCCTTTAAAGCTTAGAAGAGTTAATTGCAGCAAACAGTTTATTGGGCTAATTAGCCCACTTTTTCTGTTAATTATCCATGAAGATTGAGCATTTTGCTGAATTATTTATTTGGAATTATTTGATGAATAGGGCGTGCAAGCATATTTCAACCTCGAGAACTATCTGTCATGGCTATTACTTTAGAATTCACTGTTCACACTCTGTAATTAGCTAGATAAGTCATGTGGTTTTGTTTTGCTGTGATTGGATGTCTCCCAAATTTACAGTTTTCAAGAAAGCTAGGCTTATACTGAAGTGAATACATTTTGTCCAAGTGATCGTTCAAGTTCAAGAGAGTAACATGCTCCTAAACTAAAAGAGCAAAACACAGAAATAAGCCTATTGTTTTTATTGTCCTAGTGTTTTTTTGCATAGCTACAGATACAGGACATCTGCTGGCCACCACTGTAGGTATCCATTGTTTTACATACCATAGCAATTGTTCCTGGCACTAGAAATTTGTACATTGAAATGATTTTTTCTCAAGCGTCTGTTTTGTACAGCCGCTGTTGTTACACCATTTAATGTTTCTCGAGCTCTGCTGGAGGTTGTGAAGGTGTCCTTTGTTCAGAGCTTCTTTCCAAGCGAGGGATAACAAGAACTGTGTGCTGCGCAAGAGTGACCGCAAGAACTGTGGAGTGCTGGAAGTGCTTGGCTACCAGCGTCAGCGTGGGACTGCTGGTGGCATGTCATACTGACTGGTCTGAGTGGTGTCAGGGTCTGGCCCTGATCTGTGTGTCTTTGCAGTTGACAACCCCAGTACCATGCATACGCTTCCCTACCTGTTTTGAAAATCTGGGCCTTAGCGCTTAGATGTGGGCGCTAACCAGAATTTACCAGATTTCTCTGGCCGTGTCACTACATAGCTATCCTGCCCACTGCATCGCATCTGTGAGGCTAAATGGATATTTTCTCAATTATTCACAGTCACATAACTGGCCCTTTAAATTAGGCAATAGGATTCCAGACACCAGTTATGGCAAAAACGCACGATGTTCATCTCCATTATCTCTGTTATTTAAGGCTTTCAGAAAACCACTAACCTTAACTCCTACACTCAAACAAGCACACACTAGCACATAGAGTTAAGCCAACTTTTTAACTCCCAGTCATTAAGGATGTCAAAACATTCTGATATATGATATAAACTCATTATGACTGGATTTTGTTTTTATTAATGTAAGGGTTAGGTTGTGAAGAACAGAAGATTTTTTAAGCCTCTTACTCCGTAGACACAATGTGATTTGGTGGTTTAACATTGTAACATTTTAAAGGGCTTGTTAAGCTCTAATCAGAGCACATTAAGCGCTAACATTTTTAAAGTGCATAATAAGACCTAAACATTTTAATAGCATATTAACTTGTAATATAAACCAAGCACAGTCACAGTGTTGTCTTTTTCCTAGTGTTTTTCCTATAACAAGTTCAGACAAGTAACTGATACTTTTAAGAGCTATTAGAAAGTTGGGGTTTTTTGGGTTGTCCTTCCTGGAAAAAAATGCGAGGAAATTTATGCATAAGAAGTTTTGTTTAAGTGAAATTGGAAAATTATGCAGAAAAATTTGCTTTGAGAGTTTCCACCTCTGAACGTTAACAAATAGGATATGCTGGTAGAGAAAACTACTCTTCACAATGGAACACTGCTTTCTACTGGGAAAATGGTTTTGCTTGGCAAGTTTTACTCAGATCTGATAATTTTGGAGGCATTTATGAACAAGAATCATAGGATGGGCTTTTGCCAGTGATAAAAATTCACAGAAGATCTATGAGGGATTTTTTTTTTTGCCAACAAATCTTCCACGTATAATTCTGGAAAAGAGGTACGAGTTCATTGGTACTGTGTCCCAGCAATTTTCTTTGAGGAAAAAAAAAAAAAAGTACAACATAGCCTGTGAGCGTCTCTTCTTAATTGGTTTGGAACCTCTTGATGAGTGATTCCAGGCGCACCTTCCCTCCGGGGAGCTGAGCGCACCACCTCTGCAACTATCCCAGCCCTTCCCAGGTTATGGCAAGGCATCTGAGCTACCTTTAGGACCTTCATCTTCTCCATGATACTGTGAGGGGAAGTTGTGGTTCAGTTGCTTGAGCTCAGGTTTGATTGCAGCTGCTCCTATTTTCATGTAGTGGCTGTGACCCCGGTGCCTTCCGTGGTGGTGGCGGGAAGGTGATGACAGTGCCTTCAGAGGGCAGTTTGTAAAATGAGTTTGGAGATAGCTGGCTGAAGCTGACTCAGAGCTGTTGTTGTAGTACTTGACCAATAGTGGGCTATGTCCTCCCTGGATGTGGACAGTCATGATGATATGGAAATACACTTGTGGATTTGGTTCATAAGATACTGTAGCCATAAAACTGCCTTTGCGTTACTGCCCCGCTATGGTGGGAGACAAAGCTCCCTAAGTCTGGTGTCCTGAAGATGGTCACCTCTTCCGAGTTGTACATTGCTGCTGCTGTCCAACACGGTGCAGCAGGGGTGGCAGGCAGCAAACAGAATGCCCTTATACTAATATAGTATATATATTAGTACATAAATATCCTAAATATACTATACAGGATATACTAAAACCTTGCATAGCTTTGGCAAGTGCAGATCAACTCCAGCCGTGGTCTGGATGGGTGAAGAATTAGCTCCATCTGGAGAACGGGTATATGCTTGCTCTTTATAGAAAATGCTCCCCTTACTGTGACTCTGAGTGGACAGCTTCTGGAATAAGACACTTCGTGATGTGAGGAGGGCTGCCGAGGGGATAAAACACCCTCAGAAGCAAGCACAGGGCCCTGGCTATGTACACACAGCAGGCCCTTAGCTCCTGTGTAGGATCTCACAGAATCACAGAATTGTAGGGGTTGGAAGAGACCTTGAAAGATCATCGGGTCCAACCCCCCTGCCAAAGCAGGTTCCTCCAGCAGCTAGGGAAAAACTGCAACGCAACAGCAGCAAAGGGATTGTCTGTAAAGGAGCAGTGTTCAGGTGGAAGCTAGAGTGCAAAGAAATCAAGGGAGTGGTGTGGATTTTGCCCCGTGTCTGGGCACTGTTACCTGAATGCCTCTGTTTGTTTGTTTATTTATCCCATGCAGTTGGAAATAGTTAAAATAAAAAAAAAAAATGAAACCCCATCCTTATTCTGGAATAAGAGTGACCACAGGGAGGAAGAGGTAATTCTGGTATAACTACAAGGGTTTAAGTACTGCAGTGTAATTGTACCATGTAACAGGGAAAGTGTTCCTGTGGAGACAAGCTTCAGTCAAAGAGACAAAATCTTAAAATGCTCTAGACCTCATCCTATTTCAAATAAATACCTGTCTGTAATCTCATGATGATGAGTCTTTATTTTTAGTAAATAACTTGAGTCAATAAAAGGAGCAGGCTTTATTTTCAGGAACTGTATTCTGGCATTAAAGTGACAGATACCCTGCACCATGTGGGATGTCTGGGGGGGATGAACCACAGCTGGGGATGTGTTGCTGTACTGATGCTGTTGTAGCCCATGACTTAGGTGCAGAGGTTGTTCTTCAGTAATTTTCCTGATTTCACTTCTGAAATGTGATACAATCAGCACTGTGTGTTCATCTTCATTATACGTCACTTGATGTTCTGAAGTGGTGTCGGTGGGTAGCAGTGGATGTTATCTGCATGTCCCTGGAAAGAAGCCATGTCGTTACGGAATCACTGAGTGCTTGAGGTCAGGGCTCGTGGAGGTCACCTCTGCTCAGGCAGGGTCACCCCGAACAGATTGCCTAGGACCATGTCCAGACATCCTTTGAATATCTCCAAGTAGGGAGACTCTGCAGCCCCTCAGTGCAACCTGTTGCCTTTTATGAAAAACATTGGAGTATTCCCTGCCCTCCATTATGACAGCTTGGTGCACATTTTGTTGTAACTCCTGCAGCCACAGTTCATCTACTTGCTGTGACCTGGTGGCTAGAAGGATGGTACTCTTCCTATTAATACTAACCAACTGCAGTATGATGTTGCTGCTGCTAAGCTTTCCCTGTGCTAGCATCGTTTTAAAGCAGCAATGTTTTTCCTGATCACTTTTTTTAAATGAAAAAATCTATCCGTGCTAGGATGGTATTTGCAGAAACATTAAAATCATCAAGTGCTTGCAGATCATCTCGGAGTGACTTCCAGCCTGCTTTGGTGACTTGCTCACTCTGGAGCGAAACCTTACAAGGATAAAGTATGTAGGTTCTAGATTCTCTGGCATCTTAATTTAGTACATTACATGTGAAAATGGCAAGGAATTCACCATAATTCATGGTGCCTGAGAAATTGCATTTTCAGTTTAAAGGAAACCTTAGGATAGACTATGCAAAGACTTTAGGACCCAAAGGAATGGTATGAATGGCATGAAACTACGTCAGGGGAGGTTCAGGCTGGATATCAGGAAAAGTTTCTTCACCAAGAGGGTGGTCGGACACTGGCACAGACTCCCCAGGGAAGTGGCCATGGCACTCAGCCTGTTGTAGTTCAGAAAGCATTTGGACAATGCTCTCAGACATATGGTTTCGTTTTTAGGTAGCCCTGTGTGAAGCCAGGAGTTGGACTCGATGGTCCTTGTGTGACCCTTCCAGCTCAGGATATTCTGTGGTTCTGTGACCATAGTCCACAGACTGTGTGAGGTGTGTTTCTTTCCAGGTGGGCCGTGTGTCTGCCTGAGATGGGGGAAGTTCTGTCGTGCAGAAGTGTTTGGTAGTTCCTGGGAAAGGAGGCTTTGAAAGGGAGAATGAAAGATAAGGAGATCCCTTTTGAAAAAAGCAGCTGCTTTCTATACATTTTATGCCACACTCAGATCATAACATTTCTAAACTGCAAAGTTGAGTGGAGTACCTGGAGCACTTTCAAAGTCCCTAAAAGCCATCTAAGAAAATGCTTTAACTGAACTCTGTAAGGACTGTGGAGTAGTGTTGCACATAGTGCATGGATTAACTGTACTCTTGAAGATGAGCCAATCTCATGTGCTCATAGCCCAGCTTATTTCAGTAGGAATATTTGTGGATGCTGAATGTTCAGTCTGTGTTTTGACAGGTATTGCTTATATCTCATTGCATAGTTGCCTGCAGGTTACAGGTACTGTTATTGTAGAATGCAATGGATATGTCTACCAGAGAAGAAAGGCTCACACACTCTTCAGCTTGTACTCTGAGCTGCCTGGGTGTGAGTACAAACACATTAGCACTGTACTGAGCCCAAACTAATATACCTGCCTCATTAGCAAGGCTTATCAACTCACCTTCAGCACTGTGCTGAAACCTATGTGACATCTAATGTTCAGATAATGGCTGGCCAGCCAGGAGAGCTGGCAGAAAACTCTTGTGCCTATTAATCTATGAAGACATCTCCTGTGGATAAAGCATACTGAGAGTTTGGAGTAGTGTTATTTAGACAATATTTGGGAGCCTTTTTTATTTAAGTTCTAATTATTTTATTTACAATATAAGAATATGTTTTAGCGTATTTGCTAAACTTGGCTGCAAGAACTGATAAAAAGGAAAATGTGGAGGTGGAAGACAGTAACAAAAGATTTGTCAGGTGTTTGTGAATTTTAAACTTTGAAGAGACATATGTAACTGTCTTGCATGGATGTCCTCAGGAACCCAGTAATTTTACCTAGCTTAACACAAACCTGAACATTTTCAGTGGAGGAAATGAAATTGAGATATGGTTACTTAATAACAAAATGTGTGTTTTCAATCTATCAGTATAGACAAAATTCATCCTTGGTTAGTTATTGAATTTAACAAATGAATCTTTTACAGGCATCACTTACAGAGATGAGAGTACATGGTCGAAGATAAAAAGTGAGGAGAGTTTGGTATCATATTAAATGCTGGACTGTAGGCTATAACTTAGAAGCACATCACACACCAGGTTAAAGGGCTGGGTTTGAATCGCTTCCAGTACACTTAATAATACAAAACCTTCTGGCAGAAAGAAGAGATGGGTGAAGATGGAAGAGCATCATATCTCCTGACTTGTGTCAATAGGTTGCTTCTCTTATAAAAAGTGAGGAGTTTAGGTAAAGTACACTCATTTTCAGGCAGTGTATAGAATTGCAACAGCTTTTAAATAGAGTGCAAGTTCTCTTTTTTTCTTGGAACAAAAATGTTGATGTGAAATTGAAAACTCCTTTCAGATGCCTGCTGGGCTGGCAGGATGTCAAGTTGTTTGGCTTGACTGTCTCTCTCTTTCACTCCCTTCACATTGTTTACAGACAACATACTCAGCTCCAACTGACTGTATTTAAATATCAACTAATTATGTGCAAGAGGATTTGGAAAAGGGCACCACACTAAAGAGTCTCCATTATCTTAGGTTGGTTAGGAATAGACCTTGCTGCAGGCAAATCACAAAGAACTGTCCTAAACAAAGTGCGTGGGTGGGGGAGAAGGAGATAGGGCACGCGTGAGAGAGAGAGAAAGGAGGTAGGAAGAGACAAAAAATGCTTTCAGCCAGTGCTTTCTGACATCTGATTAGAACTGAGAAAGTGGATGACTCCTGACTTTTGCCTCAGGTTGTATGCACTGATGTGAAACGTCTTCTTGATGCACCATATTTGCCAAATGTAAGAAGAAGGGGCACTTCCCACACGGTGCAGTTTAGTCAGAGTACATCAGGACCTCACTGCCTTCCCAGGTCTTAGCTGGATTTGTGGCTTAGTCCCTTTAGAATCCCTATATATTTTTTTTTATTTAGATATGGAGGTAGTTCCAGCACAAATTTTGCTGAAATGTGTGGCTACTTTAGCCTGGATTTGCCTGTAACATGGGCTGGCACTGGTGTACCTTACTAAATCATTCAAGGGGCTGTTAGTCCTGCACTGCCTTAGCCACAGTGTTCTTGGAAAACAGGCGGTGAGTTCTCCTGCAGCTGGGCCAGGTGGCTGAGAAGGAGTCCTGAGTGCTCTAAGGCATGAGCTCGGACACAGGTAGCTGTGAAACCAAAAGTGTAAAGTGCATATGGTTTTGGAGAGGAGGGACTTGCAGCTAGGCTTGGCAGTGTTGTTCACGTAGGTTAAACGCGGAGGTAGGTCTGCTGTGGAAGTGATGGTGCATGGGAGCTCTTGGGAGATTTTTGGCTACTTGCACGTTCAGAGTTATTGTGCCTACTTTGGTGGTGTGGCCACCACTTAGGAGGCTAAGCCAGGCAGAGCTTTGGTTTCCTGTCATCTAAAGAACTCCTGGTATTCTTGAATTTTAGAAATATATAAATCTTTCTCTTATTTGTGACAGTGTCTTTCTTTTGGTCATATACCCTTTCTTGTCAAGTTTGGTTAATGTAAGCAATATGATACAAATGGTAAGTAAATGAGAGACTGTTAGGCTTTTATTTTCACTTATCTGTGATTTGGAGTTTTATGTGTACAGAGATGATTAGTGACCCAGCGTGACCTGGATTTTAAAGCTTTGTCCAGAAAGTTCACTCATCTTTGCACAGAGTCATAGCAGATTCTTTAATCATTTGGAGAAAAAACCTTTAAAATCTATGTCCAGTAGTTTATCAGCTTCAAAAAATTATGGGGTAGGGGAGGGGAAATATAAGAGTTGGATCCTCTTATGACTAAGGAAATTTTCTTTGGGAGCCTCATCTACCAAACGTGCTTATCTTCTCAGGAATTACAATGTGGTTAGTTTACAGTCTATTATGCAAAGTTGCATGCAATGTGTTAATGATATTGGTAATTTAGTAACTATGTTCTGCACTAATTAGTAAGGCTGCATATCATATTGCTCATCCTGGATCACTTTCAATGCTGCTGCATATTTTTTCAGTGTTTTTAGCTCTCGTCATTGCAGCGTGTATGTACAAGCCAACATACCTTGTGAACTTTGGAAAGAAACTCGAAGCCCCCAGTGTTTTATATTATGCCTGTCATATTTAGCAAGAAAACAATCTGGTGGTTTGATAAAGAGATTATTGTGGAAGGACAGCTTCTGTGGTTTAGGGAATAGAACTACCTAGAATCCTTTTCCATCACCTGTATTAAATGTAGGGTAAAGGACGATGCTTTGCATTGGGAATACAGCTGAGCAAAAAGGTTGTGACACTGTGAATCTGATTATAATCCCCCAGTTAAATAGTTGGGTCAGAGGTAGGTAAAACGAAAGGGTGCACATTGTAAGATCTCTGCCATGTTTGTTCCTGTTGAATAGTTTTTCTGGTGCTATTGTACGCTGCACATTTTTAAATAATAGTCATACCTTTCTTCTGTGAAGTGACTGAGTTGAAAGGTATAGAAAAAAGTTGCTATTACAGAAAGTAAAGGTAGCTATTTGGAAGTGGTCTTACTTCAATTTTAGATATACAAATGAGTATCATAGTTGCTATATGCTGGGTTCTCTCAAGACCACTGGGAAATGCGGATGTGTTAGCAGTTAAACATCTTTTGGGAGGTGGGTGGCTGCTTCCCACACAACTCCCAAAGAGCTAAGGAAGCACTAAGGAAGAAGAGACCTGTTGCCTGCTGCAACAGCTTGACTATTAATCTAGATTCCCAAGCCTTTTACAAAGTATGTAGGACAATCTTGTGTGAGGGTTGAACAGCCCTCAGGGAGGAACCCTAGAAGCTGAGAGAGGGCTTGAATTAAAGTTTCAGATTAACAAACCAAACTGGATCACACAGAGACTTTGAAATACTTAAAATATCTGATGCCAGATCTTCAAGTGATGCATGCTGTACTACACTGTGCTAGCAGAGCCTTTTGACCTCAGCATGTAGCAATATGCATTGGAAAAACGCATCAAATTCTTTGCTTCTGAACATGCTACAACTACTCAGGTAGCGACTCGAAGGCTTTGTTAGCTAGTTCTGTAAAAATGTCATCCTCAGGGTTCAGAAGCGGTTACAAATGAAATGAACCATTCAAATTTAGTGGAGAGGAATAGAGAACATATCAGAATGTACTGTTATGTCACTGTGTAAATCCTTGATGCACCTGCGTTTTGAACATTGTGCAGTGTTCACTTTTACCCCAGGAAGGGCAGAAGAGCTGCAGGTGGAACCATTTCCATCCAGGAGGGAAGGATTTAGCAGCCTGGCAGAGTGAGAGGAGCTGGCATCCCGAGTGGCAGGGGAGGTGATGCCGAATATGACATCAGGCACATTCAAGGGAAACAGAAAGAGGTTTAACACAGTCTGAAAGTCATTGGAATGAGTTGTGGTGAGTGCCAAAAGCTGACAGGCTTAAAAGGTGATGAGAGGAATCTATGGAGGGAAAATCCATCAAGGACTAGTAAGCAGAAGGACACTGCTTGTGGTTAGAAGTTGGAGGGATTGCTGTAGGTTGAGAGACTTGTACTGGGGAAACACCACTGTGTGGCACTGACCACTGCCAGAGCCCACGTGCAGGGCAGAATGGGCCTTTGGTTTGACCCAGTGATGTTGTTCCTATGTCTCTGATGGAAGGACTGGTTCCAGGTCTACTTCCCATATGTCAGTGCTGAACTAGCCAACGGTACTGTGCAGATAGGGAGCATTGATAAGCCTGTATTGATATTGAAGCTAGGTGGAAGCAGTTACTGCTTAAAAAAAATAAATCCTATAGCAAGTAAACACCCTTGCTGTTGTCTGTTAGACTACGGTCTTTCCTATCATATTTAAAACAAATAATGTTTATCTGCTGATAGTGGAGATGAGCTGACTAGAGATGGATTTTTCAAGAGCAAATGTCAGGTGTTAATTTGATATATTGAAAAAAAAAAAAAAAGAAAAAGATTGCAGCCAAAAAGGAGGATGATGTGGTCAGCAAAAGTTGATATGCTGCTTGGGAGCACTGAATGATTGCTTGCCTGTATTCTTTACTATTCATGGAATAATCAATTTTACAAATTTCTCCAAATACCTGTATGTCAGATTTTTGTTTGTTAGTTTTTGTTTTTCATTTTACGTATTTCTCTCTTCAATGAGATTGTTAATTTCCATGTCATTTAAAAATATATAAAAATCAGGACTCTGAAAAGACAAGAATCTCAGACAAGATTTTTAGTTATTTTATCTTTCATTACATCTATTGCTTTGAGATTATAACATCTGAAAATAGTTCCCTCAAACAATTATTAATGCACACCTGCTGTGTTTCCCATGTTCTTGACGTTCACAAAATTGGCATAGGGCTTGAGAACTTCAGTAGTGTTAGGATCTGATTCAAGCTCCAGTTGAGCCAGAGAGATGCATCTTGCATTTGAGCATCTTTTTCCTAACTGTAAATACAACAAAACTTTTTAAAAATAAAAATCTAAACCCCAAAGATTTCCCCTGGTACTGAGAGAACTCAGTGTGAATCTGTGGCACACAAAATGACTATTGCTGGTGAATGGCCCAAGGTTAAACAGTCATTTAATTTTATCTTGTGTAATAAGTTACCAGATAGCAGTTAATAATTGAAGAGATTCCCATATTTCATAGCAAAAGGCTTCATTATTAAATAAAAAGAAAGAAGAAGTAGAAACAATTTCTGGGGAAATTAGTGTGTCTTTTTCTTTGACCTGTGAGTGCATGAAACGATGAACCTATGATTTCATACGTAGACAATCTTTATAACAGTGAAGAGACCCATCAGGAAAAGGAAATAATGAGCAGAGTAAGAGTATGCTGTGTGGCTGAGCCCTAAGCAGAACAGTTCAGGGGGGTTCCACCAAGAGAAGGCCAGGCAGCCCCTGATGAAATTCAGGGACTTTGTTGGGCAGTTTTGTAGTTTGCTCCCTCAAAAAAACAGTGTAACTCTATTACATTTCACACTTGTTAAACAGAAAAGCAGGCAGCCTTGTTGGAACTGATGCCATTTTTTTTACAGCAACCTTTTCATGGCACAGAAATGGGAGTGGGAGCATACTCAGCAGGCCTGAGCCCTGATTTGAAAACAGGAGCTAGCTGGGGCATGAGGCTTCCAGGCAAATTCACCGGCTGAAGTGCTTGGCATTTTCCTCTGAAAAGCCCCAGACCTACCTCACAGTGCCCAGTCAGTCTTGCATTTCAAGGAGTTGGCAGGAGAGGGAGGAGATTAAATTCACCCTTTACCCCACTCTCCGTGCCTCAGGGACGCTCAAGGGAGCCTCCACATGCATTCTCCCTGCTCCTACAGTATGTTTTCCATGACTGGGAGAGTGGTGGGACGACCTACATTCTGTTGAAACCTTTGGCATCATCTCTTCCTTTGTCCCCATGCTCTGGCTGCTGCTGAGTAAGTCCTGCGGAGCACTCTGAAATGTGCAGTGGATGCATTTCCCTCTGTTTCACTCAACAAGTCCCATTCCCCTACTGCCGAACAGGCCTGCCTTGTATTTGCTAATGGGGTCCTTCAGATGGTGAAAGCATCACGTTCTTACCCATTTTCAAAATGGATGAATAAATCCAGATTCTGACGGATTCTGAACATCCAGACGTGATTTTTTCATATCAGACTTGTTCCTGAGTTTTTGGCCTTTTTTTTTCTTTCTTTCTTTCTTTGTTTCTTTCTTTTTTTTCCTTTTTTCTTTTTTTTTTTTTTTTTTTTTCTCCCCCTTATTCACAAATGTATCTGTTCCAGTAAAAATGTCATCAGATCCAGGGTGGGGTAAAGCAAGAGGAAGAGCTCCACCCAAACTTAGTGGTTAGGACACTCATCCGAGATGTGGGAGATCCAGATTCAAGTCAATGTTTTCCTGGTTCAGAGCAGGGACTTGAACCTTGAGTCTTCCCCAGATCAATGAATGCTCTTACTGCTGACCATGGAGTTGGGGGTGAAAGGCTTTGTCTCCCAGGATATTTGAGAGGTTTTGGTTTTATTTTGTACTCTGTTGAAGACAAATTTCAAACGCCAACATTATTTTGCATGAAATGGAATAGCTCTTTTCCAGCTAGCCCAAATTCCCTACATGGTGAACTTGGCCAGCGTCTAAGAAGCAGACGTTTGCCGTCACTTTGGAAATGAACACCTGGAGGCAGAGCCATGTCTGAGCCATTGTACATTAGAAGGATCCATTTTGGACTGCGTGGATGGGTGTAAAAGCAAAAGCAATCAGCCTCTTGCCTATTGCACATAGACATTGCTCCTACCAAATGCAGACATTTGTGGACCAGAGGCTGCCCCCAGAGCACTTAGTGTATGGACATAACAACTAGGGCCGTTTGCCTACACTACAGATAATATGAAGGCACAATTTCTTGCGAGCTCCTGCCATCCTCCTTCTGTGCATTGATTTCATTCATGGAAACGGAAACTATTTGCAGTGCTTTGAGACACAAGCATGCTTACTGGCCATTTGAGTAGCTTAGCTTGGAGCTTTCGGGCTAGCCAACAACTAATGTAAGGAGTTGATTGAGAGGTTAGCTGTGTATGGGGGCTAAAAGCAACCTCCTTGAAAAAGCCTACTAAAATTAACACTACTATGAAAATTTGATCTTTGGCTGTCAGTTTAATGTCAGATAATATGTTCCTTTCTTTCTCTTCTTTCTCTTCTATCTTTTCTCTTCTTTTAAAATTTTGTTTCATCCTGATGTATCCAGGTATCGTTGTGTACTGATCTAGGAAACCTCTTATCACTTCAGACAAGCTTTCTCACAGAATATGATTACTGATTTTTATTTTATTTTATTTTTTCACAACGAATGAAAAAAATCTACTACATTCTAGTTATTGGAAAACAAACTTGCATGAGCGTGTAATTTCACCTGGAGATTTTTAATGAGTATTTTATAAAAAACTTTCTGTTTTGGAACTAAGCTAGTTTTTGCTGAGCTAACACCCCCCAGTGTAATGTACGTATTTGCAGTACTTGGTTAATATTTAGTAACAGAAACTGTTTTGGTTTCTGAAAAATTATAAGTTTCCAGGTAAAGAGAAAATAAATTATAATGTGATGAGAGACACTGAGAAAGCATATATAACTTCATGTTTGTAAAGCTGAACTATAGAAACTGAGTGACTACTTACGTAATAGATCCCGACTCAGCTGGGGAATGGTAATCCGTGCTTGTTTATCTTGAAGATCTATCACTTTTAATGAAGGATAATAGCACTCACAACAGCCACATACATGCCTGGAAAAAGCCCACGTGTGTAGGTGCAAAAATTTGCCTTGCCTCGGGCAAATATACTTGAAAAATTGAACGCTGTGGTTATAGGTTGGTTTTGGCAGAATCGCGAAGAAAAAAAAATCAAAGAATATGAATGTCTAGTTAATTGTAGTGCTGTATCTCTTTAACCCTTTGATTCTTTTTTTTTTTATATAGTTTTATTTTTATTGTGTGTACCACAGTAATTTTATGAGTGATATATTTTAATCAGAGTATCTCCTGATACTGTTTCACCTTTGTGCCGCTGAAGCTGTGCCTATGCTCACCCCAGAAGCAGTTTGCCGTTTGCAATGCTGGAGGCACCATGGGGAGCCCCGCTGCGCTGCGGGCTGGGCAGGGGTTGTGCATGTAGGACTGAGTCTGGCAGGATCCTTCCCAGCTCAGTGCACCCACCCTAAGCCTCCTGGTGGCTGGAGCAAACAGCCTTGAGGAAAGAAAAGGAGAGCGAGACACTTGTCATTAGCAACTAATCTAAGCAGTATCTGGTGAGAGGCACCTCCTAGACCGGTTCCACACCACCCAACTAGCATCATAGGATCAGGAGGCCGCTGAGCACAGCTGTGGCTGTTCAGCCCTCAGTTGGGAGCAGGGTGGCTATGAGTGTACCTGCCTGATGGGATGCTAAGTCATGAACAGAGGGGGAGGCTCTGGTGGTGAGAATGGCCAGCAGACAGACTTCAGAAACCTCCAACAATGAGGTTTTGCAAGGTGATGCAGCTAGGTGATTTTCTTTATTCTTGGGATAACGCTCCTCAAAGTTGTTGCCAGTTTTGTTGGTGGCTTTAACCAGAGCAGTCGCAGCTCAGTGTTCAACCCCGGCTGCCTGTTGCTGGTCAATTCGCACTTCACACCAGAGAGATCTCCCCCCAGTGAACAAGGTGCAGCGAGCACCTAAAGCCCCAAATCAAACCTATGAGTTTTAAGAGCAGGACCTGAGGAAAGGGCTGTGCTACCCGGTGGCCTCAGCTGGGTGATGTTCCCAGCTGGGCCATACATCTAACACGCTGTGGCAGGGTTTTCCTGTGACAAAATTTCCCATCTATGCTGGGAGGACAAACAGGTAAATGATAGGAGATGTACCTTACCTCAGACAATCTTGCCTACTTTTGAGACCTGCTTTAAGCAGTTTCAAAAAAAAAAAAAAAAAAAAAAAAATTAAATACATCTCATTTTCAGTTGAACATGTGGTGCTTTTCAACCTTGCTTCTTTTTGTCTCAATTACTGTACATTACTATGAAAAGGCCAAGTAGAGAGATCATACTTGTTTTCAATATTTTCATTTTCTTTTGAGAAAAAAATAGTGCCCATTTTTCTGAGGATTTGTTCTGTTAGAAGTCTATCTAGAAGCATCCACACTTTTCAGTAAAGACAGCTCATCTGATAATCAGTACAGACTACTGCCTGTGAGAATGGCAGGTGAAAAAGCTAGCTTTGGTTTGATTTTTTTTTTTGCATATCTATGTTTGAGACAGCTAATAATTAATTATCTGTATTTCAGAAAGCTACTAGATAATATTTTCTTGCAGAGCAATGTGAGAACAAAACACAGCATTTGTTAGTACGTGGTTTTAGAGGCAAGAGTTTTTTTCGTGTGCTTTTTCTATAAGCCAGAGCAGTAGAAAGCTTTTTCCACTCAAGAGCCTCTGTAAGTACATTGTATTTAAGAAGGTTTTGTTTTTGTAAGATGGTTAATTATTTTTATTTAAAAAATACATAAACAATTTAGCTGGGTTATTTAAAATCCATTTGCTTTCATTATAGTAGATATTTAGTTCCTTACCATTTACAATGTATTTCTCAAAATTGTTTTCTCCTTTCTATCTCCCTGCCAGCTGGATCTTTATTCTACCACTGCTAGCTGCCTTTTTTTTCTGCCAAAATCTGAAACATTTTTAAATTACATTAAAATGGTTTAAAATTAGACTATACGAGTATAATTTGAAAAATATGTTAGATTGACTCAGCCTAATGAGTCAGGCCCATTTTTTTAGATACATTGAGTATATTGTAATATTTTCTCCGACTGTCAATAACTGAATAAAAGAAAGAAAAGGGAGATGAAAACAAAAAATGCTCCAGCAGAGCTGAAAAAAAATTATCAGAATAGTGTAAGTATGGGAGCAATTAGGAGCTGATTCTGCATTATTTTTGCACCTATATTCACTTTTATTTTTATATAGATTTTTTGGATACAGCTTTACCCAGGTAACATTCTCCTTTCAAGCTAAAGAAACACAGGTTTGTTCATTAGCATTTCAGGTCACAGTGGAGATTTCCATTCCTTAGCTTACACCAAGCAGCTATGCTCATGCATTCAAAACTGTTTACAAAAATGGACTAATAAGAGAAAACAGCTTTATCATTGTGGTTTTCCTTGTGGTCAGCATCTGCACGAGAGAGGGAAGGGGTACGAAGGAAGGGTAGTCACATTTCAACAAAACAGACAACAGAGCAAACTCTGCTCTGTTAGGTGGGTGTAAGGCCATAGCTAACTGCTGATTTCAAATCAGTAGTCCCAGAAGTACACTGCTGTACAATGAAAAGAGGTTTTGGAGATGTATTATTCCAGGGAGAAGCAAGGTGCTGTTTGTGCTTGCAGGTTTAATCTGCTTGTGCAAGGCATGTCCTGCAAGAGAGAGTGTTGGGAATAAATCTTCCTTTATGATTCTCTTTAAGCCCACTGAGGCAAGATTTACACCTCTGTAGCTGATCCAAGGCTTCTGTTCCCAGCACCAAACCCTGAGTAACCTCCTCATTATTTTCCGGCGTGGGTTTATGCACAAGTTTGCCATGACTTGAACAGCCATTGTGAGACACATACTGTTCTGGATAACCTGAAACACAACATGTATGGATTGCAATGGCCTAGCTTCGTACAAATGCTCTGTCCCCCACTCAAATGCTCCTTGGGTGAAAACAACTAAAAAGTCTGTAAGGAGACAATCTTTCAGCATGAACTATATGAGGTCCCACCTATTTCTAGTAAAGAACCCTGCAGAAAACATATGTATTGAATACAGTCCTGCACTGAGCTGAAGTTAACTCTGCAAACCAAAAAGCCTGGTTGTTCCTGCGATGCTTGCATGACAGGTATCAGTGAGGCCCTTTGCAAGCTTCTGTTTGGGGGAGGCAGTGCGTGAGTGAAACTCTGGGTGCTTAGATGGGCAGCTTTGGGTGCTGCTGCCTCCCATCACCCCTTGTGCTGTGCATTACAGGGTAGGCGTTGGGCATGGCAGCTCCTTCACGCATCTGGCGGCAGCAGGTTGCACAGGCTGCGTTCTTCCCTGGCATGTGCATGATCAAATAGAAGTATTGATGCGTGTGAAATGCCTGCCGTTGCAAAACATTACATTGCAGTATACTAGATCTTCTCTAATCTTTTGGATAAATAATTTTCAATATTCTTTCACCCAAAGGCCCTGTCTTGAGCTCTTTTACCTAGCTTAGATTCCCACTGACATTTAAATAAGAGTTGAGGCAACTGTGTTTGGAAACTTTACAAAGAAAACATATGTATCTCGTTTGCTCAACATCGGTGTCTGAAGAAATGTTAAAAGGTGTCCAAGATGCAAATGTTTGTTTATGAAACACTCCAGAGAGTTTCACAACAGCCTATAAAAGCAACCTAATTTTCCATTTGAACCCATGTACATCAGATATCTGCAGTGCGGATATCCACTCAGCACCTGTCCTGCCATCTCCTTCCCACTGACTTCACGAGGTTAGCGTGACAGCAGAGCCTCATAGCCTGCAGCATCCTGACCGCCTTGTGCTAGCCCAGGTGCAGGCTGCTCCTCAGAAAGCGCCTCACTGCCTGCACTGCCCCGGCCGAGTTCCAGTGCGTGTGGAGTACACAGCCTGGCTGATGTGTGAATAGTTTTTTTGTCGGGTTGCTTCTCATGTGGGTCAGGTCTGGTTCCCTGTGCAGTCACACAAGGGTCAGTGCTTGCATAAGGAAAGAGATGACATGATCAGCCCTGCCCCTCACAGCAGCAGCCCTCACTTAGAGCAGCTCGGAGCTACCACAATGCTGGCTCAGTGTCTGTGCAGGTAACACTCCGATACAGAGCGTGGAACTGGGCTTTAGCACCGCAGCTGCAAGCAGGCTTCCTGAGGTACCAAGAGGTGGCCTCTCCTCTCATGATAAGAACTTCAGCAGCGTAACTTGCTGCAGTGTGTCCAAAGAGGGCATGAGGGCTTTCTTACTCCACACTAACTTTTCCCCATTGCTTAGCCCAGGGTAACGCAAAGACGCAAGGAAGCAGCTGTCTGCAAATTTCATTTAAACTCTTGTAGCTCTTTGCCATATTATAGGAGAACTATTTCTTGGTTTATCTCTGTTCTTTTTTAGAATATGAATCTAATTGCAAAACTATGATACTGCACTTCAGCATGTATTGCAGAGTTTCCGGGATCACGTGTAGCTGCAAACTTTCACTTCATGCCGAAGTACTGCACTCTAATGGGTGAACTTTCTAAACTCAGTGTTCTGAAAGCACGGAGGTATTTTGAAATAAAACCCCAGTGGATAAAAATAATCCTGTAGTATTTTACTTCCAATTAACCTTTTGATGGAAGAGAGTACGGAGTTGGGCAGTAAGGCTTGAAAGTCCAGTTAGTCTCAATGGGATTATTTGTGGAATAGCTCCTCTTCTGTGTTAATGAATCAGAATCTGCCCTTGAGTGAGTATTCTCTAAGTTCAACATCTGTGACCAGGGTATGTATGGAAAAGAGTCATAAATACTACACAGTCATAGGTCAAGGCAAGTGGACACTTTGTGGTGGTGCACTTCATAATTATTTAATTGTACCTAAAGTCCTAAGCTGGTGGATGCAGCAGGGGCAGGAGTTCACGTATTCTGTAGGTCACCTCAGTAGTTTTAGCTTTAGGCTGAGAATTAGTCTCGTTCACTGTTCCTGCCCCTCTTTCTGGCTCAGTCACTGTTTAATGACTCAATGCAAAGTTGAACAGTGGCTCCTGCCAGGGCTGAGAAAGCCCTTCCTCCCTTCCTACAATACCTGTGGGTAGCAGCTGTGCTACTCACAAAAAGGAATTAAACCTGATTCCCTTCCAGGCTCCCATTTTATGGGAAGCCTCTAGCCACTGAACTGCTGGTGAAGGTGGGGGATGAAGGCAATAGTCTTGTAAGAGGAAGGTGACCACGTTCCACGGGGAACACTCAGCTTGCTCACTTGCCTGAGTAGTGTAGGGAGATGCAGGCAGTTCTTGCATCCAGCGAGTTTGCTGGGCAGAGCTGGGGCTGACATGCCTGTGCCCCGGCCGGGTGTGTTAGCATGGGACATTCAGACCAGAAGCTACTGAGCAGCAGCTGGAGCTTTGGAGGTTTAAGGGAGTAAAAATGCATTAAACTCAGCACTTAAACAGATATACCTTCAACTTACTGCACAAGCAAACATCTCAGACAGTGACAAAACATGGTGTAAGCCTGAGACATTAGTACGAATGATAGAATTTGAGTTTTAGGTCCTCTTGTAGGCAGAAAATTAAGTTCTCTTCTTTTTGACCTGCTTGGTGTTTGCTAATGGCAGTTCAGAGACTTGGTGTTGTTTAAGTATCATTTGAAAACACATTTCTACGGTTAAAACTCTCACACAAGATGTCAGAGACCCTCATTTAGGGGTGTTTTACCATGTCACTGACTTCAGCAGGAGTTTATGCATGAATAGGCTTTTGAAGGAGCAGGTTCTGAGCTGGGATGAATTTGCAGGAAGATGCTGAGCCCTGCTCTCTCATTAAACCTGTCAAGGCTTATCCAGTGTGACCTCTTTGTACAGGCCTACTGAACTGGGAAATGGGGTGGGAACCCAAAAGGTTCCCAGGAGTTCTTTTGGTCTTTTGAATTTCAGTGGAGTCTGAAACTGTTAGAAGCACAGCTGACTCTCCTGTCTTGGGACAATTCAGGTTTTGTTTTGGCAAGCTGACAGAAGGAAGTGAAGAAGAAGAGAATTGCAAGGAACATGGTGAAAACTTAGTTCTGGTTAGATATGTGGTCCTGTTTTTCTCATCAGTGTCCTGCCCCTTGTATCATTTAATACAAAACATTCCTGACATGTTCTGTTTGGTGGGGAAGACAGGATGAATAAAATGCTGTTCTGGATTCCTGATTCCCCTAGTTGTCCTGGTGTTGATACAGCACCTGACGTATCACAGCAGCATGACAGTAAAGATCAGCATTCACCAGCAGAAAACCCTAGTAAAGATGTTATTTCCTATTCCAATCAAAAGTGATATCACTAATATCTGATGACAATTGCTGTCTTTTTAATAATCCCCACTCTGGAAAGCCTTGAATACTCAGTTTTGGTTGCACTCCTGGAATCATTTAGTCTTTGCTTAGAGATGTTTGCTCCACATAAGCCAAGACCGAACAGTGCCCGAGGGAGCCAACCAGCCAGCTACAGCATCTTGATCAAACTGACACGGACGGCACTCATCCCTGGCAGGCAGAGCGAACACCCCTCACAGGAACAGGATTTTCTTTCAGCGTTTCAGTGTCACAGTGTAAACTGGAACATGCTTTGGCTTGCTGGCTGGGCATGAAGGGAGGGAAGCCTGCAGTCCATTACCTCTGCCCCCACCAGCTGTGGCAGTAGGACTGTGCTGCAGGTTCCAGGGAGTGTGAGGATGTATTTGGACAGCTGCAGAACATGAGCAAGGGGAAGAAAAAGGGCTGTCTCCAGGCAAACATGTCCTGATTTATAACGGAACTATATTTATGTTAGTCGCAACCACATTATTCAATGTAATTGGGGTCAAGAATTGAACGAGTCTAAAAGAATGCAAAAAATAGTTTCAAAATTCCTATTATAAATAAAGACCTGGTTTAGAGGTTTTGTGAGAACTCCAGAAGTTAAAAGGGTAGCAAAACCCTAGTGTTTTCAAAAAGACAGTGCCAGAAAAGCCACATGAAAATTCCCCTCAGTGGAGACTGACTGCTTTCAATTAATTTTTATTTTTTTATTTTTTTGGTGCTTGTCAGTTTCTCATGCTGCCCTCACTGTCATTTTGCTTCATGCTATTCCTGTGCAAGCTAACCGGTTCAGTACCAATGCGCTGTACTACCAGTCAAGAACAGGGACTTGCTGTTCCTATTTGCCAGGGGTGAATTTCCCTCCCCTCATCATGCCCCAGGGTATTACCAGTTGTCAGCCAAACAAAGCGATGGCAGTACCCTCCAGTCTTACGCTGCTTGTTAGATTTTCAGCTAGAAAAATATATGTATTTCCCCCCAGCTGCATTTTGGAAGGCTGGCCCCTGGCTGAGGCAGTGTGTTCTGCTCTCCTTTACATGTATGTGCTACCCAAAGGCAACATTTGTTCAAAGAGTTCCTACTATTTGCCTAATTATTTTTTCATCTTGCTTCTTTGCTTATTCTCTGTCTGGTAGGATAATACTGAGCGCACAGTGAAAGCTCTGCCTGGGCACAGCTTTTAAGGCATGAATTTTACTCAGATTTTCTCTGTCTAAAAAGATGTTTCTCCCATCAGAGAGCTCTCTTGACTGTATTGCTTCTCTCTGTGCTTTTCAAGTTAATACGAAGTCTCCTCTCTTCCCCAGGTCTTTTCTTTCCACCTACTCCTGTTGTCTTCTTCGAAGAAACATTGCCAAATAATTCTCTGCAATTGCCTTTTTATGGCTCTGTTGCCATCATTAGAGAAGTTGTCTTCATTCTGACAGAAAAAGTCAGAATGTTGCTTTTAAGCTATAGTAATGCCAACATTTTCTATTACAGTTAACCTTTGCTCTTCAGTTAAAGCTGTATCTCAGACCTAAGCCAAGGGTCATAGATAAAACATCCCTGTTTTTTTTTTTTCTACCTCTTAAACTGAGTTGCATCAGTGAACCATTAACTTAGTAGATTATTTACTGTTACCTTTATGGGAGAAATGCATACTGTACTTTTCCTGCATTGCTCAGGGTTGATTTATGTATGGCCTCGGTTCTATAGGTTCCTCACTGAGGTAGGGCCTTCATACCACAGCAAAGTAAACAGCAGAAACTTGCCTGAACGGTAGTCAAAACTCACAGAAATTCACATACTTTTGTCCCTCTATCTTTTCCATTTCACATGCCGCACTAACAGTCCTGGTTTGTACTGGGGAAAAACTAATTACAGCAATGTAGGACTGAGATAAGTGTTAGCCTCAAGTTAAAATGGGAAGGCTGGGATCTGAGCTGTGCCCAGATCCTACAGGGAGCCATAGCCAATTAATTATAACTCCCTGATCTGAGGACAGGTTGCAAGCTGGCCCCAGCACTGCCGAGAGCAATATTAGAGAAGAGATTGCAGCATCCTGGGGCTGCTCTAATCAGGACCAGCTGCTGGTGGCCATCATGGCCCACCAGGGCATGGCTGCACCCCTCTGTGCCCTTGCTGTGGACTTGCAGGGGACTGCGGGAACTGGTTGCACCAACTCTCTGGCATGATAAAATATCTGGGCTGAAAACGAAGGAGTTCTTTCAAAGGACACAGCATGTGGAAGTGGGGGAGCCATGGGCTGACTAAATCTTCACCTTCCCATTGGGCAGCCCAGCAGGAAGTGATAACAAAACGGGAGACATCCGCTGGTAGTGACCAGCCTTTCTGCTCTCTGAGTAGCAAATGGAGCCTTCCTGGCCTGACGATTTTCCACTTCCTCCCAGTCTCACCAGCCTATCTTTGAGAGTCAGATTTTACAGTAATTTCTGGGAGGTGGACTTCCCTATTTCTTCTCCTGCAAGCTCCTTTTTGCTCTTGCCAAACATTATCTCCCCTCCCAGCACGTTGGAGCTCCCCAAAGCAAAGGGAGTGGAGTGTGAGGAAACCAAGGGATTTGTCTGACTCAGCTTCTTTTGGTCTTTCAATCAATTGAGAAACAAATGTGATATCTCCCTCCACTCCCTATCGACTGGGCCCACGAGTGTAGGTCAGGCATCTGGAGCTGGATTTTCCAATGGTTGGGAAAGAGTTTAATCCCTAAGAAGAGATTTATAGGGAGGTGCAGAGAAGAAGGGTTGGGCTCTCTGTTCCCTTATGGTGGGAGCCAGCAGAGAGGTGATTCACTCAACTCTTCTGGTAGCCCTCTACAGATGCCTTTTAAAGGCGGCCAGAGCTCCTGGAGGAGGGCCATACAAGCCAGCTACAAAAGCTCTTTTGCTGCTTACATTGACCCCAGCTGATTTCTTGACAAAGCAGGGCTTACTGCTGCTTTCATTCTGCATTGAGGGAAAGATAGGCTTAATCTATTTTGACAGGCAGGTTTGGTTCTGCGTGATGTTGCTGCTTTGCTAGCGGTGGTGGCCAGGTCTGTCTGCGGCTTTCGGGGTGCAGGGTAGGAGCCTGACTCTGCTGCTCCGTGGCACAGGGTCTGATGATGCCGCAGAGGCTGTGCGTGCTCTGAGCACCCCTGAGGGGCTCCAGTCCTGACTGCTTTCAGAAGCAGATTCTCCATGGCAGTGGCCAAGTCTGGGGACAGCACTGCCAGCTGCTGTCTTGCTACATCTAGCATGCCAAAAGTGGCACAGTTTCTGGGGGCAGAGGGGAAGGAGAGGACAGAGAGAGAAAATGTTTGGATCTCACTGCTCTCCTCCCACACGCAGCTGCCCTAAGCATATGGCTGCTGTGTGTTGTGCAGTACAGTTGAGCTTGAGCCTGGGGTGTCCGACTGTGGCAGGGCTGCCGCTGCTCTGTCTTTAAGCATCAGATTAGACCTCAGAGCCCAGAGGCTGGTGGTGAGCTAGCCTTGGGCTGCTTTCCTCCCAACACCCAAGAGTGCACCACCCTCTTGGATACTGATCCAGGATTTCACGTCTCTCAGCTGTGATGTTTTCTTGCCCTCTGGCCTTCGGCTAGATGCTGCTGCCCAGGCCACTCAGCAGCAGAACAGTGCCTCATGTCCTTGTGCCCTCCGAACATCCCAGTACCCCTCGGGCACTCAGGTTACACAGAGCCCGCCTCCCTCCTCCTCTACTGTCAGGATGTAGGCATGCACAGGTAAGATGTCCCTTCCCATGCTCTGCAGAGCTCTGAAACCTGGGTCAGTAACCCCAGCCCCCCCCTCCCCCCCCCATACTCTGCCAAATGCATTGCAGCCCCAAATGTTCCTTCCAGACAGCTTAAGGAAGTTGAATGTAATTTTATAACCTGAGGCTAACTCAGGGAGAACTGCATACATCTCCTTTCCCCCACCCGCTCCAAAGAAGTATGCCAGCATCTGCACCCAGCTATGTGGGAGAACACCCTGTACTCCCAAATCCCAGTCCCCCTTTGGCCATCCTGAATTGTGCACAGAGATGCACAACAGGTGAGGCAGAGGAAGCTGGCTGAGAGGGGGAAGGTGAGCTCTTCGACTGCATGGGTCCCTTATTCAGTACAGCTTTTTCCTAGCTAAACTTGAAAGCCCTGTTTGTTGAAAGGATCCAACACCCTTCTCTTTTCCCTTTCTTTTCCTTCTCTTTTCCCTTTCCCAGAATAGATATTCTGCATGCAATTTAAAACAGCCTGTATCAGTAAATCTTAATCTAGTTGGGTACCACAGTGAAATACGCTAGGTGAATTTTAGTTAGGCTAAAAAGCACTCACTGAATCAGCTTTAAACTCCTTTTAATTAGACCAGTGTATCGTTGTGAGGGGTCGATGTATTTTGGTCCCAGCAGTGCTGTGGTTCTGTGCTTCGGCCCTGACCTTGCTTTAGCCATGCTCGTTTGTCCTTCTCTAAAGATGTGGCTGGATGTCACGTCCCATGTAACGCTGTGAGGCTTATGGGAAGGTTGGAGCGGAAACAGTTCAGTCCTATCCTTCATGCTCACGGTGTTGTTCATAATCAGTGCCAAGATAACAATCTGCTAGTGTTTTTCCAAAGAAATGAAGCTATAATTTCCCTCTGCTTGACATTAGCTGTGAAGAGGAGTTTGTTATGCCCCTTATTACAATAGATGATTGCAGGGTTGAGCAAGATGATGAAAACTTCAAGGTTAAGTAAGGTCAGGAAGAGAAAGCCATGTGGCCCTAAGTGTGCTTAGCAGGTGAATTTTAAATACCTTTTTCCTTCTCTGGAAGAGAAATTCTGCTTCTTTGGAAGTAAATACTGCTTTCCCCGTGGCTTAAGACTTCCCATTCACAGAACACCTCCATTTTTTTTCTACACCAGCCCAGGTGCATTATTTTCAGCTGCTGGTTGCTCTCTCTTGTGAGCATAGAATGGCATGAAAAAAGCTCCAGCTGTAGGACAGGCTTCAGGAAGCCTCTGAGGGATGCAGTGAAAGTAACATCTGCATTACTACCTCAATTTGTGGTGATACTGTCTTCTGACAGCTGAATCCCCTGGTGTGCATGTCTAAGAAATCCTTGAGACTCCAGGTTATCTCTTGGGAGAAAGGCAAACTAGTCCTGGGGGCCATTCTTCCTCTGCAGGATTCATGGCACAGCCCAGATTTTTTTTCAGAAATTTTCTTCCAGAATTGTAGAGGGAGAACATTGTTTTTCAGGAAATTATTTTCAGGTCTCAATGGTAACCTGATTTTTCAGGTTTCGTGGTGACCCTCAGCTCCCACAGAGAACTGTGCTGATGGTATTCATTGCTCAGACGCTGCAGGAAGTGAACTTTGGCTATGTACCACACACAAGCAAACTCCTGATCTTTAAAGCTGTTCCTTATTATGTCCATTGGCATTCAAAAGAGTGAGGATTTAAATCTGTATTGAAAAGGCAGAGACAAAAAATCTGAACACCACATTTCTCTTTGTTGGGTTTAGATCTACTCATATTCATAACACAGCAGTTCTGGTGAAATTGGTAGATTTTACCCCACAGGAAATAGTGCACAGAGATTTGGGACTTGTGCAGAATTCCATTCAGTACCTACACTATGGTAATGCTTAACATGCTTAACATTCACGCTTAATATTAGGGACCACAGTGATTTCTCTCTGTGTCAAATTCAGGAGGAACTCACACCACTCTTCAAATAGCTTTTGCCCTAGAAGAAATGTCCTTCTTCCTCTTGGAGGCCGGTGCGTATACCTGTACTTCTAAGCTTTCCTCTTCCACTGCAATTTCTGTACATTTTCCTCTGTGAAACCTTCACCATTTCTAAACTCAGAATTTCTCTCACAGTTGATTTCTGTCTTGAAAAATAGTTTCACTTATGCATTGCTCAATCAATGCTATTCTTACTTTCTTCTATTTTTGGAGCTGGAGTGTTAGACCTGTAAGATGGCTCCTAGTGGTGACCATTGCTAAGAGCCAGTGACCTCCAAGATCCTTGGAAACAGAGAGCAGATGAGCTGACTGCTTTTCTGATGGCTCTGCCTGCCAGACCTTGCAGTTGCTGGGCTCACTCGTGGCCCCAAAGCAGGCTTAGGTCAGGTGTTATAGGCTGAGCACCGGCACTGCAGTAATCAACTTAAAGTGCCGGCCTGGATTTTCCACTGTGTACATATGTTTTTCTATTAGCTTCCATTTTTCCTAGACTTGGAACTGGAAATATTGCAGAAAGAGTAATTGAATGTAAACAGGATGGTGGGAAGCCTCAGACTGCCTGTGCAAAGGGCACATAGCCTGTCTGTGCCTGCTGGGGGAGACGTGTGCAGGTTGAGGACATGAACGCAAAAGTCCTTTAGTCTGTTTGTGCAATGCCTGGCTACCGTGCAGGATGGGCATGAATGAAGTGCATGTACTTGTATGAATGTCTGCTGGTGTCCTGGCACCAGGGGTCGCATCATTTAAAGTTTAAAATGGTTAATAATGTTTTCTATTTAATTTTGATACAAACAAGGAAGTGCAGTGTGCAGCCATCTTTACAGTCAGCCATTTTCAGTTCTCCTTTTTGTCTGATCCACCCTGGACACGAGAACTCCTGCGAGCGCATGCAGCCCAGAAGCAATCCATGGTCACTTCAGAAGTCATATGAGTCATTTAGTTGACCAGATTTACTGGAAGACACTCTCCTGTTTTCAGTAACAGAAGTATGCAAATAATGGAAGTCATACACATTGGAAATGTTCCTGTTTTACTTTGCTTAACAGCAGAATCCATTTTTTGATATTACTTTCAAGTAATTCTTTGCAGTTCCTTAATTTTCACATTTCACTGCAGATTTGTTGCTATAGGTTGGATACAATTACATTTGAAAGAAGCGTGTTAGACAATGGTAGGATTGCATCAATTAAAGCAGAGAAAGTCCTGACTCTAGCAGCAGTGCTGATGGGTAGAGTAGGAAATAGTGCTGAAAGATAAGCTGCTCCACGGCGGGGGCAGCAAGAAAACTGCTTATTATAGAACAGTTGAAAATAATGGTTAGAAAAGATTTATTCAGCAATTTAATCTCTCTCACTTCATGTGTGATTTTAGAACTCATGTGATGGACTCCTAGATGTGAAAGGCTTTTGCACAGGATAGGGTGTGTTCAGATCTGTGACTGATCCCTGTGATGGGTGTTTCTCCTGTACTGCCGGTACTGAAGAGCAGCCTCCCTTTAGGCTGCAGGCCAGTGACCCTTCATTTAAAGTCAAAGGTCCCAGGCAGGAGAAGGGGAAGTGAGGTCATGAAAAAATGACCGATGCTTGGCTTGAATTCACTGAATTCAGCTGCATTAGCACGTTTCCTTTGAGGGAAAGTATGTGACATCTTTGCAACGTGTTGGACTTTCCTGTGGCATCCAGTTGCAGAAGACAAGATGTACTGCTTACCTCCCAGTAGCATTACTGTGTTGCTAACAGCATGACTCCTTCAGCTAATTTCAGAGGGGCAGATTTCTTAAGCTAAAAAGCAGAGGTTCAAACCCAGGAAATAAACCATCTGGTCTTTCCTCAGGTGATCGCATGAATAATCAGTGATGTTAATCATGTGAACAGATGCTGAAGGATTACATTTTTTTTTTTTGCTCCAGCAGTGTAACGATTCCTTATTAGCATGGCAAAGCGATTTTATATTGCCTTTATCAGCTCTCAGAGTGATACAAATTGTTCTTCCCATGCACGGTGAAAGTACCTGCCTATGGGGGCTGTCTCAGTATTGTGCCTATTGAACATCCCATTGACTTCTGCCTGTTAAAATATATGCACCATAATTGTGCTGTTTCTCAGCTGCTGGTAATTCTGGGGTAGCTTTGCTAGATTTAAGCTAAATCGAATCCTGGCCATATTTCCTCTCTGTATTGTAAAGATCCCTTCCTTTGTCTTTGGGTCTCCCCACAGTCTGACACCGCTGGCCTCAGCTGCTCTCCGGCCCATTTAGCACAGTTTCGCAGCTCACTGATGGCTTGGGTGCAGCAGCTGACTGCAAAAATGAGGCAGACCTCAGAAGAGAGGAACCATGTTTATTTGCTGTGTTTCTTTTTTAATAGCATTAATATATCTAAGAAAACCCAAGCCACTGGCAGGACAGTCCATGCAGAAGATATGATTGTCACCATACTATTTTGCAAGGTTCTGGTTATTTTTGGCAACAAACCAGTATCTATCAGCTGCTGACTAACCTGGCAATAGACAATAAATGACACACGTGCTGAAGATGGACATATTGTGTCTTTCACAGGGATGGAAAGTACAGTTTTTCTTAAAAATGTTTTAGTAACTAAACATATTGGCAGGTCCTTTCCTTTCCTTTCCTTTCCTTTCCTTTCCTTTCCTTTCCTTTCCTTTCCTTTCCTTTCCTTTCCTTTCCTTTCCTTTCCTTTCCTTTCCTTTCCTTTCCTTTCCTTTCCTTTCCTTTCCTTTCCTTTCCTTTCCTTTCCTTTCCTTTCCTTTCCTTTCCTTTCCTTTCCTTTCCTTTCCTTTCCTTTCCTTTCCTTTCCTTTCCTTTCCTTTCCTTTCCTTTCCTTTCCTTTCCTTTCCTTTCCTTTCCTTTTTTCTTCTTCTTCTTTAAAAAAAAAACAAAACAATTTACACATTTTCTTCATCGATCTCAGCCTAGAATTCTCTGTTAAGTGTTCCACAAGAGTGATGCATCTGAAAAAGGCACTTGCTAACTTTTTACATGCTATTAATAATCTTATCAAGGAAATAGCCACAGGACCTACACAAATGAGGTGTAGAGCAGTGCTTAACGCTGCATTGGCTGTGTTTCCACTGATTGCAGCCCATTCAAATCTGTAGAAGATTGGTGCTCACTAGCAATTGACATCTGAAGCCAAACAACCACCGTAGCCCAAACTTCAGACACCAGAAGTCAAACCACAGTCAGGCTAGAGAACAGAAAGTACAATACATAGAGAGGGATTTTGAAATGCTGTTTTAGTGAACTTTTTGTAGCAGCAAAAATGATGTAACCATTTAAGGAGTTTGAGGTACAGTATGTCAGTTGCTGAAATGCTTAAAAATAAACCACAGCACACTCATTTTCACAGACTGGGAAATCGAAGTGCAGAAAAGTGAAATGACTTGGCTCATAGAAGCACAGTAGCCTCTAGCAGGTCAGGACCATATCCCAGTTGTCCAAGACCCAGTGCTGGTGTTAATCAGTAAGGCCTGCTGCTTTGTGTACAGCATAATATGCATAATATGTCTTGTATAGTAATTGCAGTCTGTTGTCATCTTTTTGCTTTTTGTCCAGTGCGAGGGCTGTAAGAAATAGCTGTCTCACTTGCTAGGTGACAGTTTTCCTTACTTCTCAGTAGGAGAGATGAGTTACCAGAAGTGCCCTACAGAGAGAACAGGACTTGTTGCTGGGAAGTTACACATTCAAGTGTCCAAGCCCAAAACCACAATGTACTATTTGCTCTAGACAGTCATGCGATAACGCATTTCTTTCTGTTGTAAGCTGTTAAAAATAAAACAAGGATGCAGAAAATAAATGTTAGAACAGAAGGAGCACCCTGACTTTCCACATAGCTAAGGCAGCAGGGTGGCAGCCCTTGAAGCAGAACAAAATTATGTTCCAGAGAGTTATTTCTTTTTGCTCAGAGTTAATGAAAACTGCACACAATTTCCCTACCTGTTTTTTTAAATTATTTTTAAAATCAGCCTCACTCTGAACATTGTTTTGGATGCTGACATCTGACTAAGAAGCAGCTATACAAAACTACATCTGCTTGGCTTCTCTGTCTTGTTTACCACCTGACTTTTGAAATACCCTGCCCTAGCATTAAGCTCTCCAGGGTATTCGTTTACACATCTACTTGTTTCACACATTAAAAGAAGAAGAACAAAGTAGTCTCATATCTTACCCACTTTGCAGTGTAACTCAGTGTACCCCCAGCCTTCCCCACTTTGCTCTGGTCATGCTCAAGTCGGTCAGGCTGTGGGCAGAGCTCCCAGTGGGTGCTGTGTCACCGGGCATCATCTGTCGCAGGGCAGGGGTACCAAGCTCACCGTGATTAAAGGGGAGCAGAGTGGTTAAGAGCAACTGGTGATGAGGCATGTCTTTATCTGTATGATGGCGTGCTTTATGTGACAAATGCCATCCTGGACAATTGCATCCTCAAAGCACAGATCTCATCAGCTAGAGTTAGGTGGTCCAAGCAGCTGCTATGAAAGACTTCTGCCAGCCGTGTGCTGGAAGTAGGGGAAGGAGAAATGGGCGGTGGGGAGGGACATAAAAGGTACATTTTTCCCAGGACTAAACCAGCTCCTCTTTGGGTGCTATGAAATAAATCACGTTTCTCGTGCTGTAATTAGAAAGTAGTACAGCGCATGGTTGTCACTAATCTGAAATAGGAATGATTGTCACTAATTAGCTCCTGGCCCCACCACAGAACCTGTCTCCACAGGATGATATCTTACACTGCGGGCACTTACTTTTTCCTGTTGAAAGTACACTTCCAGAAACGGGCAGGTTATCTCCGCCTTGTGGGGTTTATAAGAACACAGTCCCAAGGCAAGGGACTGAAAAGCACCTAGCTCCAAAGCAGGCTTTTAGAGACTTTTCACATTGTTTGAGCAGATGGAAACCGCCACTGCCACCACTTCTGCTCTGTGGGATGGAGCGTGTTGATCTGCACAGGGACAGAAATGACTATCTGTTATCACCATGACTTACACGTGACCAAGAGGGCGGATGCTGCCGCCCAGCAGGTGCAGAAGATTCCACGATGTGTTATCTCTAGCCACGGACTGTCCTGTTTCCAGGAACACTCTTCTGATGGAGGAGATAAGAGCCTGCCAGTAACTTCTCTTGTTTGAAGGAGTCAGCAAAAGTGTCTCCATCAAAATGGCTTTGTAATTGCATTAGTTCCTCAGAAGCACAGGAGGAAATGTAGATGCAGTTGCATGTCATATCCTACTTTTTTACATGTTTTGTTAGGTAGTTGTATCATATTTGCGGTGTAGGAGATAAATTAAGTGGACTGTGAAATGGCAAACAAATAAATCAAAGTCCTGCAAACATGTATGAGCAAACGTAGTGAATACAGTGAGCTACTGCAGGTGTGAAGATAGTCACTTTTTTCTCAGGGCTGAAAGGATCAGCTGCCAGCTTTTCTGTGTGTGCATGATTTGAATCTTTTTTCAGAACAGGGTGGATGGAAAGTGCCTCACAGTGTCTAGTGACTTGTATGCATCAGGAATTCCCCCATAATCCATCCCAAATGAGCACGGATATACAGTAAGGTCCATTTATACATCATTCTTTACAATAATTGGAAATGAAGAAGTTTGTCAAAATTTCTGTCCTGAATTCCATGCCCTACTCCTTTATGGTTGGCTCTAGGTCTCTGGCATCTTTCCAGTCTGGAGATGAATTAATATTTTGGAGTTTTGCAAGCAGGCAAATGTGGCAACTTCAGGGATAAGGGCTTGATCCAAAGGCCATTTTCTCCAGTTGGCCTGGGCTTTAGCTCATTAGTCCAAACTAATTAAGGACATTGTACCACCCTTCAACGTCCAGGCAATGCTGAGATCTTACACTGTGCAACTAAGCATAAGCAGCAGTTCCCAGCAGCACATTTTGCCCTGTGTTAGCCACCTGGCGAACACTTCCATTGCTTTTGTCATTACCTAAAGCATCCTTTAGATGCTTTAGGTAACGACAGAGGAGGCAGGAGTAAAATGATAAAAAGAGAAGAAATTTGATTTGCTGGGATCTATACAGGTGGGATGAAGGTCTGTTGTTTCTGAACCACATCCCTGAGTTCCTTTTAAGCAGACTGTGTTTGGGGTTGATGGGATTCAGTGGTGAATGAGGCAGGTGATGTCCTAGTGTGTGAGGACAGGCAGCTGCAGGCAGTATAGCTCTCACACAAAAATGCTAACAAGCGATTACTGTTGCAAATTGGTGTTTGGGCTGCCTCAACTCTTCTGTTCATTCTCCTGCTTTATCTCCCTCTTCCTCTCCCAGATTTAGCTTCTGGTATTCCCTCTGGAGCACATCTCTTAGGGACAGAGACTGCCCATCAGTTTGGTTCCTGGCTGGAGGGGGAATTTGCTATCCCCATCTGCATTCAACTGTGCATTGGATTATACACTGCTTCTGCTGCTCTTGTAAACAGAAATTTGTCTTGATCCTGGCAACATTGCACTTGTGGGCTAGCTCTTACAGAGGGTTCTTGCTGTCATGTGCAGTAATGGGAAGGGTTGGACGAACAGCCAAAGGTCTGAAATACACAGCTGTGAGACTTGCCCAAAAGCCCGGCTGCTCTGGAGGGGCAGTCTGGTCCTGGCTTTCAATGGCTGACAGATCCCGAGTGCCCAGACTTTCACCCCATCCCAGAGTCACTGGAGGAGACCCTACGGTTGCTACAGCCTTGACAATCAGCTGGTTCTGTGGAGAACAGCCACAACTCCCAGATCCTTTTCAGGCCACATACAAAAGCTCTGTGTGTTGCAAGAGGACTACAGACCACCCTTGGGAACCCTTGATGGACAGCTTCCCAGCCTCCTGGCCCCACAGCGTCACCCTGAACTCATCATTTCTGCTGGGCCAGAGGCCTTCTATGAGTTAGCCTGAAGTGCGTATGCTTGTTTTCCTCTTGCACTGAATAAGAGACTGACAATATCTAATTGTCAATACCCCTCCCTTGAGAGACATGCAACAGAGTTGCTCCTCAGGGCATATTCCCCACTGCTGTATTTAGAACAGTTTGAAAAGACCAAATTTTAAAAATAATAGTCTTTCCAAAAACTCCCCACCCACTAGCACTCCTCTGCCAAATTTCAGTTTGAAGAAAACGAAAAAGGACAAGTTTATACACTCTGATGAACAGGAGTTCAAAATGGAACCTGAACATCGTAATTCTTCTTAATGTACACTGATAATGGAAAGCAGGGGTGATGATGGCATAGTGCCCAGAGGGGCCCTTTGTTGTAGATGCTTGTGTTGTTGCTTCTTTTCTCGGTTTATATTTAAGGTGAAAACCTCTCTTTTCTTCAGTGTTTAAGACTCCTTTCCCCCTTTTAAATAAAGCTACACATTGTTACTTCTGCAGTGTTGTTAACTGCAAATCACTTGCAAAGTAAGTTTAGCTGTTTTCCTGCTCATGACTCTCTGTTTCTGCAGATATTGCGTGTTTAGGTTATTTGTGAACATTTGCCACAAAACACCCAGTGGACAGTTGTCAGACTTTCGCTTCTTCTGGTAAGTATTTGTAAAGGAAGGGTCACCTAAGTGGATGGCATCGTTTCTGTTCCCTGTTTTGATAAACAGTATTTGTCCTGTCTGTGCATACTAAGTCTAAAGTGAATGGCAGCATCAAGTAATTTTATTGGCCTGCAGACCCTGCTTTAGAAAACTAAGGGAGGCAAAAATGTCATGGTTAGGTGGTTCTCCAAAACTCAGGTGAACAGAACTCTTGTGCAAGCTGTGTCAAACTCCATGCAGGAGTCTTGAAACTGGATGGAAGAAGAATGACTTTGAATTAGTAAATACAGCTGTGGATGCTGGGTTCCACAGTACTTGCACTGATCAAAGTTAGTGATGTGAATTCTGCAACTTGGTTGTCTTCGTGCAAACTCTGCCGAGGTGCTCTCATACTTACCCAGCTCAGATGCAGGCAATCATTTCTAAAGGCTGTAGAACACGTTTGTGCCACTGTGAATCCACAAATAATACGTATTTTGCCAGTCTCATGGCTAACCCGTCACTGTAGATGAATTCTGACCTCACTAAACCCTCTGCGGCACCAGTGAAATGTATGCAGTTAAACGCAGAATTTAATCTTTAGATTTTTTAAGGGTATAACAATTACCTTTTACCCATGCACATGAAATACTGCATCAGGCAAATCTATAATTAGTTAAAACTAAAACAAAGTGCATTTCTATTATTAACAATATTGCATAAAAGTCTCAGTGCCATAGCTGAAAAATCAAAGCCAAGTAACAGTTCAGAGACAGTTGCTGCTATAAAACTTTTGACCTTAGTTACCGAATGTACACACAAACAAATAAACTAACCAGACAGAGATATCCCCCTAGGAACAATCATGATTTGCAAAATTCTGGGGGCTTTCAGCCAACCTGTAAAGTTGATGGAATGAAAAGTGTGCCTGTGTATGCCAGCTCATTAATCAGTGCCCTTTTTCACGAACTGAAAGGATGGTTTGTAGATTTGCTTCTACCCAAGGCATCTGTTTTTGCATCCTTTCCAATAAATACTGCTGACTCGAAGGCTTCAGGAGTCAGAAAGTGTTTTGCTGAACCATCATGGACAGCACTATGTATCTTGTAGTGGAAGCTCGGTGGAAGGTTGTATCTTCAGTCTTGCCAGTTGTATTCTTCAGATGCAGCTATCCTCCTGGATGCCTATTGCTTCATGTTGGCTTAAAATACTGCTGTGTTATATTGCTATATCTGGGACCCCTTCGACAACTGGTTCCAAATACATTTCTTCAGTAATATTTGAGGTCTCTGATGGTCAGCATTGCTTGTTCAATGGGTCTCAAATATGGCAAGTTAGTTCTCAATATTCCTGTGTCAGTTCTGCTTATTGTTAGCCTCTGGCCTTGGCACATCTCACCCAGAGTGCTGAGGATTATCTCACTGAGGAATTGTGCTGGTCTCCATCACTCAAGTCTTCTTGCAGTCAGCTGCAATCCTTTTCCAGTGAGCAGAAGTGGTCGTTATTGAACCTTATGTATTTTTTTCTTTTTCAGTGTAAATTCTGTGTTGACGGTGTGCTCATCCCCAAAGCCCCTTAAAGTCCACTTTAAATCACATATTAGAGGCTTAAATGTATCATTCACATACCCATGAACTTGTACATACTGGGTATGGTTCAGGGTAGCATTTTAGAAAGTGACAACTCCTTTTTAGCATCTGTGAGTACTCCTGGAACATGCTGAGCTTGTTTTCCAAAGCTCTGCTCGTGGCTGGCATTGCCTACCAACTCTGAAAACAGGGCTTTGTATCTCTTACCCTGTGTCCCCTAAGGTAGGGGAGAATCATAAATATGAGCCTCAGGTATCTGCCATGCAGCAACTGTGTGATGCAGTTGGGAGCAGAGCTGCTGTGACTCTGACATCCCTCTTCAGGATGTCTCACAGAGTGTGTGTTCAAGTAGCTATATAACACGCTGATCTTACCCTGTTACAACGTACTCCTACTCAAAGAATATTGCAGTTGGCTTACATAAGAACTAGACAAAACATTGCCATTTGAAGCTAATGCCCACTGTTAAAGCATGAAGAGAAGGGTCCCTTCATTCGCGTGTTGTTTCCCTTGCTGTGCCACATTGAGGCACCAGAATAAAAGAGACAAGTGGATGTCAGGAAACCAGCTCAGTAAAACCTCTTTAAAAGTTTACAGAAGACCTTGACTTGTTCTTGGGTGCATGGAGGATGGAGTGAGGATGCACAGAGAGAAGCTACGTCTGGTCACTGAGAGCGGAGAGAGGAAATGTAGTGACGTAGTGTGAAGTGGGGGGACTGTGGGAACCTGCTGTGAGCCACAGGCGTGCTGGGATATGTGTGTGCCGCCAGCACACAGGTAACATAATATACTTTTTTTTTTTTTTTTTTTTTTTTTTTTTCTTTTCTTTCAGTAAAAGGGCAGTATTTCTCTGTATTTAGGGGCAAATCCCGTCATGCTCTTTGCCCAGCCCCTGGGCCTACTCTTGGGCAACTAAAGGGCTCAGAAGGCTTGGGAAAGTAGTCTCATGTCCTTGCAGCTGGTTCCTTATTCCTGTAGGCAAAGCTGAAGAAACATTGTCCCTGTTCTGGAGCAAGAGCAAAGGGCCATCTTCTGCCCTTTACCCAATAATATTTATTTCCTGAGTGCTAATCTGAATTAAGCTTTTCCATAAACTATTTTTGAAGCAAATCAGCTCACCAGGCTTGGATATGGGAGTCCAGTGAGCCAGGCCTTGAAACATCAGGTTCCTATAACAAAAGGTTAAAGTGTCATGCATAGAAATGACCCTTTCCCTTAGAAGAACAGCCGCACAAAGCAACCTACAATTTGTCCAGCTAACAAGATACACATGGAGCTTACATTTATAAGCCTTTAATCGTATGTGTGTCTTCACTAGCTGTGCTGCGACATGTTTGGGCTGTATAAACTCTTCCGAGCCCTGTCCTTGTATATTTGTGTGAAATGTCTTACACACCTACAGAGCTGTATATAAAAAATAAATCCTAATCCTCATCAATAATCAAAGAAGGGAGCAGCTGCAGGCTGTACTTTGGCTGACCCTGGCCCAAGTGAGCTAAAGAGAAGGAAATAAAAACCCAGCATATGGCACTGAGAAGCAATAGACAGTGTCTCAGCTCCTGTCTGAAATGATCTGTGTTCCTGTAGTGCTGGAAAAACATGGAGGATTTTTCTTCCCATCAATAAGAGGGTTGCACCAAGGGGCTCCCTGGTTTTGCAGATCCCTGTGGCCCACACACCCTGCTGAGGTCTGAGGGGAGAGGGCAAATGCCAGGAGGAGAGGCACCGGGACTGTCCCTGACCTGGAGGGAATGAGGCAGGGTGACTCTGGGAGCACATCCACAGCCTGACCCAGCTCCAGGGATGAGTGATAACTTTTTTCATACGGGCATCACTCTGCTGAAGCCAAACTTCCTCTGTGGCCTTTTCCACAGGCTGCTCTGTGCGATGCTGGGGTCCTCGGGATGACACAAGGTGTGAATTTGCTCTACTTTGTCTTCACTGCCTGCCAATCTTCAGCTGCTTTCAGTCCTCACAGGGATAGTAGACATGCACAATTTCACATGTTCCTCCACAGCTGAATTTTCCATACAAATCCCCACTTTACAGCTCTCCTGTGCTCTCAAAGATGAGAAATTATGTTCTTGCCAGTTTAACCCATGTAAACTTCATCGTAATCTGAGTTTGGGAGAGAATTAATAAATCCCAGTGCAAGTTTCCTGGGAAGGAATTCTGGTCTGTTTTCAAGATGATGATGCAATCTCACTGATGGAGTGAGAATAGCTTTTCCTTCAGTCCACACCTTGGGATACACATTAGTTACGTAGAGTAAGTGAAGTATTCCCAGGAACACCAACAGAATGGCAGTAATTTTCTTTCTTTCCTTTTCCCACCATTCTGTAGTCTTCACTGTTCTCCCTTCAGCTTTTCAAACAGCATGGATTGCTTTATTTTAAAATCAAAATCCTTCCATCAGATCTCTTCTGCTGGCTACACGCCTGTCCTCCTTCCGCATGCTGCTCTGAAATAATACTGTGCTCATGGCAGCAGCAGCTGGTGGGAGACCAGCTTACATTCGTGGTATGGGGAGCACCGAGGTAGCATCGTTACACTGCTACCTGGGAAGTGATGCAAATGTCTCGCTCTGTTCTTTTAAAAACTTTAAACTTTGCTTTATCTCTTAACAAGTGTGCAGTTAACTTCTGTCCTGCAGAGTAGCCTTTCTAGCAAGGAGTAGTTACACCTGTAGCGAGTTTCAGAGTTTACCAAATTTTCTCTTCCCCACTCTTTACTGTATCTTTCCAAGTGCCCTTGGTTTCCGTTTTCCCTAGGTAGGAAGTAATTCACCATTGATCTTTTAAGGTTGCATCCAAAATGTCAGAGGTCTCTCAGGATGCATGGACGCATTTTCAGTCAAACTGGTTGGTTTTGATGGAAATATTTATTCTCCTGCAGCTGTTTCTTAAAGGCTTAAGGCAGTGGTTATATGAGAAAGTAGGTAATTTTAAGTCACTTTGGGGAAAGAAGCAGTTCATCAGTAGCATTCTGCACTTCTTTGGAGATCATCGTATGCTCGTTAAAGTCTATATTGACTGTATCATCTCTGTAATTCACTAGTCAAGCTGGAAAACCATTTCATTCCATAAATACTACATGACATTCCTTCCAATATGCTGTGGGTTGTTATCAGTCCCTTTGTTGGTCGCTTTTGTTCTCTTTTCTTTCTTGGTCTGATCTGTGTTCTCACTTCGAGATAAATCTGAATTGTAGTTTTAAAATACAGAAGCGAATTCTGTGTTTTATTTGTTTGGCTTATTTCTTTGTTGTGAGGCAATTGGTACCTCACCCATGCTGTAAACATTATATGTTATTACAATCTATACTGACTTAACTGCTCGGATCTCAGTGTTCACCCAGTGCTCTGTCCCTGCTTCCTGGTGGTGTTCAGTCTCTGTTCACTGACTAAAACCCATTAGGTCTGTCTTGCTCATTTGCTTTTCTTATGTCATGTCCTGGGGATGCAGGTGGTCAGTGAAGGACAGCATAAAGCCAAGTCTAGCAGAAGACTTCTTTGGCCCCAAGACAATCTTCAAATCTTTGCTGTCATTTTTCTAGAGTGGCAAAGGCTATGTGGCACATTTATGATTTAGGTTTTGCGGAGGCATGGAAACAGGCTCCTGTCCTGTGGAACTTACTTTATCTAGAAAATTATAAAATTTGTGAAACTAAGTGGAAAATAAAGAATATACAGTTGAAACTGAATTGGAAATGAAATGTAACTTTATTGTTAACCTTGTATAAAAGGCTGCCTGCAGCATCTTTTGAAGCAGACTCTTTTGGGGCTAGTCTAAGTCAGTTCGGAATGAGCCTTATCTAAAGCACAAATTCCACTTTTAAATAAAAGTTTTCACTTCTTTAATTGACCTGGTGCAAGTTTGTGTGTAGCTGAATACAATGTTAAAGTACAAGACATCTACTCCTGCCACACATGCTGTCACTGGGAGTTTAGATTACATGAGAGTAGATTTAAAAAAAAGTCTGAATTTTACTTCCAGTTCTCATGTATATTGCTTTTTCCCTTTACATGCTCATCCAAGCTAATAACCTTATGAGAAAGAGTAGAAGGCCTTTGCATGAAGTAACAAAGCTGGACAGCCAGCATGCCTTGGAGAAGCCACTGAGTTGCACTCAATAACTCATTAGAGTTCAAATAAGAAGAAATGAATTGAAATGGGAAATACGTTCCAAAATGCTGAGAAAGGAGCAGTAATTTAGACTGAGTTATGGGGACAGCTTCATCTGGTGGGCGAGCACTGCTGATAAAAATGTTCACAGCATATAGTTCTACTTGGAAGAAATTCATTTTGTTGATGGTGCCCTTTCTGTCACTGCACGTATGATTAGGCTAGCGAATAAGTGTATTTTCTTGGCATCGGAGCTTGTGAAAACTGTAACTGAATGTTGGTGATTTCTAGAAGTAGCCCCTTCAAAGAGAGCAAAATTAAAATTTGGATGACAATGGGACTTTGAATTTAACATTGTGTGTCACTTTGGATAGGGCCCTGGGAATGTATGGTGCAAAATGCATCAGTGACAGATCAGCACTACATAATCAAATTAATTTGCCCAACCTCTAAAAGTTGAAATCTGCAAATCTAATTTCCTGTAGGGGCTCTCACTATTGTTTACAGCTGTACTGTAAAGCATATATGGATGTACAACTGGAGAGTCATCTGGCCTTAAATGCAGTTGATTGTTTGGCTCAGGAGTATAATAAAACTGTCAGCCAAACTCTGCCATTGAACGCTGAGTTATCTATACTTGTGACAGGAGCTTGTCAGTGATTTCCAGTAAAAACTCCTGGAGGCCTAATAATTGTAAAAATGCTGAAAGAGATTTTTCACCCTCATTAAGAGTCAGAAATGGGTTGTATTTTTGTGGGCTACAGTCAAACTACACATATTTTAGCTGTGAAAAGCTGCCCCTCCAGCTGTGCATACTCCTTGCCTTGCTTTTCTATCGCATCCCATCCCATCCCATCCCATCCATCTCTCAGTGTGAGTGATCCACACATGCCACCACTGTCTTCCTGCTGTTTCAGCCAGGGTGTGTACCAGGAGCTGTAAGTATCCTTATTTTAGCTAGCAGAGGTGAGAGCGATAAGCAGGCCCCCACTGCAGCCATCTCATCTGGCACAGGCACGCTGACACAAAGCTTATGAAACTCTCAGCTGAAAGGGCACCCCAGAAGAAAGATGGAGAGTGAGCTGGCTGTGCTGGCTCCCCTCTGGTCTTGAACTACCTCTGGCAGCATCTCTTCTGGGGCACATGCACCCTCCTGCACCCCGAGACCACCCTGCTTTGCTCCTAAGCTTCCAGCAGGCTCTCCTGGGCTCCTTCACCTACCTGAGAGGTGGGCGATGGGAGCACCCACAGGCGCAAGTCCCAAAGGGCAGAGGAAGGAAGTGCCTCCATCTCCCACATCTCAGACATTGAGCGAGTGAAGGGACGAACAAATGCTGCCCCTGCCAGGTTTGGGGGAAAGGGCTGGTGTCGGTACAGCAGCAGCATGCAGGCTAGGATGTGGGTAGTGGGCAAAGCATCTCTGCAGTCCAGAGGAAAGCATGTAGCATGATGAGGGTCTAAGATACGTCCTTCTTCTTGGCATTTACTATAGGCAAATTTAGATGGTTGTTTTCCCTGCACACGTATCCTTCCTTGGTGTCTTTGTCTTTGGGAACATTGTACAGGGAGCTGTACTCAGGGTCACAATTCCTGTTATATCGTTGGGCTCTTAAAAGGCAGCCTTACAATGGTCCTTTGTGGATCTAATCCTTGGGAGTGTGAGTCTTGCTTGCAATAGGGATTTAAATGACCATGTGTCACAGAATGCTCCAGACCACCAGAAGAAATTTTCCTTGCCCTGAGCCCTGTGAGTACCTGTAGCAAATTTTCATCAGGAAAGAGTGTTCTGTATTCATAGAGCTTAGTCCCATCAAAGCAGACAAGAGGTACTCAGGAGATCGGAGAGGGAATCTGAATTTATTTTATTTATTTGTTTGTATTTTGTTTACATCAGCAATCACTGGAGCATCAGAGTGCCTCTCAAAAACATGATGGCATTATTTAGAAAGGTAACGGGGTAGAAGTAGCAGTGCCATTGCAGCTGTTGCTGGTTTCATGTGTTTCCTAATTAACTCTCAAAACTCCTTTCAGACAACTATTTCAGCCTAAGAAAATACGGTTTTAAACTTGACCAAAGAGCTTATGAGGGAAGCAAAAGCCTTCAGAAGAGGCTGAGCCCCGGAAGTGTCAGCTGTGATTCATTAGTGTCGTAGAGACGCATAATTGAGCTGATGAGGACAGGGAAAGTTTCCATAACAGCAACAGTACTAAAATGAGATTGGAAGAGTCGTCATCATTGTTTGAAACAGACACAACCCTTAAGCAGATCACTATTATTTTGTAGACTCTTTGCAGTGCTTGAGGCATTGTGCGACTCACAAAGCCCTTCAGCCACCTCTTTCCCTTCAATTTCTCCATCATTGTAGAATTTAAATAGCTTGTTCTTCTCAGACAATAGATTTGTCTTTCTTCCACCAATACTGTGTTTATTATAAATGACATTTCTGCTTAAACAGAAGGGTCTTGATTCAAAAAAGGCAGTGGTTAGGTTTTCTTTACCAAAGGACAATTCCTTTTTGAAGAATTCGAGTGAGTTGATTTCAGGTATTTGCATAACAGCCAGACTTGTGTTCAGAGGAAATTCAGTAGTTTCAGGAACAAGTGGGTTTAGATTTAATTGCTGCTCATCTATCTATCTATCTATCTGTCTATCCATCTATCTGTCTGTCTGTCTGTCTTCCTACCTACCTACCTATGTGACTTAATTAATTTTGAAGGGTTTTCTAAACAGCAGGGTAGCCACAGTCTTTATGATTAGTTTGGCTGCAGGAACAAGCCATGAAGTTTAGTGGCAGACTAATGAGGACCCTGTTTCTCTATATGGAAGTGTTAATCTTACTTGAGATATACTAGTGAGTCTGCTGGTTGCTACTCAGAGTTCTTTTTTATTGTGCTAATTGCATATATTCTCTTGGTGATGTTTCCAGCACGGAAACAGTTGGGAATCTTTTGTTGAGTTGGACATTGTGTTGAACTGAGTTGAAGTCAAGATCATGTTTCGATACCTCTGTTCTTACGTGTGTTGGCTGCTGCACAGGGATGGAGAAATGGGAGTATGTGCTTTACAGCCAGCAGTCTGTGGTTTACGCCCCATAAGCTCTAGATCACCCACGTTTCTGTTTGAGGCAAGCCTCAGCAAATTCAGGCTTGCAGGATTTCTTTGTGTGGTTTGCAGCTCCAACCTGCTGAGTCCTGTTTGGGTGTTCAGGCGCATGTGAACTAGGAAGTGTCCAACTGATGTCAAAAGGAAACAAAAATAATTCATTTGGAATCCGATCCAAAGTTTACCAAAGCCAGTGCTAAATCCTCCTGACTTCAAACTGCCTTTTGGTTAGACGTGTCTTCTGTAAGGAAACCAGTGACATTCACCTCCCCTGTGTGCTTGGCTGAGTGAAATCTCCTCACCTAAGACAAGCAGGAAAGCTCTTCCCCAGGCAGACTCCTGAGTTGTGCAGAACTGCAGCAGAGTTTCCCTTTTATACTAATTTTATGGTGACCAGCATCCTAGAGGAACATGCCAGAAACAACCTGTTAAAAGCACAGGTGGAGAAGAGCCTATGAAGGCCCTTGGGCACAGCTGTGAGCAAGACCTCAGCTTCTCCAGGGCTGATAGCAAAATGCTACCTAGAAATAGGACAGCATAATGAGAACTGGCATTATCACTTACAAGCACCCAGTGGAGGTTCTGGCTGAAGCTATTCCTTGTCAACCAGAGCAACTGCTGTGCATGACAGTGCAGAGGGGTGTTAGAAGAGGGGCTTAACGCTGCTCCAAGGTAGCAGGAGCAAGGACTTTGGTACTTGTGGCTAATCCCTCACTTCTTACCCACACGTGCTTGTGACTGCTCTGAATCTCCCCAGCAGGTGAGTTGCAGAGGCTGGGTTACTCTCGCAGAGGTCAGTGGCCGTCCCACCTCCCCCTCCCACTGTGTAGCTCCGTACAGGCGCACTGCGGGCCTGTGGTTAAATGCTGCAATCTGGTCCTGCATGAAATACTCTGTTCTTTAGGGCTGTGGCACAGTAACTTGAGCAATCCTAGCTATGTGTGTTTTGTCATATGGCACTATAAAATAGGAACACGCTTTCCTACAGTTACTAATTTTCTCCTGCAAAATAACAAATATGCTAAATCTGCCACTAGAGTTCAGTGTTTTCAGACTCCCTGGTGCTGAGGGGCAACTGATGAGGGGCAAATGTGATTCAGAAAAAGCTTTTGTTGCCAGGAATATTTCAAAAAGAAATTTCATGTATGTAACATACTGCCAGGATACATAGGAACATCTGCACTAAATATCAAAATGGAGGAGTCTTCTCTAGAAGTTCGATTTTTCTCTACCGTCTTCTTTAGTTTGTATCTAAGCAAAATTGTTCTTTTTGTACCTGCATAACTACTTTTGAGAGACAGTTATAATGGATTGTAGAAGAGATCCGAATGAAGCTGAGTATATTGGTTAGCTCCCTGCTGTTTAAAATTACAGAGGAATTCAACCAAATATGAAGAAGAGCAGATATTTCTGTACAATCTTTGTCGGTTGAATACAAAGTGTTAATGTTTGTTGGTTTGCTTCTCTCTGATCTGCAAAGAAGAAGGTTAGGAAATATCTTTGGTCTCATCTTTCCTGTTATGATAAATAACTGATCTGTGGTCAGAGCCGTAAAGTTCATAACCTACCCAGAAAAAACTTAGGAACAAACCACTGCTGCTGCAACATTATGTAAAGTGGAAAACCTATTTTCCTGGGGAGGGGTGCTGCTTAAAGATGATTTCACAAAAGAGGAAGCCCTTGCTGTTTATCCTGCTTGATCCAAATGTGCAACATTTCCTGTGGCCAGATCTGCAGTAAAATCAAAGGGGGTAGCCATTTTCTGTGGTCTATTGCTTCCTATAGCATGCCCATATGAGAGAGGAAGAAATTACCATTTGTTATAAAACTACCCCCTAACCTTCCTTATCTGATTAATCAATTAAAAACAATGATTCATTGGTAATAACCCCACAATGTCCAACTGATAATCTGTTTTTCACATCTGTCTGGGAGAACCACTGTCTATTTTAAGGTGACAGAAAGCCATTTTACATGTTCTGAGAGATGGAATGTATCCTTAAGACTTTGCAAACACAGAGTGTAGACGGATGATAAAATCTTTGCTTGCAGGAGGTCATTAAGTGATTGTGCAAAATAGCTAAATCTTGGGTTTTAGAAAATCAACATAACTATTTAGAGCAATCTAGAAATGAAGACACTCATTAATAATCTACATGTATGACCCTATCTTGCAATCCTGACATGGGTAAAGTCGCTGTATGAACTTGGGGATTTTGCATGTTCAGGTAGCATCATTACATTTCTGTGTATTTCAGTTATCACAGAAGGTACTTTGAGTCTCTATGGTAGGCAGCTTTTTAAAAACAGAACATGGACAGAATGACAGCCAGCCAGACTTCAGGCCTTCCGGCAAATGCAGACAGACACAAGTGCCAGCAAGCCACTGGTAGAAGTTGTGTCATTTGAGGCCAAAGGTTAGTGCATTGACTAACACCACGCACACTCGCAGGCCTGAGAGTCTGCTCATTCCTCATCCAGACTACAGGAGGGAGTTCATTCAGCTCTACCCGGGTATTTACAGTTACTTACAGCAAGCCTGTGGCAAACGAAGAAGGCTACACAGTCTTTCAGTGGTGCATATAGAGCTACCACACACACAGAAGAATTATATTAAGAGAAAATTATTTAGGTTATATAAAGTCAAACAGAGAACAGATAGGAAATGCCATAATTTAGATTACCTGCATAATCTTGCCTCAAGTAATTGCACCCTGGGCGTTTTATCTGTGATGGCTCCTACCTGGGCTAAGCATTAATCTTCAAGTCCAGAAAATGCAGAGCTCTCTCTAAATGGGCTTAGTGGAATATCTCTTTTTTACCAAGGAAACAAGCCATGCCCAGTGTAGCACAGAGCAGACTTTCTCCTTTGCTTAGGACTGATGCTGTATTCTGGTGAGGAGGAGTTTCTTTAAAAAGTCTGTATCTGCACAGGGTTACTGACAGCCATGTGCGGGGAATGCAGTTCTTCCCGTTTTCTCGAGCACTGAGGTAACTGTGCCTCCTGGATCCTGCAGCCTGGTGACTGGCACCCCCTAAATACTGAAATGATTGATGAAATCAGTTGCCAGCTTGAGTCCTGGGTGGGTAATGGAAGAGACAGAGGCAGGATTCCTGGATTCCACTTGTGTCTGACTCAGTGTGTGTGATCTTAAGCAGTAAATGTAAGTCATATTGGGGCATGCTCTGATCTGTCATGGAAGGCAGTTATGGGATTAATGAATGTTTGTCAAAGCTAGTTTAGTCAATACTGCAAAACACAGGCACAACTAACTCTTGGGTGTTGGATCCCATTTTATCAGGTACAGGCTGACAGACTCAGATTTAATGAGGATGCTGCAGTGCAAGGCAATGCAAGGCACTGCTCATGTTAGTCTGTTGAGAATACATCTTCTCAGTGCACGGCTTGCAACAGTGTTTTCTGCCCTCCCTTTCACTCAATCGGACACCAAGATCTGTGACCTGAATTCATTCAGTGAACCCATTTACTATTTCAGCTGCATTTGCAAGAGTTCCCCTACCTTTGCACTGGGTCTGCATTTCTGATCCATGCCTCGCACAGCAAAGGAGGGACCAGATAGTCTATGGACAGAATACATGTATATACCCACATGCACCAGCTACTTTGCACTAAGTCCAATTCTTTTGGATTGGGTCAGATTTACTTTCCATGCTCGGAATGGCTTACGGGACTTGCACCACATTTCTAACGTTTCCCTGAGGCATCAGACTAACTGCCGCTGTGCAGAACAATGGGGTAATCAATGCAGGCACAGTGGGGCTGTCTAATTCTCCTGGAATTGAGACAAAATCCATGGGAAGAATTGGACCAAAACGCACATTCCCAGAACGAGTGCCTACAGCACGCAGTCGCTCTGATTCTCCGGGAGAGCAGCAGACTCGCAGAGCAGCCCAGCACAGGGAGCTGCCCCAGCTCCTCCATCAGCTGCCCACAACAGCTGGGGGGCAGGTGGTGGAGCTGTTAGGGCTCCCAGACTGCCAGAACTCCAGACAGGTCCCTGAGGTCCTCAGCACTTCCAGGGAGGAAAAATAGAAGAGAATGCCCTTTGCTGGACACCTCCTGCTCGGTGGTACCGGGGAGAATCTGAAAGCTAAAATTCAGTAATGAAATGAGTGTGCAGAGCATCCCACATTTGACTTGTGTGCATCATTGGCTCCTAAAGTCCAGGTGCCAACTTCCTGGCCAGAAACCAATATTCTCATTCTGAAAATATCAAAATGCTGGAAGTAAGTGTCCCAGTTCTGAGACAATCAAAATGTGGACATGTCTTGCAAATCATTAAAGGAAAAGGCATTTGGAGCTTCATTTAGATATGGATCCTTTATATTTTAAAATATTTCTTGTATCATATTTTTTTTTCTTCAGTAAAATATTATCAAAAGAAAGTTAAACATTTAATTGCAAAAATGTTAGGCTGGAACTTTTAAGGCTTGAAAAATGTTAGGAATCATAGAAAATGATGCAAAGTATTCCTATAATCAAAACTAGTCCAGAACTTAGTCCCATATCTGTATGAATCACAGTACAGCATAATTATTTCTGCATGCTCCCTCTCTCTCTTTCTCACTCACTGCTTTGCTGAAAAAGAAGTTCATCGGGTTGGTTTTGTGTTACCTATTTTACTGTAGTTAACTCATCAGTTGGAAGTTAGTCAGAGATTAGGAAACATTATGAAGTTATCAAAAAACTGGCATGTTAGTATGAAATCAGTTAATCTTTAGCCTCACAGGATAGAAAGAGGAAATGTAATTGCAACACTGAACTGTGTTTTACAGTCATTATCACTTAGAAAGCCCTTCAGATAATTCTATAATTAGCATGGGACATGTAACGGAGGAAAAATACCTGACACGAGAGGAACTTAGTGAATGTTTTCATTCTCAAGTGGGATTTAGCTGCCACGCCAGTGCAATCTGCTGAAACAAAGCTCCTTTGAGTAACAAGTCATAGTTTACGGTATCTTAGGGCAGCAGACACCTGGACCTTGACTGAGTGGCATGGCTCAAACAGCTGCTTGTGCTCATCACTAAATAGCACATGCAGTCAGGAGCGAACTGCACTCACCAAATGGTGAGTGAGACTTACTCCAGTCAGGCAACTCGTTGCATTTATCTGATTCTCAAATACCTTTCAGCACAATCATTGCTTCAGTCAGATCATTGAATTAAAACCAGCTCCGTTTATCACACATTTTGATGTTTATACAGTACCTGTCATCACTCACTTAAATGGATAAGAATATGGATAGAGATTAATTTCTGCTCTGTATTTGGTCTTGAAATATAAACTGTGTTTTTAACTACTAATTCCTAAAGTGTGACATTTTGTGAAAGATCTACCTAAATCTTAACAATAGTTACTGGCACTTAGTTCAGGAATGATTTGCAACAGTGTTATTTATATACTGAACAGAGTGTTTGAGTGATTTCATTTCTGCTGAGGAAACTCTAATAAGTTTTCAGGTAATCAGAATCCAGGTTCTAATGTTGAATTGTTAGATAAAAGGTGACAAAAGAAAAGATTGCTTTGTGGTTCTGTTAGGGAGGTAAGAGAACCACCTTAACTTTCTTCTGTCATTACAAATGAGCTCTTCAGAAATTGCCTACCTACAATTCTTGAATGGAAAACTGCTGTGTGGTTCCACTGTTGTGGAAAAAAAATCTGTAGAAAATGTAGCTTTTATTGAAAAAAGGAAAATCTATAAATGGTATTTTGTCAAATGTATGATAACATTAATTTTCACTACTACTACTGCAATATGAACTTGGGCTAAAGGACATGCAAACAGACGTGGGCTGAAGACTGAGCAGCTCTGGGAAGGAGAGTCAGGTGTTTCCAGGGTCAGATACCTGAATAAAGCCTTCTGATCCTTTGACTGTGAGGAAGTTGTGCAAGTGCTCAGTTCAGACTCCAGATTGTCACAAAAATAAGTCACAGAGCAGGGATTCAGAGCTGCAGTTGTAATCAGGCAGCTGGAGAGCTAGAACCATCCTTCTGAGCCATGTCTAGGAAGTGTCTCTGTTTTCCATCAATTATAGGACATACGTAGGGGTGGGGAAACTTTTCAAGTCTAGTTTCCCGCTTCTGCAGGTAACTGTATTTTCTAACTCCATTACATCTGAATTGAGCTGCTTCTTCCCATTTTTCTTACTATATTCCTGTTCTGGCACTTTCCTTCTGTTTCTAGCCCAAATATACCCATGGCTATTTTATACCTCTTTTTCTCTGGTTTCAATAGCTCTTGCATTGTCTCTTGAGTACCTAAGGGTAGCAATAGTTTTAATTTAGCTGAAAAAAGTGAGCCAACGCTGCTCAGAGAAAAGATCATTGAAAACCAGGCCATTTTCTGCTTCTCACTACCACACCCCAGCCATTTTGCAAAGTGCAGCCATTTCTGCCAGCTGCACCATCTTCTGCGCTGTGGCAGTGCTGGGGATCCACGTTGGCCGAGGAGGTGATACTTCCTGCTTGTGAAACATTTCCGGGTAAGGAGGGGGCACTCTCACACAGTCTGCTCTTTAGTGAGTTGTATCGGTAAATACCAACCAAAAAATACCAACTGCATACCATTATGACCACAATTGCTCCAGCTAAAATGCTTCACATGCTGCCAGAGCTATCAGTGGAAAGCCGATGCTCTCAGCTGCTGCGTGAGGAGCCCTTCCAGAGCAGTTCAGCAGCACATCCTCTCATTCAACCACTGATGAGGCGTGTTTCAAGCGTAACAAAAACCAGATGTTCTGTGTTCATTGTATAATCACACAGCTGAAAAGAGGTTACAAAGTGGCCAGATAGCACTAAGCAGTAACCACGGGAAAGGATTCTGTGAGATCCCTGCGGACCAGGTTGAACGTGACCATTCAGTGCCGTGGATTCAGACGACTGGGAGAGGTTAACCCTCATTTTGAGTCACCTGTTACTCTCCTGAGTAATCTGTAGAATATGCCTCTACCAGACGTGACATGCCCAAGATCCAACTTTCCCGGCTGGCTGCATAGGCTCCACACCTACTTACTCAACTGGCCATGGGTGGCATAGCGCCAGCTCAGCACACGAGCATCCGCAGTGCACTGAGCACATGTTGTATGGCACGCAAAGGTGCGAGCTTTGGGCATTACTAGTTTGCAGAACAAACCTCTCCAAGTGTTTTGTTCGCATCTAACCTTTATATTTGTATTTTGGAGTCATGCATTTGTGTACATATTCAGTGGGCCAAATTTGGAAAACGTGCAAATGGTTGCAGCATTTTTATCAGATTTGCGTTTGGACGTGTATGACTACCATGCCAAAATAATAGTTTGTCACCAGTAACAATTGCTGACAGTATCATTAGTAATCTAGCATTATTGGGTAAACAGGATTTTTGATTACAAGATATTTTTTTCCCAAAGATTAGAATTTCAAGAATAGAAATAGTTATTCAGCATTTGATATTCAGCCAGACCAGTTGAATTTTCACTACAAGAAATAAATCCAGCTAACACTAAGCAGGGGTACTTTGTAAACTTAGCCAGATAACTCAAAACCTTGACCAGTCCCAAAGTGCAGATAATTTATGATTTGAAACCTCATGCTATCACCACAAGACCCAGGGAAGAAGTTCAAGGAATACAACATATTTCTTGTTAGAAGCAGTATAAAATTACTCTCTCAGCTGATGACGTTCTGATGTTTGTTACCCATCCAGATAATTCCATGAAATCTTTGCTCGAACTTGTTGACAAAGTTGCTTCAATATTTTACTGTAATACCAATTGGACAAAGTCAGGGCTTATGTTAGTGAATGGTCTTTGTTCACTGCTAGCAATTAACTCTTTAACCCTTAACTGGAAGCATTAGGGTTTCACACCCTCAAGGTATACACTCAGTGCAACTGCTAAGTTTTAAGGTGGGAATCACCAAAATTATCAGGGAAGTGTCAGCAGATTGATTTCCTTCAAATTTATCTTGGTGGGGGAGATTGGCAAATAATAGGATTATGATTGTTCCAAAAAAACAATTATGTATTGAACATGCTGCCAGTTGCTATAAATCCTGGAGCTTTTCAAGAGATGGCTCCATTATTAGCAATGTTTTTGTGGAAAAATGAGAACCACAACATTGGCATTAGGAAAATCCTGGAAATTGATAAAAGCGAGCTTTTGTTTGGAGGCAGAGTGTAGTTTTGGTTCTCACCTCCTGAAACTGAAAGAGGCCCTGTGTGGTTTTACCCAGAGGAAGCTCAAGCCCAGCCTTGTTTATTAAAAATTCAAGCTACAATGTTATCTCCCCTAAAGAATCAGGTTCCACGCTGGCATGATTCACCCCAGCTGGAGCCAAAGGGCTTGCTGCTGGCCTGACTGGGTGTAGCTCCGTTTTTGATGACATAGGCAGGGAGTAAATCTGCCCCAGTCTTCCAGAGTTTCACATCCATAAGGACATAAAGTGTGTAAAACATGCCCTGATCACAGTGCAGTCTTGGCTGCCGGTGGCAGCTCTGGGAGGAGACTTGAATGGCAGAGGACTCCTGTGGGCACAGGGAGGCTGAGCAAAGGGCAGAGACAGGCTCTGAGTGCTGCATCTCCCACCGCCTGCTCCTCTGTTGTTGAGAAACCCCTCTTCATGTCTGCAATAGCTGCAAAAATGCTTTCTAGTAAAGTATTCTGGGGGACGTTCAGTAGTAGTAATGAGAGAAAAATGAACTGCATTCCCAGTCCCTGAAAGTGCCCTTGATACAACAGTCTTTGAAACCGGCAATCTATGGGAAGGTGCTGCAATATATTGCATTTTCCTGTTTTATTGTGAGCACAATACTTACTCTGAGCATGTCCTCCCTCAGGTGAAAATTGTCATTTACTTCAACATGTATAAAAATGTTCAGAACACAGGAAAACAGTATGCAATACATCTAACAAACCTGTTAGAACCACACAAAAAATATCTGAAATAGCAGTAGTTATACTGTACAATTCCTGGCATCTTGGGGATGACTTCATGCTTTTGCTGTGTTGGAGCGGCTTGCATAACTCACTTCTGCTCGTGTCTCTTAGGATAACCTGGTTTCATCGAAAAAACCAGCTTCAGATCACAGAATAATCTTGGCTTCATTGAAGTGAGTGGGAATTTTGCTACACACAGAATCCTATCCCCAGATTTTCAAACATGAGGAGATGAAATTTTGGCTCTTAACTCACCCTTGGGATTCTTGAATTAGTGGTTCAACTTCCAAAAGCTCTGACACCCACTGATTTCAATAGGAGCTGCTGGAGCTCTTTGAAAAAAAGGTTGCTCATTTCCAACACTAAATATGGATGGTGGAATCTTAAAATTATGCTCCTATTTTTGAAAATCTTGGCCCAAACCTTTATTAATACCACACTACCATGTGTCCTGCATCTATTAGCAAGCATAACAGCATTCAGATTCACATCTGCTGTATTCTCTAAACGTGGGAAACAAAAATGGTCTTTTAATCAAATTTAGATTAAACGCTCTCTCTGAAATAATGATAGCCAGTTATGGATGTTCCATAATTTGCTATTAGTTAAAATATTCCCAAACAGCACAGAAGACAAGTGGTATGTGTGTATACTGTTCCCAGAGAGCTCTGGTAATTGGAGTAATTTCAGCAATTTCCAATTTTAGAGGAAGTAACTGATCCCAAGTTGTTACCTAAAGTAATTCTTACTGACAGTATTATAGGCTTGAAACATTTTCTGCTATGCCAATACCACAAACTAGCTGTGCAATTACAAATGTATTTGTCACTTCTGTATTTATGTTATTAACACTGGTAGTTTAAAAAAATGTATTACTTAGAATGGTCTCTGCCTCTGTCCAAAAAAGAGAGGCTTTGATATGTTATTAAAATCAGCATTAAGTCAGATCTCCTCTGATATAATCTCACCAGAATTAACCAGCTAAATAGGGCTGGCTCTGATCTGAATTTGAACGGGAAACCTCTTGGTGTGGTGTAAACGCTGAAGGAAGCAGTATTACTAGTTCTGTAGGTGGCTTGAGTCACTAGCCCCACACTGCTTTTATTTTGCATCGGGCTGCTGAGGGCACTGACTGTGTGCTTAATAAAAATTGTATGGGCATTTTGCAGAAGAATTAGTCCAGATGTTTTAGCTGGATTTCAATTTGGCTATCCTCTGCTTATCTCTCTAGAAACAGCAAGAGTTAGGCTTGCAAAATATTTTCCATTGCCATCCTTGCTTTTCGCAGGCTCCTAATTTCCTGAACTGTATACTTCTGTTTGCTGAAACTTTATGAGTTCAGCTTCTGTTTTGCAGTGGGTAGAGCACTCTCTCTGCTACAGTTGAGCAAGATCTCTTCAGCCACTTCTGGGTAGGGGGGGAGAGGTATTTTTTTACACATTCCCGAGTGTAAATTGGGCTACCTTGTCATGAACAGAGCTCTGATATAAATCTCCCTTCCCCCAGAATGGCTGAAGTGTGATGCTTAAAACCTGGCACAGTAAGTAGCGTCTAAGACAGTTGTGGCTAAGTGATGATTAGAGCCAGATCTTTGTGCCTCTCATTTTATATGTGCATGAACAGCAACCCCATGGACATCACGGGACCCTTTGGTATGCTGGGAACTGCTGAATGTGACAGGACTGTTAGGATCTGTGTCTCGCCAAAGGAGGCAGGCGCTGCCTTTGGTTTCTGCTGCCTTGAAAATAGGTCCTCTTATTGCTAATATTGCAAAGCAGTACCAGGACTCTGTCTCCTACATCCCCTAGGAAGCAAGAGACAGGGGCAGCGAGAAGGAAACCACACAAAAGCTTTGTTGCATTGCTACATCAGCTTTCTGCATTTTATGACTGGAGGCAGGGTCTGGCTCCCCATCTGTTTTCCATCAAGGCTGAACCCTGTGGTACCCTTGTTTGCTTGGGCCATTTGAGGCTACCGTAATAAAAACAATAATAAATAACAAATAAGCGACTGGAGGCTAAAGCCATAGGATGAACTCGTTCTAGGTTCTACAGGGCTGAGTCGTGAAGTCCTGGTGGACCAGGAGGGCCTGGGTTAGCAGCCCAAAAGGCTGGAGGTGTCTGCAGGAACCTCTTTGCCATGGGATACATTGAAGCACACCGCACTTCTGTGTGGTTTGTGCTCAGCAACAGCGGCTTGAAGCAGGTTCAGGCCATTGCTCAACACCAGCTGCCCCACAACATCATGTGCCCATAGCTACGTGCACCCATAGCTTGGGCCCACACATTTCGGGAGATATTATCTCCTTGAGCTTTCTTTCATAAGATTCTGTTCTCTTTTGTTTTCTGCCTTGTCTCTGGCTTTGCAGGGAACTCCCAGAGTTGCTGAGGGCATCCTTTTGTATAAATAATGTATATACCTCAGTGGCTCTTAAATAGTTCTGACATTTTATTGCTGTGGTGTGATGCAGAGGGGAAACATTTGCAGCTCAGCCTATACTTCATTTCAGGGCACTGAATTTTCCTGATGTTTTGTAGTGAAATGCATTTCATAGCGCAGTGTGGCACTTTGAAGATGAAAGTGGCAGCACTTCTGCGTTGAGCTGTTGGGTTTGTGTTTCTTCCAGCACCAAAGATCACTTCAGCTCAAAGGCTATTTTCACCAGCACTGTGGCAGGGAGCACACGAGTGCAGTCCAGCTCTTGCTGTGGTGCTGTGTTAGCATGCCCAGCTCTGCTAGCTGGAGCTGCGAGGAACCCAAATGAAAAACAAACTTAACACTTGAAAACTTATCTTTTCCCTTGCTGCTCAATAGTGGTCAACAGTGCATAGCCTCCAAAATCCTGAAGGTACGTGGCAGGTTGAAAAACTGAAAACCAGAGGCCACACCTTTAATGCCAGTTTAGAAACATGTATAAAGCATCTGGTTACCCCCGTCTGGGAAGCTAATCCACAGAGAGCTGAAAGAATCTGGCAAAGAAACACTTTTTGCCTCAGGCTTGATTTGGGGAGAAGAAAAAAAAGTAATATTTCCAGTTTTTAAATTGGTCTTTGGCAGCCATGGGGCACTGCCTTACAGGATTACTATGATTATAGGCTACAGTATGCACTATAAATGAGGACTTTTGAATACCTACTCAATTCCTGGTTGATGTGGGGCTTACCTCAGCCCCACCACACCTCACGGCTGCCATGGCTGCCCCTGTGCTGAGCCTGGGCAGACGTAAGGGTCTCATACGTCTCCCAGTTTTTTCATCTATGTAGCATAGTCGTGTTCATATGACATTACTATGTTCCATATGGCATGCTATCCATAACAGAACATCGTATTTTAGATTGCCAAATTCCTCATTGTAATTGCAGGAGTGAATGAAGATTACAGGTTTTTAATATATCCAGGAGATAGATAGGTATGGCCTGTGTGAAATATGGCTTTTCAATTTCTTCCTCCTTTACCAAGGCTGATTCCCTCTCTTAGCTTTCTCCATGTTAGAAGCCCATTACTGCCAAGGTTTTGCTTGCAGAGTAGCAATGTATTAGAAGGTAATTCTATTATGATTCATTTGCTTATGATAAGTTTCACACAAATACTTTTAAGATTAAGTATTTAGTACGGTAAAAAGATTATCTTATTTTTAAGGTTCCTGGAAAGCCAAAGGCAGGACCTTAGCACTCAGCTACTGGCTTTTAGAAGGAGCCTGCTCTTGATGCAACCCGAGCTGGTTTGTATGTTGTGCCTGTAAATCCCTATAAAGAAATCTGGGAGGCTGGACAGGCATTCTCACCAGGCTTTGAACTGATTCCCTGTTGAAAAGAGGTTGGGCACCCAGCTCCCATCAGTGCCTGAACACTGTCCCCTTCTCATGTGCTCGATGAGCAGTCAATATTAATGAAGGACCCATTTTTCTGCAGCCCACATCAGCATCTCCCGGGAAGTCCCAAGGGGAACTTGTGCAGGGAAAGATGCAAGTGAGTAAGATGAGTCTGACATGTAAAACCAGAAAATGTTATGAAACATGGTTTAGGGCCTCTGAAAGGTTTCCTCACAGAGGAATGCAAAAGCAGCTCAGCGCGGTAGCGTAATCGTAACAGTTGATTGGCCGTAAGCCACAGCTCCGTGCTGTTGCAATGTGCATTTTCTGCTGTTGAGACACGCCATGATAGGAAGCTCTGACATAGCCACCAAGTAACAGCAGCGGACCTCTATCAGGGTCCTTCCTATTTTTGAATGGGGGGTAAAAATGACTGGAGTCAGAATTGGGAAAGAGAATTGCCATAAAATACAGAAGATCAGGGGCCTGGGTTGAGAAGGACCATGGATTAGCACAAGAGGTCTTGCAGTGCAAAGAATAATAATGGACTATGTGCAAGATTCGCCTCAGAGATCCACAGAGTATCCACAAGGCACTTGCCGATGAAGCGCACATTCGTGTGCCACATGCACAATCCATCATTATTTCAAAGCCATTTCACCATTGTTTTTATTATAGCCTATTGTAATAGGCTTAGCTGAGAATTATATACGGCATATTCATTCTTAAAATGATCCGGGTAAAGGAGGGCACCAGCGTATTACAGTGAGAGTATAACGAGTGCTATGAACTCCAGGTGAGGCGGGGGTAGTATGGATTCCTATGGCAATTGCTAAGACCAACAAAGGGAGAAGCAGTGCCAAAACTTAGTTTCAGTTAATTTTTAAAGGTTCGATGATTGCTAAAAGCTAAAGTTAGTATCTCATTGAGGTAGCCAGTATTTGACCTTTAGATCAGCCCATTCTGCCTGCATGCTTTAGCACTCAGGAATTATTACTTTCTGCTGTTTGTAGGCTGTTGTACCATGCACTGATGGTTGCACCTAGCCTTTGAAAAATATGTCAAAATTTTCTGTAAAATACAGTCAACTTCTTGCTTGCCCACACTCTCATTCAACTTTGTGGAAAAGCCAAATTAAATACAATTAGCTTGTATCAGAAAAGGTATGAGGGCTCCAATTTTCAACCTAGACTAAGCCAGACTTCCATTTTGTAGTCATCCTAAATTTTGGGTCCAAAAGCTTTGCAGCTAAAATGGAGATAGTGTCAGTAAAATTGCTATAAAGATGCAGAAATTAATAATCTCATCTCTAGAAATAAGGACTGAAGCATATTTAGGAACAATGTCTCTGTATGCCTTCTACATATTTGGTGAATGCTGGGCTACTAGACTGTTAATCAGGGATGGTTCTGGAGCAATTCCTTTACTTAAAGCATCATGACACTTGCTAATGCATTGCAGATCTCTTTTAAGACATGTGATGTTTTCCAGAGCTGTTGAGCTGCTGTAATTTCTCAATGAAATCAGAGAGATGCAGGGACCTACTATTAATTTTCAGCAGTATATAGAAGTATCTTACTACAGAGTTTAATTAATGCTCAAATTAATCACCAAGCACTTCTTTTTTCATTAACCCATATGTATTACATTTTGATACTCCAATGGGAAGTATTCTACTTTGTTTCTCTGCAATACTGTGTATTCAATTTTTATTGTCTGTGATAAAAGCAGCTCAGCCTCATTATTATCCCAGGATTTGGGTGACAGTACGGAATGCATCACAGCAAAGCTAAAGCCTAGCTGAGAGCAATTTTACTATTACAGGAACAATTACTGTCCATTACAAATTCCAGAAATGAGCACAACTATAACTTTTAATAGGTGACTACGTTGCAGGAGCATAAAAATTAAAATGGCATCCTTCCCTCAGTTCAGAAGAACAAAGAAATAAATAAAGACTCTTGGTTGCATTCTCTGTATTAAACCCAGGCAGTCCCGAAGGCATTTGGCTCTTCAGTGGAGAGCAGCCCTGGCTTCTCCATCTATTGCAGTTTCACTTGATTTTGAAGACTATTTAAGGCCCTTGCCCTGCCTGTTTAGAAGGAGACACCTGCACAGAAAGCTGTCAGCTGAAGTAAATCTGCTTGGGACCTCTGGGACCTGTTCCCAACAGAAGTGTTCATGTGCTGGGCTAGGGTAGGGTCTGAAGGATTTTGCTTTACATCTTCTCTTCTTGTCCCAGAGACAGGATGGGTGCTTTTGTGAGGGCTTAGAAAGTGTTAGGCTCAGAATGGAACTGAAGTTGAACGGGATTTTCTTTTGTTGCTGTTTAAAAAGCAACACTGAAGCTTAACTAAAGTTGTTTGCATTTACTTTCTTTGCACAGTTCAATTATTAGTGCTTTAAAAGCTTTTTTTTTTTTTTTTAGATTTAAAAATGTTTTAAAAGCATTTTTTTTTTTCACTAGAAGTGAAACTCGGACCAAGACCCTATTTCAGGAAAGCAATTCTGTATCCAGGTAGCAGTAGAAGTAAATTCCTGATGTAAGCAGTTGCCCAAGTGCCATAGACTTTCAATTTCTTAAGAGAGTTGTTTCAGCAAGTGGATGAAACAGGTCAGAAACAAATACAAAGCTGATAACAAAAACAAAACAGTTTACATAGCCTATAACCAGAGGACAGCACAAATGCTAAGAAAGAGAATAAATGCTCAAAACTGAACTGATTTAAAAACTCTTTAATTCTGATAATCCCAAAGTTAGAATTAGTGTGAGAAGTATGGACACGATAGTGGTCACGTTCATTTGTGAGGATCTTTTCACAATACACTCGTGCATGTGAAGAGCACTGAGAGCAAGTTACTCAGAGGAGACTCTTGATGTCTCTAATACCTTACTTGATGAGGGTTCTCATTTTCTTGCAACTTCAGTAATTAATCCAGCCATTGTATGAAAAGGGAAACTGTCCATACAGGTTCTAGACAATGTGAATTTCCATGCCTACATTTTGTAACTTTTTAATTAATTTGTGTTCTTGAGGTAGCAATATTAACATAATTTGTGCCGAGAGTTAATCACATATGACACCTTAGCTACCCAGACATTTGTATTTGAATAACTGTATAGGGTTGCTCATTAGAGCAGGATCTCCAAATATAACAGACTGGTTTGCCTTCCCAGACGTCTGTCCTCCTGTCCTTAACTAGCCTTTTGTGATTGTTCAGCAGTGGGCTGAATTTATGGAATTATGACTCTATGAAATACAACAGCATTTCTGAAGGAATAATGGAGAAATTGCCTTCTGTGCCTGATTTTCCAATAGGGGACTGGGAGCTCAAACATGTCTTTTTTTCCCTACGGCATTGTGGCTGTGAGTGACCCTGGGCAGGGGTTGAGTGTGCAGCCCGGATGGGCTCAAACAAGCAGCCGTGCCAGGGCATGGCATGGGCATCAGCGCTTCGTGCTTCACACAGGGCTGTGCCCCGGCTGGGTGTTCCTGCAGACCTCCGGCCTCAGGAGCCAGCTCTGTGGCCACCCAGTACCCTTCCTGAACAAGAAGAGAGCAGGGAGCTGGTGGTCTAGATCCTTATCACTGCCCCTGGCAGGCAGGGCTCTGGCCAAGTTACCTAGTCCTTCTCCAGCCCCGTTTGTAAAGCAGGGGTAACCGCAGCCCGTAGTGTTTTACTGAGCTTGGCTGGAGGACAATGATGTGCTAACGTTAGAGAATGTGGTGGATAACGCAATGAATAAAAACTGTGCAAGTGCCTGGGATCATTCCGATAAGCTTTCTCTGAGTAAATTGCACAGAGACATATGTGGTGATTTTTTATTTGTTTTTAATTTAAAGTACTCCTACTAAATGCATTTTATACAAATGCATTTGCAGACACTGGCTGTTGTCAGCATTTACATGCACAAATGTGAAAGTCCAGGGCATAATTCAGTGGTGTTAATTCTTATTTCATTTCATGGGAAAAAGAAACAGAACAAGGAGTTAAGTGCCTTTTTTTTTTTCTTTTTTTCTTCTTTTTTTTTTTCCTGTGTCAATAATCCAACCAGTTTAAATGTATATTTATTCTATGTTTGAAATAATGCAAACTATTCAGAATGCTATGAGAGCTATGAAAAACACAGGGCTTGGAAAACTGGCAGTTTTTGTGGTTTTGGGGTTTTGAGTAAAGTTTCACAACCAATCAGCCCAGAATAATGTCCGGTAAAGGCATTTCTGCTTGTTGGTCTATTTATTTATTTACTTTGGCATGGTAAGCAAGGCAAGGCATATTTGGAGGAAGGTCAGTGAAAATGCTCCAGATCTGTCAAAGGGTCTGATCCTGCGAAGTGCTGAGGACCTGCTGTCATCAGGGAGGTGCTCAGCGCCCTCGGGGGCAGCGGTGCTTGCTCGGGGGCAGCCTGAAGAACAACCTGGCTGCTCAGACAGCGTGGGCACTCGCAGCCTTCCCAAGGAATGTGCACAGAAAGTAAAACCAATATTGGATCCATTTGACGCTTTACTTTGGCGCCCACTGGTTTGTGTGTGTCTCCTTCTCTGCTGGTGGCCCTGATCTCATCTGCCTCGCTGGAGATCTACCCTTTGCTTGATATTGTGTGTCTTCCAGCAGCCTTCCCACCCCAGCGCCCAGCCTGCCCCAGTGGCGACGCCTGAACTATTAACCTAACGCTGGCAGAGATGTCGATGCAGTCTGTTGTTCATTGTTCCCCCTCCCCAAAATGTGCTAACATGTTTCATACAATATTTTTCTCTTGGGTGTAGGTCCCCAGGATATTAGGAAGACTTGAGTTCAGGAAGGGAGATCTGCCCCTTGCCTGCTTGTAGGTTTACTCAGTCTGTTCAGGGCATTACCACGGGTGTGGGCTCCCCTTGCTCAGCCCGTGCTGGGGGCTGCCCAGGGGCTGGTTGGTGAGTGGCTCCCAAAGGACTGAGCTGCTCCCTGAGGAGCACGGGCAGGGGGCCTTGCACCCAAGGTCTGAATCAGGTATGTTGCATGCCACAGCTTTTGTTTGTGTCTCTGTGAAATGGACATTTTGCAAATATCCACCACCAGGAGAGGAACAAAGTGCTGGAAAGCGAAGGCTGCTGCCCCATCCTGTGCAGCCCTTAGCCCACTTGGTCAGGTCCATGCAGGCATCCCCGCAGGCTCGGGGCCCAGGCATGGTCACACCCAGTGAAGGTCCATCTCTTTCTGGCGACAGCCACCAGCCCTTGCAGCTGCCTTGCAGGGCAGATGTGCATCAAGAGGGACACGTGGGCATAGTGGCTGGCCGTGCTGTGGCCATGTATGGCTGTGCCATGGTGGTGGCAAGGTGACAACCATTGGCAGCCAGCCTGACTCTGGGAGATCCCAGAGGAGAAGTCAAGGCAATTTTCTGAGGGTACTGCCACCTTGTGTCAGACCGTCCCTGCACCGTGATAGTGCCACGTCCTGGCACAGACCGGCGGCTGTGCTGAGAGATCAAGAGATCATTTTATGGCCCGAGGTAGCTGTTTGACACCACTGACTGTCCTCCTCAGTCGCACCGCGCTTGCAGCTGCAGCAGCAGAGCCCGTCCGTGCAGCTGTGCCCTGCGCTCCCACGCAGCAGCCAGGGGCAACTGGGAGAAGCAACAGCTTCCCTCTGGATCCTGGATGTCCATAGCACAGACTGGATGTCCAGGCGAAAAAGGAGCCTGGAATCCCAACAGCAGTCACATCTAACTGCTGATCTTTCTGTGTGAGGTATGAAGAGAGGCCAGAGGAATTTTTTGTTGGTTTGTTTTTCTTTTTTAACCTGAAAGGTCAATTCCAGTTCTTCCCATCCTTTCCTCTGTGCCCAAACAGATTGTTCAGAGCTGCATGCCTCCATCGCGCACATTCTGTACTACATTAGTTTAATGGCACTGTCACTATGAATTGCAAACTTTCTCAGCTCCCCCCTGTGCTGGTGAAACATGGCAACATAAGGAACATCTGTTCTCTTACCCTTTGCTGGAAATGGGAAACATCATATTGCATTTTTGTTATTAGCCTTATTTGGATGCCAGTGGTTTTGTTTCTAAACACATCAAGGCAGCTGAATAACCTTAATTGAGTACTACAGAAAAAGCATGGTTTCATGCAAATACAGCTGCCAGCGTAATTATTAGGACAATACTGAACTTCTATTCCTGAGATCGGTTCCAGTTCCTTGGTTTTTATATTGCTCCCTTGCTGCTGAATTTCATTATAAACATCTCCACACAATCCGATCTATAGTTAGGCAGTAAACAAGTTAGGTCCTTAATTTTTGACATTAAAAAGCCAAACAAACCTAATGATTACAATGTGCATGTGAGCCTTTATTCATGCACAAAATTAATTACCTAATCTTCACTAGGAATATTGGCACACTGCAAGCAATGCTGGAAACTACCTACCGCAGGTAAATTTCTGTTTTATATGACTTCAGACGGTCCCCAAGATTTCTAGCTCAAGTTCATTAAAGACAGATTCCTGCAGCTCCTATGGAAGATGACAATATGTGTAAATGGAATCAATTAATAATCCCCAGATTTAATTATAATGGATTCATTGTTGTTGCATGAGGGACCACAGCATGCAACGGGCAATTAAGCAAAGCACATATATGCAGCTCTCTAGTCCACCCATTATATGGAGTCGCTTCATTACTAGCTTGAAGGCAAGTCAAAGGCCAAGAATACAGCAAGGGCACAACATGGCAGCATCTATTCCAGCAAGTTTGTCGGTGTTTTTTAGGACTGCGAGATACATACGTTCTTCATGAAAGGCATACTTTTAATGAGCCTTAATGAAAATATTTCACTTTTATAATATCTCTGAGACTCTTTCGCTAGCTTACTGGAGCATTCCAGAAAACTGTTAGCAAGGTGAGGCTTGCTCAGTTTTCCATGAGTTTGCCTTGATTTGGTGAGGTCTTTGGTGAAGACTGAAAATCTTGCTTCTGGTGGGAATGATGAGGGGACTTTTCCCCCTGCAGATTTAATTAAGTTTTATTTTCTTTTAGACCCACAGCAGAATTAAAGGCTGCTTTGGATCGCCCATGAAGTATGTTTGGTCGAATTCCTAGGAGAGATGTGCTCATTGTCACAGAACAATTGGATCTAGTGTCACATTAGTAACAGTTTCTCTTTAAGAAATCCAGACTGTAAGAACAGCAGAGGTTTTGCAGGTCAGGATTGTGTTGTATCAGCAGAACTTTTGTGGGGAAGCTTGCACAGCACGTGCCTGCCCTGTCTGGCTCAGTCCATCGTCTTCACAACTATTAACATTTACTCCAAATTTAAAGAGGCACAAAGGTCAGCAAGCCAAATTTAGTCTGGGGGTATCTCTACTGAAGTCAGTAGAGCTGATAAACTTGGCCTGGTATTTGCTGTTGGAAGGGTGAATATGAGAACAATTCTTAAAGTGTTTATTTTCATTTTTACAATCACAGAACAAGCAATTTGCGGCAAAACATTGCATGCTACTTTGCTCTCAGAGCATAAGTCACAAAAGATGCCAGACCCTGGTTTTGATCTAATTGATACTGGAAGTTTCTACCAGGTTTGTGTTCGTTTCTGTCTCTGCCAGTGCTTCCTTTCAAAAATAGACTTCCTGGATAACGTAATTAGTCTGCTTGTTTGCAGTGGGAAATCTGAACTGGTGGTGGTGGTGGTGGCAGTAGTGTTATATACCTAGTTCTTGCTTCGTAGAACTCATACCCACCCAAATCTTCCTCATATCCCCTTGTTTTGCAGAGGTCTCCCACTTAGTGTGGTGTAATTCCCAACTAATCAATTAAACACATGCGTGCACCCCAGTGTGGTCTTGCATATGCCTCTAGCAACTAAAACAAAGGCAAAACTGCATGTGAATTTTTGGATGAGTTGATATAATCCAAAAGAACAGTGCAGGCAAATGAAAAGAGCCAAAGGCTGGCAAAATGAAGAATGAGCACCATCCTGCTGAGGAATGATTGGTATGGCAGAGTTTGTTTACTGCTTTGCTCAATGTCTTTTATTCTATTTTAAAAAATTTGCATGAGTAATGTTGCAGTGGTTTGTAGTTTGAGTACAGTATGTGATATGCTACATTTGTGATGTGCTATTAGTAAACAGTCCTGAATGCACAGTTTGTGGACCCTGAGTCGAGTGTTTTCCATGCAGTTCAGTTCAGTAAGTTGCTCATCACCACAGCTGGAGCTCTGATGAAGAGCACAAGGCCCCAAGTCCTGTTGGCATTAAAGTCTGTGGCCTTCTGTTTTACAAATCAAAGAGGGAAACTTCAATGTGAGCAAAGCACCCATGTCCTGAGACATAAATTGTTGTAGAATCCCCATTTTTAATATCTTTCCAAGCAGATTCATGTCCTGGGGGTGGATCCAAGACCCTTCTACTCTGACCAAGGCAAGTGCTGGGAGTTTGCCTTGGCTGTGACTCATGTGCTTCCAGACCAGCGTCACCACTTGCTGTACGTGACACCCGGGGTGCCCCTGACTTCCCCATGCTGAGCAGGGGTGACGAGTGTCTCACGGAGCAGCTCCCCCACACTGTGCCAGGGCAGTACCCCGGCACCACGCAGTCCCCTTCCACCGTCACAGCCTGGAGCAGGGGTGCCCAGGCGAGCAGCTGAGTGCCCCGGCGAGGGGAGCTGGCACGGCCAACACGAGTTGCTCCATCATGGAGTGGGGAGAGAACAGGAAACGAGTGGTGACTCACAGTCAGCGCTCTCCTCACTCTGCTTTTGAGGCAACCCAGCCATGCACAGCCCCTTGGTCGGGGCAGGCTGTTCAGAGACAGTCTAGTCCTCGGTGCAATTCATTACATCTGGCGCTGTTCGTTTCCTTTCAGTTTTTATCTAGTCTTTCTGGGCTTCCTGTTAGCACCTAACGCCAGTCAGGACAGCGCAGTGCCCGCTGCATGCTGTGAGTTTGCTGTGCAGAAACCAGTAAGAGCCAGTGCTTACAACAAGGGGCTGTAATTCGGCTAGCAGAAGTTTTGGGGCATCCTCCCTGCACTTTTCTATGTCTCTGCACTCCTGTGCTTGCTATTCCATGAAGTGTGATGCTCGGAGGGAGAAGAGCTGGGGTACTGAGGGGCCTCGGCAAAGCCTTTGCAAAATCCTGTATTTCTGCCAGAAAGGGCTGTGGGAAGCAAACAGTGAAGACAAGAAAGTTATCTTTAAAATGTGGATTCTGTTTTTTCTTCTCACATATCTCCCCCTTTGATTATCTTTTACTCACTGATTTTATAACTTTCCCCATTCTCAATTTACTCACTTGAGTATTTTCAGCTTTTCTCTGGCCTCTGAACTTCTGTTTTTATAGGGTGAGCTTGTTTGCCGGGCAGGTTTTCCTCAAACTCTCCCAGTGCCAGTAATTAAGGGATTATCATAATTACCTCACTGGTGGAGATACTGGGTATTACTGCTTAGGCTGAATGTGCCCACTTTGAGTTCCCTACAGTGACACTCGGTAGGCTGTGGCTGAACTCTGCTCCAAATGAGTGCAGTGTCATTAATGACAGCACTCCTACAATGGGCACTTTTGTGTTTAAAAAGCTTTCTGTACCTTAATCCAATCTGATGCAAGCTACACATACAAATATATTACGGGTACAATTTACTTCGTGGCATTAACAAAACTTAAAGAAAAGATTCAGACTGCACTGTGAAGTGTTTAATGAGCTGTGGGTCGGATACTTGGAGCTGGCCAAACTCCATTGGCTGCAAGTCAGGGCGCAGCGCTTTCCTCTTGCTGCCCTGTGCCTGGCACTAGCCTGAGTGCTCTGCTTCTCCCCGGCTTGAGAGCTCTCCTTGCATACGTTGGCCTCAAGGGTCCACAGAGAGGTGAAACATATTGTGGACTCTTTGTGGTCCCTTTTCTTCATGCAGCTGCAGCAGGGATGGCTTTGGCTTGCTGGTGCCACCACTGCACCATGGTCTTTGTGCAGGGGAGGCCACAGGCAAATCCTGCCAACCTGCTGCCCAGAGCAGACACAACGCACCAGCAAATGCACTCCTGTGGATCCCGAACAGAGCCCTCACCTTGGGCTGAGTGCTGGGAGGGAGCAAAGCATCTCTGCCCAAACTGCTGCTCTTGTGGTTCGGAGTACCCAGCACGCCCTCCTTTCCAGGCTGGCTCTCAGGGACTGCTGTGCCTTCCCACATCTGGCTCTTTCATGGTTGGCCTGAAACGGCCTTTCTCCTAATGGCAGCTTTTCCATTGCACGCAGGATCCTGAGGTGATGATAACGTTGTTTTCCCTGCAAGCTATGTATGAGCAGCCTTGTCTTGTTTTGTATTTCATCTGCTGTAATTAAACTGGTGATGAAAACATTCAGGACCTGAATGCCCTTCCACCATGGTCCATACAAAGCTCTGACACTCATGAAAATTAGTCCAATCCTCAGTTTCCCTTGCAGTTTGTTACACTCCATTTCACACTGTGCCCTTCTCCCTTTATAAACTGGATATGAAAGCATTTGTGCTGTCAGCTAAACTGTGTCTGGGCTGCACCAGGAAGAGGCCATGCTCTAAGTGTGTGCTTCTCATTCACAGATGACCAGCCCAGAGCAGTAGTTACTCAGAAACAACTTCTACCATTTCTACAGCTTTTAATTTTTGTTTGTCTTTCTGCCATAGAGGCTGTATGTTATGTATGCCATCTCCGCTTGCTTCCTGTTCCCGGCCAGCTGTGGATTGATGATAGCATCTTCAAGTTGTTGGACTTCCTCTTCTTGTCTTTAATCTCTTTTGGTTTCAAAATGGCCCCCCACATTTACGGTTACCAACCACAGCAGTCAGATAGCAGCAGCTGGTAGCCAAGCAGACACACAGTAAATGTTAAAAACAAAAAGAGATCTGTTCTTTAGATGATATAAGAGGATTTAGTGCTAAGATTTAGTGAAACGGAGTCGTTTCTGAAATGTTTGGCAGTTAGTATCTTAAGTGTTTTAATTCTTGACATTTTCAGGTTCACAGAAGTTACAGTATTATTCAGCTGTAGGAATAGTGATGGCCAATAACACGTTTATGCTGCACAACAGTGTATAAATTCAAAATGTAATAACTAAAAGGGAATTGCATACTGTATGGACTTACTTGACTTGCTTGTAATAGACTGCTTCCTATCAGGCCACGCATTCCTTGCTCTAACTCTCCAGGCTACAGCTCAGAAAAGCAACACATTTTCTTTAGTTAACACCTGTGTTCAAAGCCAGGCTGAACCAAGCCTAATGCAACCATCCAGTTCTTCAGAAGCAAAGCCACAGGTGATTTTACTTCCTCTTCCTTTCCTTCTTCATTAAAGTCTGGTTTCACAGGGCACAGAGCCTGACTGAGCTGCAGAGCAGATGTTTTGAGGAAAGTCCTGGCCAGAAGCCACTTTGTGTCTGCTTCTGGTTGGTTTTGTTTTAAGATAGAGTGAGAAATGCACCTTATTACATAGAGGTGTTTTTCCAAGGTGTATGGAAAGAACAAGTCAGGAAGTGCAGAATTTCTCCAGCCAGGTGCTACAGGCCTCCCCAGCCGGGAGCACAGCCAACGCCTTGCATCGCTGGAGCGTTCGCATGTGTCAGATGGTGAAGATAAGAGGAATCGATCAGGGACTCGCTGCAGCAGTCATTCACTGAAACAGGCTGCTCAGAAACAGCATGGCTTTACCTGAGAAAGGCAATTAAGGGCTTGAAATATTAAAGATACAGCCAAGCGAGGAAAGCAAGGAGATGCTTATATAGTTTGAGATGATTGGGAGGCCTATGGAAATGGTGGAGAATGTCTTCCCTGGGAAGTAGGTAAGAGTACAGGGGTCAGAGGTTATAAGGAGAGCCTCCAATTTTAAACTGACGAGATGCTTTGTCATTTGTAGATGTGATTGGTAGAGAACATAGATGGGATTCAGAGGGACATGAAAAGGGAGAAAAGGCAGGTTGTAGCAGCGAAGGTCAGGTCTCCACTTCCCTCAGCTGCGATAGCTGTTTCTGCACTGCAGACTGCTGAGGCAGGTGGCTCAGCCTGCTGTGCCCTTGCTATCATTACTGTTAAGGGCTAATGTGCTAGAGAGGTGTACTCAAATTGTCATCCTGGGTGCCTGAGCCCAGCTGAAGGTCCCCAGGAAGTTGTACTCCTTGCTTCCCCAGAGCATACTGAGGGAAATAGCTATGTCTGGATGATAGGAGAGGAGCAGATCATGAACTTCTAGTGTCTGGAACTCCTGCTTATCTCCCAACTGCACTGTAAACATGAGAAAATCTTGTTTACTGAAGTCCTGAGCACCACAGACCTTGATTACAGATTGCAGCAATGACATGTGCTCTCCTACCACTGCCTGAGCCCTGCTGTCAGCCCATTGCAGGGGGAGTCACGCAGCAATTCTGCACTTGAGGGGAAAGACTCATTTCCAAGTTGCTAGCACATGCAGGGAATGCAGTTATAATGCTACATCATTGGCATCAGAGTCTAAGCAGGGGGTGGTGGTAGCAATTTTTGCTTTTTAGTTTACATGTGAGATTCCTTCAGCCATTACCTATTGGTGTGCCTTCAAGATGCTGCGAGTTGTTGCTTTTCTTTCTCCAGTCACAATCCCAGATTGCAAGCTGTTTTATTTAACAGCGTTTTATTGTAACAGTTTTATTTAAAGCTGTTATTATCTGCTTAGTGTTTCATTGGGAGGGAAGTTGTGTTTATCGTTCAGGAATTGTGGCCACAACCAGGAGATCTATATTCAGTTCACGATGTTTCCCCACACACTTTATCTTAGGCTTCAACCCTGCAGTGTCTGAGTGCCTTGAGCTAAAGCCTTGAGCTTGGTATGATCAGTATCATGGACTGATGGAGAACAGCAGAAGGCTTATCTTCTTTAATCTGCTATCTCCTCGTATCTCTTGCTTCATTTGTAAAATGGGGACTGTGTTGTAAAAGTTTGTTTATCAGCTTAGCTTTAGGGTTGTTCAAGAAACTCTGGTCCCAACCATCTTCTGCTGAAACCTTCATACCTTCTGGGTTTGGTCCAAAACCCAATCAAGATAAATCAGGCCAAACCCTCTCAGGCTCCGGGGAAAGGCTGGGAAAGATTATTCCATGCAAGTCTGATGGCTAAGCTGTCCTTAGCCTGCCTCAGAGTGACACAGGAGCTGTAGCTGCATGTCCAGTCCCAGTGTGCTTCCAGCATAGCCAGGCTCCCGGGCTGATAATATGAGATTCATCCTTTGCAGCTCTTACCTGTCTTCTCTTTTTGACTTTATGGGCCAGGATGCAGATTTCACATCCTACACCACATTTTGCACCTAGTCTGACACTGACTTCTGGCAAAATAGCTCCTGCATCCATTTCAGCTGGCTTTGCGGAGCCGCCCGCCTGGCAGAGAGGTCTTTCACCCAGGCCAGCATGCGAGGTGAGCCCACACCACTCCCCCAAAGCAAGGCTGACCGCTCCTCTGCAGGGCACCACAGTGGCACACACCTCTCCAGCGACTGCTGAGCGGCCTTTACTGCAGTGCCATCCGTCCTTAGACCCCTGTGCATCAGGACTGTGATCCAGGAGGCAAGAAGCCAGATCCTGCGCTGCTGTGCCTCGCAGTGGCAGCAAGGAGATCAATGCTGTATTGTTAGCACAGGTATCACAGACACTATCTCATCAGTCTAGCCTTTAGTAAACAACCTGTGTGTTACATAGTCTTTTTGTCTCCTGGCTTTACAGAACCACCCAACTGTCCAGGAAGCATCACGGCTGCCAGCCAGGAGTGGCCAGCAGCTGCCTTTGAGTGTATCTGAGTTTTGTTTTTCAAAGGGTAACTTCCCTCCCACCCCCAAACTTGGAACAGGGCAACGCCAACCAAAGGGGAAGGAGACAGTGGGCAGAGCTCAGCCTTGTCTCATTGGGCTGATACAAGCACTCCCTCTGCCCCTACCTGATCTCTGTGACCTGCTGATGCAGAAATCAAATTGTCATTGGCAACAAACCATGTTGGCCTGAAAGCCACAGATTAGCTTCTGAGAAAGACTGATGTAACTTCTCATTCTCATTGCTGAGTCTAGAGGGAAGACACCCCCCGTACGCCTCCTCCCTCCCCTTGTTTCAAGGATTTCAGTTTTCACGTAGTAGGTGGTGGCAGTGGACATGACACACGTGCTTGAACAGACACGTTTAGACTTCAGCCAGGTCTCATCTCCAGGATGCCTCTTCTTTATGGCCCCATTGAGAATGTGCGTATGACTTTTCAGAGATGCTGAACCGATGGGAGCTGTAAAACCTCAGTTTGGTTTTCAGCCCACATGTAGTTCGGTTGCCACTGAATATTGCATCAGAAAAATATTTAATGGCAGGGAAAGAATACCCCTTCTCTGATATGAGCAATGTATTCTCGAGAGCCCAAATCTGCTACCTTTGCTTACGCTAAGCAATACTGTCTTATGTTATCAAAGGCTGAATACCGATTTTTGCCAAACTGGTTTAAGTCCAACCTTTCCCTGTTGGCTTCAGGAAAGGCAATCTGGATTTGTCCCATTGATTGAGAGTTTCAAAGCAGTCATGACTTCACACTTCCAAAGTCATTACATTTAATCTCATCAATATGGACTGAGCACGCAAGCAATGCAGGAACAGTAACGAATGGGGAAAGTCTGCCCTGAAAGCCCAGCAAGACCTGCCCCTATCAGCCCAGGACATATAAATCACTTTCTTTTCCAGCTCATTTAACCTTGGCCAGTGGCTTTATGCCTCAGTTTGCTCCATTTCCAAAAATGTGTCCAGTTCCTCTCTTGATGCATGGCTAAGGCTCTCTTCTATCGCTGACTCTGTCAACTGGGTAGTATCCCAGCTCCTCCTAATTGTGTAATTCTGCCTCAGTTTAAACATACTATTCCCCTTTTGCTTTCAAATGAGTTATCTCAGAAACTGCACTGGCACAGTGAGGTCCCTTTGGTTTTCTGGTTTCTGTGTACTTCCTAGAGGAACTCTAACTTTTTACTACTTTACAACTCCCTTACCCTCCCCACCATCACATCTGGGGCTGCCATTTAGGTCCACAAGACACATATGCGAGAAGGAAGGGGACACCCTGTTGCTCCTTAATGTGAAAAGCTCAGAGCTCAGTTCAGTGTGAGTGGTGCCAATGCAGAGCGAGGCTGTGGAGGTGCCCCTTAAATAGCCCTGTGGGGTGGCACATGCTGTGAGAGCAGGGCACCCATGGGCTCCTTTAGCTCACGCTGGGCTGTGCTCAAGCTTTGCAATCAAAATGTGTCAGAGGCACTTCCATTGCTGTCACATTTGTTCTTCAGTGGTAGCTGAGAGCTCCAAGGTGGAGCTGAGGAGTGTCCAAAGTACATTTTATTGGAACAGCAGCAGGGTGAGCAACTGTAAAAAAGGGTCTGTGAGCAAAGGAGATTTTGAGACAGGTTGCTGGCATAAGCACACCGAAACAACAGCTCATCTGAGCTAGGCTGGTCCAGGGGTGGGAATGTTTTGATATAAAGTTCTTACGTGGACCCATTACCATTAAACCATCCGCATTGTTGATAATGAAACCCAGGCACTGTGTATAGTGACGTTACCCCATAAGGACATAACCTCTGTCACGCTGAGTTGCAGGTCTGCTGTGAGCAGGACGCGTGTGCATGGGGGGATGGCAGAGCACTTGTACATTCCTCCTGGTGCTTAATCCTGCATCCAAGTGGGAGAAGATGCAGCGATTAGTACTAATGTGTTTTAAATGGAGCCCAGCATACCGGAGGTGATTGGTGCACATACTCTGGCGCAGTGGGCTGTACCAAGTAGATGGCATCATGTAGAGTGCAATTATGCAGATGTGCAGTGTTTCTATAATGTATTGTTGTTCCTGAAGATGTTGCATAAATCTCTGGGTTTGCTGCAGAAACGTCCATTGCCGCTGTCACTGCCAGCTTGCCAGGCTGTTTTGTCGTCTGCTCAAAGCTTGTTAGGGCTTTGGAGTGCTGTGCAGGAAAATCTCTTGGTGAGATGTGTGTTGTGAATTACAGCCCTGACAACTATCAGAGGGTGCATGCTGAGGTATAGCATTAATATTTATATGGGAACAGATGTCTTGGCTATTAGCCAGGACACAACCTTGTTGTGTTAGATGTTGTAGAAAAAATATGGGCCCTGCCCCTAAGAACTTCCAGTCTTTACATAGCAAGCATTAAAAATCCTGCATTTCATTTTGAACACATGAATGATTTAAAGGAATAGGTAGAAAAAAAAAAGTTTTTGTGAAAGTAAATACAGTAATAACATTTTGAACTCAGTGAAACTTTTTCAACCAAAGGCTGATTTGCATGCTCATTAGCTGGACTTCAAGTATTCTTTTTTTTCATCCAGTCTTTACACAGGTAAACCTTAGCTATAAAATCATCTCCATTTGTTTATACACTGATAGTGATGTTAAATAAGCATCTCAAAACACTGTCCTGTTCTGTAGATACATGGGAATGTAGCAATGTGATATTTTAAAATATTCTTTTCTCTTCCTGGCAACACTTCTAATTCCAGTGGAGCATGACAACATCTCCTTCTGCTTTGATAATGTCATGCATGCAATGTGCCTGCTGTTAGTTGCAGGACAATGACTTCACAGCAGACACAAATGGGCAACAATGGGCAAAGCCAAAAATACAACACTTGTTTATGTTGATAATAGCTTTCCTCTGTGCTTTGTGTGCTCCTTCTGGTGGAGGAGCTCATTCCAGCTTTGGATGAGTTTTCAGCTGGTCATCTGCTTGGGATAGCTTTTGAAGTCTTGGTGAGCTATGTCATTAGAGTATGTGCAGATTCTCCCAGTGCCATTTGCAGAGGTGAGCAGAGGTTTGATACTGCAGAAGGGCCGTGATGGATGCTGTGCCAAGTCCTCATGATGAGCATCAAGCTACACTCTTTTCTGCATCCTTTCTTTTCTTTGCATGTGAAGCAAGATGAAGCTTGCCTCCCTGTTTGCTTTCCTAAATGAAAATATCTTCTGACAGGGCAACACCCAGGAGCTCATGAGAACGCCACTTGAAACACACACACTTACTGGCTGTGAGAAGCCAGCGGTTGATGGGCATTGAAACACACTCCCCACAGATGTGTAGACATGATCTCTGGTCCTTAGGATCAGCACAGGGATATATAGAGGTGCTTACAAGAACCCTGCCCAGAGCGTACCATTTCTACAAGAAAAGGACTTTAATCTTTAGAATTAGTAGCCAGACAAGGAATTAACTTTTTATGAGTATCTGTGCAGAATGTAGAGAAGGAAAATTTTTGCCCAGAGTATATGAGGCTCTGTCCTTGACTCTGGTTACTGGTAAGGAGAAAATAAGAAAAGCAATAGGACCTTCCCTGACCTCCTTGCTTTCTACCATGAATGAGATGTGAGAGGAATAGCTTTCCTTTGATTTGGTAGGGAAGCTCCACTGGTTTTGTTCCCCTGTCAGAGCAGCGCTGGGGTCTGCTTGTCCATGTTGAGGATGATCCAACAGAAAGCATAGAGAGCAGAGGCTTGACTCATTGCCATGGGTGCAAGAGCTGTTCTTTGAACCCACTGCACTCATGGGAACAGCTTTCTTGGAGACGTGATTCATCACTGGGGAAGTCCAGGATGAAGTATGGACACCGCCTTCCCAAAAGGGACAGCTGTGATCTCTTATGCGGACTCCTCCCCTGACTGTCGTAGCACTGAGCATGACTTGCTGCTTCTGGGAATGAGCTACGTGGTGCAGATCTCGGGGACTTGTCTCTGCACCATCAGTGCTGAATTACTAAAACTGGGCCTCTCCTTGCAGCGTCTTCTCAGATCAAGGTCTTTGCCAATGAGGGCTCACAGACAGTTTAATGAGTCCTTCTCAGGAGCCAAAAAGGATTGCACGGGGATTTCCAGAAAGACCTAATGTTTTTGTCTTTTGCATACTTTCCAGAAATCAGATGTGCATTTGATCCACGTAGTTCAGGAGTGTCACACACTTCATGGCCTAACCTTGATTACACAAGGTGACAGCACCAAAAAATTAGTTTATCACTTCTCATATAAAATTCTGAGAGATTTTGGAGGGACCACTGGTAAACCTCAAAGAGGAGCACCAGTCCTGGACAGAGAACTGCAAAAACAAAGCGTCAGAAAGAACTGGTGCAGGTGAGGAGACCCAGGACGATAGCTGTAGTGTGGGACTGAAAGGTTCCACAAAAGTTTGTAGCATGGAAGAGGCAACTTTCTAGTGATGGGCAGGCCCAGTAGGTGGCTTGAGCTTTAGGCAGGTGCAGTGAAGTTCGAGGGATGGGGAAGAGAGGAGCAGATAAAACCAAGAGTGGAAAATTCAGATGAATGGTGTGGACAGACATACGTCAAGCTATCGGGAGGGTAAATAAATAAGCTACCAGAAAGAATAAGTCTAGTGAGAGCATGACAACTTGGGGAAACACAAGGACTGTTGAAGGATGCAACTCAGAGCAGTTTACAGGGCTCTAAGTACAGCAAAACCATACTTGGTTCCAGAAATTCCTAAGCTGGAGATGGCTGGGGGCTGGAGAGCACTCAGGGGAAATGCTGTATGTGCTTACCCTGTGCTCATACTTTTCCCCAGGCATTTTGCTTTTGCCACTATTGGAGACAGGAGCTAGCTGGACCTTTGGCCTGGCCCAGTGTGGCTGCTGTCATGTTCTTGTGCCTCTCGTGTTGTGAAAGAGTTGGAGTCCTTGTGGTAAATCCCGCGGTCTTTAGCACGAGCTGCAGGACAAACCGCGCTTATCGTGGCGCCATTGCTGAGTCAGGCACAGAAGGGACCTCGCTGACATTCCTCAATGCTTTGCACACTGCATACTGAACATATTGTGAGGAGAAGACTCTGTGTTTCCCAAAACCAGCTGGGCTCTTCACCAAGATGCTAGTGTTCCCATCTCCTGCCCCAGGCTCCAGAAGGGTGGCAGCGGCAACTTGCTGCCCAACAGCTTTCGTTGCTGTCTCGGTTTGACAATGGGGCTGTCGGTCTGCTGGGCTGCCTGGAGAGCCTCTCCTGGGGCAATCCCCTCACCTCCGGCCCACTGCAGCCTGGTAGCCTCCACGCTTTGGGCTGTCAACCGCAATGTACTTGTGAGGCTGCCTTTATTCTCAGGGGGCGAGGAGGGGTCGGTGGATCTGGTCGTTCCTCTCTGCCGCATCTTGGCGGCTGGTGACAGGAGAGCTTGCCGAGCCCCGGCTCTGGATGTTCTGGCTGCCTCACTCCTCCCCAGCTTCTTTGGGTTTGGTCTTCATGACTCTCTTGAGGCTGTAATTATCTCCCAAAAGCAGTGCCAGAACTATGCTGTTTTGTCTATCAGGGCTGCCATTACCCCAGGAGGGGTCTCATTTGACCAAGAATACAGTGGCACATTTAAAAATAAATATCTCCTGAGGAGGTGATGGCACTGCTAGATCTCCCATTTTTTTCCTGGTAGCTGCACTCACCTTCTTTCTGCTTTTTTCCCAGAGAAGGGCTCTGTGTCCACCAATTAACAGGTAGGAAGAAGGGGAATCTGCTTCCAGAGTAAGTGGGAGGACAAAGAGGCTCTGAGCAATATTTATACACATATACAGTAATTTCTTGCCTGGTGTGCGCATACATATGCACGTGAAATACATATATCAACAGTACATTTTTTCTAAGGTCAATATTTTTCTCTGCTTGGGAGAAACAAACCGTGCCAATAACTGGATTCAATTTATAAGAAACTAGGTGGAAATAATGATGAGGAAATGAGAAAAATAAGCTTTTGATGAAATAATTAATGACTAGTTGTGACACAATCTCACAGCAGCAATCCAAGGCTCAGGGAGATCAGAGGAGCCCATCCGCTGCCAGACAATGCTTACCATGCAAAGCCAAGTAGCCTCCTGTTTGCAATTTAAAATCATAACCATATACATGAACTGCAGTTGGTGGCGGCTTGTTTGTTTTAAGTTCTCTCCTAACAAAGCAACGGGACTCCCTTTGCCTTGTACCTGAAGGAGGAACAGACTGCTGGGTTCCAAGCAGCTAAGTGCCGTGTAAGACAGGTCCAGCTCCAAAGCAGCTAAAGGCAGGAAATGAATGTTTCAACATGTGCGAATTATTCTAGTGCCACCAAACCGAACAGAGCTCTGCCACTCACAGATCCGGTCCAAAAGACTGAAAGCAGTGATCCTCGGCTGCAGATTTCTGGGGAAAGGAAGGACTTCTGGAGAGCCTGCAAAAGGTGCAAAGGAAAAGCAAACCCTGTGTCAGCAGGCTTGCGTTTGCTTTAAAGGAGTTCTCACCCCCTTAGCAATATTGTTTGGACCCTCAAATGGATGCAGTTGAAAAACACTTGGCCTAAAATATATTTTTCAGAAGGCTCAGTTCCGCCCTCAGACCCAGCGTTCCCTACAGCTGTCACACGGAGCAGTGGGTGAGCCTGTGGCAGTGTCTTAGTTCAGCTCAGGAGTCACTTTTGAAGTAAATCTCCCCATTTCTCCCCCTCTCCTGATTTTGCTGCACAGCAAGATGGCCTCAGCTGTGCCAACTGGATTGCTCTGCCTGAAACCAGGCGGGCAGAGGCACTGCAGAAGCACATCAGGTGGGCTCCAACTGCTGGTACTATTTCAGTCCACACCGCCAGGCTAGAACTGGTCGGAACCCCCTGAAATCGCTGTGATGTAGACACAGGGACATCTACACTACAGCACGATACGCTTCTTTGTGTGGCGTTACCTGCCAGAGCCAGCAGAGCCGTGCCACCACCCTTTGCCCTGCTCCGGGGTCGCAGGCAGGCAGCGGGGCGCAGAGCCGCGGTCTCCCTGCTCAGCTCTGGGCTCGCTCCTCTCCCTAGGCTGCTGCGTCCATCTACCAGCCTGAGCAGAAGATGAGGTGGGGAGGCGTGATGGGAGACAGTCCACTCCTAATCACTTCCAGAGGTCCTGTTTTCAGCTTGGTCAAGGCACTGCTGAGTCATTTTCATGCAGAATGAGTTATGGTTGTGTTTAAAACCTCTTTATTACCCTTCAGTAATCCGGAGCTCAATCTTGCATTTTTAATGTTGCCCTTCTAAAGGGCAGATTTATATGTAAAACACTTTACACTTTGGTTTCCTCCTAAATAATAACTAACGTTTTTCTTCTGAGTGCTTTATAACATTAGCTAACTAGTCCTGACAACACCCTGGTTTTCCATATGCACAGCAGAAATCTTGGATGAGCTTCTTAAGTCTGGTGTTTTCAATTCTCATGATTTTATTGCGAGTCTGGGGTGGGCTTTTTCTTCAAGTCTCGGCTCCTGGAAGCACACGATCACATGACTCTCTCACTTTTCTTTCTTTTCTTTTTTTTAACAATAAATTTCTAATTCTTCCAGTTGCAGGGAAAAGCCTGAAAATGTTATCCAAATGCACTGCAAGGCTCAGAAACCAAATGCCAAACAACAAGAAGCCAAACTGTGTTGCCATTTTTAAATCTCTGAAGTTTTAAGGCAATCTAAGCCTTCTCTGCATCTTCACCCATGTTTTCTGAGTGCAGCAGGGCTTGGCATTAAATAAAATTTCACAGTACAAAGAGGCAAAGGAAAATAAAGTCTTCAGGGATGCTAATATTCTCCTTCTCCCCTCTCTTTCTTGCTTGTTTCTGATTCTTGTCCTGCATGTGCTTTGCTTTCCACATTGTGACTAGTCACGTTCCTCACAGTAGTAAAGAAAGCACACAAATAAATCTTTGCTGGAAAAGAACAAATTTTAAATCAAATCAAAATTTTACAAACAAATAAGATCAAGGTTTTAAACTCTTCCATCTGTTACTGTGTGCTTGTAGGATGCAGAGTGCAGTGGGCACGGGCATACAGTTTGTGACTCTCAATGCTACTGTAACACAACAACCATTGCTGCTGCTGGTGCTACTACTAATAAAATAGACTTGTTAATGTTTCTAATTGTCTTCATCTGCTTAGAAAGGTGCAAAAAAGTTTGCAGTAGGCTTTGCTTTTACTGTGTCATTGCAAACCAGCTATCACACTGTAAAAGGAACTGGACAACAGAAAGCGATGAACTTTCTGCCTCTGTGTTTCTTTCACTTCCTTATTGTTTTTACACTGACCCACTTAACTTCTCCCATTATTTCCCACTGACGGGGGATGGATCAGAGACTGACTGTCTATGGGACAGCAGTTTAGATTTTTCTCACTGGAGTTTTAGTCCTGTATAACTCTTGCTGCTGTAGAAGTGCTGTTGCTATTTCATTTATACCTTCTGCATGGGAATCTAATACTATTTTCATTACTCTATGCATGTATTTATTCCTTAGCTTTTAGAAAATCTCTGCTAGATTTTAAAGTCTAGAGCTTCCCTGAAGGAAATATTTCCCAGCTAGATCTTAGTGATACAAGATTGTCTTGATATTAATTATAGAGCATACTTTTCTTCATTTTCTTCTGTGGCTTCTAAACAAATATTTCTGTGGCTCCCTGAACAAATCCCTTGTCCCTCCAAGTTGGATAGCTGCCTCTCTCTCACTTCTGCTCAGCCGAACAATATCTTCTTCTCCTTTAAGCATTTGAATCATGCTTGCTGCTTTTTAAACCATTCTGCCCATTTGCTCGCATGTTTACATACTGAGTTGAAAAAAAGTATTTGAGGTAAAATCCAAAGCAGCAGTGGTTTCTATCTCGCGCTGCGCAGTTAATGCGTTACCGCACCTTCACATGTCAGGCTGCCAGCAGAAGCCGCGGAGGAGCTTTCCGTGCCAGCCACATGGAGCTCTGCCATAATCGGTCTGTTGTAAGAGCTGATGGGAGGGCCAATTGCTTGTTTCAAGTGTTGACCACAAACTCATTTAGACAGGTTTTGTCTAGGAATCTAGGGATTCCTGTATTGCAGTCTGCCTGGGACCAATTCTCTGCCCACTTCCCTTAGAATAAATCTACATGATTGCGTTCATTTTGCAAATCTTTATTTTTGTTTCAGTTTGCTGTGTTCAAAGGTAGATGACCCTGGTTTACGTTTGCTCTTGTCAAAGGCAGTACATGCTACAGACAGAGCAGACTGAGACCACAGCACGCTGCTGACAGCCCCCTCAGAAATACTGATGGAGAGCAAAACTATAAAGGGAATTGATAGCATCTAAAGGGAAATTTTCCAAACACAGGAGCAGAGGCATACTGGAAAGAGAAGAGCCTTAAAAAGTGTGTAAAAATTTAAAGACTGATTCTAAATTGGCTGTACTGAAATTTTTCACTGAGGAAAGTGACCAAGACTCTAGTTAATGAATTTGCTGATATAAAACAAGTGAATTACTATAAATTACATGAGAACCACATTAGGTTCCTTCCCAGCAGGGAGCTTACTTCTTGAGAGACTCTTGCCTCTCCATGTCCAACAGTAACAGTGCTTTCTCCTTTCTGAAGTGAAAGAGTTGGACCAAGCCGAGGCATCGGCACATCTACCCGGTGGCAGTGTGATGGGGCACCGTGACAGTGGCATCACAAAGTCAGCCTCAGAGCAGGAAGCACGCTAACATATTTCTTGGACAATACAAGTCAAAGAGGGAATATATTTATATTGGGATTGTTTAAAATTAAAATTAGGTTTCTAATCAGATGGGCAGGTTTTTTACATGCTTTCTAGCACAGAAGGAAAGAGGGGGGTATTATGTCAAAAGGCTGTGGTTACATCATAGGGGCTGATAACAAATTTATGAACTTCTGTGCATCATAATGAATTTATGTGCATCAGATGACTGATTGCTCTTGTTGATATGCGTATGTTCAGCAAGGGATATGCAGGATTTTGAAAGACAAGTGGCTGGAAATGTTCTCTGGATCCAGACAAGCATTCAGTCTTTCAAGAAGAAAATTCAAAGGGAAGTCTCAGCTAGAGACAGGGCTGCTTGCATTTTAGCAGTCAGTTAGCCCTTCTAATTTTGGGCACCAGTTGCCTTTATAAAATGGGGAATGGCACTTCTGCACCTCACAGGGTTTCTAAAGAGAACTGGTTTAAGGGTATGAGAGGCATGGGCAGTTCAGCAAAGGAGAGGGTTTGTGTATACAAGATAAACAGCCAACACACTAGGGTGAAACACCAGAAAATGCCTTGTTGAACAGAGGCATGGGAAAGGGACAGCCATGGTACCGATCTAACCAGTTGGGCTCCTCTGTGTCATTCCTTGATAGATTTACCATGCAATTTTGGTTTGTTTTCCCCTCTCTGAGGATGAACCCTGTTGTGATTTAACACACACCTTACAATATAGCAACTCGAGACAGTGGAATGAAAGATTTATGTTGCCGATTCTGCAACAAATGCATCAAGTGCCAAATGTGCTCTCAAAAACTTCCTGCGTTATGCTGAGACAGTTGGTCAAAGGCATTGTAGTGAAAGGCAAGGCCAGCCCAGAGTCATACCTGGGCATGAGTTTGATCTACCACCTTTCGTGCACTTTTGTTTATCACAGAGGCGATGTGTTTCACTTACAACTTTACTCCTCTGACAACTATTCATGCAATTTAAATGAGCTGCCCTCCAGTATTTGGACATTGACCTGCTTTCTACTTGTTTGTTTAGTGAAACTGCCGCATAACTGACCCAGCAGAGTCAGGAGTTATAAACAAACTTTGACTGCAGAGTGTGTGTTTAGTTCAGCTTTCACCTTGACACTAAGCCTTTGCTTTCTGGAGGAGCAGAGACTCTCCAGAATACAGCAGAACGGTGTGCCATGCACACACCGAGAGCAGTGCATACAAACTCCCCAGCAGTAAAACACAACTAGAAAAAGGCAGCAAACAAAAACATCATATGCAGGGGGTTGTTTGTTTGTTTGTTTAATAGAGCGCATGATTAACTTGTTATTTTAATTCATTTGTTTGGTTTCTTCATACCTTCATGATACATAAAGTTGTTGTGAACAGGATGGCCAAAAATCTTTTATGTCACTGTAAATCCAAAATAATTCCCATGACAATAGCACTTGCAGTAGATATCCATCAGCGTCCCTAATAATTAATTTGTCCTACAGTGGATTTTTGGTCTTTGCGCATCCAGCTGCAAGTCTGATTGTTTGTAATGTTTGATTTTTTATTTTATTTTGGGGCAGAAGTATTTGCTAAGACTGTAAATATTTAAATCCATCTAGATATCCAAGAGGAAAAACTCTGTTCTATTGAATATTTTAATCTGAGCAGATAGCACCTACCTTGAAAGTGTAATATAAAGCTATCCAAAGCAGTCCAGCTTTTGTTGGACAAGAAAATAGTTGTGAGATTAGTTCTGTGGTCTATGGGAAATAAGTGACAACTATAACTGAATGACTAATATCACCACCAGGAAATGGCCACCATCAACAGGGCAAAGTTAGCAGTGCGTTTCAGAAATAAGTTTTTCAGGAACTTGTGGAGGCTTCTTCTGTAGTGACTTGGAGAAGTTTTCAGAGCGCCATTGTGTACTTGGAAAAATAGATAAATCCTAAAAACTATATGTTTGCACCAGTAAATTCATTCAGAGACTTTTTTCCCCTAAGGGGGTTCCCTGCAGGGGACCTATTATACATGTTCTAGCCCGAAACTTGAGCTGGCCAGAGAATGGAAATTGTGTTTCACAGACGATTTTGAGATTTTGAAATTTGTTTTCATTCCAATTCAGAACAAAACCTCAAAATGTTGAAATTCTCCACAAAGGAAAATTCCACAAAAATAAATAGTTTTGGCTTATTTAAATCATTATAACATTTAAAAATGCAAATATTATATAAAATCAAAAATCTATTTTTTCCTCAAAATTGCTGGGATTTTTTCCTCCAAAACTCTTGGTAAAAGTAATGTTTCACAAAGCATTTTGATTCTGACAGAAAGACATTTTTGAAGGAAAGCTACTCCATTAAATAATTTTCCATCTGAACTTCATTAGAGTTTCTATTGCCACGTTATCCAGATGTTTTGCTCTACAGCAGCTGTAATGCAAAAACTCTACAAATAGTTTAGCACCAGCACCATGGTCTATAGTGCTTCTTATTACGTGCTTATGCTATGGCGAGGACTAGGGAGTCCCCACAGACATCTTTCTCCTTGTCAACGTGTGAGCAGGGAGAGGAGAAAACACTTTCTAAGGAGGGCTTTCCGGGTCTGGGACAACTGATGTGAAGTTGCTCGTGCTGCCACCAAGCCCCCTGACACAAGAAATCTTCTCCCTGGCAGCGGAGCAAGCAAACGAGCTACTAATCAGCATCAACACTGGCTCCTTCCATTGAAAGGAAATGACCCACATGAGGAACCGTGCTCCTCCTCAGTCACTAGTGGGGCAAAGTCCATGGTGAACAGATTCTAGGATCCTTTGACAAACAGCAGTGTCAATAGTTTGTATTCCAGGGCTCAAAAGAGATGTTAGTGATGTGCTTTCAATACCTGTGCTGAATTTTGGAAGACCTGTGCTGTTTCAGGGTTATCTGAACAGAACCAAGTTTCATTTTTCATTCGTTTCCAAGTATGAACTGCTTCCTGAATTTTCATTCCATGCTGTCTTTCTTTGTGATTTATTTTTGTGCTTTAATGGTAAGTGCAGGCTTGGTGCTGCGAGGTGCTGGGCACTCACAGCATAAGAAGGATGTGCTTCTTGATGGGGGTGATCTCAGGGACTGCAGTCTCTTGTCCTACCCAGGGAAACCAGATTGCAAGTACATTCCTGTGAATAACAACTGTGATGTTTGTCATGTCACCTCAATTATCCAGTATCTTTCCTCATCTTGCTGTCTTTCATTTGGTCAGGGAACCCCACAACCCATGCATTAACTCATATCTGGGCCAGGTATCCAGCCTGCATACAACAGCCTATGCCAAACAATGTTTTATGGTTACTCCTGTGAAGTATTATGTCCATTACAGCAAACGTGCAATACATGTTTGGAAAGGATCAGGATGAGACCCCATTTATCTTTGTCTGGGTCAGTAGTGCAGATCAGCAGAAGATTCGCACCACGAACAGAGAGAAGATGTGTCTCTAACTGAAGATTTCCCAGGGAGCAGCTTCAGATAATATGATAAGCATCGGCCAGAGTGTGATGCATCAGTACAGCAAGCAAGGAAGAGAGGAGCAATGAGGACCAAACTGTATTCAGTGCAAAGGCAGCGAAGGCAGGTACCCACCCATGCTGACTGCATTCCCATCCCTCACTGGGGGCCCAGACAAAACGAATGGAGCTAAAAGACCTTACGGGTGCTGCTGCCTCTTTGCTTCTGATAAGCGAAACATATTTGGTGTGTGTCACAGGCAATGACAGTGGCAGGTGATGAAGTTATTGGATGACAAACCTGGTCACACAGGTCTAGTGAGATTCTTGCCCTGTATGCTGCGAGCGCTGAGGAGGAACAGTGTTTGGGTTGCTATTGTATGTACACAAAGCCAGAATGTTGTCTACAAGTGGGACATTTGGGCTCGGAGTATAATTCTGGAATATGTTTTTCTCCTTGGGATATTTCTGAACTGCAGTCAGCGTGCTCCCCACTAGAAAGTGACATGTAGGAGCCACCCTCTCTTGTTGAAAACTTGGTAGAATGTCTGTACAATATTATGGTCACCAAACTATGTCTAAACCTAATTGGTTGCATGTGGGATTGATTGCTCTAATATAAAGAACTGAATGCACTGAAGACCTGCCAGAGGTTGTGGAAAAGATCAAAGGAGGTCAGATAAAAGGCCAAATGTAGCTTCAGTAGAGTAGTTGCAATCGTAGCACTCCAGTGGGAGGGCTCCTGCCAATGCAGAGCTGGGATCTTCTGTCGGGAGCACGGTGATAAGCCTTGACAGGGTCCGTACGTGGCAGCCGTGTCCATCCTCGCATAGAAGCATTCTGGTCCAGGCAGCTGCAGGGTTTTATCTTCAGCCAGAGCCAATAACTCCTTGTAAGATCTCAAAATGTTTCAGTCCTCTAGAAAGTAAAAGTCTCTCTTGAGACACGTATACATTTAATGTCTTAAGCAACTGTCAGAAACTCTATAAAAGCATCCAGAAAGAGGCACCAACCCTGCTGGTGACACTGCCAGCCTCCCATTTCCCCAAAGACTAACTGCTCACAGAGCTGGGACCATTGCTTTGTGCCCTCACACAACATTTCCACTTCAAGACCAGAAATTCACTGTATTGCAAAAAGGATCCATTACAGTGCTTGCTGAAATACAAGCCCCCTGGGTGCTGAGCCCCCGGGGCCTTGCACAGGCTCTCGGTTACCCCCAGAGCCTGCTAACTTGTAATTGCACAGTGCACAGTCCTGCTCCATCAGGTGCAGGTCTGTCCGGAGAACAGGATCACAGCAGTTCTACCAGAATGTTTCATTACTGTGAGATACATTTCTAGGCCAAAATAATGCCACGCACTGCTTTTTCCATCAGTGAATTGTGTCAGCTGTTCTTTGTTGGTTTGCTGGCATCTCAAAACATGTAAACCAGCTCTGATGATCAGTGTTTAAAAGCAGAGCAGTGCTGAGTCTGGAGCAAGGACAGTTTCAGTGCAGAACTGCAGCAGATGTCATTCAGGGAGAGCAAAGATCCTGGAGAAGCTGCCCACTCTGCATTACCTGGCTAGGGGTTTGTATGAAACCCAAGAAGCATTTCCAAGGCTCAACCTGTGCACTGAGAGATGCAAGATGGAGCTTATTAGACAACACAAGATGTTGCCATTGGGCACGCACAAGGCAAAGGATCAACTCCCACACCTGGGCTTGGTCTCTATTTAGATTTTTGCGGACATAGTTACCCTGATCAGGAAAAAGAAAGGTAGTGCACCTCTAAGCAATGTAGTTATGCTGGCAAAAAGCCTTGAGTAAGCAGCTGGGTCTCCTTCCTTGCATCCTGCACCCACGGGCAGACTGATGACTGTCTCCCCAGGGCACCCTCTGGCCTGGCAGCTGAGCCCATCTGTTCCAGGCTGGGGCCTTCAAGCTTGCCAAGGTGTCCCTAGATGGGGCAAGCAAGTAACAGGGGGGCAGGAGTGGCATTGGGCACCCTTGTGAGGGAGCTTGCCTCTGTCCCTGCCTCCAACTTGTCAGCAGGCACCCACAAGGGGTGCCGGGAAGCAAGTGTAAGGTGCAAAAGCAGAACCCTGCCAGACATCAATTTTGATCTGCAACAGATCTCCCATGGCTTTCAAGGTTCTTCCCACCTGTGCGATGGCCTCTATATGGGTTGGCCCTGGATGGTGTAGGGCTTTTATTCCCTGATGGGCTCCAGATGAATTAGCCTCTCCTATTACATGTACGAGGAACTCTTGAGATATGCCTAAACACAAGCCCTGTAATTATGGTGTGTGTGTTAGCAAATTAGACCAAACTGAGCCAAAGGGCCTTACCGAGGCATTAGGTGATGCCGTGCTACATGCTTGCTTGCTGAAGCTGCCTCGTTGGAGAGGACACTGCCGTGAAGTGGAAAGCCTGGCAGTGTGCAGGGAGGGCAGCTGGCTGCCTACACCGTCCTCAGCCCTGCCCAAAGCCACTTGATGTCCAAGGGGATAAAGTGTTGATGGACTGAGGGCCCTTAGGCACAGGCACCCCTGACTGAATTCACGAGCACATTTTAAAGCCTTTTTTTTTCCCCCCTCAGACTGCAGTGTGTGTTTAGACACCTGCAAAAAGGCTTTGCCCACTTGGCACTCACCAGCCTGCAGCAGCTCATTAAGGACAGCCTGGGCTCCTGGCACAGGCCAGGCCCAGTGCTGAGCACTCCAGAAATTCCTCTCTAGCTCCAGTTCTGTTTGCTTTATCGCCTTTGCCGAGCAAGCCACCTAAAAGCCACCTTCTGAAGGGCCCCGTGCAGCTGAGGCGGTGTGGCTGGAGCATCCCAGTGGCTTGTGCCCTTGTCTTTGATTTGCTCCGACCTCCTCGGTGCGAGGCAGAGACACCAGTGCCTCCTGAGTGCTGAGAGAGGAGTCCATGATGAGCAGCAGCCGTGAATTACAGTCAGCCCTTTTTTTAATTAGTGTTTCATTAATTAGTACTAATTTAGCAAAGGAGTGCCCTGATTAGCTCGATTAGGCCTAGGATAGAGGGGAAGGTGTGGGATACCTGGGGTCTGGCACTGGTTTAAGTGGGGCTGGGGAGCTGCTGCCCTGCAGGGAGGGGATTTGCAGCTTGGTGGCTCCTGTGGGGCCAGGACAGGCTGCTGCTGTCCCTATGGAAAACGGCCACTCTCACCAAATCCCCAAAGGCAGTGTGTTTCAGGCTGCCAGCCCTTCCCTTCAAGCCAGATCACCATCCTTGAGTGCTCATGTAATGCACATGGAAGAGGCTGGCAGGAGCCGGGGAGCCTGTGCCACTCTCACGAAGCAGCCCCTTGCAAACGAGCAGTGCATGAGAGACAACTTCAGAGGCAATCGTGGCAGCTGCCAAGTGTCCCAGTGCCATTCCTCTTTCCCCAGCTTCTCCCTGCTGCCATCACATTCCTGCACCCAGCCTGCCTGCACCCTTGGCACAAATACCAGGATCCCCCCTGCTCCCATGGAAGAAACCTAATTACAAGAAGTGATTTTCCAATGGCCTTTTCCCTCTGCAGCACTTCCTTGCTTATCATTGAGAGGGTGAAATCTGTGCACGGGCACTGGGCCACCTGCCCTCCTCGGAGACCTGCCCCGGGTGCTCTGGGCACCGAGCACAGGAGCTGAGCGCTGAGCCAGCCGCTGGCGCTGCTGCCCCTTGTGTGGGCCGGGCCCCTCCAACACGTACAGCTCCCCCAGTGCCCCTGGACCATGGCACTGCCCCTTGGGCCCTTCAGCTCTCACCTGGCCCCTTCTCCCCCTTTCATCAGTCAGCAGGATCGCGACTAAGAGCTGTTGAGCTGGCGCTATGTCTATCTCGAGGACTGCTCCCAAGTACGGTTGAACCAAGAAATTTCTAGCTGAACTAGTGGTCCCAAGGAAGCAGCAATTATGTATCTATTGTCTGCCTGCTGCTTTTTTGCAGCAGGGATGACTCCTTGACATTAGGCCTATGGAGTCTGCCCGTTAATAGTAGTTTAAAATGGTCAAGAGGTTACAGCAGTAAGGAATGTTAGTAAAAAATGTCTCTGTGGAGTTTAAACAACCAGTATTTTAGGCAGGGCTTGGTGGGTTACTGTCCCTGCACAAACAACTAGAATGTGAGAGTCTGGGCTGGGAAATACTTAAACTGTTTGGAAAAACTTGTTTTGTGCAGCTTGAGAGTGTCCCTGGAGGCTGTGGCCCAATGCCATGACTCCTGGTAAAGGCTGGGCTGCAGTAACAATGAAGCTTTTATGGGGAAGCTGGAGTACAATCAGAAACTTTTCGGTCCCGAGGGATTATGGGGAGGGGAGTTCCTGGGTTCAAGATGTCTGGCACATTATGCACATTTCCACCAGGATTTGGGGGTGTTCTATGGCATGCAAGGTATGCAAATTGCTAAATGTGTTTTCAATTTTGCTGTGTTGTGCTGTCTTTGTTGGGTGATCATTTTTTCACCAGTGTAGCCAGAAGACAAGATGGGTTCATAGCACAAGAGGAAAAGTGTAGTTGTCTCACAAGCAGTATTGACCTATGAAAAGCCAACTATATTTCCAGTTCTCCAGCAGGCTCCTAACTGGGTGGCTCCAGATTATTCACTGATTAAACTTCCTCTAGAAAGAAGTGGCCTGAACTGAAAGGCATCTTTGATCGACCACTCCTTACCGAAGTGATCAGAAGTGTGTGTACAGAAACATCTCATTCCTTGTTGCTCTTACCGAACCTTAATCATCTGCATGCTCGATAGAGCAGATGTCAGCAAGAGGTCTAGCAACCTGCTGAACTGAAGTATCCACTCAGCATTACAGCATTGGTTCAGATTTTCTTCAAAGGCATCGCACTGCTGCTATTTCATTTGGGGGTATTGTTACAGGAAGGAAGGCGTTTCCTACTAGAGAGGGGCTTCCTTTACTCGTGGTGTTAACTGCTGGAAGAAACAACTCAGGATCAGCCCAGCAAACCAAAGGAGGAGATCAGATAACACTACCACTCTGCATCTGTTCAGGTGTCTTGTCTTGGAGTATTAAACCTGACCCAATGCCTGTTGAAATCAATGAAAAGATTCCTACAGACTCTGGAAGGGACCATCCAGAGGCTGAGGAGTAGCTAGCCCAGCACTGCATGAGCAGTTTGTTCTTCATCAGCTTGTGGTATCCTGAGCCACACACGTGCCACACACACTGGGGCAGCTCTGGGCTGGCCAGACCCTGAACTCTGTTTGTCTGGCTAAGGGAAATGGGCCTCACACGAACAGGGCCTGGGGATTGAGAGGCTGGAGGTAAATCTATTTTATTTTTTTTAGATGACAAGAGTGTAGTTACCAAGCCGAGACTGCCCGAAGATGCTCAGACTTGATGGTTGTTATTGCTGTTGTATTCATTTTCTGGACCCTCAAGGAAGTGATCCAGTGACAAGGGGGATGGCTTCCTGATGGGGTCCCCCTGCCAGGGGCTCCTTTATCCCTCATTTTGCGTGTCTTCCCCCTTTGCTTGACGGGATTTTACCTCGGGCCTGCCTTCAGTTTGGAAACACTGAATAGCTCTTAATGACAGCAGCACAAACAAAACCCTATAAAGGCAGGATTTGTGATTTACATGGGGTTAATTACCACAACAAGTATGTTTATTCACTTCTCTAATAAATCCTTAAGACAAGAACAAGTACTAGCTTGACCAGATTCATCCTGTGCATACATTTCTCTTGTAACCATTTTTGCAAATCTGTGAACGAAGGATAGAGAAAAAGAGACAAAATTTTATCTCCCATCACTTAGGCAGTAACTCATAGCTCATGAGCTGTGTGCTCCCCAGCCTGCTAATGGCATCAACATTTACTTCAGATCTTCTGGAATAAAAGACCTTACCATGAATTTTCTGTATTTTTTAAAAAAGGAAGTGAGTGGATCATAAATGAATATTAACTATAGCAGTGTGATCTATTGCTCTGACACCTACTTGCCACGGGAGAAATGTGAAGTCTCCATGTGTCTCTGCTAAACTAATCAGATCTGATGGTTATATTCACGAGGGTAAAAACCCGCAGTGGCAGGTGCTGGTCCTGTTCGGGCCCTGTGGTGTGAAGTTGTGCTTCTACGAGGGTACTCTGAAGTCCGTCACTTGCTCAGATATTATAGATGACAGCAAATTAAAAATTCACACCATCTAATACAATAACTTGGTTTCATCAGTCTAATTTACAGGACAGGGAACTGATGTAGAGAAGTGGTCAGTGACTTTGGGATCTTCTGTTTTTAGGTGAGAGACCACTGGATGACGTTATGGGTACCAATACTATTAAACACTGTCCCCTATTCAGTTACATCCTGATACGTGCAGGTTGCAAAAAGGTTTTCTTCAGCTGTTGATTCAGCTTTGCCTCAGCCATCTTGTAGGTTTCCAGTGGCCACGTATACATAGGGTTGGCTGCAGTGTCCCTGATATGCTAGGAAGGTGTTTGCAATGGCTCAGCGCTGCACCAGGCGGGCCCCCCCGCCACTCCTGAGGAATTTGTGTCAGATAGAACATTTCGTTCAATGCAGAAGATTTTGTCGCCTTGATTTGAAGGAAGTTGTTTGTGTTAATGCTTAAAGGTAATGTGAGACAAGGCAAGCTCTTTACTTTAGAACATGCACCATGCCATTGATGTATGCAGTACATTAAATATAACAAACAAAGAGTCCACTGTGGTATTTACACCCACCGCAAATACATTTGCAAAATAGGATTATTTGCAATCCAATAAAATAGTACTGCTTTTAAGGCAGAAACCCTGTGTGTTCAGTGAAGTGTGCTCCTCGACTTTTCTTACCATTTATCGACCCGACACATTCCTCCCCATTTTTTTAATGCCTTCCATTAATAGTTAAGAAAAACCTAGGGAAAACAAACACTCTTTTCCTGATTGTTTATTCACCAGTCTCTTAGGAACCATAATTACGTCTCCCAGGAATTGTGTGTTTTATCATACTGTATATCTTAAAGAGCCACTTTAGGTAAAATAACAAGGAGTGCCTTATGAAGGAAAATTGGATTCATTTTAAGACTTTTTTAACCCTCCAAAGAATGGCTCTTTGTTTACTTCTTTAGTGCATGTGGCAACTTGCCCAAGTAAATACTATGCTGCATAAATACCAGAGATTGGTATTTATGATATTACATAAACATACTCTGAATAATGACTCATTGTTGCAGTGAAGAAGAACACAAGCAATATACATTGCAGTCGATGCGTTATTTCTCGTCACAGTATGAAGTGGCACTAGAGTGCTGTAGTACAAAATGGCACCAAGACTGGAGAGGAAAAGTCCTATAGCACTGTTTAGCAGGTCTGAGCTTACAAAACAAGAGAGAAAACAGAGAAAACAGGAACACGATGAGGATAAGAAGCACGACAGATTAGTCATCAATATGCAGGGGTAAGGAGTCAGTGGTTAGGTATATTTTGGGGTTGACTGGCAAAAGGTTTATTGCTCTTTAAATTGAAAACTCATCCAGTACATTTATACTGCCGTTACAACAGGGAGCTGAGCCCTCAGGTTCATAATCCTGGCCTGTGGTGATGCTCAGGTTCTCTTCGGCAATGGTATTTCACTCATGGAGCCACACTTTCCAGTGGCTTTATTTCTCAGAGTCTTAGTCCATCCAGCTACAGTTTTGTTAAACCTTTACCTGCGCTTCAGAAAAAATGTGCATTTGCAAGGATTTGCTTGAACAGAAAATGTCACGGTACCACACTTTGTCTTACTGCCAAATGATGGCTCCCCTGCTACTTGGGTTTCAGATCTTAGAAGTCAAAATCCCAAAGGGAAGATGCATATGCCAAAATTTCTTTTTTAAAACCAGCAGGGTATTAACAAGTTATTTATTTTTCAAATCCATGGTTGCAGTCTGTCTAGTCCAAACAGCAAAAACAAGATATACTCAAATTCTTAAAGGGCCACTGAACCATCCGTTCAAAAAGAATGATGGAAATTATCACCTATAATAATTCACTAGCCTAAAAGATGATTTTTTGAAATTCTACTCTTTCCCAGAAGCAGCTACAGATCTTCAGGAACAGCAGAGATATCCTGAACGCAGAGCTTGTCTACAAAGTGGGTGGTTGATCCTCATAAAATACAGAGGTCTGAGGGTGTCCTATTATGGGAGCACCCTACTTCATGTCTGTAGGCTTGCATGTTCTGGCAGAGAGGAGGCTTCTTGTGTGTGCTGGGGTTATTGTCAACAGTAGATATTTTCTCCCTAGGTGTGAGTAAAGGAGTGAATAAAGGAGTACTTCTATTTTCCTACTGAAGCGAACATCCCTCCCACTTGCCTACCTTAGAAAATAGCACTGGATGTGTCCTGCATGTTTTTTTGCCAGCCACTTTGCCAGCTTCTGCAAAGTTTCTGGGTTTATGTAAACCTCTGCACTACTGCATGGTCAGAAGCTGTCTATTGTGGTTATTAAACTCTACCTTATTTCTCTAATTTTAACTAGTTCCTGATTTTACTTCTTCAGTCAAAACCCACCATGTTTAAGCAGAGCTATGTTTTGATGTACTCCTGGGTGGGTGCCACGTGTTATTCCATCTCATGTGCAAGCCCTTACTGAGTAAATGGAGCATTCATTGACTTTTTCTCTCTTGTGCTTTACATATTTTGTACAGGCTAGGAGGGAACATGGGTGACAGAACAGAAGGTTATTGGTCCACAAAGAGCACTGGTTAAAGGATGTGTCCTGAGCCAGGACATGAACACATGGCATTAGTTTTTAGACGTTCTGCTAGCAAGCCTGGGAATGATAGCGATGCTCTCCGTGCCATTCTGGATGACAGAAGATTTATGCCTGAGTCATTTGTAGACGGCTGCTCAAACGGCTGCAGGTCCTAGCAGAAAGCTACAGCTTCCAGGTATGTCCCTATTTTCCTAGAAAAAAATGGAACAGTAATGTATGTTGGCAAAATTGAGAGGACAAGAACTGTAGGCAAGCATCAAATTCAGTCACAATTCTATTTTTTATTATTAGTAAATCATTGAAACTGCCCAAAGCCTTCAGTTTTTATTCCTTCTACAATGCAGAGGTTTGGGGGTGCCCTATAATGGGAGCACCCTGTAGTGAGCTTGTTGCTCTCCAGTGAGCTTGGTGCTCTTCAGACACATGGGATATCATGCTGAGACATAACTCCTTCATTTGGATTTTGAAGCCATGCCTCGCCATCAGTTATATCTCAAGGCAATTACTGAAACCTGTGCCAGGCAGACTTTACCCAACGTCTTCCCTCACATTGTTTGGGGTCTGCTCTTCTGTCTTCCTGGGAGCCTGGGAGATGAGATGACAAGCTAAGGTCAGCACCAAAGCCAGATAACACTCAGGCCCCTTCCAAGCCCCACAGAAATCAGTGGGAAAGCTTGGGTGGACAGCTGTGGTTTTGACTCAGGCCCAGAGATACTAGAAAATAACAAAGGGGACAGAAGGAAATAGCTTGGTCAGCTTTGGGGGTTATTCCTCATGTCTTTTAAAAGGAATAAATACATGGTTTTTGTTATGGATTTCTGTGAGAATAAGTTTGTGCTTCCAGTCAGCCATGTCTCAGTAATGTGCTTGTGTGATGATGGCACAGCAATTCTGAGCTTACAGGCTTAAACATCCTTTTTCAGTATAGTTCATTGCAAGGAAATGTGAGTTACCTGTCTCCTCTCTGCAATGCTTGTCTGCTGTCATACATTCGTACACTTTGCATAATCCAGAGGATCACACTGACAAAGAATCATAGCACCGCTTATGTAGTTAATTTGGTTATTTATTCATGTAAATGTATGTGGATTGAGACATTTTCCTGTGATCTAAAGCGACTGCCAAACCTCTGTTTTGTTAGTTTGTAACTCATATTTTGTCGTCTCATTCTTTTGTTTCATACCAAAGGATGCAGACATAATTTCACTAACAATTGCTTTGAAAACAGGAGCCATCTGCAGCACCTCCCAAAGAAGAAAAGACAAGAGACCACACGTCATTACTTTAGTTCTGCATAAGTAAACTGCATGCCCATATCAGCACTCACTGTGCCCATAGAAATGCATAAGAACAACACAATTCTAGGCAAAAATGCAATGCACGTATGTGAGCCTAGTCCACATGCAGCACTTACAAGACCAGTTAGGGTTTATGCATTTCAGAGGTTCAACTATCTAAATAAAGCAATTAGGTTTTAGCTCATTTCCCTAACTGTATTGCTGCACAAGGGAATATCCACATGATTGCAGAAGGCGGATAAAGATAGGACAAACTCAGAATATAACTTTTGTTGTAATGGCTTAGAAAGGGGTCTTACAACTTGAAGATGATATTGCAGCCATCCAGTGGTACAGCTTCCTTCTGCCACGTATGCAGACATTGCAAATCCTATCTCACAATTTCACCCGTTATTGTTTGTATAATGATTGGCATTTTGCACACAGCTTTTTATGATTTTTTTTTTAATATTTTTTTCTATTATTTTGTTGATCAGAAAGCAAAAGGATAAATAAATCTGCAAACCAGACATGATCAAGTGTTATTTTAACTTGTCTGACAAACAAGGAGTTGACATTCAGTTACCAAAGCAAGAGACCCATCTCTTTCCTTGGCCAGTTCAATGTCAGAATTTTTGGGGTCCCTACCCAATATACCTTCTGTGCAGAAGACGGTATGTCTTCCCTGCATGTTAGCTCTCCTGAGGATTAAGAACAGTTCAGAATAAAGTTTCTATATTCCATAGTTAATATTTGAGAAGGGTTTTAAGATTCTCAAATTAAGGCAATGTATGGGCCACATCCACAAATGCATTATTAGACAAGATACACATAGCTATAGATGTATATAGACAGAAAAAAATGCAAATTGACTTAACTGAACTTTGTACAGTTCTGAACAATGCTAAACCTCATTAAAATTCAAAATCACATTTTAATTCTGTAGTTCAGTAAATCACCAGCACTAGAGTATCCCCAGAAGAGCTGGGAATTACCCGAGTCAGAAAGTGGTGACTGCAAAGGTAATGTTGGTAAGGGAGATAGCACTGAGACTGGAAAGCATGCACATATGACAACAAGCCCAAATATTCTCCTTACCCGAACACCCAGGAACTACGTATGTCCTTCTTGCCTCCTGCCTCAAGAGGCAGAGGACAGGAGTGTCACCTTCCTGCCACTCACTGCCTGAGAGCAAGGGGGGGCAGGTAGCACCAGAAAACATTCAGGTTTTGTATGGGCTTCATCTGGTTGTCACCTGTCCTATTCCAGCTGGGACAGGAGCCACTGAACCACACTTCTGTGCTCCTCACAACCCTGTTCTAACTGGTCCTCTCCATCCAGCAGTGCAGGGTGCCCCATCCAACTCATTCCCCACAGTTTGATGAATACATTTAGCATCTCTGTGGTCTCTTTTCTCTTTGCCACATCAGTTTCAGATGTGACTTCTTTTTATTTCAGCCAGAGACCTACTTGGATATAGGGCTCAAAGTGTCTTTGAGTGACTGCATGAAAGAAAATGCGCAAGAGAAGCTCCCTGAGAAAGGGCAGACTCATGACCATCTTGTCTGTGGTATGTAAATATATAACTTTTCCTGACATTGCTTCTAACTGCTGGGTTGTGGTAGGATTGTGCTTTTGAATTTCTAAACAGAAATAGGCTGAAAAATATTGCTTTTTCACCTGATGCTGTACACCTGATACAGATGTCTGTGAAATGACTTAAGTGTGTATTAATGTAAGACCAGATAAAGGTATGTGATTATATACCTTCACACTCCACAGAAGCTTCTGCTCTCTGCACCATTCAGGACTTGGCCAGTCTCTGTGTTGCAGTTCACCTGTCCAACTTAAATCCTCAAGAAATAATTTAGTAAAGAGTATCTGAAGAAAAGCTTAGTACACCTGGAAAAGGTGCTCAGTACCTTCATGAGAGATTTTGTGTCAGAAATGTCTGAGCGCAGTCACAGCTGGATAATAAAGTACAAAAGTGGCTTGGATTCCCCTGTAGTAAAGTACAGTTGCTACTGGTGAAAATAGCAGAACCTACAGCCTTTCAACAGCTGTACTCAGTAGTTAGATGCCATATCATGCAATATCAGAAGTATCAGTGGATCTAGAGATAATGTATTTAACATACTTACATATTACCCAGAGCATTTTCTGTAAAATCTATATTATAGAACTGTGTCTTAGGAAAAAAATAAAAAAAGATCCCAATGATCTTGTCGGATATCTCTGAGTGAATCACCAATTGTTCCTGCTCACTGATTTTTTTGTTCTCTGCAAATACACTAAATTCAACCTGTGAAGAAAACATGCAGTGTTTTTTCATTCATTTGCATCAGTGTGTTAATACAGATTCTGCAATCGGATTTTATCAGACAGGATGATTTATGGCACTGCTGCATGATGGCAAGTGGAATTCAGGTTCATTTCTCATCCCTCTTTCAATCTTCATCTAGTAAAAAGTTTGTTTGTTTTTTAAAAAATAAAGTTGGCTTTTGTCAAGCTGCATTTCTGTCTTGAAAGTGGGTCTATTGATTGAGTTCCATTTATCAACCACTTTATTCTTGTAACTTTAACTATCTTTTTATAAGAAAACCGAGATCAGCCTCATTGATTGTATTATATGAGTCAGAGACGTGTAAGAAACTAGAAGTGTGATAGCTGTTCTCCTACAACCACAAGCATCCAGCTGGTATTATTTATGTACCATCGACAATGGGGCATGCTCAGACTTGAAGGACTAGTGCTGACCTTCCCTTGCTAATCATTTATACACTCCTTGTTTTGAGTGCTCCACCTTAAGGTTTCTCATGACTCACTTTCTCTCTGGAGTGAACAAATAAATCCTGAAGGACTCTGTACGCTTCCAAGTGTGTAACCTGTCCCCTCGTACTGGCCTTGTTCTCAGCAACAGAAGCTCTCCAAGTAGTAGTGCTATTTATTAAGGTGTGACTTCAGAGCCATAGGAGTTTAAGAGCTGAGAGGATGGTGGTGTTCAGATTGATTTACGCTTCTCCTAAGTGAATGCCAATCCAGCGCTCCCGGTCATGGGTGCTCTGAGAGAGGGTTAAGTTCCTCTGCAGTCTCTGGAGACAGGGAAGTTGGACATTTGTAGTTCCCTCACCAAAAAAGAAACCTCAGATGTTCTAACAGATACTTCAACAAGATTCAAAGGTTTATTGAAGCAAAATCAAACCTGATTGTCTCACATGGAGATGTATATGTATATAATATATATTATTGCATATAGATATATATACATTACATATCTACATTTAAGTGTGGGGCTTTGAGCAACCTGGTCTGGTGTCCCTGCCCATGGCAGGGGGGTTGGACAAGATGAGCTTTAAAAGTCCCTTCCAGCCCAAACCATTCTAAGTTGACTCAGTGCTGGGCACTTTCAGACATTTGTTAATTGAAGGGAATGGTAAATTGAGGAGACCTATTTCTGTTCTGTTGCTTGGAACAGAAGACCTCATACTGGACAGCAAATGCTGAGGGTGCTACTGGTAATCCGTATCCCTCTGTACTGACTGGTCCACCTGCTAGGGGGGGCTGCTAGTGCTGACAACCCCACTTATCTTGCACTGCCTTGCGGAAAAATAAGCACTAAATGGTTGCAAATGCTTTGAATCTTCAAAGAGTGCAGAAGGGTGAATATTATGAATGGTATGAGTACATTATGGAATATTGGAATAATGGAAAAAGACATCAATATTGGCATTAATTAGCCATCCATTAGTGGGGAGTTGAGCTGAGAGGAGAGGACAATAGGCACAAGAAGGTGCAAGGAAATTCTGTCCTGCATTTTTCCCTTCCTCACAGACCTTTTCCCCAGGAGGAGTTGCAGGGAAGTGGGGTGGGTGGGTTGTAAAGATGTCCTGACTGGAAGCTCTGCAGAGAGCTTTGGAGGGAGCTGGGCTCAGGGTTGGCTTGGTCAGAGATGGAGGGGAGGAAGGAACGTGTTTTGGCTTATGTTCCAAATTGTGGCACTTGAGCTTAGGTGCAGGGACTTGGGATAGGCTAGAGAGAGTAGTGGGACATGTCAAAATGTCATCATAAAGGAGGGAAGTTTTATCTGCCATGCTAAGAGCATTGCTGGCCTCATGGTGCCTGGTCAAGACACATCTGTTGGGACAGAGCTTCACCACAGCAGTCACAGGGGAGCAATGTTAGGCGCTACGGGTTGGTCCAGCATGAGGGAGTAACTTAAACTGCAGGGGTGTGATGCAGAGAAGGATGTGGTTCTTTTAATTCCTTCCCCTTGTCCCATTGTTTCCTTCCCAGGCGCACACAAAATCTTCCTCTGCCCCTCCCTCCCAGCTCAGCTTTTCTCCTCTCTTTGGCTGTCCCTTTGTCCTTTTCCCTCTTGTAGAGTCAAGCTCACCAGTATATACCCACACCCAGTGCAGTAGGGACTTCCCCATATTGAGTTAAACCGGCCTTCTTTTAGCTCTTTCTCACTATCTGGGACCCATATGTCAAGCAAAACAATTGTAAATGAGGTTAGTTCATTACTTTGGCACGGGGTGGCAGAAAGCATGGGCAGGAGTGGGTTCTTCAGAAAAGGTTGTATTTCACAGCCGTGCCCATTAGCTGTGCTGGAGGACTCATTGCCATGGCCTCACAGAGCCCGGTCACACCACAAAGCTGCTTGTGGGAGCCCAGGTTATGACTCCTCCATCGCAGCAGACAGAATGAGGCTGGGAAGGTCTGGGACTGTGGGCATGCAGGCAGATCTCCTGTGCCCGGGACATAAAGGACATGACCTGTCCTGCCATTAGCTTGGAGAGCCAAATTCTCCCTGGCTCCAGAGGATTCTTTACGTGTGTGTGAAGAACCACAGTAGGTCAGTGCTAGATCACATCCCCAAAATACAAATTCATACATTCATGCCATAGCAAGGCTGGTGCAACAGGACACAATGCAATAATAAAAGCTGCGAGCCAGAGCGTGCTGCATTGTCAAGGGAGAAAATACCTCGGTGTCCCATGGGAAAGCACTGGTGAACTCTGCTGTCAGATCCATCAGGGTGTTTTCTCTTTACCACAGGCATGGTCTTAAAGCTTTTCTTTGCATGCTGAAGATGCCACTTATGACACTGAGAGGTGCAGTGCAGTAGAGCTACATCTTTTAATGGAAGTTCCCAGGCTACATGCCAGTACTCTGCAAACAGATCAATTTATGGTCCTTCAGGTACAAACAAACATGATTTGTGATCTAGAGGAGGATGTGGTTCTTTCTCCTCCTTCTCCCTGTCCCCTTCTGAGCCGTCCAAAGCGCAGAAGAACATGGCCCAGCAGGGGCCATGTTACGTCTTCCCAGGGCTGGTAAACAATATTCCTATTCTATATTGCTTGAGTATCTTTACCAAAAACTAGTAAAAGCCCAGCAAGCACAGACTATTAATCATCCCATAAAATACTAGTCTAGCTTCACTGGTGTAACTCAAAAAGTCCAGCGACTGTAAGTCTTATCTCAAAACTCTCCTGCTGAACCTGCACTCCTGTGTCACTGACTTCAATTTATAACTTTGTTAACATCAAACCTTTTGTAAATTGTGAAAAATTCCTCTCTCAAAATATGAAAAAAATTTTTTCCTTACTGATCTTGTGCCAAGATCACTGCCTTGTGATGGACTTCACACTGGAAAAGGACCTGGTTCTAAGTCCACATACTGTGCTGAAAAAATACATCTCTCCAGACAGGTGCAGACAGCCCTGAACTTGCTTTGCCCACGCTCTGCGATGTTTGGACGGGTGCCGGCTGCACAGCCGTGTTATGCAGCGCCTGAGCCTTGCCATGTGTGCTCAGTCAGACCAGGCAACTGCAGAACCACATTTTTCAGAAACCTCCTTGGGTTTGACAGTGAAGAGTATGACTGCTCTGTGGTCTTGTGGTGCATGTGACAATATGACCATGCTCACATGTACAAAGCCAGCTGCCATCTGTGTTGCAACATTAAAATAAATAAATAAATAAAGGCACGTTATGTCCAGCAACAGCCCCAAGGTGTGCTGGAACAGGTGTGCCAAATGCAGTGATTTATAATGAAGCAGCAATTTATAGCTCTGTACTTCTGACTGTTTTCTGTCAGCCAGCTCAGAGAGAAATATTTATGGCATTCTCGTTGGTCCCATAGTTCGTGGCATTATTTCTCTGGGACTGTAAACAGCAGAGCCCTTGTCGTGTGAGTGTGGGCACTGTCTTTTCTCCCTCTAATAATAAAGCCTATATGGATTACTGAAGGGGGAGCGGGAGATGCAGAAACTGCTCAGCATGCAATATTATTTAAGAAGTCTTGTGCTCAGCTATTTCTCTACCCACCTGATATACTGTTTTGTTCATCTCCTCCATCCAAGGATCTTAAAAATGCCTTGTAGACCAAACATGTGGGGACCAGTAATATTTTTATTAGGCCAACTGATTGTTTATTTGGAGGGTGAGAGGACTGTCCCTCCAGGAGGTCCTCTTCCATTCTAAAAAATGATCTTCAAGAGAATCAGCAGTCCTCAGTGGTAAATACAGCCCCAAAAGTGCCATGAGTCTGGGTAACCAGTGCGATGTCCTCTTGTTCTCTCAGGCCACCAGGGAGGCAGACAGTGCCACATCGCTGCTGCAGCGAGGCAGACTGCAGCGCCGAGAGCTGGGCTGGCTTTCTCAAGGCTATGCACCAGTTTTGTGGGATCAGGACAGCCCTGGTCCAGGACTCCCAGACTTTACCAAAAGCCTGTAAAAACACATTTTCTCCTGTTGTGGCCAGTATTGTCTCAGCAATATTTTTGATTGCTCTCATGCAAAAGATTTTTTTTTTTTTTTTTCTCTGGGCTGTTAATGTTGGCACATAGATGTTTTCTATCAACCTTCTCCAGAAAATGTAAGTTACTCTGAAGAGGGAATTAAGTAAGGAAGATTTACTACAGTTTATAAAAGCCAGCACTTGCAATACACATCCCCAAAGGAATGCTTTGTGATCCAAAGTATCATTTCATATCATTCCATTGGCAATAATTCCTTAGTCAAAGCCTTTCCATGTTTCTTCCTGGGATATTAACATGTATTTATTCATCAGTTAAAACATCTAGCAAGATAAAACTTGTTTCTAAAAGTGGGCTGACTGGAAGTAACATCAATTTATTTTCTATTTTTAGTGGTATTTTTGAAGCATTGATTATTATGCAGGCTATTGGTTTTGCCACCCTTCCAATAACAAAGGCTAAATTTGGAAGTGTTTCACACTTATCTTGGTAGACCAATACCAGGATGGTTTATTCCTCATGTAGGATTTCTTCTAAATTCATTGTTATTGACAGGTAATTTCAACTGTTTGTCCTGCTGCCTCCCTGGCTGTGTGTTGTTAACGCTTGCTCTGATTCTCTCAACAGGAGTGCTGTTTGCCTTTACATTGGTTGGCTGTGTCCTTGAACCACGAACCAAACCATTTCCAGAGGCTGGCATTCTTCTCTGAGATCTCCAGACAGAGCAGTGGCTGTGATGACCAGGGCTGTTGCTTGGTGGTGCCAAGATGAAGGAAAGCTACCAGTTGTTGTTGTGCTGTACAGATGCAGCATGAGTCGGCTGTGAACACAGGTGAGACCTGGCCTGTCTCCAGGAGCCCAGCAAGAAACCTGCCTGAGCCTTGCGCAGGTGTGTGCCTTGGAGACAGCCACACATCAGTCACCTGAGGTCCCCTTCCTGGTGTGGCATGGGGTGCCCTCTAAATTCAGAAGGCTCTAACAGGTCCCAGGCAGGATGAGGATTTAGAGTGGCAGGTGCATTTTAGAAATATGGTGTTCAAATTGCTGGTTCTCCCAAGCTCACTGCCTACTACAGATTGCCCTGACAGGTAAAGTCTCCTCTGTCACTGCCCTCTGTAAGCACACTGAGCACTGACCTGGCAGCAGCAAGCCTGGGTCACGCAAGGAACTGCCACTGTCACGGTGTCCAGAGCTCTCCCAGGCGGTGGAGCAGAGCTCCTCTGCCCAACGGTGCACTGAGGTCAAGGAGCAAGGTGAGCCCAAATGCCATGCCAAGAGACATTTCTATTTCTAAGCAACCTGCTGTGGTAGCAGCTGTGTTACATGCAAAGGAGGCTTTTTCCCTTATGGATTTTTTTCCCTTTCTTTCTAGTTAAGTTAAAATAAAGTAGTTGTGGATATAAGTGTACAGATGGCTTCTGCAAAGAAAACAATACACAACATTTACTGCAAGTAGGAGGCTGCTGCTCAGCTTTGCTACCCCGCATGGCCGGGGTTGACTTACCGCAGACCGGCACATCCCCATCCTCAGTCCTCAGCCTTGCAGTGGCAGAGCTGGCTAGGATGCTCTGAGCCACCCCCAACTCTTCCAGCCACTGGTAAAGCCCTCGCAGGCCCTGCGTTGTCCTGGTGTCTCGGCGAGGTGGTCCTACGGCTCCCAGCGAGCGTCCCTGCTGAGGCAGGCATCACCTCGCCACCCGCCTTGGCCGCTGGGCGATTCCTGGCAGAGGTGACTCACAGGCAGGGAACCCTGCAAGGGCCCTGGCACATGCCTGCACTGAAACACTGCCTACAGCCTCCTGCTTCTGCCCAGCTCGCCCTTCCTGCCGCCTTTCCCCCGGGGTCCTAACTCCCGACTTTGTTGCTCTATAAACATAATAACAATAATTATTCTCTCATTGGACACATAGCCATCTTCTTTGTTTGCAGGCTTAGATAAGTATCATTCAAATCATGGAGTCTGATTCATGAGTCAGGATGATGGCAGCCCTCCAAAACCTCCTTGCCCATGGAGAGTGTGTTTGTGTGAGAGAGATAGAGAGTTTCACTGTATGAAGAGTAAGAAACTGGAAGCCAAGTGAATTAAATACAAAGCAGATAATTATGTGTAATTCATTTACTGACTAATGATTGCACCTGGTACAGAGGTTTATGAATTCATTTCACTCTGCATATGTTCTCAAAAACAATCTCTCTGCTACAAGATAAAAACTAGGCTGACAATTCTTAATAGAGCAGTGTTCATATTAGTGTTAGTGTAAGGTTCTGTCTTTCTTGTTCATCCTTCATTTTTTCTCACAATGTTTCACTTTTCCTGGGTTCACCTGAAGTCTTTTTGACAACGACAACTGATCTGTGCTGGTAGAGGCTGGGTGTCACTGCAGAGTGAAGCCTTCACTCTGCTCCTGAAAGCTGTGCACTGCAATTACACACACTGCTTATCTCCCATCTGCTGCAGCCAAACCTTGCCACCAAGGCTGTGCCTTCAGCAGGGGAGTGGCAGGTCATGGCCCCCCCTTCCCTCTCTGCTGGGATTGCCAACAACTTGCCGCTCTTTTTATGGTGTCACCCAGTTGTCACTGCACCCTGATGCCATCAGCTCCTTCCAGCTGAATGCCAGCAGACAGTGCCAACTTTCACCTGCTAACACCTGGGTTGATTACAGGTTGAAGACCAAAAGACAAAGCCTTTAACGGGGTGAAAAAGCTTGTGCTAATCCAGCAAAGCCCAGCGGTGATGTCTTAGTGTTGATGTCACCCTGAAGACTCCAGCGTGTGTGACACGACACCACTCGTGCCGTGAGCAGGTCAGGTGTGGAGATCTGAGCCATGCTGGGCAAAGCCATGGGTCCAAGGCCTCGCAGGGTGCTTGCAGCAACTACCCAAGGTGATGCTGTTGCCATGTGGTGGAAACAAAAGAGCTTTTCCGGTTGTGTTCCCAGAGCAATCCTTGGGTGCACAGTAGAGCCCTTCTCCTAGCCCCTCAGTGTGCCACAGGCAGCTCACCTTGGTAATTCCTCCCACCTGCAAACAGATCAATACACTCAGGTAATTGCTCAGGTCCTCTGATGGCTGTTGCTCAACCCAACAGGCATTTGGCTGTTTCCTGCCAAGCGTATCAGGACCATCATATACCTGGGATCTATTTATTAATCAGCTCAAGCACAAGGTGCACGAGAGCTAAATGTGTGTTTGTGCAAGTGGGAGAGAGCTACATCTGCAGGCATGACTGAATGCAGATTTCTGTGGGATGCCCTTTAAGACTGCCTTTGGAAAGGAACAAACTTGGAATGACAGAAGGGAAGGGGGAAGTTATTTGGCAGTTTGAGTAGAGACTGTTTAATAAATCATGAAATACTCATACTGAAAAAATATGCTGATTTCACTTATATGCACTTTCTAGCATTATTTGCCATTGAGGTTTTACCAAAATGCGGTGAAGCTGAGCTCGTGGCTGCCAATAAAATAGCTGTAGTGTCTGATGTAACTCCCACTGCTGCAAGAACACACTTGGAGGTGTCTCCTTGGAGCTGTCACCAGCATCAGAGTGTGGTGACAGGAGAGAGTCACTGCGTCTTGCTGTCAGCACGTCACCGAGCTCACTGCACACCCAGCAACTCCTCTGGCCTGCATGCCCCGTCCCCAGCAGGGAGCTGGCCCTACAACTTGCAGCCCGCTTGGGAAAGCGGTGGAGGTGCTGCTATCTCCATCCGTGGCAGCCACAGGTAATGAAAACATGGGCAATTAAAAAAAAGAAAAAAAGTAACCATATGCTCTGATATTTTTCATTGGAGTGATTTGTCATTAGAAAAGCCAAAACCAGCTCATCTTGTTCACGAGTATTCCCATTGACTAAAACAGCATTCAGCATGTGCTTTAATTTTGAACCTATGCAATCCTTTTCCGATGAAGATCTGACATGCCAGAACAGATTGCAGTCTGTGAGATACTCGCCATATGATAGTATTTTACCTGTAGGTGGATCCTCATTTTAGATAGAGAGATGCAGAGCCAATGAGCCTGATTCACTGCTGTGTTACTCCAGTTTTGCACTGGAATAACACCACTGAATCATCAGCAAAGTTGAAATAACAAATGATAAAATGGGACCATTGTATTTAGGTTTGCAGCATGTATATGGAAATGACTAGCTCTTTCTTGCAGAATGATTAAACTATATGGATATTTTTTGTGTGCAGTTTTTCCCAAACGTATCAAGAATACGACAATATGTCTGGGCTAGAGTTATACATGTAAAAAAAAAAAAAAAAAACAAACAAAACACAAACAATTAAAAATTAATGTAACAGCTAGTGCAGAACTCCCTCAGTATGTCTGATCGGATTTGTTTTTTAATTTTATTCAGAAAAAAAAAAAAAAAGTTTATGAGAAGAGAACTTAAACACCTCAGAAAATATTAAATTTTTGATGCAGATCATTTCTGCACATCAGGTGGGCACAGTCTAAAGCTTAGAAATACAGTAAGTTTAACACCTAGTCCTGGTTTCTATGTATGAAAATACTCACTGAGCAATTGAAAAGAACTGAGTAATTGTGATCTTTTTGCAAGTAATGCCCTGGAAAATCAACTAAAGGCAACAAGCAAGCTTGCAATTAGTAGTTCTAATTATAAAGTGTATACATAAAACAATGTAGCATCATAAGTAAAGGCCAAGTTCAAATGATGCAATAGGAATAGTAGAACATCATGTAAAGATGGACAAAACAGCCAGCCAGAGAAATACTTCTGAATTATCCATATTTTTCCAATGACAGGAAAAAAAAAAATAATAATGGCAGTGTTTTATTTTTTGTAACTTTTATAGTAATCTTTTCTCAGTTCTACCTGATGCTCATGCTTCTGTTGTAGACCACACTTGTCCTTAGATTATGATGATCACAGTGCAAGGTGCAGTAATGAGAGACATGGTTTAGTGGGTGACATTGGCAGTAGGGTGGTGGTTGGACCAGATGATCTTGAAGGTCTTTTCCAACCTTAATGATTCTATGATTCTGCGATCATCACAAGCACAAGCTGGTGTAGGAGCCTGCGGCTCAAACAGTGGGCTCAGATTATCTATGCCATTTGTGTTTATCAGGGGACTGCTTCATGACTCACTTCCATTTCCATCACTGAAAGCAACCATCATATGCCACAGCTTTATATATATATATATATATATATGAGCTTGAGTCTGTCTGCTTTCTAGGCAAGCTAGATTTATGTCAAATACAAGCTAATGAAGTTTGAAAAAAAGAAGTAACTTCAGTACAATGTGGGGGTCTGTGCTAAACAGTTTGTGGTATGTATAGCTATGTGTGCACTCTAAGCTTCCCCGATTTATGACAACACTTGATGTACTACATGGGAAATGTGAACCTCCAATGTTATGGGGCAGCATCACTGCAGCTCTTCTCTGGACACAGTGTGTGCAATAGCAGCACAGGATTACGTGCTGCACTAGTTACAGAACATCTCTCAAAATTAAGTCCTGGATGCAACTAGAGAAGGTGAAGAGACAGAATACCTTAGGGAAATGTTTTTATTTATTCTCCTTGGATGCATATATGGCAATCACCCATGTAGCGTGATCCAGGATGTTGAAAACCATTTCATTATGTTCTATAAATAAAGGACTGATGTGGTTCAATTGTATCAATTATGCAACTCTTCTAAGTGGTGTAGTCAAGGGTAAATGCAAGCAAAGGGCACTCCCTTTGTACCCACTTCTACTCTGGGCACTTCGAGTATTTACCTGCTTCTTCTATACCACAGACAGATGAATCTACCCACTTTTATTTACCACTGTACCACTGACTCCTCTTTGGTCAAGAGCTTTTCCTACGCACTGAGGACACAATGAAATAGAAAATGGAAGTCAAGACACTGCTATGTATTAGTCTGTTGTGCAAGATGTAAGTGTGGCTGTACAGTAATTTTGAGCAAAGCATCGGTTTTAAACAATGTTTAAACTGACACTATTATTATGCAATATAATTAATTATGGCCAGAAGGGCATTTGAGGTTATTTGGCGCTACCTTTGTCCATTTCATAATTATACCAAGAAGAGAATGACTAAGTTGTGCCTAGGCTAATTGTATCCATTTGGTTTTATCCCTCCTCTCTGCCATCGTACGTCACTTGCATTCTGATCTGGAAGCTTTTTGGAGGGGTCTGGATGCGTTTGTGCTGAATACAATGGAGCCCAGTGCTGGCTGAGCAGCCTCAGGTAATATTGCAAATAGAAGCACTAACAATAGCAATAATAATTACAGCTAGTCGAAGTGATAAGTACAAAACAAATATCACTTTTTTCCTGCCGCTATTACAGTTGCCTATGAGATTTATCCATATCTGTTCCTTCTCTGTGCCTTCTAGGATGCACTTGTGTAGCTAGAAGGTAACACTTCGTGGCATGACATGACAACTACCAGATGTGCTGGGAACCCAGCAGACACCTCCTGTGAGCAGCTGAGGGTCAGCAGCAGACGGCCATGGCAGCACACCCTGTGCCAGCCCTCTTGCCAAACGTGCCAAGGGGGTTCAGCATTCCAGGGACACACAATATGGCCCAGATGCCCGGGCAGAATGTGCAGGATGCCCCAGCTAGCAGGCAGCTCCTGCTCCTCAGCCCACCCCAGCTCCACCAGCAGTCCTCATCCCAGGCTGGCTGCCACAGTGCAACGTGCAGTTTGCTGCTGGTGTTAGGGCTGCTGTGAGGACAGCAGGTCACCTGGGCTCTGGAGCCAGGCTGGCTGCCCCGACAGCCCAGCCGCAGCGGCAGAGCACTGTGTTTGAGCTAAGCAGCTGCCCTGGACCTGAGCCGGCAGGTCGCTTACCAGCCAGATGAGCTGCCTGGAGGTAGCGGTGAGTAAACTGTCTCTTTTGAATGTTACTTGGCAGTGTCAGGATTAAAACCAACCAATCAACCAATCAAAACCAAAAATAATAAAAAACAAAAACAAAACAAAATGGTGACAATAAATGTACCCCAGAAAGGAATCTGGTAATATATGGTCTTGTTCAGCTACGACGAAAGGCTACAGTCTTCAGCTAATGGCTGGAAACTGGATTGCACTCATGTAAAATAGAACTGTCTGCAAGGGTTGAATGCTGTAATTAACAGGCATTTTTTAGAAATTATTGGCTAATGCCATTTAATAGAAATACTGCCAACTATTGTTGTTAAAACTTAGTTTGTTCCTTTGGTGGTAATATATAATGACTCAACACTGCTTCACTGGGAAGAGATACCTTTGTCTGTTATATATCACTACAATGATACTCATTTTTACAATGGATTATATAGCAAATAACTCAAATTTTGAAACTTAAATATAGCTTCAGAAAGTAAGAGGGTCACCAGTCTCCTGAGCAATCACAATATTTGTGATACAACACAGCCGATTTATCATAACATGCCATTACTGACCCAGTCCCACTGCCACAGCCCGCAATGTAGCTTTTGCCACTAATGGTGCTTAAGCAGAACCAAGTGTAAAGGTTTCTAGAACAGGCAAATATGCCAATGTAAGTTTGAGCAGCTCCATCTGGAGCATTTCTCTTGCAGTATATACACTACCACCCAGAGAAGTAATGTACATTTTTGGTAGCGAACTCTCTGAACCATACCAGGGAACACAGGTTGCGCTGCTATAATGAGCTCTACTCATGGGATGCAGCTGTCTTATCACCTAAGAATATTTTCACAATGCTGCAATAGTGACCGAAAGGTTATTTCTCAAACCTTGTCACCCAGAAGGTACCAGCTGAAAAGTTTCTGTTTGATTGCTAAAGAGTAGAAAGCAACAAATGAACATTGGCAAATCTTAGATCAGGCATGATGTTGATGTTGCACACCTCAGACTAACGCCTACCTTCACTTCAGGGAAAGGAGAAACCAGACCTGCAGACACACTAATCGCTGCTGCTTTCAGAGTTCCCACTCACCTGTTTGGAAATGAACTACAGAACCTTACTGCTTTCTATTTACTGCACCAAGAGCCAGTAATCTCTGAATGCTTCTAAAGAGTCATTAATTGCATTGCTATTACAGCATTTTATGATGTAAAATCCTTTTAATGGCTTTAAAAGAAAAGGCAGTCTGTGCTGGGATTGACCTTTCTGATACAAGAAGGGGAGGTGAAGTCCTCTCTCTGTTCAGCTGGAAGTAGCACAAAGGTGATGATGCACTGCATACGTTTGGGAGGGTTTGATGGTGTGGGTGTGTGACCCACCAAGCCAGGGTCACCTCACCTCCAGGAGGGCAAGTGGCAGCTCTGGGCTGTCAAGAGCAGGACTCAGATCATCAGACGGTGTTGGAGGCAAAATCAGAGTTCCCAAGGCCTGGCTTCGCGCTGTACCCATTGGTGAGTTTAAGCACAGAGACTCTGTGCGTGTTTTCCAGCACACGAGGCAATGCCCTTCACTTGTTTCTAAAGGAAGGCACTTAGAGCACATGGGCACAGACACCCAGCAATGCTGGTGGTGGACAAGTTCCAGGCATGGCCGAGGAAAGCTGGATTGGGATGGTAACAGCACCAAAGGGATTTGGGTATCCCATTCCCCAGGCTTTCGGTAGTGCTGAACATGATAAGCTCTTGGACAAGCCTGCAAATATCCCAGTCCACCATCTGATGTAGGTCACAGCCCTCCCCAAAGTCAAAATGCTGGCTAACATGCATGTAACCTGCAGTGCACTCAGAACAACTGTTAGACAGTACCCCTGGTCAGCAGAGCACAGTAACATCACCGATTGCCTTTTGCAGAGCACAGACTTGGCTACGTACAGCCTAGGTGGGGAGCAGAGCCTCAGAAGAGGAAGGCAGGCGCCAAAATAAACACACATGGGGCTGGAGGCTGTGTAGTCCCAGTGCCTGGGTCACAAATGAACCTGTGTCTGCAGTAAACATTTCAGTATTGGTCTGGCTGTTGCTAACCTTGTCTGAGAGCCTCCCCAGCAGCAGTGTCCCCATTAGTTGACGTGTTGTGTGCCTGCATTGGATGACAGAACTACTGCAGTGCATATAAAGGCGGAGAAGTTGGTATGTTAACAAATAATATTGAGTGAATTAATTTCTCCTTCCTGCATTGCTGTCTCTGCTCTATTTTCTCAATTAAACCAGGTTTTTAAAGACAATTTATTCATTTTTCCAGACCCCATATATAATTGTAGCAGGAGTATTAGTGTACACCAGCTAGAAACAGAGTTGTGATTTGACCTTCTCTTTTGAAAGAACTCCATCCTCCCACACCTCTTTCTTCTTTGCTAACTCCAGTCACCCATCCCCAGGACCTACACCCACTCTGATCCCAACTCATTGATGAACATACATGAAAACAGACCTTGCTAAATAGATTGCAGCTCCTGTTCCATAGCTGTGTTTATAGGATCATTTGGATACTAAATCTGATCCCTAAATGAGAGCCCACTGTTTGAGTAAGGACTCCAGGGTTTAGTGCTCGTGCCATGGAAGAGGTTACTCAGCACAGCAGCTCTGAGGTGCTCCAGGAGGGGATGCAGCCGAGTGGAGGCCTGACCCCAGTGAGGCTACGGCTGGTCCTGATGCAGTGTTTGGGAGCTTCCCCCTGTGCAGATGGGACCCACAGAACCTGAGTGAGGAGACACGTGAACTGCTCAGGGGGGCACCACTAATTCCACCCAAAATGGCCCCTGTGGGAGCCCCCTCCCTTCATTTCTCCATCCTTCTCTTCCAGTGAAAGCCCTGCCTGCTGGGGCCCTAAAGGCTTGGGCTCACTTCTGTGAAAAGTTTTCCACTTTGAGCCAACAACATCCCAAAAAGATGGAGGGTGCAGAGCAAACAACAGAAAACTCAGCATGGGACACTGATACAAAAAAGGTTTCAAAAGGTAAAGGCAGGGAGAAGTTACCTAACTCTGGCTTTATAAGAGTTCAGCATTGATGCCACAAACAAAAGGAAGTGTGCTGGATGTTTTATTTTGTGTGTGAGGTAAACTGTACAGTTAGAGTCTGAATAAACCTCTTTTGTCAATTTTACTACCTTTCTGATATAAAAATAAATAAACTTAAACAAAGAAGGAGTGGAGACCTGCCAAGCCAGCCTGGTTCGGTAAGAACTGCACTGACAAGGGAGTAATTGTATCTTAAAGCTGAGGGGCTAAAACGATCAGCTTTCAGGGGCGGGCAAAGCCCCTCTGGAAGGAGCTCTATTGTATGCATGAGGATCTAGAATAAAAGGAGGGAGGAAAAAGAAAAAAAGGACTCTCCTAAAAGGCAAGTAAAAATAATAAAATAAAATAAAATAAAATAAAATAAAATAAAATAAAATAAAATAAAATAAAATAAAATAAAATAAAATAAAATAAAATAAAATAAAATAAAATAGCAAAACAGCAAAAAAAAAAACACCAGCTCTTCTGCTACCAGAACTGCTCTCTTGTTTGATGGGGAGGCTGCATGCAAATAGCTGCTGAGAAGTATGAGTACATCAGGGTAACAGCAATTAGGCATATTTTAATGATTATATAATATCACAAGTAAATGATATAATGCACTAAGCAACTTTTACTAGGCTGAATATAAAACAGAGGCATCAAGAAATCATGGTTTTACATTGCAGTTAATCTCACCAGTGAGTTCTAGGCTTACCACTCCAATGCCAAACATGGGAACTTCCAGCAGACAGCAACAGGTAATTACCGCTGGGTGGAGGTGAATCAACCACTTTCCGTCACAAAGCCAATGAGGGACCCTCAGACGATCTGCCAAAGGTGGGAGGGTGCATGAGTGTTACTTTCTTGCTAGACTCCCATCAGGGCACCACACCTTGTGATATTATCTCTGTAATAAGCAAACAACTTTAAATGATATTGTGTCACTGCAAATGAAGCAGGAGGGTGACCCAGCAAGTCAGATTTCATTAGTGCGTGAGGGACTGCAGTCCAGTGTGCAGGTACTCACATGTACCTTGGGACCCTGGAAACCTCAGTCTGCTGTGCAGAGAAATCCAAACTTCAGCTGCATGTGCCTGAGATTGTGTCTCCTCTGTTAGAGACGCACGTGGAGCCACAGCAGGGTTGTCACTACACCAGTGTCCTATTTGCTTTTCTGTGCATCACTGTTGAAAGTCTTCTCATATGCTAGGTAAGAAGATTACAAAGGTAAGGCCATCACAGGAATACAGCTGCTCAGTCACATTAACATGGGCACAGTGAAAGACAATAGGATTATGTATGTTTCTGCTAATTAGCAAGCCATGCCCAATGCTGCCTGTCCAAGTGCTCATGCAGAGTTGTCACCTCCCACCACTGCACCTTCCTGCCTCTTTCCTTCATTCCAATTACACAGGCTAGTTTCACGCACAGGGGATGTATCTGGTCTGCCAAGCCTTTCCAGCTGAGAATGCCCCAGTGTCTCCCACAAAGACCACCAATGTTCTGACCAGCATTTCCAGGAGTTTTGTTTTCCACAGAAAAGGAGGGATTCAGGGGACTTCATGGATGCCTCCCTGTCCAGAAGCAGGTGCTGTATCTGCAGCCAGGCCCTGCAGCAAAAGAGAGCTTCTGAGGGCATGGCAGATTAATTCACAGAGGCCTGAAGTACAATAGTGTGACTATAGAAAGTAAGAAAGAAAATGGTTGGAAATCCACCAGGTCTGACTGTGGGGCCAGACCAGGCCAACTGCTTTGCCAATGTCTTACCTAGTGAAACTCAACCGCCTTCTGTGAATTCAACCCACTATATGCCATTGTGTTAATGTGTGTTTTGGCAAGTGCCTGACCCCTCCTGTTGACTGAACTACTCATGCTCTCTAGAAATGACCATGCCTGTACCTAGCACTCCATGCAGATAACCTTACCCCTTCTTCTTCCTTATTTCTTCCTCCTACTCAAACTAGTCAAAGCCTTTCCTGGTGCCAGCTCTGACAATATCATACTCCACTGTCTGTTGGTCTGGTAGCCTCATTCCTCCTCTTTTATCATTTCCTCTCTTTAGGATTCCTGCCCTGTGGTAACACAAAAGCCATGACAACAAAGGTAGGCAGGTCATCCTTGGTGGCTAGGCTGGGAAAAAAGGGATTCCCAGCAGGAGTATCCTGGTTAGCTTGCTTCTGAGTTTGACCTGCTCAGCCACTCTCTACCAAAAATTCCCTCAACCAACACAGCTCATGCTGGAGGACTCACAAACCCCACACATGTAATCACCTGGCTTCTTCTGAAAGGCATTACTCAAAGCGTTAGCAAATAAAAAGATGTCAGTTGTAAAGTATCGGCACATTTCCTGGGAATATTACAGAGCAAGTCCACGTAAAATCCACTTCCAGATAGAAGAAAGACAAGAAAGGGACTAAGAACAGGCAACGTGAATTCACTAAGCTCAAATTGTACCTGGCCAACCTGGTTGTCTTCTGTGCTGTGATTATGGGCTGGATGGACAAGGTTGAGGAAGCAGTGGATGTCACTTACTTTGGCTTTAGTATGACCTGTAACATTGTCTCCCACACTTACCAAACGGGTGGTATGGACTGTAGGGACAGACCACATCATGGCTGGAAAAAGCACATGGCTGGACTATGAAGGTCAAAAGGCAATAATGGTCAACAACTAGACTTCTAATTGGCATTAACAAATGGCATTCCTCAGGGGACAACACTAGGGCCAGTCTTGATCAGCAACCTGGATGATAGGGCGAATGCATCCTCGGCATGTTTGTGCCTAACACTGAGCTCACTGAACAGAGGACTGGGGTCCTGGTGGACAAAGTGCTGACCATGAGTCAGCAGCGTGCCTGTGAGTAATGATGGCCAACTGCACCCTGGGCTGCATGCAGATAATGGAACCAGACTCTCATCAGCGGCATGCAGCACAAGAGCAATGGCCACAAGTTGTAGCAGGAGAAATTCCATTGAATATAATAGAAGAAATTTTTCAAAATGAGAATAGGCATGCAGTGAAACAGGTGCTGGGAGAGATTTGTGAAATCCCCATCCTTGGAGATATCCAAAATGTAATGACAAAGCCCTGAGCAACCTAAGCTCATATACAAGTTAGTCAGGTTGGAGTGTAGCCCTCCAGATGTCCCCTCCAACCATCAAAATTATTATTATTATTTTTTTAATAGCTGTTGATCTGGGAGACCTGGCTGGAGTTAATGATTCCTCGAAAAGAATGAAGCTGTTATCTCCATAGCATCACCTGCCAGTTATTACTTATTTATAATATGAATGAATTTGGTGTATGCATCACAAGTCCAGACAGTAAAGAGACTTCACTTCAGAGATTTTATCTTTAAGGATCAAAGAACTGAACTTTCTCTCTCAGATCTTCAACCTGAGTAGAAAAGAGATCCTGCCTTTAATGTACAGGCATCAAAGTTGCAAAAACTCCTTAGTTCATGAGCAAGTCTATTTCTTGACTTTATTTTGGATATATGCAGCACTCGTACATTCTTGTGGTGACAATTTAGCATTTGAGAGGCTTTCTGATGAAACTATTGTTTTGTACTAAAATATTGTAAAAGCCATGCCTGAGATACAGCCTCCAAATGCAACCCCAGCCTCAGTATTTGCCTCCTACCAGGATCTGTTTGGTTCTCATAGAACACCATGACCGATCTTTAGACTCACATCTACCCTAGCACAGCTCTATGAAGCAGTGTGTACACTCAGGCATGCAGGGGCAACCTTACAGGATCTGATACAACACTGTGAGGGGACCCTATAGAGCAGGACAGATAAACAGTGTATATGTGCACATTTATCTGCAGCCATCTGTTCAGCAGCCCAGGCTGCCAAAGGCTCATTAAAAATTGCTAGCTGCTGTGAAAAGTCCTCAGGACTGGTTTCTGGCTCTTAGTGAACTACAGTGCAGATGTGGGGTGTGGATCTGTGAGAGCACAACTACCAACAGCACGGGCGGCACCGCCAGGTCTGCCGGCACACCATGAGAAGCTAAGGACACTGCTCCCTGAGATGGGACGGTGTGTAAGGGGCGACACAGGCCAGTCCTGTGAGTCACAGCCCCAAATTCCCACCCAAAAAACACAGATGACCCAGCCATTCTGCAACTTTTTGTCAGAACAACAATGAATGCTCGGCAAAGGCACCAGATTTAGCCCTTGTCTCTGCACCAGTTAGGGTCTATGACACCAACACAAAACCTGGGCCAAGAAGCAATAAATAAATAAATAGAGGCAAAAACCCATATGTATTTGAAAGTATGTCCAGAAACAAACAAGCAAAACCTCTTATCCAAACAAATCATAGTTAGATCTTGGGTGAGACCGTGTTTATGAAGGTTTAGCCAAGATGCTTGCTTGGAGATACTTCTCCAGCCTTAGCATAACACAACCAGCCTGGACAAGTGCTACTAGAAAACACCTCATTAAAATGCTGTTGTGGTATTTATTTATAGGTAGTAATTTATATCACGCCCATCATACACACCGATCTGGCAGCTGTGATTGGCAAATCAGACTGCTTCTCCAGCAATACTGCCTGCCCCAAACCCACCCTCCATGTTCTCCTCTCCCTTACCAGCACAACTGCTGCCCACTTGACACTGCTGTCACTCTGAATAAGACTTTGTCTGCATTTATCAAGCCCTACAGCACTCTCCAAAATGCAGGTGGGGTATCAAAGATACAACAGCCCCATCAAGAGCTGGGCACACATCTGTGGTGTTTTGTAGCCAGGTATTCTTGGGTACAACCGTCAACAACGGCAGAGCTCAACCCTGGGGCAGGCTGGCAGCCGGATTCTGCATCAGGTAGAGAAACCAAATGGCTGTGCAAAGTACCAAGGATAATACCAGAGACACTCTGCATGTTGGGGACAGTGGTACAAAAGACAGCATGATAAAACACCTTGTAAGAAAGCATAGGGTGTGTCTTCAGCAGAAGAAAAAAAAAAAAAAAAAAAGGAAAGGAAAGAAAGAAAAAATAACTGGCAAAAAAAAGAGGTTAGATGAGGTAGCTGGGACTGCCGGGGGCAATCTGAAATCAGTTTACATTAGAGCAGGTTGCTCTTGATTTTGCTACAGCAGTTGTCACGCTTGGTAAGAATAACAAGCTATTCATACGGCAGCCACCATTGTGCAGCTCAGCACATGCTGCCTAGTAGAAAGAAATCCAAGCAAATGAAGTGGCTGGAATGGGACATTAAAAAACAAACAAACAAACAAAAGAAACAAAAAACAAGACATAGAATTGTTATGTAAAGAAGTTTCCACTCCAGGAATCTGTGAGAACAATTATTTCCCTGTAAGAAGACTTCACTACTGAAGCACCAGAGGTTTTACCCTAAATCTGCACGTTGGTTTGAAATGCCAGCATATACGTCCTGCTGCAGCTTCTAGGTCCTTGCCACTATCTGGCCCTTTCAATCTCCAACTTTTTTAATACTCCCAAGTTCCTCAGCTATCTAGAGTTCCACCTTTTTGCATGCCCAGAACTGCCCCAGTCTTGACAGGACCAAGCAGCTCAGCCCATTTCACACCTAACTCTGATGAAGATCCAGAAACTGGGCGTTGCTTTGCCTAAAGCCCCTGAGGGCTTTGATCAGGGATTATATGTTACCTGGTGACTGTTTCATGTAAAATGCATAAACAGTCCTGGGAGTAGAGACCAGATTCTCAAACTCCCATGTGAATGCTCAAACAGGTAGGAAAGACAGCCACGCTCCCTCGTGTGCACTTGCTTTCTGGCCCAATGATTCAACAGTGCTGTGCTGTAGAGCAGCAGATCCTCAGTGGAGGGCAGATGAGCAGTGTTTAGCTCACTACCTTGTGGTTTGGGTGCTCTGCAAGAGGTGGAAGATGGGAACAATGACCCTGAGGAGAACAGTGACCCTGTTTGTCACTTCCTGGTTGATGGTAATAAGTGTTTCAGCTTAAACAGGTGTGCTGTGACAGAAAGGCTGTTTGTACTCACCTTCAAGAGGATCCACTGGACTGGGTCACTGCAGACTTAAAGCCTTAAAATCCCCCTATTAGTCTCTCTGGCCACGATGCTGAAGGTTTCGGACCTCGCAAGGAAATTCCAGGCTTGCTTTGGGCACACGGTGCAGAGTACTGGCTCTGCAGTCAGCAGGTGGGCACTACAAATCAAGAAGCACAGAGCTTAATACTGCTCTTGGGTATAACTTCAAAAATTTATAATTGCATTTGCAAATGGCTACACCAAATGGTTACTCAGGCTGGGCACTCAGGTCTTGGTCCATAAAATGAGGAGTTTCGTGAATTAGCATCCACTAAAGGGGGAAAGCCATTGGAAAATTCTGTATTGCTTCTATTGCTACAGAAGCAACATCCTACCCCAGCACCACGCTAAATCCTTCCCTGTTACGGCTCTTTGCGTGACACGCAGTGGTGCATTCGTCTCTTCATTTGTGGGAGGAGGGAAAAACCTTTTTGTTTCTTCTAAAAAAGGGAAAAATTGTATTTAGACAGCCAGTAAATAGCAAAACACTTTCGGCATCTGTTTGCATTGCTCATAGATATTAGAAACATTTTTTTCTTCCAGAATTATTTACCATAAAAATGCACAAATGATGACGTTTCTTTGAGGAAACATTCAACTACATCAGTTTCCATCGGGACCAAATCCATGACAGTTTGCAGCTTGAGCTGGTTGCTTTCTGTTTTCACTGCACAAATTTATATTTGCAATGGTAGAAATTGATAATTCTGCTCAGAAACAAATAAATAAAAATGCTTTAAAAATGCCGTATTTTGCTCACAAATGAAAAGCAAAAGTTGTTTCAAAGTTTCACTTACTGCAGCAACTGTTCCTTGGTGAGTTTCCCCATTTGCTGCAATGCTCAGTAAGTTCCTTTGGAAACCACTGAGCACTCCCAGTACACACACAACACATCAGGATGAAGCCACAGCCCGAGTCACTTATAATAAATGCTCTCAGGTGCCAGGATAAAGAGCAAAGCTGTTTGTATTGCCCCCAAGCCATGATCTGCCTTCCAACACCTTCTTCTGGTATCTCAGAAGACTGTAAAAAGAAAGAGAAAACTGGGAAAGCTCTTCTGAACTGTGTACTCCAGCCCAAGCTAACCCCACTAAGTTCCCACCATCACTGCCCCATAGCTCACCTTTGGAGTTTCACTGCGTTCACCATCACAGGCAACATCAGGGACTTCCAGCCCAAAGCAGGGGCAGCTGGCAACCACGCTGTAACGCCGTACAGCTGCTGCCCCAACAAACTCATGTCATCCAAAGCTTGGCACAAGGCAGAAGCACAGAGCTAGTCCGTGGTGGGTCCATCCCCAAGACCACCATTAGCTACAGGGGCTATGGATACTGCAAGGCACGTACAAAAGGCTGACATTTGTTGTCACCAAGGTGGGTGGTTATTTTTAATGTGTTGCATGTGTCCATGCAGTGGTCAAAATATAAGTGCAAAGGGGACGGCAGACAATGAGCAGTCTTAGCACTTGATCCCTAAGGTAGCACAAAATAGTAGCGTGGTCTCGGGCTGAAGCACAGCTAGGTGTCTGAGCAAGGCCTCTGTTACAATAGGATGGGCTACAGAAACTATATGGAAGGAGGCAGGTAAGTAGAAAAAGGAAGCCCACCGCTGTCACAAGCTGAGGTGCAGCAAAGCCCAGGATCTGTGGGAAAGCAGAAGACTTGTCTCCAAGGCTGATGACTGCCAGGCACATGAAGCACTGAGGTACAAATCGAGGAAGCATGCCAGTGTGCTAATTCCAGTCGGGGAAGCTTGCATGGTCCAGCAACAGCAGTGCAGTGCTCTGATTCACAGCAGTGTGCGCAGGGCATTAGCATGAGAAAATCAATAGTGGCTTCAGGAGAAAATTAACAGATGGTCATAGGGGAAACCTCCCTAAGGTTTCCCCCCCCCCCCTTCTCTGTGATAATAGACTACCTACGAGTTTCTGAAACCACCTGCACATTTTCCCAGTATCGTGGCTACTGGTTAGAACAGGGTGTGCGTCTCCACAGTGCTGTTTGCGGCACTGGGTTTGCTTTTCAGTACATGCCTCTCATGTTCCCATGAATGACTGCATAATCCACAAGTTGGCTGTCGTGATGCCATTGAGGGGTGACGTGAGGGTGATGACTAACGCTCAGGAGTAGGTTTGGGGAATACTTAGCATTTTCTAGCTAGTCTCACTGCTTCAGGAGAATCACCTGACATCCAGGAACCCCTGTTTTCCCATTGCTGCAAGGGGAAGAAGTAAAACCTCACTGGACTTTGGAGGAAGAGCAAAATGTAGCAGTGTTTTTAAAGGCTCCTGCAACTCACTACAACAGACGTTACCCAGGACAAAGTGCAGGAAAAAGAAATAGCACAACATCCAGGGACAGGCACAGAAAGCTCCACCACCCTGGGTGTATAATACTGCGAAAAGGCGGGGATGGGCAGAAAATGTGTATCTCATGAGTAATGAACACGTGCATTTTCATGTGGCATCACCATTCTGCCAAGGCTGCCAGCTAGCAATGCTTACTACTCTCTCTGCCAGGACGTGTGACGTATGGCACAGCCACATGCTCCTTCAGAGCAGCATGGTGGCATGGGATCTAGGACCTCATGCTACCCTCCTCTTAGCCTCACTTTAGCTAGAAGGTATTTGTCCAGATCCCAGATGAAATCAGCCCAAATTTCATAGAACTGGGCATCAGTTCCACCACAATCCCAGGTGTTCTGGGATAAACATCCTGTGCACATTAGATCAATTCAAGAATCTCTGTGAACTGCACTGCTTGCCAACCACCCAGCTGCAGCCAATCGTGCAGGTACAGACACACAGGGCAGCGCCAGCCATGCCAGCTTCCCCCAGACAACAAGAGGGCTCCAGGGCATCCAAAACACTCCGCTCCTGGCAGCTAGGAGCCACTGACGCTGTCTCCTGACGTGTGTGAACGCTCAGTTGCAAGAATCCTCTTTCCATCCCACCACAAAGACCCTGCAATTGCTGCCACGCATGTTCTTTCCTGTCTGCTGTGAGTTCTCTACACCTGCATATCTGCTGCTCAGCCTTACTGTTTTCTGTGTGGTGCCAGAGGGGCAGCTGCAGAAAGCCATTCCTACTTCTCATCACTCGCATGCTGCTGCCCTGGGTGGTGGCAGGCTCTGGTGGCCTTGAGGACTACAGAGCTCTGGGAGACTTTAGTAAGGCTCTGGCACCAGAAAGATGCTCTGCGCTCACAGCCAAATGTGACCTGTTCTGCAGGGAAAATCTTCCCTCACCAAGCTCATTCCCTCCCCCTCAGTTAACAGGCAGTCAGGACTAGGTTGTTGACTTGTTAAAGGATCATTGCCTCTTGAAATTGCATTTCAGGAAGCTAGAAATCACAGTTTGCTATCCACATGGTTTCTGTTTCCAAAGGTGACCTCATGCATGTGTGTGCAGCTACCTTCCTCCAAGAAATACCTGTGCATACGGCAAAACACCCTCACAAACCCGTGCTGGGGTGCCTGCTGAGAGTGCCACGCTCTGTGCTAGGGCTGCATCTGCTCCGGCAGGGTGTACCTCACAATCCCTATTTTAAGGAACAGATGTGTGACATCTGAAGTGCCCCAGGCCAGTACAGTTGAAGGACATGAACATTAAGGGTTACAGAAGAGAATCTGTGGTTAGCTGGCAGCTGGCACAAGTATTGCTTTGTCTCATTAATAAGAAAACCTTTTCTAATGAATCCTACCTGCAGCCAATAGATGAACCACAAAGGCTCATCATTATTCCAGCCCTTTTCCAAAATACTGCTGGGTGACTAAAGACAACTGTTGCTTGGACAATGACCATCTTTCTGGCAAAAGACAATGACAGGGCAGGGGTTGCAATGCATGAAGTGCACGTATGCTCAATACTTGGAAGAAAGATATTCTCTAACGTCCATGTTTGAATTTTAACTGTTGACTGTGGGCCAGGTGCAGAGATGACGTAGGTGGATTTGTAAGTTACATCAGTAACTTAGAGGGCTGGCTGTACGCAGGCTAGCTACACCACGGCTCTGGACTGGCACACTTCCACAGGGAAGATGCATGGGTTTGACTAAGTCTACAGGAGAATTTCTGAGGAGTTAAATAATGCTCTATCTGACATTTCAGCCTTTGCCGCCAACAGTGTCCTGAGACAAGCACTGGCAAAAATATGGAAGAGGTTTTTTGATGTTACTGTTGCTGTGGATCCCCAGCTACAAATCCTCTGCGTGGCTTTGGAGATGTTGAAAATAATCTATGAGAATGTGGATTATTTTTGAACTGGCATTTTAATCAAGAATTGTGTTGGAAATAATGGTGATGGAAGGACAGCTAAGCTAGGCCGATTTGTTACAGTAAAGCTGTGTTGTACTTCAGATTACTTATTAACAAACAGCAAATGGGCCTCTGCCTTGACCTTTTTCATTTGAGCAAATATACTCTTCCTGCCCCTTGTAAACAGCAGGTACTGGTAACTGAGTCACGTACCCCCTCACATCACTGAAGCACTGAAGTTAGTTTTTTTTTTTCATTTGTGGCAAGAATTTTAGTCAAATTGAATTTTGCCAGGCTTACTAAGGGTATTAGCAGTATTATTAGTCTTAATAATACCAGCAGTAATAATAATTCTCTGGATCACCATAGACTTGAGAACAGCTAAGTAGTTCAAAAATATTAATTAGCAAAACTCAATAGGAGGTCTGAGAAACCAGCAAAAATTGTCAGCCTTACTTCAGAGCTGAAGAGCTAAAAACAGAGCCACAGCAAGCAGAAGTGGCTGTTTGCCTGATGAGTTTCAATTAATGGGTGTTTCTTAGGTGTCATGAAATGCCAGGTGCCCAGTGCCTCTGGCAACACTACCAGGTTAAAAGCAGCAGCCCACAGCACATATCTGGAGCAGCATAAGTCAGTAGTAGGTTTGGGAACTGGAGTCAAAAGGATAGGTCCTTCCACTGAGGGCTGGGCTTTCAGTAGCTGCCCTGCTTAGAGTGGGACGTGCCCCAGGTGTGCTGTGCATTGGGAACAATGGTCTCCTGGGCTCTTTGGAAAATAACAATCCTGATGATCTTTGGTGTAGCTGAAAACCAAGAACATGCCTAGAAGCCACATGTGCTCTTGTGTCAACAGACTACTGATACCCATTCCTTTGTCAGCTGTAATACGTGTATTAAACCTTTTGGAGTGGTGGAGATGAATGCTGACAAACACAATGAACCCTTCTGCAATAGCTGATGACTACTTCTCCAGTCTAATTTTTACCTGACTTCTCTCTAGGTGCATTAAAGCTCCAGTGGTGGCCAAGTCATGTCAATGGCACCAAGGAGTTTGCAGTGTTCATCTTGGTTATAAGTTAATTTTTCCTGCAGATATCACCCCAATCCACTCTGAATCACACAACATAAAGCACTTGGTAAACAAGGTGAAAGTTTCATCTAGATTCTTAACCAGTGATGTCTCAGTCTTTGCAGCAAGGGGTTATTAGTTGTATTAATTACAGACTCCTCTAGGGTACATTATGCTACTGCCCAGATAGGATTGGACATACAAATTGGAGGAGTGACTATTTTTGCTTTCTTTGATTTGTTCAAAAACCTTACCATTGGTAGCCATAGCAAGGACACAGGCAAAGTCAATCCCGGTGTTGTGTTTGCAGTCAGGATGACGCAGTGCCAGAGCAGCAGCCTCACAACTGAGAGATCCAGGTGCAGTTTCTCACTCTGACACAGTCTGCTCATGTGATCCTGAGCATGTCACGTAACCTGTCTGTCCCCATCTGTAAAATTAGGATAATGGTAGTTAGTTCATGTTAAAGCCTGAAAGATGTCAAAACAGTAAGAAAAAGGAAGCTTCTCTTCCCTGAGTCTTCATCCATCAGTGTCTTCTAAGAGTTGCAAAAAGCACTGTGACCAGCCTGACTCCATTTCCCTGTCTATGATATGATCACTGGTATTTGCCTGGTGGGCAACTTTTTGCCCTGTGGCTGTGCTCACTCGCTAAAGCAGGTTTTCCTTCAAGCACTTCATTGCTCTGTACTGCTCATTTCCATCCCAAGCTCTTCTACCCCCTCTCTAATCCCAGTGCCATATGACGCTTCACACTTTCTGAGCTTTGTCAGCAGGCTGCTTTTTCTTGGCTGCTGCCTTCTACCACTGACAGTCAAAGCTGGTTAAGACAACCCCAATACAGTTTGGACACCATCACAGGAAACCCTCAAAAAAGTAACAAAAAAGATTTTGCTTTTCTTGGATCTTTCTAAAGAAAAATCCAGGCTTTCAAGCTTATCAACTTGTAGCCATTTGGTGACTATGTTTTTTATGTTTAGCTGCTTTCTTGACTATTTATCACTGTAGGAGGCAGTTACTTTTCAGGGTAATGCTTTGTGATGGCTTTCTCTGAGAACCTTCTCTGGGAACATGGATGAGAACCTGATGCTCTGACTTCATCATATTCACTCAATTCCCTTCATTTAACTCCATCAGCTTCTTTACAGAGTTAGATGTTCTCCAACTTTGCAATGAATTTGAAGCATCTCATTTGCTGACAATAGATCCCAATGTCTCAAATGTTCTGCACATCTCTGGTGATATCCTCTGTTATAGCTATTATCCACTATTACTGATATCCACTATTATTACAAGAAACGCGCAAGCCCTAGGGTTGAAATTTAGTGAGGTGTTGCTCTTGGGGAGCAAGTTGGTGGAGTCCATTTTCCTCCACGTTCCTTTGTCTCAGCAGCCTCAGCAGCAGCTATTTCCCAGCAGAAACACACTGGTGTCACAGGAGTTTTTGGTTGTGTGATGCCTAGTAACTTTAATAGGAGTCCCACAGCTGCCATCCCACACAGTGCTTTGAAGATTCAGACTGTGTTTCAGCCCAGAGAGATTGTCTATAAAAGTCTCACAAACAATTTAGGCACACTTACTGGCTTGGCCAGTCCTCGTCACTTACATGTCACCCTTCAGGAGCAGCACTCCCTAGGCCAACATTTGGGCAGGCATGGAAGTGACACCGTGGCTCTTGGGAACCTCTTAACCAGCGGGTCCTAGAACACACAACACAACTCCAGCAAAGGCACAGCCCTCTGGTGTTGCCTTCTCCTGGTGTAACATTTAACAAACACCAAACAGTGCAGGAAGAATCTCCCCGCTTCACATCAGCAGTAGCTGGGGGGGGGTTCTGAGGCCCTGGGCTAATGGGCATGTGGACCCAACGCGGGTGTCAAAGAGCAGGATCACACCAGGGGCAGGCCCACCTCACGGAGCCCAAATGCACAGGAGCTGTTCGTCACCTGCAGCTGTGCAGTGGTGCAACAGCTCGTGTCCTCGCCTCACCCTTCCTTACCTCCATTTCAGATAAACCCCGAGTGCCTGCCAGTCAGCAGCTGCCTCCCTGCCTGAAGAGCACACCCGGGTGTGCTGTGGGGTGAACAGGGGACAGCCCCAGGCCATCACCCCGGCCTCTGGCTCTCGCATAGCCGAAGCACGGGGTGTAGGGTGACCAGCCTGGGACCAGCTCAGCGCCCGGTGTGGCAGCCCTCTCCTCTGTGGTTGCTCCCAGGACAGCCCCCTCGGTGGTGCAGAGGGAACAGGAAGGATCTGGAAAGCTCTGTGGCTCCGTGCCGTTTTCATGTTTGTTTACACACACTGCTCTCTGAATGGGCAGAGGTCTGTGAAAGTGCTGATTCATGAACATCCCTGCCATCTGTGGCCTCTTCAAATGAGAGCTCACCCGGACACAAGGATGATTTACTTGTCTTGGCTCTTCATCTCAAACTGATTCTGTCTCCATTCCCTCAGACTTCGAGGGATTTGGGCAAAAACAAATATTGTTGAATCCCTTGAAGCTGCTGAGTTATCTCTGAGCCACTGAACATTCAAGGTTCTGACAGGGAAAAAATGGCAAGAGTTAGTGCTGGGGACACCGTCTCACAAACCTCACAGCCCTCCATTTTCTTCAAACCTACTGGTCTTGGCACACTCGCAAAGTCACAGTTGTGAGACTAGTGAAGGAAGAATGGAGAAGCTCTGCCATCCCAGGAGCTGGAGCTGGATCTGAGCAGGGATTAGAAATGGGCTAGGATGCTGGATACCACACACATCCACCCCAGACAGAATACAGCCACCTCATGTCCCATCACCAGAAAAGCTTAATGTCTTTCTTCCTCACACCAGCTACCAGCATGATGTACTGGCTTTGTGCAGATGACTTCAGCATTAGTCCTACTGCGCTGCCCTCCTATCTTTTTGCACTGTGCTCTAAAAATCTGTTGCTGCCAATCCACTTTCCCATTAATGGCCACGGCCTCACCAAGCAGGGCAAAGCTGTGGTCAGTGAGCTCTCCTGTCAGGGCACGTTGTACACCACCACTGCAGCCGAGCAGCTGCCCCCTTCCTCCCCCCGAGCTACATCTTCCCACTTGTGAAACTATCCCCTCGGAACCAGAAGAACCCGCTCCAGGGGAAGGTGCCTGAGTGGGGCTCACAGGAATCGGCTCAGAAATTTTGTTATTGGAGCTGACACTGGAGTCCAGCGAGGTGCTCAACTGCACCTCCCGCTAACGTCACGCGAGTGGAAGGTACTTTGCATGCCTCAGTACTAGCCCCAGCGTTATCGCAGGCCAAATCATAACCACCATAATAAAAGTTTGCAATAATGTCAGTTTAATTAATGGTGAGAAGAAAAAAGTCTTGCCAGGCCAGATGGCAAATCCTGAGTTTCTCACGTGATGACTGTCAAATTACTGTCTCCACAAAAGAACGTCATCGAGCACATTTAATAAACCTTGGAAATGTTTATCGAAGCAGCGGCAGAGATCCTGGCTGATCTGCCAGGGTCTGTGCCCAGGAGGGATCCAAATGCAGAGCTGAGCTTTAAGGAGCTGCCACCAATAAACGCCCTGAGTGCTTAAAACCAGACTTCGCTTTTAGACTTAACTGAGCTCAGGCACTGAAGTCCAGATTCACAGAGGTCCCTGTCTCTCAGCCACCTGCACTCTGTGGTCTCTCCTTGGCTCACATTCACATTTTCTGCTGGCACACCTGCCCAGAACAGCATCTCCAAGGAGCTGCATTTTACACTGGCCTCCATGGGCATACAGAGACACAGACACCCCTTTCCTGAGCCCCGAGGTGGGGATCTTGCAAACCAGCTCCAAGCAAGCCAAATGCATCCTGAGGCTCCTCTCAGCACAGAGCTCCAATTGTTTAACCCAGGAGCTGCCCACCACCAGCAGGACGGAGAGAGCAAACATCCGTTTAGTGGAGGTTTCATGCAGGTTTCACTCTGAGGAGCTTCACCCGGAATAGCTGATCGGCTGGCAGTTAGACACTCTCATGGGAAGTGAGAGACAAGCGCTCGCAGATTGAGGAACGCATTGAACCCAGGTCTCCCACTTCCTCAGCGAATGCTCTAAAATAAAAGACAGTGACTTAGAAGACAGACACCAGCCAGAAGGAAGGAGCACTGCTCTCTCACTTCAGTGGTATTGCTGGCACTGCCCCTGGGGAGAAGACTCTGGGCTTGGAGTCCTCAGAGGACTTGAGCATGAAGCCCTGAGTGGGGTTTCTATGCTCTGATGGGATGGCAAGGGAGGCAAGAGTGGGAAAAAAAAAATCAGAAACACCCATATTTTCAGGCTGACCTCTGGATATCAAACATGCTTTGTGCTTGGGAAGCCTGAGCACATCAGCTCTGCTTTTGGTTTTAGGGTCTGGCTTTATGGTGAGACAGCGCCGCACTCACTGTTCATAGCCCCGTGCCCTGCAGTGAGCCTGGCATCCGCGGGCCAGCAGCCACTTAGCACCTCCCTGAGGGCTCGGTGATGGGGTGCCCGAGGGCCATGACCAGAACAAGGGTCTGCCACTCCATCTGTGCTCTTTGGGTGAACGGATGTGGTTTGCTGAAGCTTTGTGGGTCCTTTGGCTAGTGAATGGCAATGTTCTGTGGGAACTGGTTTTGACTTCTCAAAGCTTTTACCTTTGAGACAGTGGGACAGGACACTGAAAACTGCTTCTTCCCCCTTTGTAGAAAATGGGAGAAAAAATGACTTGATATTTTCATACTGCAGTAAAACCCTCTTTAAAGTGTAATAAATAAATTCTGGATGAAAATGCATTGTACTTTTGCAGCCTTATGTGTTATCTTTCAATACCAACAACAAGCAAACAAGCCTTCCACACAAAACAAAGCAATAAAAGAACACGTTTCAAGTGTTGGCCGGTAATTCCATGTAACATATTTTCAGGCCTGTCATGAAAAACAAGCAACGTAATGCAATTTTTGTAAGCTGTTTCTCTTGGCAGATGGCATTTCCATTTTCAGTCTAACTTGGAGGGCTGAAGTGACCACCACCACTCCACTAAAGCTAAACCCCCAGCATAGCTGCTGCAGCCACTGCAGAGTTCTGCTTTCACGTCGCTGTTAGCACGGGGAGTTTCAGAAGAATTTTGGATTGGCTTGGAAACAAGTCTAGCAGGGTGCTACAAATAGAATAGCAGAAGAAGGTAGCAGAGTAAAAATATGCAGCGTTAGATCACGGGTATGGAAGTAGCACAGACAGGAAGCCAATGAAAGGGATAGGCACGCTGTTGCTCTCTGCTATTTGCCACGATTTTGAACGCACTCCATTTCCAAATCTCTGACAAAATTCCCACTTGTTTAACCTCACCTCCCTCCTTCACATTGACGCTCACAGCCAATCAAGAAAAAAAGACCAGCGCACTAGGAAGGAGATGGGTTGCATTTAAGCCTGCCCCTTCAAAGCATCCTGCACAGCACAAAACAGCTCACACAGTCACCGGCTGTAAAGTTTCATCTCACAACAGGCACAGCAGGGCTGAACACAGAACCTGCACTTGAACCTTTCTGACCTTTGGGGATACATCCTCGTAGTTTGGGCTCAGTCAATTCATATGGTGTCCCACATCTGAAAGCCTGGGTGCCTACAGCAAGGCTTTGCTCATGCATCTAATGGCCTGGGTTATTTTCCAAGGTGCGCACCACGTCCAGTTCCTACTGACTCCTGCGGGATTCATCAGCCTCATTTAGGAATTTGAATATGGATTTAGGAGCCTAACTTTTGGCACTTGGGGTGGAAAGCTTTAGCCAATAAGACTGCACAATCCTATTACCATGACAGCTTGGGAATGTGAGAACTCAGCAGTTTGGAATAAGGCGCCACATTAAAAATAGATTAAACCGAGAACAGCCCTCACGGCCTGCGGCGCCTAGGACAAGTGTCTGCCAGCTGAAATGCCTCGTAGGTAACTGTTCACTAGTGAATCAGGTGCTGGCTGGAGGTGCCCGCAGTTGCCTCAAGACACAGACAGATTTTTTTTCCAGAGACACTGTATTTTTTTTTTCTAGCACCGTATGAAACTCGGCAGCTCTAACCCTAAGGGGATCCATGCAAACCTCCGGCTTGCTCTGGTTCCCATGGCACTCACATCCACCGAGTTTCACTTTGAATTTCAGGCTCACAAATCTCCAGACTCAGCCCAGAGCAATAAGCTCTGCCAAGCTGGGGCTCTAGCAATCGAGCAGGACTCTTCCCCTTTCTCTGAACACTAATGCATCAAACGGTGGAGGAACCAAGCCGCCTTGTTGTGACACAGGGAAAACATGATCAGCATCCAGCGCAAGGTGCTGGAAGGGCTGATTTCCTGATCCGTTTGCAGCCTGAGGGTGAAACAAAGGGTGAGCTTGTTCCCCTGGCTGGCGGCTCCCTGCTAGCCAAGGACAAGAGTCACTTGTCCCTTTGGCTCCCTTAGATCTGCCCAGCAATGACCGCAGAGATTTGCTGACCTGCCGGCAGCACTTAGGCCAGCTGGTGGGGTTGCATTTCAGTGGCTCTGTGTTTGCTTCTCCGACAGCTCCCAGAGGACAGTAATGCTTTTATGCTTAATATATGCTGTCATTTTGTATTACATCTTTTCTTTGGAAGTTACTTCATAAAAGACCAAACCAAAACAAAGACCCAAACCCCAAAATCCAAACCCCACAGAAAGCTGAGGACTGCTGCAGACATCGCGAGTGAATTACTGCTCCTTCAGCTGACACAGAGTCAAAAGAAGCCATAGCCCTGCTGGCTTCACAAGAGTGATCTGCCATAGAGTGGTGGTTACTGGTCACTAACATCACTTCTCCAGACTTCTGCTCTTTCTCTTCTCCAGTCCCATCATGTGGTGAAGCCCTTGATAGTGGCTTTTGCTGCTGTATCAGCATTTGTGGCATAAAACAATTGTGACAAACCTTTGGATTTGACAAACCAGCTGGATTGCCCAAACACATACACGACCAAGCACAACCCCAGCTCCTAACTGTCCTCCTCCAAAATCGGTCCTCCCATGCCTGATCCACGCAGCACCCACAGACAGTGAGGGTCACGGTCTTACACAAAGGACCGACAAACGACTGGCTCAGAGCAGGCTGGATCTATTTGCATGTAGGGGCTCAATGTGCTGGAAAAATATCACAAGCACACTCCATCCAGTTTCATCTTCAGCTGAGTACAGTAACTCACTGAACACTGCAATACACTTGACAGGTTAAGAAACCTTCTGCATTTTATTTGTTTTAATTCCCTGTATATCTCTCTACACTTTATTTTCCCTGCAGGATTGTTTGGGAATGCCTTACAATAACAGGATCAAGAAAGGAACAGTATATACCAGGTGTGTGAGTGACTAACTCTGCCCCACAATGAAAGCACTGCCAAAACTTGGGGGGATTTCAACGTAGTTCTATTTCTGTAGATACAGGTGGGCTGAGAACATCATTGACTAGGTTCCAGTGGAATAAATAAAAATAGGTAAATGATAGACGGGAACGTATCTCCCCCAAGCCTTGGGATTTACAAAGAATTCCCCTGCTCCCCCACTCCATACACAAACCTGCACATTGCAAGATCCAGAAGGCACCTTTTTCATACGTAATGCTAAAAATTTACTCTAGACTTTATAATCCTAAAATACCTCTATGGCACGAAGCCACATTTGCAATACGTGGGTGGAAAAGCTGTCAGCATAGCGGAAAAAATATTCTGCTGAAACTCAAAACTTTGCAGAAACAGCTGAGTCACTCTTTCGCAGTTAAGGTAGTCCAGGCTTGTTACCCTCTGTGCCTCTGGATGGAGCCTGGCACACGCACCCGTCCCCTGGCTGCCAGGACCCCAACCCCACCTCTAAACAAGAACCGTGCTGGAAGCATCGAGCAGGCTTTCCTCACACAGGTGCTTTGTAGCACCCACCTGTGTGAGCTGAATGAACGCTGGGCATCCCGCAGGCTCAAAGCCTTCAGGTATCTGCAGCAGTGCGGCCAGATGTGCGCTGGCCAAGTCATATGCATCAGCTCAGCTCTGGTAAGCAAGACGATACGCAGCTGTACGCACAGCTTATGACCTGATCGCAGCTCTCAAGGCAAATGATGTTTCCCTGACCTCATAGGAATTAATGCTTTTTTTATTAAAAAACATGAACGTAATGAAAAAGCTTGAAAATCTATCTCAAGTGCTCTAAACTAAAAGGGTATAAGATCAAAACACCGAACAAAAACATCTCCACATTTTGTTCTTTTTTTTTCTTTTTCTTTTTTTTTTTTAAAAAAAAAAAAAACCCTCTCCCGATTCAGTCAGTATTATTGTTTTGGCTGGTAAGAGGGAGCTGCCTACAAGCCATTTATTAGCACATAAAATTACTGAAATTGCAAAGGTCTAGAAGTCGTAAGTGCCAACAGATTATAGACTCTAATGCAGTCACATATGAAATCTAGAAAGCTCATTTTAAAGGAACTTTATATAGCCTATACATTTTGATTTCTTCAAAATACAATTTGGCTTGAAAAATCCTGTAATCCTTTGACTTGCACTTTAAGTAGAATGCAAGATTTTAAAGAAAAATTAGATTTACCTATCCAAATCAGAAGAGTGTACATACAGGTAAATAACAGCTTCCTTCACATGCATAACAACGCACCAGATTTTCAGTGTGTAAAAATAATTTTCATACGAACTACAGTAACAATATAAACTCATTAGCTGTGCTGTGCACACACAGCCATGCAAGTGCTGTCACTGGGATTCATGGGTGCTAACAGGGCAAGTTTGCTGCTCTAAAATGGCATATCAGAAGGTAATTTTGCATTTTAAACCCTAACTAAGGAATTGTCTATAAAAGCTGATGTCCCATGTCTGTGTTACATGCTAATATCTGCTAGCCAGTCTCACTTGCATCTATGTGTTTCCTCCCCCAGTGAGAAGACCAATTTCATGTTGTACATCACAGAAATGTGCCCAGGACATGCACATGCTCAAGACATGAACTGTTGTTCCCTTGCCCCACGCTCCCATCGCACTGGAATTCTGGGTGGGACTCCTGTGATGGAAGAAATGCAGCGAAGGATTCCCCTACGTTTCAAACTTTACTGAAACTTTTCTCGTCGTTCTCATATTTCACAAAACCCAGCAGTCCTCCAGCAAGAGCACTTTTGCTTTTCATGGGAAATGACTCTGACTGGGGCAAAAAATATGCTTTTCTAAATAAACACATTATATTGTATAGCATGAAAGCTACAAAAATAATGGTCTCAGCACGCCTACTCCCTGTCTGCCATCACCAAGTGCACACACCACAGGCTTCAGCTGGGTACCTTTTCAAGCACTAGGCCCTCTTACAGCAGTCGAACAGCTGGCTCCCCCTCAGACCTTCCTTCCTTCGAACATTTCCTCCCAGCCCTGAATGATGATGTGACTTTTGTAAAGATGATATGACTTTTGTCACCAGCAGAAGCAAACTCCAAATGTCCTCAGCTCTGCACCCCAACAGCAGCTGTCTGTCTTCTCTCTTCTCTACCTTCCCCTCCGTATCACATTTTCCTACCAAAATACATACTGTTCCTTTGAGCCCTAAAACACTTTCATTATTTTAGGTCTTCTCCTACAGGGCTACAGAAAGAACAAATTTCATTCACTACAACAAATACAAGAGCACTCTCTCAATGCTGCTCGTGAGGTCTTGCAGGGATAATTCAGGTCACTGACGTAACACTGAGAAATGCACCCAGCTACTGAACAAAAGTACGAACACCAGCAGTGTCAAGAAACATCTGCCACTGTTTATAATTCTAAGGAAATCATCCATATACAAATTAGCTTCAAAAATTTACAGTTGTATTACTGACAGCTAAAGAATCACATTTCCAACACCACTTGGCCATGACATTACAAAATAAGTTACGTGAGATAACTCAAAATGTGAACGTCATTCTTTACCTATTATGTAATGTCCTATGTGTTGTTACAGGTCTCATGAAATACCCACTTGGAATTTGCCTTAGCAAAGGCTGCTTTTAAATTGGTTTTATCAACTCAGAATTCTTGATGGGATATTTGCAAATGTTATTGCTCACAATGTAAACATTAAACAGTATGCCTAGAGCTTTATTTATTTACATTACCTACATGTTCACTTACAATCAAAACTTGATGCTTTCATGTGGTAATCATATATTGACTTTTTAAAATAAATGTTGCCAATACTTTTTATATACATTCTTCACTCAGCAAGCCAAATAATACAGTGCTGTTCTTAAAACTGCAGACTAGAGAATCAAACCTTAGCTTTATTGCACAAACAGCAATCCCTCCTTTACCCCTGCCTTCAGCTACAATGGGAATAAGCCAATTCTGTAACCAATAATAAGATAGGTCAAGAAAATGTTGGTATGAAAATATTGCTAGTCCCATTCTTTTGGAATTTAGCCTGAGTTCCAGTCAACACGGGAGGGCTGCTGACTGGAATGAAGCAAGCAGCACTTGCACACAGACTTCCAGATTTTATACTATTTTATGAGAAGTCTAAATGCTAATTTTCACAATTATGAGTCAACAACAAATACTCGTTTCAGCCTGACTCTGTCAACAGTGTTTTAACTGAACTGGCATGTCAATAAAAATGTGAAAATAATTTTTTTTTAAGTTCATGAATATACATTCCTAGTCCACCAATCCCCGCATGAAACTGAATTCTGTTCCACCAAAGAGAAACCTGAAGTATAAATGACAACATAATGAAAATTACATATATCTGACAGAGATGACTGTACAGTTGCATATGATGAAAGCTAGAATATGTGAGACTCAGTGACCAACAGCAGGTTTGGCAGTCAGCCCTGATCTCCCAGTTACCAGTTGGGGTGTGTTTACTGGTATTTGGTTGTGTTATCTCCTCTCCCTGAGGAACACTAGTACAAATCACGTGGTGGATCCAATATGTATTAGTAGCCTGAGTTTTATTTGGTTCTTGAGGCAGATCTACAGCCAGATGCATTAGGCACTGCGGAGGGAATATCTAGAGTGCGAAAACTGAGGTACAGAAGTCCCACCGTATGCAAAACGTTCTGAAACATTTTGAGGTATTTGTTCAGTCAAGACCTTCCCTAACTCCAGTGGGATTTTGCCAAGGGAAGTGGTTTGAATGCCTAAAGCAGGGTTAATTCCTAACTGTGGCTCTTTTTTAATGTAAATAATTAGAAATCACAAAAACCCTGCTCATAACAGGAGATGTGCTAACCCCTCTCCTCAGTCACTTGCTCCTGACTCCCAGTGAAGCTGCACCCAGAAAAGCTTCCATTGCTGCCTCCTACCAAGCATCCTCATATTTCAAAGGAGAAACTGATGCGTCCAGTAAAGGAGGGAATAATGTCTTAAACTAGGGCAAGTCTTGAATCTCCTGTTGACTAGGAACGGTTGTTAAAATGTAAGTTGCCCCTGCTGCACAAAAAATACAGTCAGTGCAGGTAACCAGAGCCAGTGCCTGCTGCATGGGCCCAATCCTGTTCTCACTGCAGTCAGTGGCAGGACTCCAACCTGTTTAATGGGAACAGCAACAAGCTTTCTATCTCCTTAATATAAATGAAGATACGCATCTCATCTTTGACATATTTTGGGCTCAAAGCCATTGGCTGACACTTGTTTGGTTCTCTGTACGTACATGACTCATGGGATAATATAATGCCTGATTTCCATTCTGCCAGACCTGTCTTTCTCAGTGGTTAACTATTAATTCTGGAGGCAAGATGCAATACTGCAGTAGAATACGATGTTAAACTACGAAAATTGCACTTAAATATTTAGAGTAAATGAATCGGATTCCCTTTGTGAGGATTCCCTTCCAGTTAAGGAGTTACAGCCACATACTCCTTGGAACATCAGCCCACTGCTCGCGCACAGAGGGAGCGTTTATGGAAGTCCCCAGCACAGTACCCAGCAGGCAGCAGGGTGACCGTGCTGCCTTTACCAGCTCAAGGAGAAACCTCATAATGGAACTGACATAAATATTTCTATATATGTGTACCAAAAGCTGATTTTTATTTCAGGCTACCTACACAGAACTGGGTTACTCTGGATATATGAGTGCTGATTTTCCACCAAAACTGTTAACTCTTTGGGATAAGGTCTGACTTTTTCTCTTCAGATCCAGTCTACGTTTGAGACTCTTAGTATTACCTTAAAAAATATTAATAATATAATACAGACTGGAAGGAATTATCTGAACTGACTTTCTGATTCTTCTGAAGTTTCTTGTGGTATACCTATTCCCACTAAGTGTTGTCTTGGCTTTAAAATGCTGGACCTCAGATAAGGTGCAGCAAATCATACTTACACATGGATATTTCCATGCAAGCTGTGTGTTTGTATGGAATTTCACTTGTATAAATGAGGATTTCATTACAGGGGACCAAAGAGAAGGCTAGAACCACAGATATCAATGTATAAAACATTATTTTTGGCTTAGCCAAGAGAGGGCAGTGGGCCTGTTCCTCCACCCTTTACTCAATTAGACATTCGTCATTGTTTTCACCACCAAATTGGGTCAAACCCAGCCAGCACATAGCATGGAGAAACACCTGCTTTCTCCTAACAGCAAGGATCTTCCACTGCCCCCTTTTCAGTATGGGAATTGTTGTGGAGTACTCCAGAAACTGTCTCTTAACCTCTAAAAACTTGAAACAGGTGGAGAAGACGATCTCCTTTGGGGTAATTCCCCCACTGCAGTGGAAAAAAAAAAATCACTGAGAAATCTTGATGTTCCTCCCCCACCCTGAGCCACTCCAGACTGCAGGACTTTGTTACAATCATGAGCAACCTCTCAACTCTGTACACAGTGCTAGCAGACAACTACTCCTTTCCTCCCCGCACCCTCCTAGCATGTGATCACTGCCCACCCCCACGTCTCGCCCCCTCCGTGTCCCCAGCCCCAGGCCTGGGGATGACGAGGGCACGGGGTGGAGGAGGAAGGGCTGCACCGCCGCGGTGGAACTGTGTGTTGGGATGGGCAGGGGCTGGCAGCATCGTAGCAGGACTGCACACAGGAACAGGCTCAGGAGGAAACTTTCAACAAGCCCCCCCCCCCCCCCCAAGCTGTAAAGATGAACACGTCCAAGTGTGCACCCATCCACAGCACCCAGCCAGTGCCAGAACTGCTCAAGCCCTTGGCCGAGTCAGGATAACTGATCCTGGTGCAGCGGATGTGTGTGCAGGGAGGTGACCGGGACAACTGCGTACGAGGCCAGCTGCTGCCCACAGCCATGCAGGCTCACCATGCTGCTTACAGCACCCTGCTGCAGGGCAGTCCCAGCTGCCACTGCGTCCGGAGCAGCACAGCCTGGTGCCTGTTGGCACTTAATCCACTGGTCAAGACGATCCCCAGACATCTCCAGCTATCCCTTCCAACTATTCTGTGATCTTTGGACCAGACAGCTGATAAAAACCCTTTCCATTGCCTATTGCCCCTAATGCACACCCAAATGCTACCGAGAACAGTTTGGTTCATATGCCACTATGAGGGCAAGACATGGGGTCACACACAGCATTCCTCCATTCAAGGAAACAGCTCTGACAAATGTTCTTGCGTTACTCGTCAAGTCACCTTTACGACAGAGACAGACACCGTACCCGAGTTAACGCCAGCCCATACCTGTGTCCCCTTGCCCAGGCTGGCAGGACGCTGTTGCTGGAGCCAACGTGTACTAGCAGGGTGACCACCTGCCCTCGTGGCTGGCACACTGCAGAAGCTGATGGTGTGACCACAGCCCACCATGCTGGTGGAATAATTCATAATGCTCTCCAGGGTGAGGCTCAGCCTTTGCTCTCCAGATTTGCCGACCCCTGCCACTTCCCCCCAGAGGAGGAAATCTGACAGCTCAATCTGCGGTAGCAGGGGCCTGCTCTCCCACTCCCAGCTGGGAGGCAGGATGGCTGTAAAGTCCTCTGTCCTTTCAGAGAGATGGAGCACTGCTTTCTGTGATTCTGCTGTGTGAGGGCAAACATCCCTGTACACACTGCTGTGAGACCTTCCTCATCTGGGCAATGACTTGCGGCCCTGTCAAAAGCTCAGCCTCTTGCTGGAGAGCAAGAGAAAACACAAAATTGCAGTGGGAAGGGGCTGCCAGCACAGACCCAGGCTGCAGAGCGCACCGTGCTGTGAGAGCCTTTCGTCAGGGCTCAGCCCGTAGTTTGGGTTAGGACTGGGGCACGCTGCTCACTCTGGCACTGTGTTTAAGGCAAGCATCTCTAAACACTTTTCTGCTATCAATAATTTACTCTTCCTAATATTCCGTAGCACGCTATGTTTATATAACTATTGAAACACCTGTGTGGTAGATAGGTGATCTTAATTTTGAATCACAACATGGTTGATTCTTCTGCCGCTGAAGACCTGCCTAATCTATAGTTCATTTAAATTAATGGAAAAATCTGCTTTGTCTGAGGCCGTAAGTGATTTGCTGAAACCACACACACACACAGAGTGAGTCACAGTTCAGAACATAACTCAAACGATCAGGACTGTATTCCCATGCTCTAACCACCAGATTACAGTCCCTCCCACATATACCCTGCAATAATCTTTGCTCAGATGATAACAGCGTTTCCCCACTTTACACGTTGGACAGCATTACTTAGGGAGGCGCATCACCCGCGATGGGAGCCCAGCTCTGAAGGGCTGGGGGAAGGAGGAAACACACGTAAAAAACATTGGTTTTGCCCAGTGCAAGTAGAACTCGATTCTCCCCTTGGAAAAGTACGCGCTATCAATCCCTTGGTTTGAACCTAACTGGAAAGTGAAATCCTTGATTCTGGTCCACATTCATGTCCCTCTGATCCATCCTCATGGACTGCCACGGTGTGTTCCGCAGAGCCTTCTCTTCCCCTTCCCTTTCCTCTTTCCTTTTCCTTCTCCCCTTCCCTTTCCCCTTCTCCTTCTCCTTCCCTTCGTGCCCCGGAGTCCCGGCTCCGCGGGGCAGGGACAAGCCCCCGACTCTCGGTGCCCAGCACGGCGAGCATGCCGCCCCTTACCTTCCCGCCCGCCGCCCCTCTCGGCCTCCCCCCCCTCTACACCCGGTGCCTGGCGCGGGCGGCGCGGCCCCGCAGCCCGGCCCGGCCCCGCCGCTGGCAGCCGCCGGGGCGGAGCCCTCGCGCCCTATCGCCGCCGGGCCTCCCGCCACCTCCCCTCACGGCCCAGCCCCGGCCCCGGCCGCGGCGAGGCGGAGCGGAGCGGAGCGGGGCGGGGACCCGCGGCGGTGCCGCCCGCCCGTGCTCGGCGGCCGGGGCTGGCCCCGCGGCCGGCCGGGAGCCCCGGAGCGGTGTCTGTGGGCCCGGGCCGGCTGGGGCGAAACTCCCCGGGGGAGGGGAGGGAAAGGGAGGAGAGCGGCCGGGCCGGGAGCCGGGAGCGCTGCGGGGCCCTGCCCGCCCCGGCCCGAGCGAGGCGGCCGGCTCCGCGGCACCCAGCGGCGGCGTGCGGGGAGCTGCCGTGCGTTCGTGGCTCGGGGCAGGAGAGCCGGCAGCTGGCGGAGCCGGCCGGCACGGCTCAGCCCGCGGGGAAGAAGTGGCACCACACGGAGAGGCGGGCGGTTATGGTCGAATATATGCTGTTTATTTATGAGTGTAACCAGGACTTCGGACAAACTTTATATGCAGCCCTCCCTCCCCCCCAACAATCCCCAACCCCACCGCTGGGTACCCACCCGCGGCGCACACGCCCCCCGCACACGCACGCCCCGGCGCTGCCCTCCCGCTGCCCCGGCCCCGGGCCGACTTGCTGCCCTGCTCCAGCTACGAGCGCTCCGGCGAAGGGGTTTTGTTTGGGCTGGTTTGTTTGTGTGTTGTTTCTTTTCTTTTCTTTCTTTCTTTTTTTTTTTTTTTTTTTTTTTTTTTTTTTTCCGCTCTCTGCCGGGGATAAGCTCCGGAGTCCAAAGGTGCTGCGGCGGGGAGGCAGCGGCCGGCCCGGGCCCGCGCTGGAGGCAGCGCAGCGCACACTCGCACTCACCCACCCACACAAATAATAAAATAACGTTGCAGCACAAGGGCATAGTCTCTGTCACCAGATAAGAAAGTCATGTGATGGCAAAGATCTAAGTAATGCAATAAAAATAAAGTGTAGCTAGTATACACGGAAAGGCTTTCACATTACATGAGGCACAGCTTGGACAGACAGAGACTTGGAGAAGAGCTGAATGTCCTGGAATAAAGCAAAATACACTGACAGTTCATAGTAAATACCCGCATCGATAGGTATTTATTCACTTGTGCTTCGCCATGTCGTGACATACAGTACAAGACGCTGCCGCTCTTCCTTTTGAGACAGGGAGCTCACCGTGCTCCCTCGCAAGCTGCTGCTCCGGCAGTCCAGGCTGTGTCCATCGGTCCCGGGGTGGCCTGAAGGCACTGGGGCCAGGATGGGGCCCCCCAGCTGTCCCCCGCTGCTCCAAGAGGCGTCGGGCCCTGCTGCCTGTGCTCCCTGCTGCCTGCTCCTCCTCAGCGCCAGCCCCTCTGGCCCTCACCCTGCTTCCTTGCACCCTGCCAGGCTGGGGCACAGAAAGCCCCAGAGCTCCTGCAGCCAGCTTTTAAGGCACATCTGGGATGCTATATGTGCTTTATTACTATTATTATTATTGTTATTTACCCTGTGTAGACACGTGGGCTTTTTATTTCTTCCTTCCCCTCGCCTCTCTCCTTATAAAACCCACCATGTTTTCAGCTTATTCATGTGTCATCCCTAAGGCACAAACCTTTTTAATACTACAGCTGCCTGGCTTCTTTTATTGGTCGTTAATTGTTCAAAAAAAAAAAAAAAAAAAGGAAAAAAAAAAGAACTGAACAAAAACAAAAAAACAACCCCCCAACAATCTGAGATCGCTGCGCTCCAGTATATATAATATATATATATATATGTATATGTATGTGAGCGTGGCAGCTCGGCGGCGCCCCGCAGTCCCGGCGCTAGGCGCAGCTGCCCATGGCCTTCACCAGGGAGCTCTCGGGCAGCTGCCTGAAGATGCCCCGCAGAGTCTCCAGCTCCCGGGTGAGCTGCTCCACCCGCTTCCGCAGCCGCTCGTTGTCGGTGGTGAGCTCCAGCACCTTCTGCTGCGTCTCCACGTTGCGCTGCTTGGCCTTGTCCCGGCTCTTGCGCACCGCGATGTTGTTGCGCTCCCGGCGCACCCGGTACTCGTTGCTGTTCTTGTCCACTGTCTTTTTCGATTTGCTCCGGTGGTCCGCGGGCATCATCTTGAGCGCGCCGGCGGCGGGCAGGCCGCCCGGGGGGTGCGGATGGTGCGGGTGGTGCGGGCTGGGCACGGGCGTGGGGGGCGGCGTGGGGTGCCCGGGCTGGAGGTGCATGGTGGTCTGGGCACAGTGGGCGATCTGGTACTGCAGGTGTGAGGGGTGCTGCTGCGCGGCGTGGTGGGGGTAGAGGGCCGACAGGGCCGCCGACTTGACCTCCTCCTCCTCGCGGGGCTCCTGCTTGATCACCAGCGGCCGCAAGCCCGGCGCGGCGATGCGCTCGTAGAGCGGGTCGAGCTTGCCGTCCATGTAGCTGGCCATGCAGCCGAAGAGCGGCTGCTGGTGGTGCTGCTGCTGGTGCCCCGGCGCCGAGGCGGCGGCGCCGGCCCCATGCATGCTGTGGAAGTCGAAATCCCCGGCCAGGATGGCCTTGGCTTTCTCCTGCTGCTTGCTGTGCTGGAAGAGGTCGGCCAGGAACTCGTCGTTGAAGGCGGCGGGGTCGATGTAGGCGCTGATGTCGATGGAGTTCTCGTTCTCGCAGATGTCGCCGAGCTCCGCGCCGCCCGCAGCAGGTGCCGCCGCCGAGGGAGCCTCTCTGTAGCTGTAGGCGCTGCCGGGCAGGGGAGTCTGGAGCTGGTGGTGCTGGCCGCTGCTCATCGGGGGCCGGGAATCGACCTCGTAGAAGTTGGCTTGCTCCATGAAGCACCTACAGTCTGCCGGGCATGGTGAAGGGCTCCTGCAATCCAGGTTTCGGACGGGGCGGCGGCGGCGGCTCTGCCAAGCCCGCGGCACCCCGCGGTCCCCCGGCGGCGAGCGGCACGGCTCGGCTCGGCACGACTCAGCTCAGCTCGGCGCGGCACGGCACGGCACGGCACGGCACGGCACGGCACGGCGCGGCTCGGCGCGCCCGGAGCCCGTCCCCCGCCCCAGCCCGGCCGAGCCCCGCTCGCTGCCTGCCTGCCCTGTTGCTAGTGGCTTGCCTGCGTCCTGTGAGCCGTATATATACACCCCCGCAGCAGGGCCGGGGATCGCCCTCTAGTGTCCACCTCCTGCCGGGAACCTTTGACCACCGCGCAGCCGGGTCTTAGCGCCCCGGCCGGGCACAGCCGCCCGCCCGCCCCCGGCAGCCGCCCCGAGCTCGGCGGGCTCCCGGCGCTGGGCTGCGCCCTCGGGGGGGGGGGGGGGGGGTCCCGAGCTGCCCGAAGCCTCCCGGGGATGTGCGGGGAGCGGGGCCGTCGCCCCCTGCGTGCCCGGGGCCAGTCGGCGCCCTCCCACCAGCGGCGCCACGGGGAAAGTCTCAAAGTTCAGCACAGCCCGCGAGTGCTCGCAAATATTTGGTCAGACGGGGGTAGACGGGAGGGGAGCCCCGCCGGGTTTGCCGCAGGACCGACGGCGCTTTTCCAGCCGATGGGCTCTTGCCCGGAGAGCCCCATCCCGCCGCACCTGCGGAGCGCGGCTGGCCTGGCCCGGCCCGGCCCGGCTCGGCAGAAGCGGGGACCCGCGGAGCCCGGCCCCGAGCGGCACTAGGACCCGGCCGGGGAGCGCTCGGGGCGACGGGGGCTGCCCGGCTCGGCTCGGCACGACTCGACCCGGGCCGCTGGGGCCGCTCCGGCGGCTGCCCCTGGCCGCAGGCCGGCACGATGCGGGGTGGGCGCGTGGCTCTGTCCCACTCCCGGTCCCGCAGCGCGAACGGAGCAGCTCCGTGTAGCTGCAGCCTGCCCGCAGCGCGGCACGGCTCCCGGCGCTTACCCGAGATAAACCCGGGGCGCAGCGCGGCGGCAGCAGCCAGGTGGCCCGGGAGCAGGCGATGCTCCGGCGGGCTGCGGCGCCCCGAGGCTCCCGGCCGCCCACCCTCCCTCCAGGGCCGCACGGACCCACCTGCTCCTGGGCGCAGCCTTCCGAGGAGCCCGGTGTGCAGCCTCAGCTCGGCAGGGGTGCGGATGCCCGGGATTTCCTCTCGTCGCCATCCTGCAGCCCGCAGACGAGGCGTATCGGGGCTCCCTCGCCTACCTCCTCGCGTCGGGAAGCCCCCCGGCACTTAGCTCTGGTGGTCCGGGTCACCTGGAAAGAGGCAGAGAGAAAAGACGTGTCAAAGCTGCTAGAGCAGCTGCAGGCAACTGCTAGAGGAAGATCTGCAGAGAAGAGTTCAAACGTAGCGGTGGCTGGAAAAAAAATGCTGTATTTTTTAGTCCTAGGAGTCCTAATAACCCAGAAACTTGTGACAGCAAGTTGCTTGCTCAGAAAGGGTTTGACAGATTCCTCACAACTAACAGTAATTGACAAAATTTTAATCTGGAAACAATATTACAATGTACCAAGAACCCATTTTTTTGTATCACACAGTACACCTGTGACCCTCTGTTTCATGAGCAGAAGGAAGGCAGCAGTCAGCTGGCTTTCTGACCACAGAATGTACCTTTCAGTAACAATAGAAAACAATTAAAATCCTAAATTCATTTTACATATGGTGAGTATCTTCTGAAATTACATTTCAACACATAAGCAGTGGCTAGAAAGGCCACTGTCTGAACAAGCAAAACACCCGTAAGAACTCTGAGGAAAGTCATGATACAGAGGAAAAGCTTCAAGTCGGTGACAGAAACAAGTTTTGGATGCTTCAGCGTGGAGAGTGACACATCCCTAGCTACATCTGGCTGGCTGAATTCTGCGGGTGCTACCCCATTAAACCCCTTCACAGGAAAGGGACAAATCCAGAGCTTGACTTTTTGCCTACTGGGAGGAATGTCGCTGGGAGCAGCAGTGGTGACTAGCTCATACTTCCAGCTTTCTGGAGGCCTCAGCGGGCTCTGCAGGAATAGGCCAGGCACATTTAAAATAAAAGGTCAGTGCTGCGTGAAACAGCAGAAGCGTGTAACTAAGTTTGCCATTTAATAACAATACCTACGCCTCTGTAGTCTTAAAAAGATCTCATATTTTATAATCATTCTGAATTTCAGGCCTAACCACATATTAAAAGAAATTCAAAGTAAATCAGAAAGTTTAGGATCAGATTCCATTCCTAATTACTGTAATTAACGAACAAGTCCCCACAATTTAAGGACTGGTTTGCTCAGTACTTTTTATGTAGACCCCTTTTATCTAAGTTAAGAACTTTTAAATAATCTCTTTTTACACAAAGACATTAATTCCTGCTCTTTTTTTTTTTTTTTTTTAATATGGTATAAAATGAAGTTCCCAGATTTAGATAAATAAGACATTTCTTATTCTTTTTATTGTCTCTCCTTTTTTTGAAGGCAAAGAAAATGTTCAGAAGCTGGTCATCCTTCAGACAAACACAAATGCAGATTTCCTCACTCCTATCAGCAGTGACCGATACCAAATATTTCAAATGCAATGGCAAAAGAAAATTTTCTGTCGCATTGCTTCAGCTGCGTGTGCCTGTGAGTTAATTTAACTTAAAGGGGAAGGACATCTGTTGCATGCTATGGATCGCTGAAGCAGCACTGCTGTCAACTCTTGAGGGTGCTATTCTTCCATCTCAAAGCAGATCTCACCAGGGAAGGACTGGAAAATGCTCCAAAACCCTAAACGACACTGGAAGTAATTTATACAAAGTCAGCTGTACTAGCTTCTGCTAGTAAAGATGGAAACCAAAGAAAATCACAATCATGGGGGAAATGTAAATACCCCTGCTGAATTTTGAAGTTAATTTTGTGACAGTTTTTAATCGCACCAGAGAGCTGGACTCTCTTCCTGTTGGCTGAACTCGGCTCCTGTGCTGTTCACAGGCCGTTGGCTCCCACAGGTTGCCTTGCTCCAGGATCTCAGCTGGCTGCAGGGGCAGCACAGCAACGCTCTGCTTTCTGATCCACCAGTCTGGGAGTACGGAACCTGGCATGTAGCAGCCCAGTGACGAACCAAAGTGCCATTACAAGTTTATTTTACTACCTTGTTAAACTAGAGCATCTCACTGCTATTGACAAAGCTCCAGAATGTCCTGTCTGCATGCAAAACTCGGGCATGAGTGCCAGCAGAGCCCAACCCCTCCTCTTTCCTACCTGCAAAAGGGGTGAGGGAAAAGGAGACAGATCTGGCTAGGGACAGGGACTCCACTACAGAGCAGAAAGGGCAGTACGGCTGTCCTGGGAGTGACGAGGGGGAGAGGACGTTAGCCTCAGCTGGGGACAGAGCCGTGCCATGGGTGCACCAGAGAAGTAGGCAGGGAAGGAGCAGAAGTTTTATACATGAATAAGGAGCTGGCAACATACCGTCTTATTTCTTCTGGTGCAATGAAACACAAACTTCTCCCCTCTCCCGTGTTTTCTGCCCCAGGGAGGGAAAACATCATACTGTACATGTAAAAACTGCCACACATGACAATTTTCAAAAGAAAAGGCTACATGTGCCAAAGCCTTGGAGGCTGGTAGATCAGTATGCAGCATGGTATGACAAGTCAACCAGGACCTTCCCTTCAGCTGGGAAAGGCAGCTGGTGACTGATCATCATTTTTGATGTGCAAAGTTTGGTCTAATGACAGATGATTTAATTACTTATCGTTACAGCTTTTTTCCTTTGCAGAAACAGTGTTCACAACTCTAAGGTGAATGAAAGCAAATCCATGCTATATTCCTTTTCCCTTTTCATATAATTCCCTTTGTCTTCAAGGTCTCTGCAACTGTGCCCTCGACCCTTGCTGTCCTTGTGCTCAACTAACTGCTGACTCCTCTGAGAGCTCGGAACCTTTGCAATTACCATGCTACTGACTGGGAACACCTTTCCACTTCCATCAGCTGCCTGAATACTAGCTTGCATCCATTCACACAGGACTCATAACTCAATCTTTCCTAATTGTCACCTGTAATCACACACAACCAGGGTGTGAAACTGTAAGCAGTTTACCCATTCACAAGTTTTACACTGTTAATGAGCCATTAAATAGATAGTTCCTCTTCTGTAGTTAGGATTGTACTTTAGTGACCGTAAGCATGGTGCCCGGAATATTCTGAATACTTTTCATTGCTCAATATTTGGCCTATCCACAAATCATACATTCTCTCTCTAGACTTTTACTTCAGACTAAACAAAGACTTTCCTTCTTTCCTTCCCGAATCACTTTTCAATCCTCTGTCTACCTTACAGACCAATGGTTTCTATCACCACAAATGGCTCACAATCTTTTATTCATTCAGTTAAGTCTCCCTGGGAGGTGAAAAGTGTTGTTACTCCTCCTCTAGAGCTTACTCCTACTCTGCTGAATCGCAGGCTTATCCATCTAAGTGGGAACTGACACAGACCTTAGCTAACAGACAAATTATGCAGCAGAACAGTAATAGGGCAGTTAGCACCATACTCCAAACCCAGATCCAACTCCCCTTTTAGGGGCAGAATGTTCTCAAAAGCCTCTCTGGAGATTTTAACTCTTAGTAGATGGCTAGCTACTTCTCACGGTGTCATCCAAGATATAATCCAAGAAAGGAGATTCAGTTTCTTGGTAAATCTAGAAAACTGGACCATGGCTTCTTATGTCTGTTTGAACATGTGTGACACCAACGTTAGGCATTTAATTTAGATGGCATCCAAGTGTCTACATGAGGAAAGAAGGGAACATGCAGGGAACTGAGGCTCGCAAATCTGAATGTCCCAAACCATACCTAAAAAAAAAATGGATTCTGAAATAACACAGAGAGAGTCTTGATAGTCTTGTCATGCATAAAGCCAGCTGGACGGTACACCTGGGTTAGCATCACTATTTAACAAAATCTTACTAGTTACAGAAAGAGCCCCTCTCACTTGTACAAATACTTCACTCTGATACCCAAAGTGTGTTGTGATTACCAGCTGCTCTTAAAATACTCACTTGCAACTCTGAAGTGTAAAGCTGAACACATATATTGGTAACTGTTGCACACTTACAAGAACCCTGCAATGTAACAGAATCACAGGAAGAAAATACTCATTTGTCTATTACACCTGTGTTCTGACCACACCAATCCTTTGAAAACATTCAGTCATCCTGTAACATGATTCACATCTGTTATTTTAATGCAAAAGGTGGTTTATTAGGGTAAGCATAGCCTTGGCAATGTGTACAGACACAGAATCACAGAATCACAGAATCACAGAATTTTCTAGGTTGGAAGAGACCTCAAGGTCATCGAGTCCAACCTCCAACCTAACGCTAACAGCCCTCCACTAAACCATATCCCTAAGCTCTACATCTAAGCGTCTTTTGAAGACTTCCAGGGATGGTGACTCCACCACTTCCCTGGGCAGCCTGTTCCAATGCCTCACAACCCTTTCTGTAAAGAAGTTCTTCCTAACATCTAACCTAAAACTCCCCTGGCTCAACTTAAGCCCATTCCCCCTCGTCCTGTCACCAGGCACGTGGGAGAACAGGCCAACCCCCACCTCTCTACAGCCTCCTTTAAGGTATCTGTAAAGAGCAATAAGGTCACCCCTGAGCCTCGTCTTCTCCAGGCTGAACAAGCCCAGCTCCCTCAGCCGCTCCTCGTAGGACTTGTTCTCCAGGCCCCTCACCAGCTTCGTCGCCCTTCTCTGCACCCGCTCAAGCACCTCGATGTCCTTCTTGTAGCGAGGGGCCCAAAAACTGGCTTTACCATGTAAAGTCAGCCACAAATCATCTAGTTTTCAGAAGGTACATTTGAAAAGATGGACAAATACATTCTGTGAAGGCCACCTAGGTAATAACAAACCTTGCACCTAGGTGCCACTTTTTCCTGACCTCAAAGGACTTTCAAAAAGACAATGGTACAGCATGGCTCAGGCTTTACCACTTTTTCTAAGTAGTTCTTGTCTGAGCTGTGGACATTATTCTAAGGGTATCTGCAAAAACTAAAATTTCAGAATTATGTAAATACCAAAATAGTTTAGGCACTTTCCATAAGTATAGCAAGAGACTCTTTGCTATACAAAAAATTTACAATCAGAAGAACAAGATATAAAAAGTGAGAGCGATGGAACAGGAAAAGAAGAGGAAGACCAGCTTATAAAAATAAGGTCACGCTGTTTCTTAATTAGGTATTTCAGTATGTGAAACATTCTGTCACAAAACTGAGTCCCTGAGATAGACTAATTTGTCCGTGTTGTCTCTAAATCAACTTTACTCCTCTATAGGTGAGACTGACAAGGCTATAAATTAGAGTGAAAATGTGGCAAAAAGTTACATTCTGTAATATGATAGGAAAGCCTCCCGCTGTCCTTCCACAGGTGAACACATTGCTGATTCTGTGGCAGACTTCAGCTGTATGAGAAGGGAATGAGGCTTCCCAGAGAACTCAAGGATCCAATGGGCTTTTTATGTTTCTCTTTTGCTTAAGTTACTGCGTGACTCACAAGTCAGACAATGGTATAGCCTCACTACCCAGCTCATAGCTTTTGATTCTCAGCCTGGAAACATTCGATGCTCTAAGTATCTATGGAATTAAGGACTAAGACATGGAAATATAAGAACTATTCACCTTTGGTACAACCCTTCTAGTATGAATATCATGAAGCAACTGACTTCAGTGGCAGAAAGGTTTGGGGCTACATTTGACTAGCGTTGTGAAACTTCAGGTTTAAAAAAATATTGACTCTATACTAACAGAAAACAGTCTCACTGCTCAGTGTAGATGCTGAGCAGTATCTGAAAGTTTGACCTCTCTGTTGAGCCAAACTCAGCTTTCTCTAATTATACCACTGCCAGCCCAGGGATTACTGGCATGAGTAATCAAAGCAGGAGTTGGCTTACTAAATAAAAAATGTCAAAGGCACCGAGAGGGAAGGGAGTCACAAGGAAGCTTTGCAAAGTTCTTAGAGTTGCCCAGTGACATCACAAATGAATCCTAACCATGATCAAAGAAGCAGCCAGCACATGGGAAACACAGACACATGGAGGAAGGAAACAAGTCAGAGGCAATCTCAGCTTGAAAATCATTGGTTTTGTTATCAGTTCCAAGCTAATAACAGAGATACTTCTGGCGTCAGATTTTAGGCTCTCCTAAGAATAACATCTGCACAAAGACTTAAGAAGCAGCTTACACTTACAAGCTGAAATACAGCACTGAAGTCCCCGTCTGCAGCATGTTGACCCTGTTACAGTGTGGTTTCACCTGAAGACTGCCCATGTAGCACAGTGATGGGCAGCAGAGGCTCTCTCATGTAACCAGGGGCAGGTGATGTGAGACATGGCCCTTCATTCCCTGCAGAGATTCAAAGCTTGCTTGAAAACACCCAGTGAAAGGACCTGGCACTCCTACTTGCTGAGATAACATCTATTCTGCCTTCTAAGCCTTCGTAGAAAGACAGATTACACACAGTAACATTCAGCATAGCAGTCTTGTTAATAAAAATGAGGCATTATTCACCCATGCACGACTTCTGTGAGACCTTTTTACAATTTTTCTGTTCAAATGGGAATGTCATGCTTTGCGTAAAACAAGTCTTTATCTTATGTGCAAGAAAGGGGAATCACAAACCAGTTCAGTCTAATGATCAGTAGACTTTTCCTGAGTGGATCACAGTCCCATAAAAACCTAGAAACTAAAGTCAGGAGGTAGCAAGGACATTTTAAAGTTTTAGATGAAAACTGGACTGTCTACCTCAAAATATGATGTTTGGAACAAATCATTCCTTATGCTTAGTTTCTAAGGGTGACTGACAGTAGAGCTACTGAGTGCTTTTAATAAATATTATCAGAATTCATATGAATAAAAACAGAGGGCTTCTTCTGATGGACACCATCATATTTTTCATTCATTTCACAGAAGCATAAAAATGTTTTTTTTTGTTTGCAAAAATATTTCAGAAAGTAAAAATCCAATGACAGTGCTAGTCTATTTGCAAGAAGTTTTCATATCTAAATGCTCATAAAGCCATGCTGAAAAGTCACTGTCCCTCAACTTGGAGTATCAACAATGTCATGTACAACTGGTCCATACAGTTAATAGTGGAACTAAGTCTTACCAAAGCTAATCACTCAGCAAAAACTCAGGGCTGAGGCTGAGAGGTTTCTAGTCCCAAAACAAAAAGCCCTTGCAAACTACTTGTGTTTAAGTAAAAAAAGGAACCAGCTCTCCAATCAGGTCCTCATAATACAAAAAAAAATTCCAACATTCTATTAACAGGGAAAGTGAGCAGTGCAAATTGCTGATATCTATGACATAAATGTGGTAAACATGACATACAGTAAAATTTAACACAGAAAAGTCAAAATTCATTTTAGAAAAATAAGTCTTATTTTTTAAAAACTGGCAAACACTTCAGATCTTTAATAATAGGAATTGCACGGTTCTAAAAAGAATTATGAGATGTTCTAGTGTTCAGTGCTACAGTACTGGATTTTATTTTAATAAAATACATGATTTTAAAAAGAAGACGATGATTTAAAAACCTGCACACCACAGAACTCATATCATGAGAAGGCTGAGTCATTTAAAATGCAATGTAGGATTGGATCCATACTTGTTATCTGCTATTTTACACTCAGCAGCCAAAAAAGAAGGACAGAAAAGTCTAACTTAGCACAGAAATATGTATTTCTCTATTAGAGAAACAACTCCTGACAGTTACCGTAGCCAACACAGCTAGTATTTGGGTTGGATAAGACAGTACAGTTGGTAGTGGGTCAGTATTTTCCATGAAATTGGAAGGGCTGTCCCACAATACCATGAATGTTCTGGGACCTTTAGAAAGGTTTAGTAGATGCAAATATTTATATAGCTAAGTGCAGGGCTTATGAATTATTTACATTTAACTTAAGCCATCAAGAGATCATTTGCATCTTTAGTAGTGCCTCTAGATCCCTCACCACAAGGGAATGACTTTTCTCCTTTATTAATTAACTGAAAGAAACTTTGGTTGCCCAGCTCAGCATGCCATTGACAAAAGTTAAAGGCCTCTTTCCTTCTTTTTTATGGAAGTGGAAAGCACCATGGGTCTCCTTGCACATAGCTGTGCAAGCTCAGCTGCTGAGTCCACTGGTTACACAAAAAAATATGCCCTTATGGAAAACAAATATATGTCTCTTATAAGAAAAGGCTAACTGTGCAAACTGTAGGTAATCCCTGAGGTAGAGCTCCTATCTCCTGACACATCAACTGAAAACTCAATATTCAGGACATCACACTTTGCCCCAGTACCCCTTGGCCTATTTGTAGGTCAGAGCTATTCAGTCAACTTCCCTTGCAGAACTGGAAAACTTGTGAGTCCTTGGGTCTACATATTTTGGTTAAGGCTAAAAAATACATCTGGTGGTGGATTAGCAGAATATGTGCCATGTATCAAATTTTAAGCTGATTGAAAATCTTTCTAGAAATCAATTTAAAAGCACTCAAATACTAAGTAAAAGCATGCATGCTCTTCAGCTTCCCATAGCTCAGCTACCAGTGCTGCTATAGCATGAAGTGTCAGAGCTATCTGTGAACTCCCATTAAGCTTACAGCCACAGCTAGTGTCCCTTCACCTGATGAAATCCAAAGACATATGGATGGCTTTGGGAATATGCTGCAGTGTTCTCTGTTGATGCTACAGAGTATGGTTTAATAAGTGTCCCCACATTAGGATGGTGTTTATGTAACTGAAATGTTTTGTTATAAACTTTCTGTGCTCAAGGCATTGGCATTTGTACCCAAGGTTTTCCAGTTATTTCTGGCATCAGCATAGCACAACATCCCACATTAGCTTGTTAGAAGTAAGGCAGTCGCTTAGAGCTGGAGTTCTCTGGGACTGGCTGCCCATGCGCATATTGTTGCCAGGAGTACACATACACCTGTGTGCACTCATCCTGACTTTTTTTTTTTTTTTTTTTACAGGAAGGAAAACACCAGAAGACACTTTGCAAGCCTCAATTTTGTCCCATCTGCAGGGTCCCTTAATGTCAAAGGGCTTTAGAAAGGAGGAAAAACATGATGTGAGGTAAAAGTACACATAAACAATGCACCTCCAGTAATTTCATTTCCTGGTAAGCAAAGTCCTTTTCTCCAACTGCCAAACCACATTTCCACTGGAACTGTAGGTGACTTCAAAGCAATACCTGTACTCCCTGAAGGAGGGCCTCAAAAGCCTGCACAAATGATTTTAACTGTTACCACACTCACTGCGGATCTTTGAAGGTTTCTAGGATTGTGTACACCTTGGTAAAATCTGCTTTGCAATGTGTATGTTCAGCAAATATTGGGTATGTGGAGAAAGTCTTCAGGGACGCTTTAGGAGAGTAAGTCTCAGTTTCTGCTAAGTGACTATTGGCATTTATATTGACTGCAAGTGCATGTGCACCACTGAGAATCTGCACCACATGGTTCATAGCATTTTGAAGTGTTCTGTGCCTGCATCAACTTTTCTTTACATGTTACTCTTTTTTGTTTCCGTATTTTCAAAGACAGGCTCTTCCCCTATGACTCACCAACATAAACTTTATTGTAATATTACTGATCCTGAATTCTTTCCTCAGGCAAAATTCCTGATAATCTTCTGACCAAAAAAAAAAAAATAAAAAATAAATGTGCAGGAGAACCCTGGCACAACAAATCAGATCAAGGACAGTTTCCTATACGGAGATTTGCTGATTATTTTTTTTAAGACTGGTGAGCTACAGAAACATGACCTCAGTGGGCAGACTAGAGAGGAAGGGACACGGGGACATAAAGCTTTTACTGCCTATCAGAGGGAAATTCTGATCTACTTACTGTCAAGAGGAGAGAAAATCAGATGAGCCCTTCTCCAGTGATACTCTTGTCCTGGGACATGTTACCAAAGTGTTGTTTTTGCTTTTTTTTTTTTTTTTTTCTCCCACAAATTTGGCTGCAGCATTTACATTCAATAGAAACCTAATGCTAGATTGTATCTGGTAAATTTGCTGTGACAGAGATATTCAGGTGCCTGCATGTGTAAATGTAATTGCTTTGTTCCTCTGGGAGTCTATAATATGTTAAGAGAGTATGCAGAGCCAAAGAGCAGAGAGCTGTGCCACACTGTTTCTGTTACTTTTGCTTCCATTTCAGGATGCAGGGAAAGAAAAGGCCTTTCTGCCAGTTAACTCACCAAACTGGGATGATCAGCCTTCTGGAAGAATGATGGCACCGAGTACTTCCCTTTACTTTCTCTTGGGGAGGAGACACTGTACCTGCCTGACAAAAATACCACCATCACTGATTATCTAGCACAAAATTATCCTAGATATTATTAGCAGCATCTCAACAACAGACATTCTGTAATTGCCAGTACACTTTCTCAAATGTCCCTCCTGCATATTTTGTATCATCCAGGCATAAATAACTAACTTTCTGTTCATTTGTATGAACAGAAGTGACACAGGGTAAACAAGCAGGTGGACCATACTCCCTCCACCCCCTGCCCTCCGAGGTGACAAGCTCTTGTCTTCTTTTTTCACATAGTTGTTCATTGTGCTTTTTATGGTATTTCAGAGACCATATATAGGTTGCAGGGAATAATGAAGACATTGATAAAAAAGAAGTTTGGCTCCTTGTTCTCCCAATACCATGGGACTGAAGATGAAACAGTTATGCCTTTCCAACTTCAGTGCTTTTCTGGAAGGGTACTCTAAGGTTCTGTCGTGAAGAATCATTTCAAAGTCAGGGTAAAATTCATCCCTCAAACTATTTACTCTTCTTGATATCATATGAATAAGGTGAAGTTCTTCATTAGAGTATACCCCGTGACAAATAATGCCCTAGTAATTATGGGTGGGGATTTTCATGCGGTGACTGATGATGCCTTGGAAAAGAGCCATGGCACTGTGCATTCAGAAGCTAAGCTATCTAAATCCTTGCAGACCTCATTTATGCTTTTGGGAATACAGGACAGGTGTGGCAGTTACTAAACCTGGATACTTGAGAATTCACCTCTTATTCCCAGGTGTGGGCCATTAATTCTCGCTCAGACTTGTTCAGTTCTAACAAGTCTCTTTTGAACAAGATTTTATATATACACAGATGATACACAACATTTTCCTTTCAATCCATTTATCTACTTTGTTTTTACTTATATTTAACTATACAGTTTCACCCTGCCTAACATTTTACATGCACATGAGAATAAAAAACAATATTGATCAGTGGCAGTCTAAAAACCACTGTTGCATTCTATAGATATCAGAAAAAAAAATGCAGTTTGCATTAAGCTTAGCACAATTGTTAATGAAGTTCAGCTAAAACGCAAGTCAGGCCCCAGTGATATTCACAACAATGGGTACACAAATTTTAACTGCAGCACTAGGTTTCAGAGCAAAGCCAGAGAATGTTCAAACACAGGTTAGCAAAGCTGTACAATCCTTGTTAGAATGTGCACTCTTTTTTTTTTTTTTTTTTTTTTTTGTTAGATCCTCTCCCAGAGACCTGAACTGTTTGGGATAATCATAAAATCAAAGAATATACTGAGTTGGAAGGGTCACACAAGGACCATCAAGTCCAACTCCTGGCTCCACAAAGGCTACCTAAAAATCAAACCATAGTCTAAGAGTGTTGTCCAAATGCCTCTTCAATTCCGGCAGGGTCAGTGCTGTGACCACTGTCCTGGGGAGCCTGTGCCAGTGCCCAACCACCCACCTGGTGAAGAAACTTTTCCTAACATCTAACCTGACCCTCCCCTGTCACAGCTCTATGCTGCTCCCTCTGGTCCTATCACTAACTTGACACACTTAGAGCTTCGCCACAGAGCAGGCATTCTTCAGGGACATACTTGCTTTTTCCAAACTCAAATACCTACAAGAAAGCTTCCAATTCCATATTCAGATATTTGAATGCAAGGTCACAAATAGTAAGTCCAGCAGCTTCACTGACTTGTAAGGGACTTGCAGCTACTGAACACTAATCAATATCTAGTCACTGATATAGTTAGAATAGTTTGGTCATCTTCTTAGAAGTCCTCTGGAATACTCTAAAGACAGGGGATGATATGGATATATGCTAAAATAAAAAATAAAATAAAATAAAATATAAAATAAAATGTAGGTGGAGAGAAAAGCATGGCATGTAGCACTTATGATAGCAACAGTTTGGGTTTCTAGTAAAAAAGATCATTAATGCATTAGTTTTCTCTAATGCACTGTATGATTTCTGTGTTAGTCTGACTCATTTTGCTATCACACAATAGCCTACTGAAGTTGTGGGAGAAGTAACAGCTGTTGGCTTTTTTTTTTTTTTTTTATGTCCTCCTCCACTGGCGAAACACTTCTTTTACTCTGCACATGTAATTGAGTTGATCTCTTTTCAGAAACCAGTGTAAGTAATTCTAGATATTTGTGTGGCTTTGATATTTTGATAATAAGGAAAGTAGTACTGGAAGATGCTGAACTAGAAACTGGAAATACTT